>NC_044188.1:25275072-25918164 GCF_900880675.1 Sparus aurata
GTTGAATCAGTTGTGCGTCGGACATCTCAGCTCGTCTGGCGAAGCTACAGCACAATTATACCCTTCCTACACCCATTGTTTACTCAGCACTCCCGTCAGTATTCACCTACTTTACTTTATCTCACCATCAACTCAGTGTGGGCGAGGAGAAAGGTCAGAGAAAGCCTAATGCTCATCGCAATGTAGGTGTGGGGCATTTTTGTGGCTTTATTACAGAGAGGCAGTAGCGAGATAAGTCGAACTCCGGACTGGACTCCAACTGGGAACAGTTAATGGTCCGTATCTTAAGTTAGCTTAGCTTGGCTAACACTTTCACGCAAAACATGTCCCCATTTCGTATCTGCAGTGATGGAAACAGTCTTTTTTATACATGACAAGACAGGGCTAGAATACAAACAGTACAGAAGCCTAGCATTTTTTTTTTTCATCAAGCTCAAAAAACATGAATTTCAACTGTTTACAACTTCTTTGTAATGAGAGTAAACAAACAGCGAGGAGTCCCGAGTGAACAATGATCTTGTCTCATTGGGTGAAAGACTGAAAACAAGGGGGGGAACTGCTGGTCTCACTCTGTCAGAACACAACAAAGCTTGCCCACCGCACCAAACCTAAAGTGTAAAAACAACAGTTGCGTGTATCGCTTAATTGCAACATTGTCGTGAACAGTAGTGACAAAGTTTCGATCACCAAAGTTATCAGGAGTCATCTTCTAATTCATCCTATCACTGACTGTAGAAGATATGGACGGGGCAGCCGCGTCTAGAAACTGAGCCTGCATTCTTTCTAACAACCAGCTCAGGTCCAACTGTATGTAAGCTTATAAGAAAATGTCCCTTTTTGTCACTTGATTTATTTACCTCAATAGAAATGTTCCTTATGAGTTTACTATCTCAGTGGGTAGTTTCAGTCCCATTTAGAGTAAAATTGAAGTTATAAGAAGGCTTGCTTTAGGACATGGCTACCATGTGATTGACGAGTCTATATCATGGTGTATCCAGGATATTCTCCTCAGCTCCATGCTCTCCTCGAAATATGATTAACTCTGGCCCCAAAACCGTGATGGAGACTCAAGGGTTCAAATTGGTGGCCCACAAAACGGTGGATGTCCACACCGTGTTATCGGGACAATTCACTCTGGACCAAGGCGTTGCATCAACAGATTGAGCTATCACATTACCGTCATTGGCAAAAAATAGCAGATCAGAACGTTGCTGACATGGGACTCCAGCTGATTAAGTTTAGATGACCTTGACTGTGTTAAGTCTTGAAAGAAAGGCAACGGGTTTCATAGCGAGGGGGGGGAGGCACATAATGACAAGCACACACCCTGCTGAGGCCTCCTCGAGCATGACACCGTTCCCTTGCCAGGACCATAGTGGCTGCTCTATAGCTCATCCTGACCTCTGACCTCCCTGTGAGCGAAAGGAGACGTGCATTTATCTATGGGGATCCACAAAGCTGTTTTTTTTAACATTCAAAGCTTCTGTTGAGGTTATCGGATAAAGCTTCGAAAGTCTGTCATTATATGTTATGGCATCAACACCCTGAATGAATCCTCACTTTGAATATCGTGTTTCTTCATCAGTAAATTTAAAATGCTTCCAAAGTGACAGTCTCTTTTACTTACTTTCTGGAGTCAAACAACTACATCTACCAAAACCACAATATGATCTCAGTAATTGAATTTAATGGAGCCAAATAGGGTTTTTGTTACTGCGGTTGAAAAAAAGTGAAATTCTCCTGAGTACAGGAGCTTGCCCTTTGTGTGAGGCATGCAGGACAGCAGTTTTTCAATCACTCAGGAATTTTTTTAAAGGCAAAATTCTTGCAAATGTGATTGAGGCAGAATATATCTTTAGGTAAAAACATGTTGTGAATTTTCAAAATGTCTACATCTTTCTTAATCAAATACATTTTGACTTTTGGACCTTGAGTTAGTGGAGATGTGGCTGCATGCACAGTAAATGTTTACTCCACTTTAAAAAAAAACAATTACCTTAGAATGACCAAGTAACGTATACTATTAAATTCAAGTTTTACAGGCTATTAAGTTTTAAGCACTTAAAATCACGAGTCTATTTTACTTGGTAATTTTGAGGTAATCGGCTTGCTCGATTTTTTTTTATTTTTTTTTTTACAGCTCGACTGTTTTATGTGTCGTTGGCTTCCATTCACCTCTAGTTCTGTCTCTTCTCTCGCTCTGTTTTGCCCTGTAGATCATTTTCCACAAGGAGAACCCAGGCATCGACTATGAGTTTTATGTCCCTGTGGAGAAGAAGGAGGCAGAGAGGGAGAGGCTGACGGAGCGAGAGTGGGAAACACCCAGAGAGGCACCCAGAGAGAGGCAGAGGGAGCGAGAGCCAGTGAGGGCACCCCTTCGCAGTAGGTCCATTATGCTCCAACTTCTCCTTCTTGGTTCAGCAGCCGTGGTTTATGCATGTTTAATGCAGTTAGCGTTTACAGAGACATGGGGCTGTTGACATTCATGTGCACCACCAAGATTCATTCTTTCCAAATTACTCAGAGAAACACTTGTGCAGCCCCGTGTCCTTGGAGAATGATTGACGTGTTTATGGATTTGGATGGGTGTGGTTGTGGGCCAAGTGGGAGGGAGTATTGTCCAAGTGTGTTTGTGTGTTTGCATATGACCTAGATGGGTGGCTATCTGCTCCACATGTTCGCTGTCATGAGACCCTGACCTCATTGTGACATCATTAGCCTCTGACTCACTGCCTTCCTCCTATTCTCAATATTTCAACATTTCACCGCTTTCCTCCCTCTTTAGCACGCTTTTCTCCTCCTCCCCCTCCTCATGTCTGTTTTCCAATCTTCACCTCTCCCCCCGACCTCTTCTGTCCTCTCTAATTTGTCCTCATGTCCCATCTTATTTTTTTTCTCTCACAGGTCCTCTCACCGTCTCAGTAGAAGACCCTCCTCCTGCTCCTCCCCCTATTTCGCTTCCTTCCTTCCCCTCTTCCTCCTCCTCCTCCTCGTCTGTGTTTTCTCCTCCCTCCTTGGACCGGTGGACACCTGAGAGGTCGCGTCCTCGGAGCTCTGCACCGAACAGGAATGCTCGGATCCCCCCTCGCACTGACCTGCCACCTGACACTCAGCCACCATTTGTGTGGAGAAGAGGCGGACTCACTGAGTGTTCTGCTTCCTGTGGCAAAGGTTAGACTCTTAAGAGCCCTGTAGATTCTCACATATGTGTCATATGTATTAATTAACTAAAACAAAATATTCAACATGATGCTCGTTCACTTTGGATGATATGATGGCTCCCTCCTCTGGCTGGTAGGTGCAAGTACAAGATCGTGGAGCTGGTCTCTCTCCTCCTGCATATCCATCACCTTCCCCCTCTCTCTCTCTGCAGGTTATCAGTCCAGAGTCGTTCTCTGTATAGACCGCCACACAGACGAGGAAGTCCCTGAGAGGAAATGTGACTCCGCAGCCAAACCTGTCCCTGAGGAGGAGCATTGTAACACACATCCCTGTCCACCATTGTGAGAAAGCACACAGCTTGTAGAGATACACATCATGTAGACCTTCAGAAAGTTAAAAAAGGGGCAGTTTCCAAGCCAGTGCAGTTTTTTGTAGCCGATAGTTCACAGCACTGCACAATCTTCTCATCAAAAAAATTAAAGTAGTCTATCTACCAGTGTGGTGAGAATAGTTTTTATAAGTTCCGATGCAAATAACCTTATTTTAAGGAAAGCGGGCACCCTGCTTTATGCTTAACTTCTACCATAAATAAATTGGCATTATGTCACGGCACTGATAGAAACTCAATAAGTTTCTTTTTGAAAATTAGTTTTTTGGGGGCTTTATTGGGATTTTAGGACAACTTAGAGGATGACAGAAACAGGGGAGAGAGAATGGTTCAAGACAGATTGAAAGCTGAGCAGCTGCTAATGAATCTTGATTTGATGATTTTGTTTGCATTTAAAATCTCCCTGTGTAAAAGGATGAATAATAGAAAAAAGATTAGCTAGATTGTTTAGATTGCCATTAATTTGTGGCATGTTCAAAGAAGAGGGTGATGAAAACACTCTGCAAGCTTATTATTTTAAATGAAAACCAGTGGATGACAGGGAGGAACCACATGAAGTTTTATAACTAGGTTCGGGAACAAAGACCACGCCTCGAACTCATCTCATTTCCGCCCGAAATATATTTAAGCGCACCCCATCCGTTCACTCCCTCTTTGACTGATTCTCTACATCGTCAGAACCGAAAGAAAAACAAGAAGAAAGCAGTACCTTAAAACCATGGAGAACGAACTCTCACTGAACCCATCAGACAGCGAATTGTTTGACGACATCCCAGAGTCCTCTCCATCACCGATCATCCCTCCTCGCCAGCCAGCCCGGACACGTTCTACCATCCACGTCGTCAGGCGCTCCCAGCCTCCGTCCACCGGCGGTTCCAGCACCATCCGCCCGTCTCCCCCCCACCGCTCCAGGGGACGATCTCGCGCTCGGCGTCCGACCGACACTCCTTCCTCCAGCCGCTCCGGACGAAGCCTCCGCGACCCGGCGTCGCCTCGCCGTCTCGCCGATCGTCCCGCGGCTCCAAACATTTCGGAGTGGACGGTCGTTCGTCTCAAGCGCACCCTCACAGAGCGGAACATAACTTTCCACCGCACCGACAACAAGGCGAAGTTATTCAAACTTCTCACCAACTCCCGCAGAGCAGCATTCCACACCGCAGAACTCCGCGGCCACTTCCGGGTTCACGGCCTCGCTCCCACCGCAGCGCCGATGACGTCATCACGCACCCAGCCCAACCTCACTCAACAGCCCTCCCAGAGGGCCAGGTCGTACTAAACCCACAGCCTGCATCTCTTGCTCCTAACTCTTCTTCTTCCTTACCCCACGCTTCACAAACAACCCGAGCACATGCATCCCTCCATCCCAGCATCCTTTCCTCTTCTCTTTTTCCTAACTTCCCTGTCCCTCCCGTTTCGGCTATGATACCCAGTCATACCACTTCAGCCACACAGAGCGCGCCCACAACAACGGCTCAAGGCAACACCATCAGCCAAAACCCTTACTTTCCTCCCGTCTCCTATCCCAGCTCTTCTCTCATTCCTAACTTTCCTGTCCTACCTCCTCCGGCTACCACCACCCCCCCACATTCCAATTTCAACCGCTTCAGCCGCACAGAGCGCACCTACTACAACGGTCCTCGGCGGCACCACCAGCCAAAACCCTCACTTTCCTCCTGTCTCTTCCTTTCCCCCTCCCCCCCCCCCCCCAACCCTACCCCTACCTTCCCCATCACCCATATGCGACTCATGTTCCTTGTCCTCCAACTAACCCACCTGCTTTTTTCACAGCTCCCCCCACAACCGGATCCTGGATTTTCCCCACCTATCCCCCCACTCACAATAACTTCACTCTAGCCACAGCACTTCCTCCAGCACGCCCAGTCGCTTCCTCTCGCCCATCTCCCGTGTCAGCCACTCTCCGCCAACAGATTCTCACGGGTAACTACGTCGACCTCGCCCACCTTATACATCCGTCCACTTGCAACCCCCAGGTACCCAGAGAACTACAAACTGTACTCGGTCCAATTGCGCTCAAGCAACCCCTGTCCACCCGCTCCAAAGAACTCACCCCCGTAGAATTCACCCTCTCTTTCTCCCTGTACCGCGACATCATTTGCTCATCTTTCCCCGAACGCAGGCAAGAGCTGGACGACTACTTGTCTCTGGTCCTCGACCTGGCCTTGCGGTTCGGAGGCAACGGTTTTTATACATACCACATTCTGTTTGCTTCCCAAGCCGCTGGCCGCCTTCATCAATTCAACCAAGGAACGTACTGGGGTACGCTGGACACAGAGCTCTATTGCCGCGTCTTTTCGGCCCGCGCTTCGCTTAATTGCGACATGTGCGGCGCCCCATCACATCCCACCACAACTTGCACCCTCACCGCTTCTCTACCCCCTACCACCTTTCAAACTAACCAGAAGCCGGCTGTTTTCCACAACATGCCCCCAACAGCCCCTCCTCCATCCATCACTCCCAAACCAGTCAACATCCAACCGATCGCTCTCGGCCCTCTCCCTAAAGGAGTCGACAAAAGAGGCAGACCAGTATTATACCAGGGCGGGAGGATGGTATGCAACAACTTCAACGACCTCGGTTGCAAAGTCTCAAGCTGCCGCTTCCTCCATACCTGCTCCTTCTGCGGCGGAGCCCATGCCAGATCCACCTGTCCACATAACCCCACCAAACACGGCCTGTGTAAGTATCTGAACACACCCATCAACATCCACGCTCTCTCCGATGCTTTAAAATGTCACCCCGACCGCAAGTTCGTTAATTACCTCATCCAAGGATTCAAAGACGGATTTCACCCAGGTCTAGTAGTCACACCAGATTCCTCCCATACATGCCACAACCTACAATCTGCCACCTCCCAGCCCGACATAGTCGACAAACTCTTGGACCAAGAAATCAAAGACAGATTCATGATCGGTCCATTCCCCAAACCACCATTCAGTCCATTCAGAATCAGTCCAATTGGCATCGCCACCAGGAAATACTCAGGAAAAAAGAGACTCATTATAGACCTCTCATCCCCCCACAGCTCTCCAGTCCCAAGCATCAACAGCCTAATCCCTAGCCCAGACTTTTCAATGCACTATGCAACTATAGATCATGCCATCTCCCTCATCAGTACAGCCGGCCAAGGAGCTTGGTTGGCTAAAGCAGACATCACCAGTGCATTCAAAGTCATTCCCATCCACCCAGACTTCTGGCATCTCTTTGGCGTTCAGTGGAGGGGTGCATACTACTTTGCCGTACGCCTCACCTTTGGGTGCAAAAGCAGCCCAAAAATATTCGATTCCTTATCCGAAGCACTCTGCTGGATCCTGCTGAACAAACACAGATTACCTTACGTCGTTCACCTCCTAGATGACTTCCTTACAGTCACGCCATCCTCTTCTCCCCCGTCACACGGTCTCACCACACTGATCTCCGCCTTCAACGAGCTCGGAGTCCCTCTCTCCCCAGAGAAAACCGAGGGCCCCAGCACATCCCTGGAATTCCTCGGCATTACCCTTAACTCCGTGTCACTCCAAGCATCCCTGCCAACAGAAAAAATACACCGGATTTCCTTAATCATTTCAAACTTCCTCCTGGCGGACAAATGCACCAAACGCCAACTCCTCTCGCTACTCGGCCACCTCAACTATGCAATCCGCATCATCCCACAAGGTCGATCCTTCCTGTCTCACCTGCTTTCCATAGCCTCCTCAGTCCCATCACTCCACGACAACGTCACACTGGACAACTCCTGCAAAATGGAGCTCAAGCTATGGCACCAGTTCCTCTCTTCTTGGAACGGCATCTCCTTCTTCTACGACACAAACATCACTTCATCAGAAGACATCCAACTATCTACAGATGCAGCTCCTTCCATCGGCTTCGGCGGCTATTTCAGTGGCAAGTGGTTTTCAGCCAAATGGCCCCCTGAATTCTCATCGCTCTCTCCTTCCTCTGCCATCTACGAAATGTACCCGGTCATCATAGCAGCTATTCTTTGGGGCCACAAATGGTCAAAGAAAACCATCACCATCCACTCCGACAACACCGCAGTCGTAGACATCATCAATAAGGGTCGTTCACACTGCCTAGACATCATGCAGTTCGTCAGGAAACTCACCCTAGTCTCGGCACAACACCAATTCATCATCCGAGCAGCTCACATCCCCGGTCATCAGAACACAATTGCTGACGCACTCTCCCGTTTCTCATTTCAGAAATTCAGACAGCTGGCACCAGCCTCCGACACGGTCCCAACTCCAGTCCCACCGTTTTCTGCCACCATCTTCAATTGACTCCCGAGCTTCAAAACCTGGTTTCCATTTCCCAAGACGCCATCCTGAACAGTGTCGCTCCCCGTACACTCGCATCATACATGACCGGATGGAATTGTTTTAAAACATTCCACGCCTCTCATAATCTTCCGTTTCCTTCGCTCGACGTCTTGACCCTGTCGAGCTTTATCTCATTCGCCCATTCCATCCTGAAGATGAAATCCACTACCATCCAGGCCTACATAAGCGGCATCAACTTCTTCACCAGACTAACCTCCGGGGCTCCATGCCAAGCCACTTCCCATTCTCACATAACGATGCTAATCAAAGGTCTCCGCAAGACAGAAGTCCATACTCCACCAAAACGCTCGCCCCTAACCTCAGATCTCCTCATCCGATGCATCAGAACCCTCCGCTCAGGTTATTCATCTCCGTACGTCGACAAGGTCCTGGAATCCATGTTTCTTCTAGCATTCTTCGGCTTTCTGCGCTGCTCTGAATTCACGGCTTCTACCTCTAAATACAACCCATCTTGCCACGCATCCATTTCCGACATCTCCAATCCATCCACCGACACCCTTATTTACAACCTTAAATGCAGCAAGACCAACCAGTCCGGTCCACCGCAACCCATCTATCTCTTCCGCCTAGACTCTTACATCAGCCCTTTCGAACCGCTACAAGAATACATCAACTCTAGGCTAGCCAGCAGAGCCTCCCCCCAGGACCCTCTGTTCGTCACGGAAATAGGAAAAATAGCCACACGCCACTGGTTCCACCGTCACCTCCGCCAAATCCTGTTTCAATCAGGAATATCCCCAGATCTGTACTCAGGGCACTCCTTCCGCATCGGAGCCGCCTCCTCCGCCTCCAAGCAGGGGGTCCCCGACCACGTAATCAAAATCCTTGGCCGATGGTCTTCCCCCGCTTACCACACATACATCCGCAACGACGTAAACGACATCAGAAACGCTCACGCACACCTGTCTCACTGAAGTTTCCTTGGGGGCTAACGAAGAGATCGGAGGCGGCTCCCCCCACTCAGCGTCTCCACACCCACTCCGTTCCTCCTGTTCCTCTCGCCAAACCTCCCCTTCCGTCCTCTCATCCCACCAGCTTCTTTCCCTTCCTGTCAACCCTCACCCGTCCTTCCTAAACCCCCTCATCCCTCGACCCTCGACCCCTTCCCCCATCCCTCGACCCCTACCCCATCATCCCTTCATCCTTCCATCCCTCGACCCTTTCCTTCCCAGCATCTAACATGTGTCATTATGCTTAATAAATCCCTGTTTTCATTCCATACAGCTTTTGGCGTGGTCTTTGTTAGTGAAATGAAGTTTTATAACTAGGTTCGGGAACAAAGACCACGCCTCGAACTCATCTCATTTCCGCCCGAAATATATTTAAGCGCACCCCATCCGTTCACTCCCTCTTTGACTGATTCTCTACATCCCTCCCTCCCATTCCCCTTCTTTCCTCGTGTTTTCTCTCTCTCATCCACATACAGGAACCAGGGGGCTAACGAAGAGATCGGAGGCGGCTCCCCCACTCAGCGTCTCCACACCCACTCCGTTCCTCCTGTTCCTCTCGCCAAACCTCCCCTTCCGTCCTCTCATCCCACCAGCTTCTTTCCCTTCCTGTCAACCCTCACCCGTCCTTCCTAAACCCCCTCATCCCTCGACCCTCGACCCCTTCCCCCATCCCTCGACCCCTACCCCATCATCCCTTCATCCTTCCATCCCTCGACCCTTTCCTTCCCAGCATCTAACATGTGTCATTATGCTTAATAAATCCCTGTTTTCATTCCATACAGCTTTTGGCGTGGTCTTTGTTAGTGAATGAGCATTTCTGTGCAAAGCTAACTGAGCCTGCACCTTTATCACTGCACACCTTTTATCCACATTCTGGTCACCAGGGGCAGTTCTGGGGGGGGAGGGGGGGCAACAGGGGCCAGTGCCCCCGTAACTCTGAGTCTGGACCCCCCTGTGGCCCCCCTGACAGGGAGTCTGCATTAATAATACAATGACAGATTTCTTGCAATGATTTTGTTCTGAAGGGAAAGGCAGAAATAAAGTGTCTCAACAGTTCACTACCCAATCAAAATTGCTGAAATTGTAAACACTGCTTTGTCTGAATGAGGGATTTATCCTTTTTTCCGGGTTGTATGTGCCCCCTAACAGAAAAGTCGGCCCCAACCTGGCCCCCTTATTAAAACTGGTCTAGAACCGCCACTGCTGGTCACCCTCTTCATCTTCCACCGTGTTTCGTCTGCTGTGCGAGATATGCACTGATCACAATCAGTCTTGTGATGTTGGGAAGGTGGCGTGCACTGATACACAATAAAATTAATCTTTAACTCCCCTCAAATACATTCAAACTAAATTAACTAGCCTGTTTAATAAATAGAATAAATTGAGAATACATACTCAAGTAAAGTACAGATACTTTCAAAATCTACTTAAGTACTGCAACAAAGTACTAGCTGAGTCTGTTTCAAATGAAGTTAAAGTTGTACCATCCCAAAAAGTCTATCTCATCTAGTATCAAACATCTTCCCGCCCAGACATGAACGTTAAAACCTCTTTTGCTCCCTCAGCAAAGAACACAGTCTGGGATCAGCTTGAAATCATCTCAGTTGCAATGGTCTTCAAAGTAAAAGAGGCAGGCTGTGAACCTTAATGGGTCGAGACAACATGTTGAATGTTTAACAGCTTCAAAGTAAGACTATGCTCCGTTAATACGTAAAAAGACATCTCTGGCCCTGGTTTTATTGTCCAAGAAGTTTGGTCCCTTCAATTCATCAAATGACCACTTTTAGATAATGAAAACAAATGTGAGAGTCTTTCCCTAACTGTTGACCTGGTGGGCTGTTATTAAACACCGTGTTGGCGCCAGAAAAATCTTCTCAACCTACCACGACCATCCACTTCTACGCCCTCCAACTGAATACTTGCTTCAAGGACTCTTTTACATTTTGAACTTAAATTAAAATCCATATCATGTCAACAAACATTTCTCATCGTTTCAGTTCTCCATGTTACAGTCAGGTTCATATTAGGATCAGTCCATTTCTTGCAACATTCACAGTTTCAGAAAAACACACACTGTTCCTCCAGTCATTTACTGTCGCGATAAACATATTCCCTTTGACTTTTGAACTTTGATGTGGCCATCTAAGATCAAAGAAGTGATACCATGATCATCTGCACACACACGGACCCACAAACTAGACTCATGCTCACACATTCACATGCCACGGGCAGTGTGTGACACACTAATTACAATAGTTAGTAATAGGTAATGCTGGGTCATGTGACATGTTGAGGTGCTCGCCGCGCAGTGCAGTCAGCATACTGTCATGTGCTCGAATTAGCTGGTCATAACACTCATGTGACTTCTTTTCATCCAAACAACTTCACGCACAAATCATGCACACTTGGTTTACACTTGAACCTTCCTCTAGAGCTGTGTATGTACATGCAACTGTACATCCTGGGTGTTGTTGAGTGCTGCTAATAATTGTGGTTGTGGTTTAAGGAGAAATAACAGTGGAAACCACAGAGAGCGACAACAAAGAAGAGAACACAGGCGAGCTTATGTGAGGTTTTGAGGAAGTTGGTGTAGGGTTACTTGAGTGAAACTTCAGTGGCTTCATGTAAAGTGACATGACTGGATCATTCTTGCTCTTCAAGAACACCAGGAAGAAATATTCAGAAAACACATAGAAGGAAAAAAACTGTAGACGAGAGGGAAGTTGATGAGACATCACCCCTTCCTTGGATGTCTGGTTCAGCTATAGGGGCGCTAGGTGGGGAAAAAAGGCAAAGTCAGGCATCTAGGGCCCTAATAATAAAACAGCCATAAGCGAAATGTAACCCTTGATGAAATGTAAGACCTCTCAGGCTTTCTCTCCGAAGCCAATATACAAAATCCTCTGCGACTATATTGTTTTTTCATTAAGCACCTTGAAATATGAACAGAAATCCACTGATCCTAGGCATTAAGTGTCGCTTACGTAATGGAACATATCGCATTACTCTGCAACATAAGTTACTCACTCAACCACTGTAAATCATCCAGACAGTTTTATGCTATTCACGTGAATCAAATAGTTAGGCCATTAAGAAGTAACTTGTTACGTTACATCGTTAGTAATAGTAGTAACATGTCAGGGCACTTTTTTGCGTAACCAAAATTAAAAATCCCCTTTGTGATTCCTTGCACGTGCTCCTTTCCTTTTCTTATATTGTCCTGAGCCCCTAATTTATTTTGAAATGTAACAAAAAAACTAACTATTCGTGTTGCAAAACTAACATGTTTATAATAATAACTACATTACCCCCAAAGCTGGTGAGGAGTACCACATATGGGCAGATGCGCTTGCAATGTATGTGTTAAACAAATATAAATACACTACAATGATTAATATGCACTGACTGTGCGGTGCCTATAATTGTCTTAATGTTCTCGTGGTGTTGCTCGCCGTTGTTCACACCAGCGTTGCAGTGGAGCAGATTGCCTGTTTCACACATTTCTGCTTTTGTGTCCCACTTTTAAAAAGGGTTAGTCATCCACTGCTGCTGATCGCGGATTCGTACCAGCTGCTAGAATAAAAGGTTGGCATTTAATGTTGCCATATGTTGCATTCAAGATTGCATTCTGTATCACAACAACATTTTTATATGCGCGATATCACGCTCAGGTTACATGTGTATGGCTTGACTTTCATCTCTGGACGTGGGGGGGAGCTGGGCGAGATGACAGATTGAGGCGGTGTTTCAAACCGGCAGAACCAGAAAAGCCAAATCATGATCTCTTTCTAACCCTCACCACGTGGATTTTTTCCCTAAACCCAACAAGACCATAAGCATAGTGTAGTGACAACATAACATTTTAAAAACAAAGACAGGAGTTTTCAACCTGTCAGCGGTTTGCAGGAACGTAAATAACCAACATTTATTGTGGTGACTGAGCTGTGTGTACTGAACTCATTGCTTCCCATGTCACTTCATGTGATATACAGTCTTGTATGTGGGTGCAAGTTTATCTATGTCAACTGTAAGTGCTGGTGTGAATATGTTATTTCATGTGTACATTACTTACATAAGAACAATTTCCCTGCTTCAGTACGGCGCCCAAGCTATAACTCATTGTGTTACCTTGCCCGGGAGGATGACACAGCATGCTGCAGTAAAGTTATCTTAAAATAATAATCCACCACCTTCTGCAGGCTTGTTTGCTCTGCCGCTGATATGGTGCAACAGTGATTCATGAAGCTTTTACGTTTAAAAACAGCTGTCAAGTAGGTCTGGGAAAATCCTCTATCACACAGTTGATGATTCATTTTAGGTTGCCTGCAGAGGAAATGGGTAGTTAGCTTGAGAGGCTACAGCTGGCATGGCTGGTCAGACAAATAAGAGCACCATCCAGAGACACTCAAACCTTGTTATCAGAAAACCAAGACAAAACACCCAACTTCCTTAAACAGAGGAAGGCAAATGCCGGAGAGACAAATGATGAGTCTGAGAGTGAACATCAGCTTTGCTGCCTTTGTTGCTTCTTGGTTATCAGGTGAAGTCAGCATTGAGTGCTTTTATTGTTACTTTTGTGCACAGTTTTGCTTTTTACCCAGGATATCGCACAAATTAAGAGAACGGGAAATGCTTGATGAAATGACACTAACTTGGCTTGTATGTTGAAGAACAGAAATGATCTTGGGAAATAAATGTTATATACAAAAAAAAAACAAAAAAAAAAAGTACATAAGTACCACATAGTATATTTAAAAACAGCTTAGCACCATCATTTTTGGCGAACGTTACTGGAACCGGATCAAAGAAGGCATGTGTTCGGGACTATTTTCATCTGCAAATAAATGCACATTTGGTGCTCTAGTGAGTATTTGGGGCAGCAGGACGCTGCATGTGGGATCGAGACAAAACAAACCACAGTGAGTGTTCATGGTGATGAGGGAATGTGTTTTTAATCATTTTTGGACAACAATGGAGCTCGGTGGCACAGAGGAATAAACTGATAATCCTTTGGCTACACAGACATTGGGGAATTGGTGACAATTTGAAAAATAGAGGACACACCATTTAATGTAATTCAATTTACCCCACCTTTGTTCTTTGTGAGTAGACTAATGTTTCCTTTCTACGGTTGTGATTTGCACTTCCCACACTGCTGCTACATTGCTAATTTTAGCTGAATGAACAAATACTTTACAAGAGGCCCATGCTGACCTGAACACACTCTCTAGAGTGGGAAATTATACTGAATGAGACATAAGTGGAACAGAAAGAGGAACCATTTATGGTTACATAAATGAGTGTGTTGAGTGTTTTATAGATTTATACTCGCTGTACACAACCTTCCTTTTAGGTGTATTTCTTCACACATTAGTTTTTTCTTTAATGTACCTGCATTTGTGTGATTATACCACACTGTTAAGCCATATTATTGAAACCACTGACGAAGTGAAGTGAATAACAATGATAATCTAACTGCAATGCAATGTGCTGTTCAGAACCCCCTCATAGCATAAGCACTCCCAAAACCTCAAGGAGTTGACCTCACCTCAAAAATTCCTCTCATCCAAATCCAATCAAGTGTCTGTGGGATGTGCTGGAACAAGGGTGATCAATGGATCAAAAGGATCTGACACTGACCCCTTTGTGCTAGACTCCACAGGACGCTCCCAGAGATCCTGTTTCCATAGCTTCATGGGTCAGAGCCAGGGTCCAATCCATGATGGGGCCTCTATGGATCAGACTTGTTTTGGGACATCTCACTGATGCTCAATCTCAAATGGGAACTCGGGGTCTTCAGAGGCTAGGTTGACGGCTTGAGCTCTTGGTTACGGTCCTGCTGGAGGTCCACTGACATTAGGGAGTGCCGTTGCGATGGGATCTGAACTTGTGCGGGTGAAGAGGCATCTACATGAATACCAGGACTCAAGTCGTCCCAAGGTTTCTCTAGAGACAATCGTTAAATGATCAATGCTATTCACTTAATCTGTCAATGGTTTACATGTTTTGGTTTACTGGTGTATCTGCATACATAAACATGTGGGATTGTACTGGTGGCGCACTTTGGAAAAATGGGTCTGAAAACAAATACTGAATGCTGGAAAAGATCAGCTTGTACTATACAAGGGAGGAGAGTACACAGAAAGGAGAGATAAAAAAAGAAATAAAAAAGAGGTGTGAGACTAAATAGCAGATGGGTGTGTATGGGAGGATTAGACTCCAAAAATTATGCAGGTAATTAGTCACAGATTAGTGATTATCTAAATAGAACATGATCAGTGATTACATATTCTGTCTGGATAATCAAACGTTGATTACCTTCCTTCAAAATCCACTGACTGTGAAGATTAGAGGGAGAGCCGTTGGTTCTAGTGCATGTTGGAGCTGTGCTATCAGGTATTCTGTTATATTCTGTTAAGATGTGAAACATTTGTTTGCTACGTCATAATTCTCGTCTCCTGCTTGTACATGCTCCTAACAATTCAGGACGTAGTTTATTCTGCAGGAGTCACTGTTTTCCGTGCAGGGCAATTTCTGACTTTTGTAATTGCATTTTGTGATAAGAAGAGGGAAGAAGTGAGGGTGGGGAAAGTAAAGAAATACCACAGAGATTAAATGGCCCATATCAAGCTAATTTTCAGGTTCATACTTTTGTTTTGGGTGTCTGCTAGATAATATTTGTATGTTTTAATGTTCAAAGAACCCGTTACCTCTCTGATGTCCATTGTTGCAGCACCTCTATTCATCCTCTGTCTGAATGCTCCGTTTTAGCGCCTGTCTCTTTAAGGCTCCCCTCCTGAAAATCCCAGTCTGCTCTCATTGGTCAGCTCTTATAGGCCTGAGAAGGCACCAACCACCATGTTTTCACATCAGCTCTGCCGGTGTTTTTTTTTTTGCAACCATAGCCATGCTGAGGGTGTGGCTGAAGGTGGTCGCTGTTTAGTTGTGATATCACAACCTTACAGAAGTCCTGATGGCTCGTTCGACGGGACAGTTTCTGAAAGCGGGCTGTGTGTTTCCCCATTGGCTGAGCTGAGTGTTTTGACACTCTTACAGATCTGCTTTAAAATTTAAAAAAAATCAAAAAGCCATGAAAATCTCACTCTCTCAATAATGGGATCAATACTGGGAAACAGCAGCAATAAAAGAAAGATAGGTGATGCGGTGATACAGATGAGAGGCAGCAGTGTATAGGTGTGAGGATGACAGTGACTGATGCAGTGCGCCATAGCAGCATGAAATGATGAGCTTCAGTTGAGGCCCTAAAATTTAAGCTTTGAGTGCATGTGGGCCTTAAATCCTAGATTCTTTATAAGATCAGGAGTTAAAGGCCGAGAAAATGAAGATATAAAGACATATAAGACAAACTTATAATTGGATCTTCTAAGTTAGAGGAAGATAGTTTGTAAATGAAACCTGACAATGCGTATAAAGTGAATCTCAGACTCCCTCCTCTCAAATTAAAGTGATAAGGTACCTGTTTAATTTCCTAACTTCAAGTTTCACTAAAGTGACACCAACACACCGAGGGAGGAATTTCTCCCACCAGCTGGTACTGACAAGACAAACAGAGCCTCAGTACACAACGACTAACCACATTTTAATAAACCTAGCTCCGAAGCACAGTGGAGGACACAAAGAAACAAAACACAGAGCAAATTATGTTTAGAAAGCAATCAAAACAGGTTTAAAAAAAAAAAACAGCTTCATGTTCACACTCAAGTCAAGTCGAAAGGCGGCTACGTTAAACGTCTTTCTGTCTGAAATACCAACTTGATTTTTTTAAAAACATGCGTAAGCTCAGTTTGTGAAGTTCTTGTTCACAGAGCACACGATGCTTCTGTATGACCTGCTGAGAGACGGGGAGAGATGACATTTCCCTTTATTTGGTGTGTTCAGGGCTGATCGTTTGATTTATATGACAACATGACATTTCGAAGTTAATCTCTTATTTATGACACGTTTGCCATTTTCATTTGAACCTTATTGTTTCTTCATCAATACACAAACACACATGCATGCAAGAACACAGACACACGCATGCATGCAAGAACACACACACACGCATACACGCACACTTGTTTCTGCCTGGATCAGGATGGAGCTCATAATAAACATGGTGGATTGGGAAAAAAATGACTAAATGATGTGTGTGTGTGTTAGTGTGTGTGTGTGCGTGCATGTGTGTGTGTGTGTGTGTGTGTTGGCGGATGGAGTAGTTACTCAGCAGTGTTTGTGAAGGTCATTTTGTCCAGTGGGCTCAAGCATTTCATGTACGTGTGTGCTTGTGTGTGTGTGTGTGTGTGTGTGTGTAAATACAGGACATGGCCTATTGTATGGAGTGCCACGCTGAATTTTGTGCACTCTTTACGGGTCGAGCCTGTCGTGAGTGTGAGTGTGTGTGTGTGTGTGTGTGCGTGTGTGTGTGTGTGTTTGTGTGCGTGTGCGTGTGTGTGTGTGTTTGTGTGTGTGCGTCCAGTAATAGAATGAGCTGCAAAGAGAGGTGACGTCGGAGGACTGGCATCTGTTTGTTTGGGAGACACTTGAGAAGCTGTGAAGTGACAGGAAAGGCTGCTTGGCACCGCCGAGACTCACATAAGTGTGTATGTGTGTGCCTGTGCATGAAATAAAGAGAAACAAAGAGAGAGAGAGAGGGTTTGTAACTGTACATGTGACAACACCGTCAGACATTTTGTTCCAAGGAAGGCAGTTCATCGCCTGGCTGCAACGCAATGTGAAAGAAAGAGAATAAGTTACACTTCCCAGGTGAAAAACAACCAACCAATTTAAAGAAAACAAATAAATAAATAATAAGCAAAGTCCACTGTTTGTAGACTCAACAAGTAAAAACTGGATTACTTTTGGACCAACACAATCAAAGATGAATAACAACACTACCCAGAAATGCATTCCTAGCTGCATTCCACTGATGCTGGGAAATGCTTTTGTTGTTGAGAACAGTTGCTTTCTACATCAAATATGAAAAATCCATATAGTGGCTGTCTTCTGGAGGATCTGTATGGAGGGCGGACTCGTGACCACATACAGTATATCTTAAATCTTGGCTATTGCCTTGTAAGAAACCTGTAACGTACAATTTGTGGAATAAGCTTCTGCCTTTTGAGTTGCTCTGATAAATGTCTGCACACACAATAAGTCTCCTTTTATGAACCTCCAGCCCACTGGTACACTGTTTTCAAATACACCTATCTGCCATCAATGTTTATTCAAGTCCAGGGGCGTGCATTTACACTTCGGTGTATCACACAGGAACAATGTCAATGTGTGCACGCGTGTGTGTGTGTGTGTGTGTGTGTGTGTGTTAAAGAGCGAGTGAGAGAAAAGGAGGGGAGGGGGGTTGAAAGGGAGTGTTTGTGTTTGTGAGTCTAAAAGTGTATGGATACAGGTGTTTCATTTCCCCCCTTGATGACGCACGACAAGACCCTAGTGAAATGGCCGAGTTACCGCGTGTGTGTCTGTGAGAGAAAGTGGATGAGTATGTGTGTGTGTGTATGTTTTTACAGGCCATCTCTAGAGAACCTCTGACAGCCCGGCGTGGTTGTTTGCCTCCACACAGGACAATCCTCAGGTGTTTTTGATCGTAGCGTTGCGTCGATCATAAATTACAAACCCGCAGTTTTTTTGGAAGCAAATTCCACAAAGCGCTACAACCGAAGAACCCGCGGAGCGCTGTCTTGGCTCTGTTTCGAGGTGACACAGCCTCGGCAGTCCTTTTGGCAGAGCCGATGGCGCTGATCATCAACAGGGAGGGCGACGCATGATGAGAGAAATGGGACCTTGCGTTTAATTGTTGTGTTTGTTGACGCTGTTTTCCCGGCCTAATGTATTCCCTGGCTGGCGTCGGACAATTACCGAAGCATCTCATCTACTTAGATGTCTTTGTCTCTTGTCTTGAATGATGCATTTCTCTAATTGTCCTCTGTAGCAGGAGTCTGACTGAGACTTTCCACTTCAGCTATCGAACGACATCAACCCCCGTTGTTACTGTCGGTACTCTCACACAGCTGGAGCACATGTTCAGCACATTCGCTCGCTGTGTATTTTTCTGCCGCATCAGGCTTTTGTGTTGCTTTTTTATGTCCATGTCCTTGTCTGTCTGCGGAGCTTTATCGTTGCTGCCACGTGAGAATCTCATAATTCACATGGCTACCTGGAAATGAAAGTTTGTGTTACATGCCGGGGATATTTCACAGCCCCTCTCAACCTTTTCAAAGACGGACTCATTAGAGAAATCAGGAGATCAATGCAGAAAAGCCCGTCTGTGAAGCTGTTTAATGAGAAGGATGAAAGGTAACAAATCTGAGCCTCATTACACTTCCAGCGGTGCACAAAGAGGCCAGAGTTTCTGCTCCTACTGTAACGAGTGTAACAGAGAACATCGTGGTCGTGTCTATTAAAAACTTCAAAAGGGCATGAATCTTTCTGACACTAACGTGGAAGACTGGCCCAACATTCGGGGAGAACAACACTTGCTGCATGTTAGATGAAATGAGTGATACCACTGTCATGTCTGTCTGGTAATTATGAAGCCAGAGGACCGTTGGCTGAGCATCAACACTGGAAAAAACTGGAAAACAGCTGGTCTGGCTTAGTCCAAATGTGAACACGCTCACCGGTGGGCGCCTCTTAAACTCATTAGATAAATCTTGATTGTTTATGCTAGCTGTTCCCTGGCTGTGGCCTCATAGAGACCTAGACCTTTCACAGGACAGGAGTGTGGTATTCATTTTCTGATCCAGTTCTTGACACATTCGCGAATAACATTTTTACCAGAATGTTGTACTCTTCCTTTAATGAAAAAACAGTCAGACTCGGGTTGAGAGAGTACGGGTACAGATAATGTACTTTTTACAGGTGTAAAAGTTAATTCATTCAATATTATTAAAAAAAAAAAAACAGTTCTGTAAGTAGTTCTCTTACCTTTGTGATTATAAACATTTGAGTTTCTAATAGGTAATAAATATGGAAAACTCTGGTGCAAGAGTGCTACATAACTTATTTATGCAACACGACTTGGACAATCCACATAACTTCAGGAAAAAGCGAACATGTGTTAAATAAGTTGTCTTTCATTTTCATACAGTACATATGCATGAAACAAACAGATCAAAACAAAGGATAAACAGAATATACTTTACAAGAAATCAACACATAGGCTATGATATCAAATAGGTAAAAGGGAGACTGAAAAATAAAAATATACCAAATACCTTATTTATCTATATTAGAGGGAATTTTCCCAAGTATTTGAGAGGTCTTAAAAACTGTCTTTCTGTGCTGGTATCTTAGAAAATAAGCCAATTAAATCGTAACAATCTTTTTTTAAACAAATTTCTGCTTTTACTGCAGTTCTGTATGTGGTTTGTCCAAGTCGTGTTGCCGTACCTTGCTGTCCCAGATGGCAGACGTGCTGGCACCACAGATTTAAAAAAGACCTAGATACCAGGTGCAAAGATGGCATCCATTCAAACCAATGAGCATTGCTCGCCTTGCCAAAATCTCCACCAAATACGTTTTCAGGCTTCTGCGTTGACCTGCTGATTATGTTGCTCATTGAATATATGCACAGTAGAGTTTTCCCTGCAAGCCCCGCCAAAGAGTTCCCACTCGGGCCATTGATAGAGTTTTAAATCACTTGAGGGAAGTTTTACAAATATAAAACTTGCATGGCTCAACAATGCATAATAGAAAGTGACATAATCAAACTTCTTTGCAGTTCTCAGGGTCATGTCAAAAGTTTTACATATGTTTCCTTTACAATGGCGGTCTGTGGGGAAAATTCTACATGGGCCACAGGGAGATATTTTGCAATGCTGCGAGTGGCCACCGGGCCAGATTGGACTTTAGGCTATGAGCCACTCACATCTGACAGTGACAAACACCACGACTTCCAGTTTGAAGCCCGGCTGTCCTGTGTACAGACATGGATGGAGATAATTTTGTGGGTTGAACAGATAGACCGATTATACAATGTAGAGCTGACAGAGCAAAAGGACCGAACAATCCCGTTGCTAAATGATGCATTGACGTGCTATGCAGAAAAAGTGAATAATGCTACCTAACGCTAGTATACTTAATACAGCTATCCAGTCAACTAGCGTTCACCCACTCAGTCACAACAAGGAAGGAGAAAAACAAGCATGGAAACGGAACACTAAAGATAGATATATTGTAAGAAGACGACTACTTCAGCTCTGTTTACTGAGCTGTGACTGAATAGAAAAGGAAAGAAGGACAGATAGTTTATTACTGGCAGAAAAGAGGTGAAAGGGACGACGGGAGGCAAAGAAGGAATGCAACATTAAAAAAAAAAAAATGTTGTGTACGTTCATGTGTGTATGTGCTCAAAAAAGAACACGTAAAGTGTGTTAAGATCGCAATTTTCTTCATGTGGTCTCATTTAATCTCCTGTCATTTTGTGAGGCTACATTTCAATTCCAATGTCTCTGGCAACAGCACAGCAGGCAATACGCTGATAAGCCTGCCTGAATTGAGATTTCACACGGAGGGACAGAGTGTTTGTGTGTGTGTGTGTGCCTGTGTGTGCATGTGCGTGTGTCTGTGTGAGTTGGCTGAGTAGGTGTGGGTGTGCATGCATGTGTCTGAAAAAGAAATCATATAATCAAACATAGATAGAACAAGGTCAGGGAGATTAATGTAAAATTATTAACAAGATAGAAACAAGGGCAGAGGGATGGAGGGAGGTCTACAGTAGAGGAGGAGGAGGGTGAGGAGGAGGCGGTCCTTGTACAGACTCCAGCCTATCAGACGGAGGAAGGCGGGGCTCAGCAGTCAGGAAGGAGGTAGCCGAGCAGCAGCAGACACAGAGGCAGAAGAAGCAGGGCATGCTAGAGGAGGAGTGAGAGGTGGGAAGGTAGAGGTAGGTAGACAGAGAGATGCAGCACCACAGTGTGTGTGTCTTCGAGGCTGTCAGCAGCGCAACTCTTCATCCTCTCATCAGGGACCGTGATCTGCTGTGGAGCGACGATGCACAGATTCTCTGCAGGAGCAGGGAATGCAGATAGAAGTTCACCTTGAGCTGGAGTCCAACAGTGCCACTCTGGACCTCTGGGATTACAAGAAATACTCATTGATCCAAACAGCAGCAGAGATTTAACCGGATCTGACAGTCTGCCAAACCAAAAGGCTCCAGCATCTATAACTTTTGGATTATAGTCAGATTTATAACAGAACGTCTGACAGAGAATCTGTCCGTCCAGGGCCAGAAATCAAACAGGTACTTTGTTTTGGCAGAAACTTGCCAGCTGTCACCAAACCTGACAGCATTCAGAACCAAAATTGTGACACCCACCGTTCATCGTGGAACCCCGCAAAGCCAAGCAGGTCCTGCAGCCCAGGGACCCAGGAGCCAGCCTGACCTTGGGCCGGCTGTCACCTGAACCCCTGCTGGCTCCAGCGGAAACGTCCAGCATGTCTCAGACCGGAGGACGCTTCCACAACAAGAAGGCCGGTATCCGGGCCGCCGTGATCCTGATCGGACTCCTTCACAAGTCTCGCAAAGCCAAGGAGAAGGAGAGAGAGAAGGAGAGAGAGAAAGAGGAGAGCGAAGGGTGGGTGAAGTTTGTCCTGTTGTGTCGTCTGATGAGGCAGGCATGCTGGGTAGATAACGTAAGGCTCAGGGAGAGGCAGAAAGGCTGCAGTGCAGTCTGTGCACTAACTGGGACTGTGAAGAAAACTTTATTAGCTTGTAATGTCTTTGTTGTTCCAAAGGTGAGGGGAACTTTGCACTCCTTCTGGTTCAATGAGTTTGCATCTGCAGTTTTACAATAAGCCCTTTCCGTTTGTGTGCTTGTCTGGTTGAGTGTGTGTTTGTGTATCTCGGTCATTGGGAATGACGGACGGGAGGGAGGGAGAGGAAGGTATTGAGGTTTGTGGGTGAATAGAGGTGTGCTCCGAGTGCTTTTGAAGAGCAAATGAAAGAAGCTGAGAGAGCGGGTGAGAGAAGCGAAGCTTGGATGGGGAGAGAGAGGAACATGGAAGGAAGAAAGACAGAGAGAGGTGAGTGTGGAGCTTTAGAAGAGAGAGATGTGGCGGATAAAAGGGAAAAGGTGCAGAGCAAAGGTCAACCACTCGTCTATTTGTGTCTTTCTATGTCTGCACAGGCAACGATGGACACTTGTTGATGCCTGTAATGCTGGTGAAACACGCCGTTCGTAGGTTGGTGAACTGGCTGAGAGTTCAATAGGTGAGCTGCAAACTACAGTGGAGAAGAGAACACAGTACCAAGCTTGACTGCCCACGAGCCGGCTGTAAGCAGTAGCTGTCAATACAATATTCAAGCAGTGTTCCAAATATATTTTTTATAGACTATGAAGGGTAGAAAGATGGCAACAAAACTGGTGTTTCTCTTTTTCTTTACAAATCCCCGAGCATTATGCATGTGAAGGACCTGCGGGCAGATTGTATCATGACATGAATTCGAGACTGCAGGAGGACTGTTGTTGCCGTACCTTCTCAGAAATTGCCGCTCCGGATGTGAGGGGATTTACCCTTCATGCTTTGTTTTGACCAGATCAACTTACGTCCCATTCTACCAAAGTCAATAAGACCCATGGGAACATCCCACCTGGTAACCTAAGGTGGCAGGGACGAGACCGCCATAAACCCCACCCCCACCCCACCTAACCTCCCCCCGGCTGGATTTGTTTTGGCCGGGCTAATGTTGACAGCCGTGCATGTACAGCTGAACTTCAATCTGAGCAGAAAGTTGCCTGTTTGGTGTTATTGTGTTGAAGGATATATACACAGTTTAATCTTGGTTAGGTGTGTGTGTGTGTGTGTGTGTGTGTGTGTGCGTGTGAACACCTGATATGCAACACTGAATGCACTTTGCTGCTCTGTTCTAATAGCCTGGACCAAAATAGGCTACATGAAAATAGACTGTAACTCACTTTGCAAATGCTGATAAGTTTATCTGACCTCTGGGTGTCTGTGTGGATGTGTGTGTATGTGCGTGTATATAATTTAGTTTCAGACGGTGTAAAATTTAACTCCTGGAGGCGAGGCTGGATTAGCAACTTCGTAAATCGGGCAACTGCCCCAGACCTCCTGGGGCCCCTAATGGCCGCCAGTTCATTGTGTGACAGCTGGTTTGTGGTGATTTGATTAATTGTAATGTAGTTTAGAAATACTATATGCACCACTGAAACAACAAACCAAAATGTTATTGTTGTAGTTAATAGCTGATAGATGTGTATTTAATAAAATCAAACACAAAATACTGACAAACAGCAAACCTGCAGCCAGCTGGTGTTTCAGACTTGATGGCAAGAGGGTTACATAACCCAATGAGTGTGAGGGGTACAGGTTGGTCACTGGGGCCACGACTGTAAATTTTTCCCCCTAGGGGCCCTCTAGTGGATTAATCCAGCCGTGCCTGGAGGCTGTGATCGACTGCGAATGCAACACAGCTGCTTTGTCACAGTGCACCTTTTTCTTGCATGTTTGTCACATGCTTACAAAGTGACGTATTAATTCAATTCTGCTTGTTATTTCATTATCGTCTCATGTCCTCTCACAGTACAATCACGTCTGGACAGCAAAAACTACCCAGAAGCTCTGCTACAGCAATATTCAACTGCCGTCACGTCTTTTTCTGAGTGTATGAGCGTGACTGCGCTCTTTTCAAAAGCAAACAAATAAAAGGAAAAGTGAACCACGGATGATTTTTCTCATTACAGCCGACTACTTGTTACCATAATAATAATAATAATGATAAGAAACACTTAATGCTTTTAGACAGCCCTGACGTTGCAGTAGTGATTTTCCCCTTTTTATTCACATTTTCTTTGCCTTCCCAGACGTGCTGCGAGTACACATGACTACATACAGGCGTGCAACCGTGCTCTGTGTGTGTGTCTTCCCCTCAGTCTTTATCTCTGCGCTGATAGAGCCATAATGTATATTTGCCCTCCATTAATTTGAACAGCATGAGGTCCGCTGCTTGCGTCTAAATGTTTATATTACCCGTCCGCGCATTAATGTCCTCCGCAGCTCATTTATCTCCAGCTGCAGACCTGTTTTGTTTGTGTGTGTGTCTGTGTGTGTGTGTGTGTCTCTGTGTGTGTGCACTCGTGTATAAGATGCTTGTCCCATTGTGTGTGTAGCTAAGTATGCATGTGTTGTGTTTAGGCTTCTACAACAAGTGCCTTTGCGGTTATGGTGACATTTCCTTGTCGGTTTGTGGTGGTGTAATGCAATTGGTGGGTTAGAGGGAGAGAGAGAGAGACAGAGAGTTGTGTGTTTAAGAGGAGGAAAGTGAGCGACAGACTCATTATGATGCCAGAGTGTTTTTGAGAACTAATCTATAATCACAGTGTGGGGCTTCCTGTTCACACACCGTGTTGTCCACCTTCTAAGACTAAAAGCTTTGAATATCACATGCATACATATTGACAAAACATGCATCTGTTCTTAAATTGCAATATTTAAAGAGCAGGGGTTTTTTTTATAACTGCAATGGCCTGGTGGTACAATACCTCCTGTTGACTGTGTGGAGTTGGACAGAAATTACACAGGAAAAGCCACAAGCCTCACTGTAAATTAGAGGCTTGGGTCTCAGAAACACTACATTCAGTTGTTTCACTGCATGAAACAGATTCCCTGACGAAACAATGGGGGGAAAAATGTCAAGATGCGGAGACAAGCTGCTAACGTTGTCTGTAAATGAAGCCTGCATGTCAACACGGGTCGAGCAGACGCTTCATAACGAAAAAGTCCAAATCAATTCTATCTGCTGAAAGGCTTCACAGGACTAAGTTGTTGCGGTTGCACTGACAGCACACAAATGTAGTTTGTTTTCTGTGGTAGGACAACTCAGTACTCAATATAGGGATACAAATTCTACTTTGGTCTAGTTCTTGTTTCCCTCATGTCTGACCACGAGGGAAGCAGACAATGTTAGTTATGAAAATCAGAAAAAAAGAAAAGGGAAAAGAAAAATACATCTTCCATCCACAATTCAAATCTTTCTAGGACATCTGTGTATTGTCCATCCCCTTTTCACAAGATCAAAAAAAAATCCTTTTCAGGTATTTTAATAGGGAGTCAGCCTGACTCATCACGGTCATCTCCACGGACCTCTTTTTGTGCTCCTTTATTAGCATTTCATCTGCTTGTCAGGGTCATTTGGGTTGCAGTTTATTAGCTGTGGAAGAAGTCAAAGCAAACCTTTTAAAGGGAAATGCCAATTTTAATGGACGCCTAACTTGAACAGTAAAAAAGGGAGGACTCCTTGAATCCTTAAGTTACATTTACATTCAGTGTTTTTCACCCAAATCACGGTGCGTAGCCTCAATCAGGTCCTCATGAAGATGTTGAATGTTGAATCCTTCTTAGAGGATTGCTGACACGCTTTTGTTTTTTACTGCCCTCCATGTGAGTCCTTGAATGCAGACTTAAAATACAAACAAGGGGAGACCGCCTCATAAAAGCAGTGCCTTTAAAGGATTCAGACCTCCAGGGGTCATTAAGGAACCTTGACATAACAGACTGAATTTTGATCAAAGTTTATATATATCAGCTGAGAAGATTGAAGTACTCAGTTATTTGTATTAAACAAATAAGATATAACATGTTCAACACATCCTCATATCAAAACAACTAAATAGGTTAACTACCAGCAACTCCCAAAACAACATGACCGTTGCAGCATGACAAGCAACAGGTGAACTGGACCTTCATTGTACACTTGCAGTTTAGTTAGGTTTAGGCATGAAAACTATTTTGTTAGCTTTAGGCACTAATACTACTTAGTTAGGTTGAGGAAAACATTGTGGTTTGGGTTAACATACCTACAAACGTACCTAAGTTCCTAAAGCAGTATGTTATGTGTGTCATGTAACCGAACTCATTGACTTCTGGCTTCACACTGGGCACAAACAACGTTCTCCTGAATGAAAGCCCTGCGGTTGTCTAACATGACCGTCTGTCCCAGATACCCGGTGACCAATGTGTGCGGTCATTTTTTTGATGAGGACAGGCTCAACATGTTACTTAGTGTGCTTTGAAGGTATTGCAAGGTGGAATTTTGTTACCAAGCAAGTTGTTTCCCTCTGTTCTATGTCTTGTATGCTAAGCTAAGCTAGCTAGCTGCTTGCTCCAGCTTCATAGTGAACGTACAGACACAAGAGCAGTTTTGATCTCCTTGTCTAACCCCTTACCAAAGTACGTCCAAAGAAGTCCAACTATTCCTTCTTTGACAAAAAGAGTCAATGCATGCACGCGCACGACTCCAAGCCATAATGTATTTAAATGGACAACATTTGGATCTTCAGGTCAAAAGGCTGACAGGCTCTAAAACGTCAGGTGTGGTCAACCACCTAATGCACCCAGGGCGACTAAAACCTCAAAACAGCTTACAAATGACAACACAACAGAAGCTCCATCAAAAAAACTTTAGTCCCAGTGATGTGCATATAACCACACTACTTTTAATGTGAACTTTTCCTTTATGTTAACTAGCTTTAAACAGTTTCTCTTTAAACAAAATCCCCACAAGGTCTTCCTCACCTCCTAAATTATTTACAAGAGCAACTGTCAAAGTAATGATGAGAAGAGACATATAATAAAATGTGCTGATGAGTTGGTTATCAGTCAGCCTACACGGAAGGGATGGAATAAGATCACCGGCCTGTGGAGGAGGACTTTTTGTGTCGTGGTGTGACAAGTCGCTCTTCCTGTTAAATGTAGCAAAAAATAAGGACATGAGCATTGATTTCAGAAAATCGTCCTCTGATACAATGGCCGCTACTATGGGAGAGGAAATTGAACCGGTGGCCACGCAGCAAAGAGTTGTGCGCAGGCAAGAAATCTATCGGCGGATCTATTAAGATTTCTCTTGCGTCGATGACTGTTATACTGAAGGTTTCTAGGAACCTCATCATCTTCATTTACTGCTGTCTGGCATGGAAATGTTTACGCGTCCAGAATGAACAAGCTTGTTAATGTGACATGAGACAGTTGTTAGGGTGAGTCAGACCCTGCTCAGAGATATTTACAGCAAGCACTTGCATAGATTGTCCTGCACAGACAGTTTGAGCTCTTGCCTTCAGGTCACTGCTGACGAGTGCCAGCTAGGATGAGGAAAAGCCTGAACATTGTGCTTGTCATGATGACTTACGGACAAACTATATAGACCTTTTGGCCTCTCTTTGCACTGTTTTTCCATTAAAATCCTTCCACACATGTATCTGCACTTAATGTCACCTCGAGTCTGATATGATCTTGTTTCTCTCTCTTTTTAATTGTGTATAATGATCTTACGGTTTTTGTGTGATCGTCCCAGTTGTCTGATTTGTTTTGTTTTGGTGTTATAAACACTGTCTACATGTCGTATTTCCCCTCGGAGCAGTTAGATTGATTTGATTTGACAGTTATGCAAGTATCTCAACTGTTGCGGTCCCTGAAGAGAAAATCTCATCAAACACTCGTCGGGCGTCTAAATACTGGTATTCAGTTTGAAAGTCTTCGATATGGAGATGTTCTCGTGCCGCTGCAGAGCATAGCAGCAGAACTAGATAAACGGTTGGACACAAATTGAGTGCTGGCTGCCTTTGAAGAGCTCGGTGCACTTTAGAGAAAAGTCTACGCTTTTCAAACAGGTATGAAAAATAATGGTGAGGCTCCTCTTTGTTAAATTGACCAGCTGCGGGGTTAGACCCTCTCATACGCCATCCAGTCAGGTTCATGGCTTCCCTGTCACTGTGCTCAGATGTATAGCCACGTGGTAGTTGAAATGTTTGGGACCGAACAACTGAGAGACTAAATTACACGAGCAGCTGGGCACAGCTAAAACCAATCAGGAACAACCTGCCTGGCTTCCTCTGACACAGAGAGTCCGCGGCAGCCGGCCAGGCAGTTGTCCGGAACAGGGAAATTATACACACATACACGCAATACAAAGCAGCTCTTTAGTTTCTTTTTTGTTTTGTTGTTTGTTTTTGCACATTGATTCAGTCTCATTTGACAGCAAACAGACAAATTAAAACCGACTAATACAAAAATAGAGGAACAACTGGTGGCGTTTCGGTTGTAATTGACCGTTTGCCTCTGTTGCCCCCCCTGTCAGGCCTCCTGTTTTCTCAAGCAGCGGTAGATAAGTAACACTAGAAATTATCAGTCATTTTCTTAAAGAATTGTCTTCAGCCGCAGGCAGAGGTAGGCAAAGAAGACTCTACTGCTCGTTCTCGACGGCTTAAATGACAGAGAGGCAAAATCTTTTAGCTGTTTCTAGCTAGCTACTAAAGCTAACACTAGCTCCATGACTTGGTTGATAAAACGGTGTCTTACCTTTATATGACTGTGTGAAGCTAAAGCTGCATGTGGAAAAAGTCATTTAATGAGTCGTATTAAAGAAATGAACATAACAGCCGTGTTTTTAATTGCAGTATAAAGCTAGCTGGCCCTAATATGATAGCGATGACGTTGACATTTTTCCTTATCTTACTCTAATATAATCCTATTTGCTGTTTAGCTCGTACATACTTGGACTAGCTAGTCAGTGGCTAGATTTATGCTTTAGGGAATGTTTCTGTATTTTCTGTCTTAACGCCACAAGAGGGAAGGCTTTTAGAATGAGGACTTTCTGTGTACAATGTGCAGGACAGATGTTGACCTAAATTCTGACGAACTAACTTTCTTGTCAGTCACCCCTTCAGTCGGGAAACGCAATCAATGTTCTGGTCATGAATGGGGCTTTTTTTTTCTGAATCTAGAACCCCACTATGTAGTTAGCTAATCCTTGGCCTTGGAAGTAACACTTTAGCCAGGCATGATAAGCGTGATGTGCCTATGTAGAGGGGCTGTGCAGACAACCATCCATTACATGGAATTCATGGAAAACAGTGATGGGATTCCAAGCCTTGCGCTGAAAAGTAAAAAAAAATGCACACAAAGGCCCGTTGTACCATAGTTTTGCTGGTGACACATTTCTGTGTTAATGAAAACTGACTTTTTTGAAACTCTTCATATGTAAAGTGTCAGTCTTCTTGCAGTTCCTCTCATGCCAATTAAATGTGTCGGGAAAAAAACAAAGCCTGACAGATGTGTTGTGTCTATAGTTACAGTTGCTCAGCGATGATTTGACAATGTCCTATTGGGGGAGGGGTTCAGCAAGCAGTCAGCTGTGTAACGTTTAAAACTCTCTCCACAATCACATGTGTTTAAGCTTTTCAGTCCAAGATTTTGCTTCTTCATCTCCCAGTTTAATGCTGCTTTCGTCATTGCTCTGCAGAAAAATGATCCTCACTGCAGGTAGTCCCAGACATAAATATAGACTTTATATTTTTGAAGCCAATGGAAGACCCTGAACATTTGCTTTGGAGAGAGGAAACTTGGTCGCACGGAGCAGATGTTCTAGAGTGCAGTCTTTCATGTTGCTTTTCTTGACCACCTTACACAATTTTTCCTTGTCTTGTAGTCCCTTCCCTCCCCTCACTGTCAAACTCTCCTCCTCCTGCTGCCGCCGCTTTTTAGTCACTGACTCACTCGTATTTCCATTCCCCGGTCTCCTCCGGTTTTTTTCCTCTCTACCCTCAATTACTCCTTCTTCTAAACTCTCTCTTGTTCCTTTCATGCATTTCACTTGGTTTGTGATTAGCTGTTACACACATACACACACACACACACGCACGCACACCTTTGCTGCCTGTCTGCACAACATGTGTGTGTTTGTGTGACAGTCAGCCTTGTCTTGGGATGTAATGGATGAGATGGTATAGTCTCTAACAAGTGTCCAGAGACCCACCCAAGACGGCCCTATTTACCCAGCTCTGCACTGGGGATTGAGAATGCTATTTTTAGTCTGCAGAGATTCATTTATTCTCTCTCTCTCCGTACTTCTCTCTGCGGCCCTTTCTCTTTCAGCGATCCGTCTGACATCCATTCATTCTGCCCCTCTCCCTCTCTGTCTTCATATCTCTTTCGGACTTTTTTTGCTCTGCTGTGGTTATCAGCCATCTGAAGTGGTGGAGTGGGTTCAGAAGTATTCACTTCAGCATTCATCTCACAGATGCTAAACTCTGTTTTTTTCTTTGACTACAGTCACTGAGACTGGGCGATATTGGGCAATGATAAAGAGGAAGTGGGTCCCTACAAAATGAATAGGATTAGATAGGATTCATGGCATTTTCAGTGATATGACAGAGAGCGTGATGCCAGGCAACTATGTTTTTCACTGCAATGCAGTATTGTGCCACAGGACAAAAACCTCTTAGACCTACTGAATCCAAAAAGGGAAATGTTCACTTTCACAGATATGTTTCATGCCACTGTCCAGTGTTGATAATGAAAACACACACTTCAAAGGTAAGAAATGAGTGGCACGTCTTCCCATAGAAATATCTTTGAATTACATCCAGTTGGTGTGGATGTGCAAATGAGATATTCCTAAAGTAGACACGTAGTTTAAAAGAGTATTTTTAACTACTAATTCTGCTTGGGTTTTCATCTATTGAACCCAAGCAGAATTAAAATTCCTTGCCAGCGACTTCCAAAAACACAGCGTACCAATGATACGTCTACCGGACCTTCAAGTTTTGGCAAAAAAAAACTCCTTGGTTAGGTTTAGGAAAACATTGTGGTTTGGATTAAAATAAGTATGTTTCATATACAACTTAAGTTACATCATGAACATAACGTTACTCCAAGCGGCGGTCCTTTGGTTGAAAATCCCGTGTTTGTTTGACCCATCCCTCCACCTCATCCTCCTCCCTTTGCAGACTTTTTGGCTCATTTTTGATAAGCTGCTTGTAGAGCAAACCTACAGTGGTGTTTCTCTATTTTCATTACATTGTCTCATTTTGATTGAGCTGCTCTTTACTGGACAGATGTTTGTTCACCTACAAACATTTTGCAGTTACTTAACAGTGAACTGACAACCTGCACTGCCGTGCTATCCAACTGAAGTGTGATGAACAGCATAAAGCTCAACTGTAGACAGAGAGACAAACACGATTCAGCCCGTGGCCTTTTATCAGTCTCTCCCTGCTGGTGGGACGTAAGCGCATGTAAATGTCTATTAGAGGTCCCCTGGCACCATTTGTGAGGCGAGACAGAAAACAACAGTGACATTCAAAGGTAAGACAAAAGGCTGCAGTACGTAACCTTTTACTGGCTTGTTGTGTTCGCCTTCAGTGTTTAGATGATAAATCCAGTGTCAGAGATGCAGCGTGTGTGTCAGGAAATGAATGCACGAACGCACTTACTGCATTATGATTAACCTGGTTTCTTTGGGAGGAATACAATGACGCACACACACACACACACACACACACACACACACACACACGTATTAATAGTTTTCTTGGGTGGAACAGTGTGTGCCTGCAGGGGGCGAGACCTTCACCGGTGTCAGTTCGGTCTAACACTTGGATTAATGACAGAAATAATTGAGAGAGAAGAACTGAGAGTCAAGTCAACCAAAAAAAGACAGGTGGAAAGACAAGAATAAGATGAAGATGAGGAGAATGAGGAAGATGAGGGATTAGGGAGCAACTCAGACAGTCCTGCCCACTGATTGAAACTTTATTCCCCCAGCCACGTGTTAAGTGAGTTCACCCAAAAATGTCATTTCTGTCGTTATCAACTCACCCCCATGCTGATGAAAAATCAAGTGAACAAACACAATTTTCATTGTGGGGTTGAACAGAAATGCCAACAGCAGACAAGGTAACATAGCAATTCTGATTGTGTTGAAATATCAACAACATTTATCAACATAGTATAACATCACACATGCTTCATTGTTCAAAACATGAAAATAGAGCCGGGCGAGACGGTGTAAGTGCCACACCGCCGCCATTGTTGTGTCACTAAAACCAGAACACGATCTTTTTCAAACATGTGCCAAGTTGTTTGTGTGCCTAAACTTAAACAGACTTTAACCACATCCGTCACATCACGAAAAATGAAAACTGAAATGTAAAGTTTTACCATATCGCTGCAATATAAAGTGTAGAAATGTTGATATAACACATATGAAATGTACAAATTTAACATATCTGTGTTTTGCAGAAACGCACAGTGCCAACTTTTGTTCTGGTGATTGGGTTGCCACGCGACCTTGCCTGTGAAAAGTACAAATGTGAAACATTACTCATCATTTCAGCAGATAAATTTTACTCCAAGATTCACAAAAGGCAATCATTTTGTGTTTAAGAACCTATAATGTCACAATGTAAATTCTGCTGAGGCTGACTTTATACATTGTGAAATTGAAGAACTAATAAACATCGGTTGGGAAATACCAAAGCCCGACACAGATTTAATAAACTGAAAATGAAACCAAAGGCCTTTTTGAAATCTAAAACTAATTAAGACTTGATTAAAAGCAGCATTAACCGCGGTTATGGTGAGTCGCAGAAACAAACATTCCTTACAACCATGTGTGTATTGGCGCTGCACCGACGGCACGGGGAGAATACAAGTAAATGACATGGCAAAGTACACAGAAGCCACTCCAAGGTCTCCTAGCTTGCGCTCGTTAACATGGGTGCCAGTCACATAGCTGTGAGGGTGATAATGACATGAGTTCAGGTGTATGTGTCACACTGTTTCTATAAGTTGTTAAAATACGGTCTGATGTGTTGCCTGCAACTGAGCTAACCTGCACCCACACACACCCACACCCACACACACACCCACACCCACACAAACACAATTTCCATTTCCTTTATTCTACTTGGATGAAAAGGTTTTTTCCCCGTCCTTTTCTTTCTGCTCGCCAGCGCTGCATTTGAAGAACCAATTATTTTTCATACAAATTCATGCATTCATTTAGAAAACGTAGCGATGTCTCTCCCTGCTCCCCTCCTCCTCATCACCCCCGCACTGTCCGTCTGCCTGCTCCTCTTCCTCTTATTGATAATGAGAGTGTTTCAGGTCGTCTGGCTGGACAGTCTTATCTGCTGTCATCTCCGTATCTATTCATATCACAGCAGGAGGGAGAGGGCGAGGCCCGGCGCTCCCACAGGAAACAGCCGGTGGCTCGGAGTGCAGTTGCCTCGTAATTATTGCTCTCCTGACCTCTCCACATATTTGCACATATCTGGGATGCCTGTAGTGCTGGACAGCTGACTGACTCATCCGTCCACTTCTTGCCCCTGTAACAAGCACAGACGGATGGATATTTGATAGTACATGGGGGAAACAGAGGAAGGACAATGTGACAAAATGATCGTGTCTCAAATAGCCGCCCACCTAGAAGACGCGGCAGAACTGTGACGTACCCTAAAATGTTACAGATCTTTTAGGAAATGAGGAGAACCAACAAAGTCACTCCTCGGTTCACTCAGTCATTAGTTACTTTTTGATATTGAAAAAAACATATATAAAATAATTAAAGTAAAAACCATGTGTGCAGCTTGTCCGGTTGCTTTTAATTAGTAAAGAACAAAATCGGCCCACGAAGCAGGTCAGCATTTTCTAAAACATGTCCCTTTATCTCACTGAAATGTTACTTCCTCCGTGACTGTATACCATTTTTAATAATGACAAATATACTTGAATGTATTTCATGTAAAGTTGGCTAATTAGATGAGCACTTCACATTATCTTTGCCCTGCTGTAATAATCCGTGTCGTATCGAAGGAAATCTGTTGTTCCTTGCTTGAGACAAGAAATTGGTTGTGCTGGCAAATCTAAATTGAGCCGCTGAGCTGATCTCCAGCACCATTTCTTTAAATGCTTACAGTATGTCGTCTGTAAGATGTGTCCGTGCTCTTGTAACTTAATTACCTTTGGTTTTATTAAGCAACGAGTGTCGCCTTTCCAGCGTGCTTCCTGTAACATCAGCCTCTTAAAGTGCTTATCGAAACTGTAGCCGTCGTGTCTAATATGTAATATTGCAGCAGATTTTGCTGTGCGACATGATTTTTTTAATTCCAAGTCTACTTTATTACACATCAGGGCTGATGGGTCCTACCCTCCGCAGCAGGCTGTGTCCCTGTCTTCTTTACAGCCCTCGTCTTTCTCCTTTTCTCTGTCTCCAATTACTGTTGTATTAACTCCATTAGAGAAACCATCAGTTGTGTAATTGGCCAATTGGCATGAGGATCAGGCTCCTTATCAAGTTTCCTAACAAATATGAAGCCCAACTGGAAACAGGAGTGCGCAGTAATCCCCCCCCCCGGGAGAGGCCTCATATCCGAGACCCACAGATCGCCCTCTCCTTCGATCTTTCTGTCTCTGTATTTCTATCCCCTGTGCACCCTCCATCACCCTGATTTCCTGTTTTCATCCACCAATCTCCTCTTCCTGTGATCTGTCCATCGCCCAGGGATGACTAGAGGTGTGTTTGCCCTTTTTTTTTTTTTCTTTTCCTCCCTTCTCACACACGCTCTCTGGATCCCAGCCTGTGCCTGATGTCCCGCTAATCTCACGGGTGTAATCAATACGTGAATTAACAGAGATGTATTACAATCTCTGGCTCGATCCGTCTCTCTCTTCACAAACACGCGCATCATTACATAAACATGATGACCGCGTAGATGTAATTACTGTCGAATCAGCCGTAATTAGCAGCAGCCAAGTGCAAGCAGGATGGATTATTGACATGATGCTCCACGAGAAAGGTATGACTTGTACATGCCTGAGTGTAGATGTGGGGCACTTTCGGCCCTATTTTTGCCCGGCAGGTTTACAATCACTTTAAGCTAGCTGCAGATGACAAAGGAGAGAGTTACACTTAATCAATCACAGGAGGAAAGTCATCCTATTTCCTATAATCCTTTAAAGAGCGTGTTTAATGTTGTGGATGAATGATTTTTTTCAGAGGGGATTTCTTGGCAGAGCACCTGGCCAGAGAGAGCCACGCAAACCAACACAGCTGGCGAACGGTCCTCGCAGCCAGTATTTACTGCGTATTAAAATAATGCAATTGCGTGGCGGCCGCTGCCCCTTGGCTCGCTGGGAAATCTTCTGCCATGCGTTGTTTGTGCCAGCTCGGGGCCAGAGGTTTGAATGCCGTTTGACCTTGTGATTTAATTGCACAGCTTACTGTGCTTACTTCCTCGAAGCCAACGTCGAAGGTCAACACAGAACGCAAGAACTGATAAAAAATATTTAATGGAAAAGCCATTAAGTCAGAGCTTGTTTCCAGTCTTCTCTGCAGAAAATGCAGCATTATTGACACTGACAGCCGCTGCCCTCCCTCTCTCTGTGCTACTTTACTGTGTATTCAGCTCTAATCATTGGTTCCACTTTCAGTCGTCCTTTGTCTGGATTTTCTGTCTGTGATATCCTAAAATATCCCATTATTTTTTGAATGCTTTGCTTTCTACATTTAGACAAGGCTAGGGCAATATTATGCAACGATCTCATCATGGCAGATAAGCTATAGTAAAGGTAAGGTCACCTTATTTAGGTTGTGGTAATGTTAAAAAAAAAAAAGTTTAGTGTCTCTCTTTCTTTTATCATTCTATTGAAATCTAGAACATCACTCAGGAGAGCGCAACAGTGCCCTTTTGTACTCACCCATAGATACCAGCCAACCTAAAGACGCCTTTTTGCCTGAGAAATTAACAAAAGTGTAAAAACAAAACAAAACAAAAAAGCTCTATCACAATATGCTGAAGAAAGGGAGAAAAATGTCCTGATTCCGTCCCTTTATCCCTACTTTTATTAACAAAAGTTAACAGGGTCTATTCTGGGCCGAGACCGACCCTCCATCCTAGTTTTTTGTGAGGAATCTAGTTATCCTGCTGACGGAACAACCGACCAACAAAGAAACAGACTTAGGTGAAAACATAACCACCCTGGCAAAGGTAAAAATACCCATAAAGCCCCGGCGGTGTACCTCTCTGAAGGCATTTCCAGAATTGTCAAAACATCTTTTAACGATCTGGATGAAACAGCATTCCATCTGCCACAGGACTGAAATGATTCTGAACCCAAGTTATGACTCCAAGTCTTTTTCCGAAAAAAGGTGTCAAATGAAGTTTCTCCTCGGTGGCATTATATGAAACAAGAAAAAAAAAGGGCTGGCTTCCTATTAAAATGTATAAAAAAAAAAGGGAAAGTGGCATCATATAGGAGATGGTGTGTATATATTTGTAGATAATTGTGTAACCTACCAGCAGTGATGACAGAGATTAACTTAAATGTCATCTGCCCGCCTCAATTTGCTAATCAGACTGTAAACAACGGCACTGCTCATTGGAAGAGGAGGCTGTGCACGATGCGTCCTTTGGAGAGTCAGCGTTTAGCTTCAATGTGCATTGTTCCAAAACGTAGGCTTGACAGCACTGTGTTGCTAACAGCTATCGGATACACATTGAGAGAGGACGTGTCATTTCTGTCCCCCATCTCTGTGACTTGCATGTGCCGTTGATACATGAGAGACACAAGCTGAGCGTCTGCAACAGTTCTGGGACTCCAGTGCGCACCGCTCCCATCCACCAGTATGACGTCCACACCCTCGCTCTCCACCGGTGAGACACGAGCGAGAGTCGACATGAGTTCGTTCGGAAGTGCTGGATTGTCCAATGGGAGCAAAGTTCTTATGGAGACTGGCCTGTAATGCAATGTATGTACTGCACCATTCGACGATGCTTTTTCAATGTAGAGCACCTTCTTGAAAGTGCACTTCTTACCTAAGCCTCTTTCCACAGTCCCCTCTTCTCTTCTGACTCACTCTCTCCATGACCTCTTCCTCCTAAAAATTGTTTCTCTGCGACCTCCTCCCCCCCTCCTTCCCTCCCTTCCTTCCTGGGTGGGTGTCGGTAGCAGTGACGTAGCTGTTTTCTCATCGCCACAGAGTCAGTCCAGGCTGCAAGGACAGCGGCTCCTCGCCTCTCTCTCTGTCTCTCTCTGTCTCTCTCTCTCTCTCTCTCTCTCTCTGTGCAGGTGTGAGTGAGTGTGCTAGACAGTGACCAGATGGGTGTTGTCTTTGTGCCCGTGCAGGGCCGCTGCAGGGACATGTAGAGGGGATCAGCCCCAGAGACGGTGCTCCGAACAAGCTTTTGCTTTTTACAGGTCAACGGTGAAAAACACACACTGTCATCCTAACCCGAGGAACAAAGAGAAAGCCAATGAACAATGTCCGGCAAGAAAGCTGTTTTTTTCTGTTTTTCTCTCCCCTTTTTTTTTTGAACGCTCCTCATTTTTTCTCGGCCAATGATGCTCAGTCGAACGATGTCCACTCCCGGTTACCGTGAGCTAACACACCGCAGCATAACACACACAGAAGGGACACAGTGGTGCATTGTGCGAATGCTGAGCCTGTGGAAAGAAACTGAGCAATACAGGCTTTTCCTCTGGACGGTGGAATGAAAGGGTTGAACAGGAATTCGGGGTTTGCCCTGCTGCGACTGACTGAGACTCTGGCGTTCTGTGGCCGTGACTCTCCCTCTTTGTTTGGGTGTCCTCAAGTAGAATTTGTGAGACTTAATAGAGTTCATTTCAAAGAGCGTTGTAGGTTCAATCCAAGAGAGGAATAGCTGCCTCGAGTTCACTGTTTTCATACTGTGGGCGATCGAGTGTTTTTGCTGCTCACAACCCACTTGACACCCGCTACATGAGAGAATGGAGAACGGGCTATTATAGTTCCCGCTAATGAATGGAACGAAGGGGCATATTCGATCTCAATTAAAACTCTTCGCTTGTCCTTCTGTCCACTAATTCTGAAGCGATCGCTTGGAGCTTTTCACACCGGTAGAAGTACAGCTTCTGGTTCAACTGTGTGCAGTCAGTGTGTTGTGTCTTTTGTGCCAGCAGGTAATGGACTGATATAAAACCTGTTTCTGTATGTCAGTATCAAAATTAGAACTTAACCAGATATAACAAGCTAAGACCTAAAACCGAATGTCTCGCATAATAGGGTTATGAGGTGAGATTAAGGCTATATATGACTAACAGATCACATCCAACAGGTACCAGTGGAGTAGCCGCAGAGAAAATGTGGTTTTAAGTGCATTCTTCAGCTCGAAAGCAGGGTTAGGTAGAGGTTTACTGCATCTGTGCTCTTTTTCCTCTTCACTCCTTCGTAAACCTTTCCTGATCTTGTTCATTTATTCCGCATGAGAGCTGCCCGGCACAAGGTAGTGTAGAAGCGGTTCCACTGAAAAACCACTGGAATTTTTAACAGAATAGATGGCATGCTTCTAGGGTTAAGCAAATCCTCCTGCTGTCTGCCAGTGACAGCTCAACCTTCAACATCTGGGATCATTAATGTGCACTCATGCCTCCGAGTACGCTGCACAACAAAGGCACAAAAGAGGAGAGGGGGCTTCTAGCCCCAACAGACCTCTCTGAAAGTCTCCCTGACAGCCCGTGGGACTCCACCGAGCATATTGAAACAGCAGAGAGCCATCTGATACCTTGCTGCATATTTCCAACAGACTCCCTGGCTCAATTTGAAACCTTAAACTACAGCAGTGTTAAAAGTTAAAACAGAATTGTACCTCTGAGTAAGTTAATGGCCAACATGTTAATGGTTAACATGCGATGCTGAAATAGGATGTGACACTGAAGCAACATTTCGGGTAAAATGCTGAATTTGATGGAGTCAAATTCATCATTCTTATTTTCATTTCAAGTAGTCCTGTTTGCATGTAGCAGATAGCTAGGACCACTTAGCAGTTCATTTAGCTGTTGAACTAGCCAGACTTTAGCTAGCTACACTAGGCTCACCAAAGATCACTCAGGAATGATGTCTCCTTGTGCTTTTATTGTGTAGTAAATGTACTCCAGGTATCACAATATTAAAGTAATGCGACTTGATTACTTCCGGTTAGTTTTGGATTCCTCAATACCAAACATACTAAACACTTAAGATATCAAATAACAAATGTGATACAAAATACAAACAAATATCAATAAAAAGACTTTTATTTCATCTTTGTACATGTGTATCTTGTTTTACTCAACCAGAGTGATGTTGTGTGCGACTCGTGAAGTGTTGTCATGTCAAGTGCGTGGTTACATACTATGTCATTCTTTGTTTTGAAAGTGCCATCCTGTTAGTGATCCCCTTTTTACTAAATGTATCTGTAATCAAATTAAATTTTTCCTTTCTTTACTTTACCAGAATGCAGTCACCTGCTTTTTGTGTCCTAATTACCGGTACATAATCCTGTCACATGCATTCCTGTTACCCCCCGAGCCTGGTTAGAACAAGTCTGTTCCTCACAGATAACACTTGGTTGGATGATAGATTCATTTGAATTGCTTCAGGGGAATTCTTTGCTTGAAGTTATATTGTTTTGTAGTTTTCTTATATTTGCTCTTTTTCCTTGTGTATGAGTTACTCCCAGTTAAAACAAAAGGAGGACAAGGAGAAATGTGACAAGGAGCAATGTCGGAAATATGAACCTCTCGAAAGTGAGACATCCTTAGCGGTAAAGCTAACGACGAGTGTGCAGTAAACCCATTCATAAGTTGAGTGCTTCAGACAAATGGCAGGAGCAGGAGGTGCTCACTGTAACATAGGCAAATCACAACCCAGGATTGTATTTTAGAACTAATTGTATTTGAAATAATGTCTGTTTGAGAGGGGAAATAGTCCACACTTAAATAAGGGAAGGACAGCGCATCAGCTGAATCAAATTACTGTGAAAGTGCACTGTGTACGCAAATGAGGCCAGATGACCTTTGATGAAATTTGGATCATTTTGGTGGTCATGGATGTCAATAAATCAACCTTGTTTATTCCCCATCTTGTCCTCTTCACTCCAGGAAACAGGAGCTGCTGAACATTTCCACCGTCCCTCTGGGAGAATGTCCCCCCTCGCCGCCCCGCACTGCACCGCCCAGCATGAAGGTAAGACACACACACACACACACACACACGCACACATCAATGTGAAATGTGCAAAGGGATAGTGGGACATACATGTCTGCACACCCACATTTTTTAGATGGATATTGATTTACTGACTTTTTCATTTTTCTATTTACACCCCTAGGCCTGTTCGAAGGTCTATTGATTTTGATTATCCTCATTGAGAACTCTCTTTAGCAAGCAAAGCAGTTTAGAGACAGTGACAAACTGCAGCGTCAAAACATCTTAAAGTTTAAAACTTTGCACATATGAAATAACTACATTCAAAGCAAAGTAAGGTTTTATATGACCAGTGTGTGGGATTTTTTTTTTTTTTGGGGGGGGGGAATTACGTAAAATATTCTTCTTTTAGTAATGTATAATCATCTGGAACTAAGAAACTTTGTGTTCTGTTCCTTTAATTTGCCCTAGAGGGAGTGGGTCCATTTATATGGAGTCCACCATGTTGCACCACAATGTTAGCCAAGATTGGACATTGACTCTAGAGAGGGCCTTTCCCACTTTTAGCATTATTAGCGGCCACAGTATGGAGGGTGAAACAAGGGATGTTCAGTTGATTGCAGACTGCAACCAAGCAACTAGATACATTGTACATACTAGACCTTTAACAGGTTATAATATTGTTTTCCATCAAAACATAATACTTATTTTGTGATCCATGGCACTGTTTTCTTTTTTGGCCCTGACTACTACTACTTGTATATTCTGGTAGTTTGCTAATTAAAGCTGCAAAAATGTAACAGTTCAATAAGAAAGGATGACAAGGAGTATAAAGCTTGTCGTGGCTCCTTAGGAAGCTGAATGTAATTGGACATATTGCCTCCAGTAATGTCACTCGTTGGCTAAATTGCACTGTTGGTAACGTAGGCAAAAAGGTGATATCAATGGCTCTGCTGTATCGATTTTGCTTGTTATAGGAGTGCAATGCTAGAGCAGTGGATTGTTTTCAAAGTCTGGTGCCTACATTACCCACAGTGCAGTTGTCCTCCCCAAGACCTGTGAACACAGGTTACCCTTAAATCTCAGGGTCACCAAAGCAATCAGTCAGAGCCTTCAAAATGTATTTCAAATTCTGCTCTCAGAGATAGAAAACATGGTGACATCATCATGTAAATCTAACCCCACTCTGCACAGCTTTGCAGTGAAATCTCCTCCAGGCAAGGAGTGATGTAATCATTTCCTTTTTTTTTTTTTTTGAATGTCTGCTTGAAGTGAATGCTGAGTTTCTGTCTGGAGGCAATGAGATTTTTTAGTTTCCTACACTGGAATCCCTAATATCTCTAATAAAAGCTTAATCCTGTTGTATAGATTAGGTGGTTAAAGTTCATGACCAGTACAGTAGGATAAGGTTTGAAGCTTAAATTCGACGGTATTCTGAACGCAAAGGGTCAAGTTCAATCAAACTTTTGTCATCAAAAGAAACTTTGACCAAAGATGTGACTCAGCAAATTTGAAAAGAGATAATGTCAGGAACACTGGATCAGATTACAATTGAGATCTTTCTCAGGTGTCACACAGTGACATATCACTGTGCTGCACATACAGAGAAAGCAGTTGATTATGTATATGAGATCCTGAGGTGTGATATTTTCAGACACACATTTCTCACACTGCATTGCACTCCTACTACAGCTGGAGAATTTTCTCATTTTTCTTCTAGCATGATAAAAGAGAGGATATATTTTGCTGGGAGGCAGATTAGCAGGGTGATACATAGATGATGGCTCGTGCAAGAGGGAGCCACTTTCTGCAGTATGTCACCTTGAAGTAAGCCATCATTATTGAATCTGACGGAGACAACACAGAGTGAGATAGCACAGACAGGGGGAGAGCGATGGAAGTCTGCTCATAGTGAGAAAGATAGAAAGAGCTGGAAATGTGGTCGAGCCAGAAGACGTGGCGTGATGTGATGTGTGGCTGATATTTGGTAGTTATCAATTGGCAGCCTACAATTTTTATGCAAGCCGTGGTCTAATGGTCTGATAAGTAAGACTGAAATAGTATTCAAGTATTCAGAAAGTGTAGTTGTGATGTCTCAACTAGACAGTCACGGCCATAGGCCACGCCCCCAGCAGGGTTACGGATGGAAGAACCACCGTCATAGCTGAGACAGAAACACAGTGGCTGGTGCCTGCACAGGCCTGTGAGAGCTGGCCTATCAGAGCAGACTGGGCAATTGGGAGGGGGGTCTTAAAGAAACAGGCACTAAAATGGAGCGTTCAGTCAGCGGGTGAATAGAGGTGCTGCAGCTTTTGGACACAAATTATGTTTTTTCAATTGAAAAGTGTTTAAATATTTTCTGTTAGACACTCAAAATAAGTAAGTGTGAACCTGAAAAAAAATGAAACATTTAAGTAATACTCTACAAGCTTGGGTCCACTGTCTCTAGAATCATTGCCATCATTCACACATGGTAGTTTTGGCTCTCAGCTCACTAATCTAATCCTCTGTGGTGCATGTTTTATGTGCTGGATGATGCTCTAGTCATAAATACAAGAACATTACCATCTGATTACACAGAGTACATATTGTTGCTACACAACAAATGTATTGGCATTGCCCTTCTATGGCCATAAAGATGTCTCCTGGGAGGCCACACTGGCATGAAGATGGGGAATTTTGTGCAGCTGGCACACAAACTGCAGCACAGTACTGAGGGTGTGTGTGTGTGTGTGTGTGTGTGTGTGTGTGTGTATGTGTGTGTGTGTGTGTGTGTGGTGCATGTGCTTTATCCAGGCATTTCATTCTGTTGTTTTACACTTCGTAGCGACTCACACTGTGCTTTTTTTTATTAAAGTCAACCTTCAGAGACACTGTTGCTGACTCAGCAAAACAAAACTTAAGACGGTTTTTGGCCCGCGTAGCTAACCTGTGTGTGTGTGTGTGTTCTGCATGCAGACACACTGACACACTGGAATGACCTGTTCTCTTCTGACAAATGCTTCGGTTTGCTGCCTGACTTGACTTGCCAGTTTAGGCTTCAGGCGCTCAAAGGGAAAGCAACGATTGAAAGCGAGTGAGAGAGAAGTCACTTTCTAAATGTAGAGGGGAGGTAAGAACAAGAGGGAGACAGAGATACGGAGGCCTCAGATGTTTTAGCAGCTGTTGGGGAGGTAAGCCTGCATTTTGACTTGGAAACCAGCCAGTTTTTCTGTTACCAGATACTATGCAATGTGCGGTGTTGTTTTCGGTTAAAAACACGTCCCCGATATTTTAAGTATCCATATTCAAAAAACATCTAAGTCGTCATGTTCCTGGTCACTGAAATTATTCCTTTTCCTTCTGCTCTGAATGCTGTTTTACAATGACATACAAGGCACATTCAAAAATGTCAACGCAAAATTCATCGATTGCTCATGTTCCAAAACACAATCAGCCACTCAAGAATTTGCAGGACTTCTTTTGAAATATATATATTCCATATTGTCAGGAAAGATTTAACAACTGTAGAAACATGCTCTGTTGTGATTGAACTCATATCCCACAGTGTCTCTGAAACTTCAGCAGTTTTATGTCATATTTATAGCACATTTACTCCCACATGTACGGCGTTTCACAACAAGATTTCATAACCCAGGGGCCAAGCCAAAGCAGTATCGACTGATGTATCAAAAACAGATGTGTGTCTTCCAGGTACGCTACAAGGATGCTACTAGGTTGTTTGTGTCTTACTGTAAATCTGATAGCTGAGAGGCCGGAGCTGCCAGATGCCCTCATCGCTGCATCACCTCATTTGAACCAGAGAAGGAATCTGTGGATTTACCATCTGGTCATGCTAATGTAAGATAATGCTAACTTTGAGTCAGGTGCGGGTATTTTGAACAAGGCTGTCTCTTGTTGCAAACAGAGCCGAGGCAAGAAAATAAAGCTTGTTTTCATTCAATTCCTCCCCCCAAGCTTTCGATTGGTGTTTTTTAATAAAGTCCTGTAATATTCCTGTAATCTTGGAGATAACATGCTGAGGCACGGAGGCCACTGTCCCTGTCTGTGACTTATCATCATTGCCGTCAATGTGTGTGATGACACTGATGATACTGTTCATGACTTTACATGAATATGTAGGAATTCAGCCGCTGACAAGTCAGTCAATCAGTCAGTCAGGCAGCCGGTTTGATCTGCCTGAGGTCTGTTGTAGTCCCAGCGTGTTTCCATGGAAGATAAGAGATGCTGATGTTGTTGCTGGGCAAAGAGAGTGAATTAGAGGAGGATCAAGGGGAAAATGGCAACGAAATTAGAGAAAGAAATGGGACCGAGAGTGAAAGAGAACAGCAAAACACAATGTTATAAGGAGGACAAATTGGCCTCACATCGTGAGACGGGGACGTGACAAATACAGACATCCTATCTCAGGCTGACGGGGAGGCAGAAAGATAGACAGGTGTCTCTTGTCCTTGCTCTTGTCTGGTCACTGTGGGGGTTTAAGATGATGATTGAACACATTGTCAGCGGGGCAGGATCCCACTCGAGTGCTGCTGGGACAAGCTGCATTAGTGTTTCTTTTAGACGGTCATCATCAACGGTCTGTGAGGACTTGCTGCTCGTGGATTCAGAGGGGGGAAAAAAAGCTAAGGTTGGAGAAGGTGATTTTTAGGAATACGTCTTTCCTTTTTTTCCTTTTAATGTGAGTCCAGCTACCAAACACGTAGACTCACACACACACCTCAAACATGAGACTGTGAGGCCCATGTTGACTGCCAAAGTTGCTACGGTATCTAGACAGCTGTCCTCATTGTGGGTCTGGTGTTGACTCTGCAGGTCCAGCCGCGACTCAGTATCAGCTAACAACACCTCCAACTGGTTAATATTAACTCCTTGATAAACTCTGCATGTGTGTGCAGTTTGGCAGCGGGAGACATGCTGATGAATTTATAGATTTTTTTTTCATGAACTGTGGGATTAACATTAGCTTTTATTGCGGCGCTATCAAAGTGTAATCATTTATAGTCCTTTACTGCTAGAGACAGTTGATTCGATGGCTGTAAAACACCGGCTAATCACCTTTCCGGAAGATCCTTATTGGTTCATCGGTAAGCCATTTATTTACAGGTTCCTTCTTGCTTTGCATTTCATAGCACTTTGGAGTGTGCAACATTTATTACTGTGATAGAGCATGTTAGTGTTGCTCTATCTTTACGGTAAATTACTGGTTAAAAGTGTAGTAAATTCACAGTAGTATAATGTTATTACTCTACAGTATACACAATCTTACTGTGAAAAGGCAGCATGTTCATGTAAGATGACGTTATGATACTGTGATAAGCTGTAGTTATTGTAAATATACAAATCTACCGTAATATTACAGAGATGCCCTTTGTTTTTTGTTAACCCAACCATATTGCTTTTTAGCACGTTAGCCTGTGTACCTTGCTGGACCACTTGTAGGCCTGCCATCCTGTTTTGAGCATGTTAGCATGTGTACCTTGTAGTAAAACTGCAATATTTTATTTTTTTTTTATACATTGTATTTTTTACAGTTGCTTCATAATGCTGCTTAAAGTCAAATTCACAGCTAGTAATTCCAAATGATTACCCATCATGCCTTGCAGAAGAATAATTACAGAGGTTTACTTACTGGTAAAACCTGGTGTTAGAGTGTATTAATTCATGGTTATGGTTGCTGTTTTGTTTTTTTGTACAATGAATATAGGCCAGTGTAAATCTTTCACTGTTTACATCGAGAGTCAACAGCAGTGTATTTTATTGTAGCCATTTAAAGAGGAAGTTTGCTGTTTTTCAATTTCTCCCTCCTAAATCGGACTTTTTGTTCAATGGGAAGTTCAGTTTGGCGCCATGGTTCGACACCTCCATGGGCACAAATACACACATGTAGAGCCGAAACCACCCTGCGCACACCGACCCGCTATTCGGATGCCAAAAATCTGAGCACAATGACACAAAGCATGCAGACCATTATCACCCTCGCAACTTGTTTATGTGACAAGGTGGAAGCCCCGAGGGCGAGGACATGTGAATGCACTCAAGGATGCGTGTGCTTGTGTGTGAGCGTGTGTTGCTTTGTGAGGAAGTGGTCGCTTATCAGCACGCTAGCATGTGGGTGTGAGAGGCTGATGGGAAAGTATCTCCCCTGCCCTGCCCTCTCGACAGAGCTAAGTTTACACTGCGGGGGAGAGTCGTACGCAGTGAGCCGGTCAGCAATATCTGCTGAAATTCAGACATTTTGGTGTTCCGCAACACTTGCCTAAGGTGTAAATGAATGCCAGCTAACTTGTGATGACTGAGCTGTTGTATTGGCTAAATGTGTACATGCTGTCAGTAGATTTTGGTGCTTTGAGAGTCAAAGTTCAGCAGTGTTACACCCTGTTTTACATCTCCTTCTGTCTGCTTTAGTCTGCAGAGTTCTTCGATATGCTGGAGAGGATGCAGGTATGATATTCTTCTTAATTCTTTCCTTTGAATCCAGTTTCTGTCCCCAGTGCTGTTCTCCTCTATTCCTGTTCTGTCTGTCACCCTTTAAGTTTGTTAAGTTCGAGGCATTGAGCAAAAAAAGTTGCATTGTACAGTGTAGCAGCTTTTTTGTAGCATCAGAAGATTCTCTCACAGGGTAAAACTTCCAGCTGAACACGAACGTACTGTAAGAAGGTGTTTAATTCCTACAAGGGCGAGACAGACATCGATAATTCAATGAGTCAGGTCAGCCCGCTGGGTTCAGTCTGTCATTCACACATTGGATAATGGGAACACTGGAGGGAGAGAAGAATAGTACTTTAAAAGATCTGGACTTGCATAATTCCGTCCTTCTCTGTACGGAATTCATTCAATTCATCGATTTTTCTTTTTCTTTTTTCAAGTCCATCTCTCTCTCTGTGTGACCACTTTGTGCCCTCCACAGGCCCCTAAGGGCTTTGAATAGTCTGATGACAGATGTAAAAGAGAGAGGAAAAGGAGGAGATAAAGAGAAAAGAAGGGCTCAGAAAAAGAACTAGGAGCCAAGTGGCCAAAGGAAAATATGAAGAGCGGTAAAAGCGCTCTTTTGCAGATTCTTAGGGGGAAATGATGGTTCATGGTCCACGATGAGATCTCCGAAAATGTGTGAATTGGGCAGTCGCACCAGGTCCAGTCTCTTGAAATGTTCACACCTTCAGAAAAGAATGACCCTTACTTTTATGCAGCTAATCAGACTTGCTTTGCATGGCTTCTAACCACAGTCCAGTTGGTGTGAATTAACCAGTCGCTGAGAGGATGAGTTAGAGAAGGAACGTTTTACGCGGCGACCGCATGAATCGTACTTTCAGCTCTCCAAAAAGAAACCGTGCAGGCTCTTCCACCTCCATCATACAAAGCCTTTCATTTTGGGAACATTCCTTAAAGTAATGATCTTGAAGATTTTCATTTAAACAAATGTGTTTGGTCTCTCTCTGTTGATGAATGAGGTCGCACAATTGACCATATTCACACAGCAGCCATTTTCCTCTGACATCACATTCAGGGCGGGAAGCTCATTTGAGGTGGTGTGCTGCGCCTATTACATCATTGTAAAAACACATCCATGAGCCACATTGTTGGTACAATGGTTCTTCGTTAGGAAAAAACATGGGCACTGTGGTCTATTTTGAGTCAATCCCACATTCAGTGTCCCATAAATACTCGAGCATCCGCTGCCAAAATTAGTTCTGAACAAATGGAGGATTTACCTCTGTCGGAGCAGCGTTTGCTAAATGTTACAGTGCCCAGCTGTTTAAGGGAATTTCTTGCAGATTTTTACAAACACAAATATAGATCTGAGCCCCTTTTTGTTCACAGCCGGTGGCTCAGTGCCACAGACACAGCAGGGAAATTGGAAAATATTGACAGGGACTAACACATTCTTGGTTTTGGTCTTCCTACTGTAGGTGTCTTGCTGTCTGTAAAAATAAGGCCTTTTCATTTGTTGGTCATGACTTTCTCTTTATAAGACAGAAGAAGAAGGAGGGTAGAAAGGTGCTGCTGAGGGAGATGCAGCAGGACAGGTTAACTGAAGACATCAGTACAGTTATTTGGAGAGTGTTACCAGTGGATGACAGTCAGTCAATGCAGCCTGGTGAAGAGCGAGTCACGCACACGCACACACACGAACACACACACACACAAACTGTGCACCTCTTCCATCTTTTCTGCACCTCAGCTTGCATCGACCTGCCCTCTTGAGCCCCGCCACCTCTAACTCAACATGTGGAACCCTGCATTCAAAGAGTGCTTCAGTACTGTAATCTGGACCGTGCTGATGAAGGTCACCTTTCTGATCCCAATCTCCTCTTTCTCTTTCTTTTCTCTTCCTCTCCTAACTTCACCTCTCCACCGCTCCCTCCTTTGCTCTTCCTTTGTCCTATCCCTCCCTTTGTCTCTGTCTGTGACTGAACATTAAAGCCTCTTACGAGCGTCTTTGTGATCAGTCTGGCATTGTTGACAATGAGTCCCCTGTGACTGTAACAGCTGCTCCATCAATACGCACTCAGACAGACACACACCATTGCAGGCGAGAGTGAGAAGTGTATATGAGCATTCGAGTGTGGGTATCGGGGTCGATGAGTCTCCAGTTGTACCCTTTAAATGAATGCAGTCTGATTCTTGGTATGATTGGTGCCATTAAAAATGATGGTGGTGGTGTGTGTGTGTGTGAGGAGCACTGTGGACCGCTAAAAACATTCAACATTCATTTCTTCTTGTATATGCTCAGTCATGTAGACGAGCTGTTTGCGCCATAATTGGCCAATTCCCTCCATTGCTACCATCTTTTCATATCTGTATATATATATATATATATATATATATATATATATATATATATATATATATATATATATATATATATGTATATATATATATATATATATATATATATACACACACACACTCACACACAAAATACTGCGCACTGAAAAGTTCCCAACAAATGAGGAAAGGAACACTCAGCATGTCTGGGGCTGCAGAGAGAGAAGATGACTAAGTGTCTGTATTACCTACCTGTGTGTTTGTTTGTGTGTGCGTGTGTGTGTGACTCAGTTATCATCTGTCAACAGAGACAATGAGCTCTGAATAGGCGAGTGCTGTGTTCAAGGACATTTTAAACAAATGCAAAATAAATATATAGAAATACGCCAAACTTGCTTTTTGACCCTTGTGCTTTTCCGTCCTCATGCTGCTTGCGGACACTAATAAGGTCCCTAAAGCTGAAGAGACCAAAAGATGGAAGGTGTGACTGGACACCAGACACATGCATCAGTTTGTGTTGTTGTGCCCTTCCATTTCTCTGCATGTTTTCCTTCATCACTGCTTCACCGCGCCACCTGACTTGCTCTGTGGTTGTTCTCATCTCATCTGTCTGCTTGTTTGTGTGCAACGCTTTTCCCATTTTCCTCACGCTTTGAAAGTATAAAATCAATAGCCTCCTGATCTGATTGATTATAAGTTGAATGAACTCCAACTGTCAATTGATCCTCCCCGGACTGCCAGTATCCTGACTCCTGCTGCTTGCAGAATATAAATGACTGGCTGTCCGTGTACTGCTGCAGCGCTCTTAGCGGTGCAGTCGGGCCTCAGCAGTATTTAGAGGTCACACACTGGAGCTGCCGCTACGCTAGCAGACTGCCAAACGCCCACAGGCTCATAACAGCTCTTAACCCCTGGGGGGCTACTGAATCAAAACAGCTCTGACATCATCAAGGGATGACACGCCCTCATTGATGCTGGCTGATGACTGTGCATTTCAGGCTGTTGCATCATCGCCTGAGAGTCCGTTTGGCATGAAGTCGTGTTACCTTTCTGTACCTGTGGTTGTGCACTCAACTGTATCATTGTGGTGAAAGTCAGTGAAGTCCACTCATGTCGAAATGAGTCTTTTTAACAGTGTGTGTGTGTGTCCTCTATTTTACAGGATGACTACATCCCCTACCCACGGATAGAAGATGTGAGTCATTTCTTACACTCTTAACACACATTGACACCCTTTCTCGTGTGGAACCAAAAGCTAAAGTTTAAGTACACAGCATTTTTTTTTATACTATTACATGCTAAAGTAGTTAGCTACAAAGGTTTATAAAACTCTACATGCCCCAGAGGTATTACATGTCGTTTTATATTTGTTTTTATCTACCTCCCTTCCTCTCTGTTGCCCTTCTGTCCAAGGTCCTGGAAAAAGGTGGGCCATACCCCCAGGTGATCCTGCCACAGTTTGGGGGTTACTGGATTGAGGATGTGGAGGCACCAGCAGGTACCCCCTCCTCCTCAGAGTCCAGTTTCTGTGAGGAGGAGGAAGGAGGGGAGGGCATGAGCCCCGGTGGGGGCCACAGCTACCGCCTGGAGTGTAACAGCACGGCCCGTGCCTACCGCAAACACTTCCTGGGCAAGGTTAGTGTGTGAGTCTGTGATAATGTGATTTCAGTCATGAAATCAGCGGGCTGTTATTGTGTTTGACCTAAAATCTCTTTCGCTTTTTTCTCTACACTTGCGCATCCAGGAACACATGAACTATTACTGCACTGGCAGCAGCATAGGCAACCTCATCATGTCTCTGAAACACGAGGAGGCTGAGGGACAGGAGTACCTCCGCATCATGCTGAGGTACAAAGACAGAGATGCCAGTTGATGTATTTCATGTGTCACACTGTAAAGTATGTCTTTCATGAATAATCTATATTTCTCTTGAGTCCAGGCTCTAAAAGTCAAACTTAAACTAGATTACTGCTCTCCTTCGTTTTCCTGTTGTCGACCAATACCGAAGGATGCCGTTTCTAATCTCAAACCAAGGTCTACCATACCTGTTAATACAATAACAAAACTAAGGCCTCAGTTGTGCAGCGGTGTGGACGGACACAGCTTGGAGAGTGTTATTGTTTGATCTATGAAGAATGTAAAATATTATAGTGGCAGCCGAGCTGGAAAAACCAGCATAGACCAGCACCAAAACACAACATGTTTCGGTGCTGGTCTATGCCGGTTATTCCAGCAGGGAGGCTATATTTGTAGTGTTGTTTGATTCATTTAGTGAATGCGCGTAGAGCTGAGTGCTAACGCCAGCATGCTAACATGCTGACGTGCTGATATAAGGCAGGTGTTATGTTTACCATGTTCGCCATCTTAGTTTAGTGTGTTATTTGCTAATCAGCAGAAGACTCGAAGTTCAGCTGAGGCTAAAGAGAATGTCAAAATATAAAAATATCACCAAAGTGATTACAAATCTCTGCACTCAATTTTTTTTGGCAGTCAATCTAATAATTGTTGAGACAATTCAATCAGAGACTTACAAATCTAATTAATGTGAGGAAAGGGCCAAAGTCATTAGGGTTCATTAGTTAGGGGCCATGAATGTCTGTACAGAGTTCAGTGGCGATCAGTCCAGTAGTTGTTTAAATCCTTCGCTCTGGACCAAGGTGGTGGAGCGACTGACTGGGTCTCACTCCTCCCCTGTCCTTTCTCTTTTGTTCCATCTCGTATGCTCTTTGTCGTGATTAACTGTGCACAGATTTGTGGTGCTGTGGTGGACAGCTTTCTTGCCATTATCACAGTTTGTGACATTTTCAGGAACAGCCGAGAAAAACAATGAAGCAATGTTATGGTTCTCGTCAGCCACTGTGGGCGCTGCAGAGGTGGCCAAAGCCATGTGATGGCCGATCTCCTCTTTGCTACCAATCAGCCCGTCGCTAGTTGCTCTCTTCTTTTCTCTGTATTTTGTAAAGCTTAGCCCATCATGATTGTTGCTTCTCCCTCGGAGTTTTCACCCTGAAGAAATCTCTTTGATGGGATAAATCTCTGAGCTCTTCTTCTTTCTGCATTGCAGGTCGCGGATCAAAACGGTCCATGACAGGATCTCTTTAGCAGGCATCAACCAGCTGCCCAGTGTCCCCCAGATTGCAAAGGTAACATTACAAGCACTCAAAGGCTTTTTCCTAAAACTCTCCACGTACACATAACAACATCAAGGCATAGCAGCGGCTGTAAGTGCAGGAGGGTGGGTCACTCAGCTTAATGGAGAAGGATATCTTTTCAGCAGCTTACTACCATACTTTATATCATTTCATAACACCACTTTTCCTTTCCAACACGTAGAAAACCTAATGCAATATTTCAACAAAACAAATCAAGAAAACAATACGACAAGCCAACAAAGTGAGAAATAAAGTCTGTGAATGGGAATTTTGACTTTCTGTTATAATTTTGTCTTCATGTAAGTGAGACCAAACTTTGTGTATCTCCCCCGTTAGTCCTGTAGCTCATTATTTCAACCCACCGAGCAAAGTTGCACTCAGTGATTTCTCCTAATAAACACAGCTGGGCGGATTGTGAATGGTTTGAGCAACCACCCAGTCAGCATTCCTTTGAGTCCACGCTTCCAAAAGAGGAACAGAAGTATTATTTATGATGCACATTAAATTTAATGTACACATTGAATGAATGAAGAAAAAGTACCTGCTTGGCTCATCTTTACAGGTCCAACAGTCATTATCATCCATCCAACTATCCCACTGAGCCTGACGTCTGATTTAGTGATTCAGTGAGCAAATTAGATGATAGACCACAGATGTACTGAGCAAACCTGTAATGTTTTAGATGGTAAGATATAATTTTTTTTCCCCCAGTTTTGCGTTACTGTTGCCTTACCTAGTCCATATTTTCTGACACTTCATTTGAAAAGATCAATTTTACCAAAACTATAATCTTTTCCTAAACCTAACAAAGTACTTTTGTAACCTAAACCTAACCAGACTGGGACCAAAAAACTCAAAATAAAAGAATTAAAATAAGTCTGTCACAGTTGCACGGAAAGGAACCAAACACAAGACAACAGGGAGGCAGGTAATTCAACAAAAAGTGTGCCTTAATCAAGTCCAACATCACAAAATTCTAAATCCAAAAGTACAAACAATAAAATGGCAGGCCACAAAAACTGGCAACAAAAAGGCAAGCAGAGGAAAATACAAAAGTGTTACAAAATCCAAGGACAAACGAGAACACAGGACCGGGAAAGCAGCCACAGTTGACATGCAGGTGAAAACTGAATGACAACAGGACTGGCACGAGGACGAGGGAAGACAAACTGACAAAGAGTACGAGAAAAACACAGGCTTAAATAGACAGACACTGATTAACAAATGAAACACAGGTGAACAGGCGGAAGAGCAAAACAAAAACATGAGTCATGAGGACAGAACTTACAAAACAAAACAGGAAACAGTAACTAACCCAAAATCACAAACCATGACAAAGACTGCCAAATCTAAAAATATGTTGCATCTTACAGTTGGTACAGGGTTAGGGAAATAGATTTCTCTCATATGATATTGGTCAAACATGGCGAGTGTCTTTTTTTCTTCCAGCTTCTGTGTGACGATGCCACGGGACTGAAGTTCAACCCGGTCCTCTACCCTCGGGTGAGTTTATCCCATGCTCCCACATTGTGACCTCATTAATAATCGGCCTGACCGCGGCTCATCTAGCCAGTTATAAATGTATTCATTCAAGCTGACATGAGTTACCTTTCCTGTCTCTGACGGCTACTGCTTAGAGACAAAGGGCCACTGTAGGGTTCAAAGTGCTGATGCGACATTCACTGATATCTGCCAAGTAACCTTCAGTAGAAACGTTTGTTATATCCTGCACACATTTTCATGCTCTTCACTTGAGACCTGGGGCATTTTTTTAAACATTAAGTGATGCAGTGTCTCCTTTAATCATGTTAATCATGCCAGCATAGCCAACCTGTTCCTACACCAGCGCCTTCAATGGCCGAGCAGAAACATCGCACGCAGCTTTGCCACGTTTTGCCCTCACAGGCCCCCCTGCCTCTCTAACATCTGCCCTGTTCAGTAAGCACATCACTCTGAAAATGATCGACGATATTAAGAGAGGGCAACAACTTCCTAAAATGCATAGGATGGATCTGTCTCTCCTCCTTAGAGCCCTGTGGAGGAGTGTGATGGAGCATGCTTTCAGTCTGTGCCTCCGGAAAGGAAAAGAAGAAAAAAAAAAAAACCCATCTGTGTCTCGGTCTGCAAGAGGCAGCGACAAGATCGCTGCCCTCGCTGAGGAGCGTGGCGGTTTGTTGCATGTCAGCCTTACGTAACGAGGGCCTAATAAACCTACCCTGGAGACATGTCGGTAGAGCGGGAAAACATGTTTTCCCAGCAGCCACAGCAAGGAGAAAGTGTGTAACAAGTTGAGCGAGATAAGTGATCGTGGGGGACTGAGTGGGAAATGGCTGTTTTTGTGTATGTGCAGGGGTCCCAGTTGATAGTGGCCTATGACGAACACGAAGTGAACAACACTTTCAAATTTGGACTCGTCTACCAGAAATTTGGACAGGTGAGCGCTTATGTTGATCAGTGAACTCAGAGTTAGTTCATAAATCCCATCTTGCAGGCTCTCTCATCTTTGGCATCTCTCGCCCTCTTTTCTGTCCTCGACCATTTATGTGTCTCTTCCTCTCAGACATCCGAGGAGGAGTTGTTTGGGAACAATGAGGAGACGCCGGCTTTCAAGGAGTTTCTCAGTATCCTGGGAGACAACATTGAACTCCAGGACTTTAAAGGGTAAGAGCAGGAGGAGAGTGCGATTGAATAAGAGATAACAACAAAGCAAAGTGAAGTACAATGAAAGTGAGACCAGAGGGGAAGGGTCCACGAGGATCAAAAATAAGGGTGCCATGAAAGAGTACCGCAATAAAGGAGAACAGCAGGCTTTAATTACTGTAACCTTGGAGCAATTTGCCTTTCCCCAGTGTGCAGTTGGGATAAAATGCTTAGTGAAACAGATCCGAGAAAAGAAAGTGCCACGTGGGCAGGTAATCAGAGCTTTCTATACTGTCTGTATTGTCCTGCAGGCGTTTCCTATCGTGTTACACTTACATGGCAGAGTTGGTCTGTGACAGGTCACACAGGCACATACACTCGGCCCACGCACGGGTGCACGTGCTGGCTCGGCGGGATCGGGTTTGACTTTGGCGCGTCAACACAGTCCGGCGGGGGATTTATATTTTCATTACGACCGGGCTGCCTCCCCGCGATATTATCGAAGAGCAGCCGCTACAAAAAGGCCAGTTAATTTGATCATAAACACATTTCATTTCCTATTGATTCCTCACAATAAAAGTCCGCCGTTATTTAATTGGATAAAAGATTTTATGACGAAGCAGCAGAACCATTAAATGTTTTGGTTTCCATCAGCGGTAACACAACGCCTGAAACAATCAAATCTATCGAATGTCTGAGGGAGGCAGAAGAGAAAGTGTACTTGGAACCACAGAGATTCAGTTAGAACGTGAACATAATCGCTCGCAAATCGCAACACAGTTGAATTACAGTCCACAGGTGGCTGCCAGTTTACAGGTGTCCGTGACGTGGCCCGGGTTCGGCCAGCTGTGTGACTATCGCCGGCCCTGTTCTGGCCCAAAACCCAGCCCTGTGTCATGGGCGCCTGTGTTCTGACTAGCAGATCTGGACCAGGCTTCATTTATAAAAATGGCCTTACGATCAATTTTGATTTTAAGTACAATGTAAGCAGAGAACCATGTATAAGTAGAAATTATATAAAGATGTATCTTGGTTTGATGAAATGATCTTATCTCTAAGCAACATCTAGACCTGGCACAAGAAATGTTCCTGCTGGTAATGTAGGTGTGTTGAACTTGGCATGAGCTTTGTGAACAATGTGCAGCGGTGACACACGATCCCAAACTGTGTATTTGGCTTTGTTTGTCAACCCACTATTGGATACTACTGAATATTACGTGTTGTTCCTTTCTCCTGTGCCATCGCCATGATGTCATCTTCCAAAAAGTTCGATTTTTCTCTTTTGGTCCATTACTTTTCTTGACCAAGGCCTTGTTAGGGCTGCATGATATTAAAAAAAGGAAAAGAAAACAGGGAAATCACAAGGCAGGCCTTGTCAGCTTAAGTTATATGTATATGATGTATGAATCATTGGTGTGTGAATTACAAAAAGGATTCTTGGAACCTGCTTAGGCAAAGCTTTACATGCTCTCACTCTTTAATGAATAAAACGCAAGCGCACAGTTGAAGTATGAATCTAAGAACCTGTACAAGAACACATAGAGGCGAACTGCACCACATGTTTGGGTGGCGGTGGAGCTATGTGAGCGTGAACCTTGCATTTTAAAATACATGAAATAAAATGTTATCTTCTTACCGGAGGCTGGAGGCCACACAGAGAGCGTGACACGTGTGCTTTGATAATGTGACAGGTTCCGCGGCGGGCTGGATGTGTCCCACGGACAGACAGGGTCTGAATCCGTCTACACTGTCTTCAGACAGAGAGAGATTATGTTCCACGTGTCGACCAAGCTTCCCTTCACGGAGGGAGACGTCCAGCAGGTACAAGACTGGCTTTGTTATTGTTGCACTGAAGGCACAATGGATTTTAGCTCAAATATAACAATATTGATCTGGTTATGTGTGGTTATTCATATGCTACGCTGCTCCTGTTGCCAAATTGCTGTTATGTAAGCTGCGGCTGAACATTAACTGAATGTTTGCGAGTTAATTTGATGTGGAGCTTCCAAAACCCTCTTTAGAAACGCATAAACCCTCGTGCATTCAGCGCTTATGTGTCATGGAAGACTCGTAAATTGCGCTATTGTTTTCAAATGTGTCGTCTGAGCGACACAGCCACAAAATGAAATCTTGTGGAGCGGCTAATAAATCTTCTCCCCCTCTGCCACTCCAGCTCCAGAGGAAAAGGCACATAGGAAACGACATCGTGGCTGCAGTCTTCCAAGAAGAGGCCACGCCGTTTGTTCCGGACATGATCGCCTCCAACTTCCTGCATGCCTACGTGCTGGTGCAGGTTGAGAACCCCTGTACGGAGAACACAACATACAAGGTACAAACCAGGCCTGTGTTCGTAATGACTGTAAATAATAGTATACGTTTTGTAAAGAGGGTTTGGAGCTGCCAGTGGTCCTCGTCAGCCACAGCACTGGGCAGGAAACCAGTTGTGCTTACAGAGGTATCTGCACAAGCACAACAGGAAGCACTCATCACCTCCAATAAAAACATGCTCTCAAGTTTCTTTCAGGCTTTGTTTCCAGCTTGAAACACATGCCCGCCTGAAATACACGCCGTGGAGTACGCAAGTGTGACTGTTATTTGTTTTATGTCAACAGGTGTCTGTTGCAGCGAGGGAGGATGTGCCTCCGTTTGGACCCCCTCTCCCGAACCCAGCTGTCTTTAGGAAGGTGAGAGACGGCACAGGTTCATATATCAGAGCTTTGAGTTGTGAATCATCTTGACTTGGAAAACTGAGAAAACTTTTTGAAGGTGAATGACTCAAGACTCTACCTCAAGCCTTGTGGCTAGATTAAAAATGTTACATAAAAGGGTTCCAACTCTTTTCTGAACAAAACCTTGAATGTGTCCAGTGGGAGTCACTCACACTGCAGGAGAGAGAGAGAGATGCATTTTTTTTGTAAAAGATGATATCTTGGGTTCTCATTTGGACTCTGTGCTGGCTGTGTTCAAGATAAGAACAGTAAGGTCGGTATGCAAATCATTTGGCTGGAATAACAAAGACACATTGATTAAACTGCTCTTGAAAGATATAATGTTTATTTGAAAGTGATTATAATTTTTAAAGGAAATTAATATTTTTTTTTTAAATCTACTAGAGTGACTGTTTATATCTTCATAAAAATACCATTATGCTTGGTGATGAGGCACATAATGACTTGTTTAGGACCGAGAGAAAATGGATTTCGCCGTGGACTTTTGACTCAGGACTCATTGTAACACAATGATGTTGTCCCCTGTCAACATACAGTGTTTTAAAGTAACGCACTTAAGCAGAATTTAGAGATACTTACACTTTACTTGTACATTTTGTCTTAATTCAAACCTCCACTCCACTACATCTCAGAGGGAGATACGTAACTTTCCACTCCCCTTCATGTATTCCAGAGCAGTGAATGTCATCACTTGTCAAACTGGGATTTTATACGGCAACAAAGAAAACCTAGAATAACATGATGTGACTCATTGCAAAAAGAGAAGTGTCTACTTGGGGCCCCCTCGTCGCATTTTACATGTCTGTGAGTTGACAGCAGCTCCGCCAATGAGTCACGTTCTCCTCTAAACGTCTCACAAGGCAAATAAATGTTGAAGCCTCGGAGATGTCAAATCATCCCATTTTTCGCAAATTGCTGATATATGAATGTATTTATTCAGCAGTGCTACTTTTGATACTAACATTGAGCTGATAATAGTTCTGTACTATACATATTGTACTGTAGGATTTTGAATGCAGGACATTTACTGGTAATGGAGTCTTTTTACCTTGGTTTAAAGCTACTGTGATTTACCTGAGTACCTCTTCCACTGCTGCTTGTGCCCTCAGTATTCAAAATGTTCTTTATTGAAACGAGGGGAACCGTAACAACTGTGGTTATTAAAACATTTCATAGATTGTTAACTGCAAAAATGCCTATTAACTAGAGATTAATCACTACAAATTGTGGTTATTGTAAAGTATCACCAAAAACGCTAACACTCCTTGTCTTCTCGCATTTTGACACAACAGGTTGATTGACTCTTTGTTCAGACACAGTGTGCTGCAACACTGAAGTGCGGGGTGTTGATGAAGGTCACCTATCCTTTCCTCATCACTGGCCCCCACCATTCTGGTTCATCACCTGACTCCACCACTTCTCTCTCTCTCTCTCTCACTCCCTCTCTTCCTCCAGGGTCCGGAGTTTCGAGACTTCCTGCTGACAAAGCTGATCAATGCTGAAAACGCCTGCTACAAATCCGACAAATTCGCCAAACTAGAGGTGACACACGTTCGCGCAGCCACACTCAAAACACCCCAGCACGCCGCCAGTCCCTCCTCAGCTTCGTCCATAATCATCACGATAATCGCCCGCCTGATGCTTGCCTACATGAGCTTTGTGTTTGTGTGTGAACTGGTTCCAGGGGAGAACGCGAGCTGCGCTGCTGGACAACCTCCACGACGAGCTGCACAGGCAGAGCCAGGCCGCGCTGGGTCTGGGCCAGGCCGGGGAGGAAGACAAGCTGGAGAACGGGGGACACGGAGGTCTGCTGGAGTCCTTCAAGGTGAACATGAACCTGTAGAGAAGCATGGGGAGACACCGTGTACTCGTCTCTCAGCTCTGTGACATTTGTTTAATCGCCCTCATTACGGCAGCGCGAGGTTCTCTCTCCGTAGGTCACCTAAATGTCACAGGTCTGCAAGATGACTTAAGGTGTTGAACCATGGGTGGTGTTGTTGCTGCAGCCTGCTCAAAGATGACCTTATTTCTGGTGTGTGTGTGTCTGTGTGTGTGTGTGGAAGTTAATGCAACAGTACTGTATGTATTTGTGACAAACGGTCCCTTTCTGTCCGTCTTTCTTCCTTCATTTGCCATGTAACTCTTTGTGTCTCATCACCCACTGTCTCCCCACACCGTTTATTCACAACCACAGGCTAAGCGATGTTAATAGGCCCATTAAAGTGTGAATTTCCGTTTGTGTGTGTGTGTGTGTGTGTGTGTGTGTGTGTGTGTGTGTGTGTGTGTGTGTGTGTGTGTGCGGAGCATGTGTGACTAATGTGACAAGCGGGCTCTCTTACTCTTCGCAGGCATTATGGACAGCTACTTTGCACTTTCTGCAGTCAGTCCCGGGGGGCGCTGTTCTCATTGCTGTCCTGGCGGTCACTGTGTATTGGCTGTCTGCGTTACTGTAAATTCAACACATTAAAAGATCACCACATGACTAATAAACATTGTCCCTATATGACGTTGTCTGTCTTAATACTATCCAAGAATATGAGTGCCTTGTGCTGTATCTGCAGGAGATGGCGGAATAAAAAAGATAGAATGTGACAAAGTGATATAACTGTGTTTTTTCATTTTTGTAATAACTGGCTGGACTTGGTCGTGGGAGCTAGAGCATGTTGTGAATCTTGTTATCAATGATATAAATGAATGTAAGGTTAAAATAATAAGGGTGTTTCTTCATCCCCGCAGGCTCCCTTTGCTTCTTTCTTGGAGAACAGCGCCCTCTGGTGGTTGCATTGTGCAAGAGCATCTACTGCCCTAAACATGAATTCACACATTAAAGCTACTACAAGGAACTTTTACTTTTTCGTTAATTCTGGCGGCCCCTGTGGAGAAAAGATGACAATGTGGAAACAAAGTGAGCGCCTCCACACCACAGAGAAGCTTCTTTTCTCGTGCTATGAGGCCCCTTAAGTCATCCTCAGCACTCAACTCCAAAAAATCATATCAATTTTATAACTTTTCAGACCCAGTTAAAGGCGTTGAGAACAACTATGATAATTAAGGAGAAACAGATAAGCTTGCTGATGACCTTGCGTGCAACGTAGGTCATTTTGAAGCATCAGTGTCAAACTGACACTGTTTCAGAAAAAAAAAAAAAGTTTCTTGTGGTACATTTAAAAGGAACCCTGCATTCAAACTGTTAAAACCTTTGCGAAAACACCCATTTCACTTCACTTTCATTCCATTTCCTTTCCCCTGTACTCCTCCTCTCTCCGCACCCACTAATCCTCTTGCTTACTCTCCTTCCTCCAGAGAGCCATGCGCGTCAGGAGCCACTCCATGGAGACCATGGTGGGTTCCCACCGTCACAGGAGCCCGGGGGTAGGAGGCGGGGTCCCGGCCAGCGTGAGCGGAGGAGGACTGCCGCAGAGCACCAGCGAATGCACAAAGAGCACCTTCACTGTGAGTAATGGGGCCGAGAGGGGACGGGAAACAGTGACAGTGACTCAGAAGGAAAGAAGAGCTTGAATGTCATCAAAACCTCTGTCGTCTGCTGTGTCACTCTAGAGAGTTGTTTTATTATTAATGACAATAATGTGAAATACGGCGCGCAGGTGGTCGAGTGGTTAGAGCGCATGCCATAAACGCAGGTTCGATTCTGGCCGGAGGTCCTTTGCTGCATGTCACATCCCCCTCTCTCTCCCATATTTCCTATCTGTCTACTGCTTAATAAAGGTGTCTATGCCAAAAAATCTTTAAAAAAAATAATAATAATGTGAAATACCCGTATTGTCATTTGAGTTCATTAAACGATAATTGAATGGTGGAGTTAAAGGATGAGTTCACCCAGAAATGAAATTTCAGCCCTTATCCACTCACCCCCACACTGACAGAAAGTTGGGCGAAGTTTTATTAACTGTAGAACATTTCTTGAGCAAAACAGTGTGGCAGCATTCTCCTAAACACCTGAAGTAGCTGGGGACTTGTTTTAAGAATGTAAAGAATCAACCAAAAATAAAACATAAAATACATTAAAATGGCTCCATATACTCTGGAATAATTACTGTATTTTTATTCTTTCAGGGACAGTTATTCCACCTGAATTGGATCGTAAGAGTTTGTCACATGTTTTTCTTATTCTATTATCTGTGATCTTCAGCCTCCTGCGTTGTCAGCCAAGTCTCCCCTGAAGAGCCCGGTGAAGCGGCGCTCCGGCCTCTTCCCTCGTCTCCACTCCAGCACAGACACCCCGACGGACAAACACACACGCGGGTCGGTGTTTAAGATCCGCAGTTGTAAATGTTTTCCAGATCTGTGTTTCCATATGGGAAATGGTTGTATTGCTGTTGACACTAATGACCTACTTGTCTGCAGTGACCAAAAGTCTGCAGAGATCTGCCCGTTGTCCCAAGAAGGGAGATCAGAGACTTCGTCCAACCCCAGCTCCCCTGAGATCTGCCCCAACAAAGAGAGGTGAGGTCACGTTAGTCATCCCAATACTCCACTCTTTTGTTTATAAGAAGAACAGCTGGAGGAAAACTTAGTACAGTCAATCTTTTTGTAGATCATATGACCCTCAGCTTCTCTGCATCTCTGCCCCTTCATGTGTTCCCCAGCAGGCCGTTTATCAAGCTGAAAGAGTGCAGCGGCGGCAGGCCCAACATCTCCCGTTCTTCATCCAGCACCAGCAGCTTCAGCAGCACGACGGGAGAAACAGAGGCTCTGGAAGAACTGGAGACCGTGAGTACAACTCTCACAGTTAATGAGAAGGGAAACGTGTAATAAAGTCATAGAGTTCTGGCCCACTTTATCCGGTGCTTATGCTGTGGCGAGCTTGTCTTGTGAGAGCAGAACTGGAAACACATTTTGAACGGAGTGTGAGATTGTTGCCGGTGTCAAAGCTTCCGTGGAAGAAATACTAATTACCAAGAAGCGTCTAATAGAGAGTGTTGGCTGTCAGCACATTGATTATAATGATTACAGCTCCTTTCACATGCGGTGTCAGTGTGACACTGCCTGTCAGTGTTGTTTTATTTGATGTGGGAAACTCTGGCAAATTGGTCTTACTCTCACCGTTTAATGTGATGGGAATCAGCATGCACGGAGGCACAGCGTGCTGCTAAAACGGTCACACCGACTATTAAAGGCCTGAGAAAATAGTGGCGCTTTGACACACATTGTAGCAGTAAAGGACAGCAGTGATCACCGTAAAGAAACAGATGGATCAATTCATGCTTTTCTTTGCCTTAAAAAAAACAAACTCCTAGTTAAATGCTTAAATAAATGTGTAAAGGAATGGTTCACATTTTCAGAATATGCTTGTTTGCTTTCATGCAGTGTTGGAGGAGACGCTGAGTAGCTTAGCTTAGCACAAAGACTGGAAACAAGAGGGAAACATCTAGTCATGCTCAGCAACTCTAAAGCACATTAAATAATACACAGTGTTGGGGAAACTACTTTCAAAGCATAGTTCAAACTATTCTGTGAAATAAATCTAATTGACAATGTACATGGGAAATTATGACAAAATATAATACAAGAAAGTCACACCCTAACAGAAAATGCCACTTGTTTACAAGTCAAAAACTGAAAGACCCCCTTTTTTCACGAGAGAGTGTAAGGGGTGTCTATCTGGAAGGCACTTAACCCGCGCAAATTCAATCAAGCAGGGTTACTCAGTTAGCCAGGCAACTACTAAAATAGCATGCAACAACTTGTCTGAACATTTGAGAGCGAATAATCAATACTCATGCCTGAAATTCACATCTTCCTTTATGGCCCCATATTGTTTGTGGTACCTGTAAGTAAAGCAGCGTTGTGCAGAAACTTCATGTGATTTCTGCTGCTTCGCAAGCAACCCAATTGCCAGAATGAATGTTAGTTAAGCATGTTTCTGCAGAACCACAGATAAGTTAAAACTTTGCATTTATTTATGTTACTTTAGTTCCTTTTAGGTTCAGTATTCTATTTAACCCGCGTCACAATGCTGTGCTTGTGCTCTGCTTCGGTTTATGCCCCCAAAAAAACAATTGGTTAGGGTTAGGAAAACATCATGGTTTGGCTTAAAATATCCTGTTTTGTCACCAAAAAAAACAGCTAAATGTTTCTCCCACAGAGTCAAAGTGCTGTCACACCCTTGGCAGCCTTGTCCGTTGTAATAAAGATGCCACCCTTCCCTCCGCCTTCTGAGGACAAAGTCATCTAATAAGCATAAAATGTGAATGTGATATGCCACGTTTGGTCCAAATGTCAAGCATTGATGCATATGTGGTTTGCAGAAACGTTTACCGGGTGTTAAATCTGGGCGAGTGGGCTTGACAAGAGTGTATTTTCCCGACTGAATTTGCATTATTACGTTTTGAAAGCTCTTCTCTGCAAAACATCCTTTACGCTCTTTTCCCAGTTAGACTTCCGGGCAAAACATGTCTCCTGCCGTGACTTTCCTGACAGGAGCAAAATCTCACTTCCTTGTCTCAGTGAGCCTCCATGGGCTTCTTTCCTCTTCCTCCATGTTAAATTATTTCTGTTCTCTCTATCCTTCAGGCCAGCCATCCCTCTATAGCTTCCTCATCTGCCTTTAGTCCTGCCCTGAGCATCGACGGCCAGGGATCAGGTACCCCTGTCATCATGTGCCGCAGTCCAACAGGTAAACCCACAATTTAGCAAGCGGACACACGGGAGAGTAGATCAGATCAAATCCTACAATGACATCCTACAGACGACAGACTTCTGTTCTCTAATGAGCATTTCCTGCCTGTCTTTTCCACTTCCCTCGTTGTTATCCAGCAGATGGGAGAAGTAAGACGTCACCGAGGTCAAACTTGAAGTTCCGCTTTGACAAAATAAGTCACTCATCCACCGCTGTAAGTCTTGTAACATCTCCCTGGTCAGCATATTTTTGATGAATATTCTTGTACAGTGTGTTTTCTTTGTCATAAAGTCCAGATAGATAAAGCAAACATCTAACAGTTTTTAAACATGTCAAGGTTAGCTTAACCTCCTGAGATGTGAGTTAATAGAATTAGTGCAGCAGACCACCGGACGGTGTGTTCTTGTCGATGCATTCGCTGTCTTATCATCTCGACCGCTGTAATGCCCTTAAAAACAGTGAAGCTGCTGCAGCGAACGTTCTCCTCTAACTGCCTCTTATCTCTTTCAGTCCGAGTAGCTTCGTGGAATGGAAACCACAGACTTGCACAACAAAGGGACAGTGCGGGCTGACAGAGCTGCGAAACGAAAAATACCACCACAACAACAACAACAACAACCACGAAATCACTGTAGAACCACTTCCCTGAAGCCAAGGATAATCTGACGAGATTACAAGAAATGCCCCACACACTATAAAAAAAAACTGACAATACTGTGAGTGTATAGCGAAGAGAAGCAGCTGACATGTTGGCTTTCTTTTTAAAAAAAAAAAAAAAAACAACCTTTAGCTACATCAGTGAGTCCATACTTTGCCAATGTTACAAGCTGCTGCATCTCAGTTGTTAGTTGTTTCACGTCACACGGGGGTCCTAGCATGGCTGTTAAACTGTGAGTGTAGGCCGAGCGAGACTCAGCCTCAGCTTTTTCTCGAGCATCTTGTTAAACAGAGAGACACGCGGTGATCTAGGAGAGTGGGTAACACAAGACTGCGGTCGGACTGTTGCCCTTTAAGTTTTCAACTGCCGAGCGCTCAGTGGAAAGAACTGACGACATCGGGATGTTCCCTTTTGCCTTTTGCCCTTTGAAATGGTACGTCTGGGAACAGTTCCTGTTTTTGCTTCAAAAAATGGTGCACAGACACGCACATGCACAGAAACCTGATGTAGATTTGCAGTAGCAGCTTTTTGGAGGTTTGCGTCACTGGGAGAAAGATCCGAGCTTGTTCTCTGCATATAAAAAAATGCTTTTCTAGGGAACATCTTTTTATTTTGGAGATGCTTTTGTAACCCTGCTAGCTGCTGCGTCATGTCTGCTGCACTATAATAGTTTCTGAAATTCCGTCCAGTCGGCATTTCTATATCTGTAAGGGTAACTTCAAGCCCCTCAACTCAAGTGCTTGGTTAGTGGAAATTAGCTCATATAGGGCACAGTCGGAGACACTGCCAACACATTTCGCCATATGCTTATTTTAGCCAAAGCTGCGCCTTACAATCTATCAAAAGCCCTCTTCACCACTGTTGCTCTCTGTCTGTCTGTCTGTGTGTCTGTCTGTCTGTCTGCCTGTCTGTGTCTCTCACTATGTGAGAGGACTAGAATCCTCTGGATCCGGTTACAGTACAGTTGTTTGTAGCCGATCGACTCCCACATTTGCTGAAAATAGACGTTGCACTTATACTGAAAAAGAAAATTCACCCTCCGATACCTCCCATTGAAGCTTGCGAGCTCGGCGTATCCGTGTTTATGTTGGGTGAAACTTTTGAACAGGAACGCCTCCGGGGTTTAAAGTTTCCCAGCATGTGAACTGATGAGGATGACTTGAAAAAGACGCTTCAGGTTACACGATCCCCTTTGAACCACCTTGGGAAAAAACACTCTGAATGTGAACTTAGAACCTGTTTTTTTTGTTTTGTTTTGTTTTTTTGGGTACTTTTAAATTCTCGCTTTGTCAGCTGTTATTAGACGGTCTCTTAGAAGTAAATTGCAAAGCCAGTCGCTTACAAGCACAACAGGACAAAAGGTCTAGCCCTCAACTAGCCTATACCATTAACATTAGCACGAGCCTGCACAAACTAGAGTAAGCAGAGCAAAGTGGGAGCGTGCTAATCATGAAAAAGCTTAAAAGACACACAATGTGTTTCCTACAGAATGTGACCAAACAAGCAAGCTGGTCTGTCTTGGGAAGAATGTCTATGTATTCTTACTGTGGAGAGAACCATTCCTGTCGCTGAGGACGGCGTAATAGACCAGATTCACGCGGTGGCCATTTTCTTCTTGTGTTGTACTCAGGGTGGTATGCTCGAATACTGGGGTTAGGGAATCTGACAAGTTATCATTAAGCACTTACAGCTTGAGTAGGAACATAAAAGTTACTGAACAATGAAAATCTGGAGGGAAATTTGAGGTAAACTACATATTTGATAACCCATTAGCTAACATTAGCATTCAGCCACTTCCCAGCTAACATTACTGGTTGATTACATCTGTTGGGTTTTACTTCCAGGCCTGGAAAAAAATGTCCAAAATGAGTGTTTACGCTTCAGAGCTAATTTAAACCTTCACCATTATATCATGTAACGCGATCAAACACTTATGCTAGCTAGGAAGTGGTCGAATGCTAACGTAAGCTAACAGAAGCTAATAGGTTATCAAACATGCTGTGTTACCTTGAAAAATGGCCCATTGTCCCTCCGGATTTCCATAAGTTATTGTGTTTTCAGTCGCTGATCAATCAGGAAGTAGTGAAATGATAACGATTAGTCAGATTCCCTACATTGGTGTGGTTTGCAATGTGGAACGCCGCAGTACCTCGGCTGAGCTTCCCGCCCTGAGCGTGATGTCAGAGGAAAATGGCTGCTGTGTGAATATGATCAGTAGTGTGTGATGTTATGGACTAGAAGCAGGCGTGTGTGCTTAGTTAGTGTAGACCGGTGATTACCTCGAGGAAGCGAAGCAGGGACAGAATTCACACAAAAGCAGAGTGTCCAGATGTCATATTGGTTTGTAGCAGGTATCGCCTAAATGCCCTGCAGCCTTGTCTCTGTTATTACGCTTAATTTATTGAAACGATAACTTCTTTTGCGTTGATGTCATGTAAAAATGTAACTGCAGAGTACGCTAATTCATAAGGTAAAAATGATTAAAGGAAATATATTAATTTAAAAAGATGTCTAAACATATATATGTATATTTGGTTATGTAACGTGCCATTGAGGATTTATTCTAAAATAAAATGTTGTATTTTGTGTCATTTTTGTGTCCTCTCATTTTTGAAACTTGCAAGCTCACAGCACATTACAGGGGTAACACACATCACGGATGTGTTCATACTTTAATATTTTATGTACACAAACACATCAGATAGAAATTATAGACCAACTGTTTCATATTTTGAAAATTTCACTGCCTCTGAATTGGTCACACTGAAATTTTGCAAAACCGAAAGCATTAGGATCACTCAAAATATGGCACAATGCTGAGTCTTTCCTCTCTGCAGCCCCTCGGAGTGGTTCAGATGGCAGATGCACACTGCAGTATCTCATCATAATCTGCTCCACTTGCTGTCTGTTGGGCTACACACTTGCATGTGAAGGGTTTGCGGCACTGCTCCTCATAATCAAAACAGTCACTTCTTGCACTTTGGAGTGTAATCGGTAGAGTCCATGTCATGAATAGACAAACATTGCTCTCCTGGATCCTTACATATATTATTCTGTCCTCTGCGTTAATGGATTTCCACAGGTAGAATCTCCAGCTCACAGTTGTGAAATATTGAGCTGCACAGAATTGGTCCTCAGCAGACAACTTTCCACAAGCATCTCAAGAAAACCTGAGGTCCGAGTACACAGTGGACTGGGCCGCCTCTCTGATGGCTCCCTCTTGTCTCAGCGCACCCTGGGAGATGTCTGCATACACCACCTGTAACAGAGAGAAAGAAAAATGACTGAAGGGCATGCAAGGTCACATGCATGGCCTGCAGGCATATTCATGGCTAGTCAGGGGGAAGGAAAAACAATGTTGAGGTCACTGCAAAGGGCATCCTGCCGTGAAACAGGATGCACACCCACCTCGGTCTTCTGCTGGTACTTGGGCCTCGCTGTAAAATGAAACAAAAAGACAACGCAATGAGTAGTGCGGTTACAGCAACTTTAAATGAGCTTTACAGGCCACAGAGTAAGACCATGCAATACCTTTGCGAGGGGGAGCGCTACGTTTCTGGGGTACCGGGCACCGAGGTGGAGGCTGAGGAGCCGGGTGGTACACAGCTGCGTGTGTGGACAGCGTCCTGGGAAGTGGCTGAGGCTTGACCTCTGAGCTCAGACAACGAGCCAATCCAAGAATAATGGGGAGACAAAGAAAAGCACTGGCACAGACCAAAAGCCTGTGCAAAACACTCCTCTGAGAGGGCACAGCTGGGGGACGACAGAATGAATTAGTTTGTAAGAAAATCGGCGTATCCTCTTTTCATTTTGATATATACCTATATATTTATACATATATATTATATATATATATTTTATAGTTCTGCTCTTTATCATCCTTTTCTTCAGAATACATACATGGCAATACACACTGCACATTTGGCCCACATGTGTGATTCTACATACCTGCAGTGACGTTCACATATGTCAAATGTCCCTGTGCAGTGTCGCCCTGACTCCATTTAACGCTGCATCCATAGAAACCTTCGTCTGATTGGTTGATGCTCAGCAGTTCCAGAATCTGTTTAGCTGTATTGCCTGAGAGCTTCACCTGGGTCAAATGGTGCTTTGCGCTTTCCTTAACAGCATTCGACCCACCCTGTGTTGAGTTTTCAAACACCCAGTCTCCAATCCAGTCCTCTCCACAGTGCTGGACCAAACAGGACAGAGACAGACGACCCCCTGCCGGCACGTAAAGTGTGTCACGTGCTGCAAGAACAGTTCGGCTGCATTCCTCAGCTCCGACACCTGAAAAAAGGGAAGTCTCCTTTCAGCTGGATAAAGTGAAACAAGAAGCTATATATAGAGAAATAGGACATGTCTTCATCTTGTGCCGTGTGACTTTCCGTGTTTTAATATGTAGTGCTTGGATTTATTCAGTCTTTTACAAATTAGACAACATGTGAACATTGAGAGTCTGAATATTTAACAGATGAAGACAATTATGCAGCTAGTCCATGTTATATAACACACATAGAGATACAAAGACTGTGTCATTTGGTGCACCTGACAACTTGCTCAATACTTGTGTTTTAGGGCTGTTTTTCTCCCATTCGCCGAACAAACTGACAAATAAAAGAGACTTCAGTGTGAAAACAGACGACAGACACACACAGGAATGCGCACAGCTTGCAATCGCAAAAAATAGACGGATGAACTTAGGTGCAACTGTACAAAAAACATATCAAATATCAACAAAAAGTCATATTGACTATAGCTGCTGCATCAAACCGTGTAGTCTGAGCCAACCAAGTTCCTCAAACACAACATAATGTAAGGGAGAGTTTACTACAAGTAACCAAATCGTGATACTTACAAGTAAGAAGAAGGCAGAGACAGCTGATGGCACTGAGGAGATAGTTAGTCATGTCTGACTGTAACAGTGAGCTGGTCATGGGTCGTCACAGGTCGATTCTCCTTCCCTTGTGCAGATAAAATCTCCACGCCACTGAGGGATATGTATTAAGCATGGCTTCGTTAGAAAACCACACTGTCTGTTGAAACCTGTTGCCTTCAGTTGCCGGGAGTCTGCCAACTGGTTGTTGCTCTCACTTTCTTTTCCTACTCCTGACAGCCTTTCCTTTATCCTGCTGCTGCTCTTTGTGCAGATGGAGTTAAGGAAGGAAGTGACCTACTATTGAGCCACCCCTCTGCAGACACACACACACACACACACGCATGCACAAACACACACGCACGCACACACACAGACACACTCACACACACACACACACACACACACACACACACACACACATGCACACACGTGCATACACACACACATACAAAAGCCTGTGTGGTAAATTACAGGAAAGGGATGACTTCATAAGCAGTAATATGAACTTTCCAACAGGAAAGGGGCCAGTTTCAAGGAACAGCAATCGAAAAAAAGCAATATTGAAACTAACTAACTTATGCTGGTTTCTGTTTTTTTTCTGTAATTGTGCATGTATTTACATAAATAAATACAAGCTGAAGAACAAAAGGGTATCCTGTTTTTTTTTTTTAAACTTCTTCAATACTTGCTGAAGTTTTAACCTGAGCTTGTTGATTTCCAGCACTACGTCATCTCTTGCTCAAGATTTTGCCTTGTAAGGCATGTTTAGTGTGAAAAACTGTAACAGCATGGCTGCAAATGTTAAGAATTCTTAAGAAAGGTTATGTAGAAATTGGCAATTTGGTGCAATTTGGTGCCCTGCTGTGAATAAAAATCCCGGGTCTGTAACAATTTGTCAGCCGTAAAGTAGCAAAACTCATGACGTCATAACAATGTAACGTGTTGAAAACTCGTATCTCATAGTATTTATGTACCTCTCACTGACGTCACATAGTGCAGAAACAAGTGATGGGGCGGCAGAGTGGCTGAGATGGAGACACTATTCCCCCTGTTACAAGACACTGAACCATCAACATGATTTTGAAGCTTTTAGTTTAAGGCGAAAAGGGGTTTTTAGCAACCTATATGTGTGTTCAGAAGTTTGGAATCTCCTGCCACAAAAGTTTGATTTTGTCTAATGGTAGCGCATTGGACTTTGGAAAAAGAATTTCAGCTAAACATACCATGTGCCAGCAAAGGACTGTTTAAACCCTTTTCTGTAGCTCAGCGGGTAGAGCAGGTCGGCGAGTGATCGTAAGGTCGCTGGTTCAAATCCCAGCTCCGGGCTGAGCTGAGCTGCATGTCAAAGTGTCCTTGAGCAAGATACTGAATCCCAAATTGCTCATGATGTGTGGTTGGCACCTTGCATGGAAGCCTCTGCCATCAGTGAGGGCCCTGCGATGAGCTGGCGACCTGTCCGCGGTGTACCCTGCCCTCGCCGAGAGACAAAAGCAAAAACCTCCTGAGACCCCATAAAAGGGATAAAGCGGTTACAGCGATGGATGGATATATTCAGTCACTATAGCTACTAGTTACTATGCAGGTCGCATGCTGCACTTGAGACAACGCAATCTGATTCAATAAAGTAAATTGAAACGAACACTGATTCTGATTATCTGAAAATTGCGGAACCTCTGATCTGATAAACGATCAGGCTGATAAACGCTTGACCGTATACACAGTATAATTTAATACAAAATACTTTAAAACTCTTTGTTTCTCTTTGTCAAGTAAACTCTTTGTCAAGTGCTATTTATACGGGTGACTTTCTTTCAGTTTTGCCAAATTACTGTTTTTTCACAGTATCTTTACTTTTGCTCAACACTGCCACTAAGTAGACGAGGGCCCAAAGAAAACCGGGTCCTTAAAATTTTCCGAGCCCAATTGCGCTCGTCCATTAACAGTCTTCAGTCAAGTCAAGAGTTTTTTGAGGATAAAAAAAAAAAAAATGGTTAAAAGAGTATTCACCACTGCAACCCAGTGGGGACACTGACTAACTGTTTGATGATTCAATCATTCCTCAATTATAGCCAATCTAAATGTAAATCATACATTTGGTGTCTGAGTTTGTTGCTACCTACGCTTAAAAAAAGGTAGTTATTGAAGGACAGAAGAAAAACATCAACATAACAGGTGATATCAAAACTTTTGAAACATGGTGTAGGTAAAAGTTGTCACTTTGTACACCCTGTACTTTCCCAGCCTCACAGTCTACAGCAGACTCGTTTTCACCTTCAAATTAAAAGCTGCGTGGAGACGAAAGCACACAGGATGGATTCACAGGCTGTTATCATTGTACTCATACTGGTTATTGAGAGTGCGCCGCGTCATGTGCTTCTGACTCAGGCTAAGCAGCTGGAAGTTTTAATAAGGCTAACTACAGATATTTGAAAAGCGTGTTTTTATTTTGTAAGCAATAACCGGACGTTTCAAACGCAACTCTTCTGTCATCTTTGACTCTGGGTGCGCTCGTTTAACGTTGCTCCTAGTCCTCTCACATGATTTGTTGGAATAGCAGAGAAGGTGCAGCCTTAGTGGCCTCCTCTGGAGACGTATTTGACGTATTATTTGTCATTTGTTTAAATAATGTTGACTCCACATGGAAAACAACCCCAAAAATACCCAACACGGTGCACAATTAATGCGGGCTATTGATTCATTTTACACTGGATGCCGTCTGAGGTGAAACAATTAAAAAGTTTCTTTCAATAAAGAAAAAAAAAGAATCCCTGAAGTACATGTTTGAATTACAGAAAAGACTGAACTGTGCTGGACAGACCTCAGTTGATGGGCTTAAAGCAAGGTTAAGTATCTGTGTGCTCTTTCTCACAATTTGCAGAGCCAAAATGATACATATGCAGCACTTCAGGAAATGTATGAAAAATAAAAGAAGATATCTATGACTGGAAGTCTTTTGTAAACATCCCCCTTGCTTCCTTGTAGTGTGGATCACTTTGGTGTCAGTTCATACTTTTTTTTACCTACACTTGAACTATAAAATAATGACAATAACGACATTTTAATGAGAAAGGCTATTGCTGTGGTGCAGCTCCTTGTACACTGTCTATCAGGTGTCACCTCACCTGCTGTGCTAGGTTTGAATGAGAGGGTGGGAGGTCCGAATGTGTCGCTAACTCCGCCCGATCGCCACGCTATCTACGGCGAGAGCACAATCGAGCGCACCCTGAGATCACACTGGCTGACTGTCGGTGAATGAGATAAACAAAGAGCCGGTGACTTTTCAGGAAAACAGACAACGCTCCTCAAGCTCCACGGGAAATATGGAAACTGGTAGGTCGAGTGCCACTCTCTCCTGTTTTCATCCGCGGTAGTTAGTGTCGCCGGCCGCCTGAGCGGAGCTCGTATTTGACAGATAGAGGATGACAGCTGAGGGAGCTAACGGGAGCTAAAGTTAGCATTCACTGCGTTAGCACGCCAGGCAGCTAGCATGACTTTGCCCCCGTTTCCTCAGCGAGGTTGACAGTTCACGCCGACGGTCAGTAAGGTACAGAAAACCCCAACTGTACACACAGACAGCTAGTACACCTTAACTCGCTGGTTAAAAGCTGGTGTCCGCTTCAGGAGCGGGACATGTTAGCTTTGTGCAGCTAGCAGGGTGAAGAAAGGAGTTGGAAATGCCAGAAGCTGTCAAACTCTTTAAACTAGTCGCCTCTCATTTAAACGGGGGTTTCTTTAGGAGGCGCCGTACTGACCCGAAAAGATGACAGTCTCAACCATGTTTCAACACTCTTTTACTAATGATAAATCAAGTGTAAATTAACCTTCTGCCACTCAACCCAGTAGAGTTAGTTGGGATTGTTTCGATTTCACTTAGGTTTCATAACACTTTTTTTTTTTTTTTGTCGGTGGACAGATGTTTTGGCGGTTAGATGGTTCTTCCCAACTAACCGTTCTCTGCCCTACAGCAAATGTTTTTTCTATATTGCTTTAGTATGAATCAAAATAAGGACCCTAATAGAATCATGATATTTGGACCTTGGAGTGTATTTTTTTGTAGGCTCTCCAGGCTTCATGCCAAATTAAGTCCAACCCTCTGCACATGGAGCAGTAATGGGCACAGTAAAGTGCTTAGTTCATATAAAGCCCGTTGTATAACCTCTGATGTATGAATTTGCAAGTCACCCTGGTTGCCTATGTTTGGCCCCTGTCTATAGAAAATCACTGTGATGTCTGTCCTCACCGTTCATGCCACCAATTGATGAATACCTGATCCACTTACTAACTGACCCTTCCGTGAGGCTCATCCTTTCCAATATCTGTTCCTCAGCACACACCCTTCTAATGTTGTGTTGGAGTGAGCTGATGGTCTGGCACGGACTGGAGAACCATTTCCCCTTCATTATCTACCCATCTGTACTCATCAGTGTCAAAAGACTCAACAGTCGCGCCACAAGCAGAGCTATGTTTGGTTAACACCATGCAAGCCTGCTCTTGAAATATTTGCTGCCTTAGGCCTGGTTTGCTTTTTTCCCCCTGATAATATGGGCATGACAGTTAACGAAGTTTGACACTGTCCTAATCTGTGGCAGTCAGTGCGTCTCAGCTTTGTCTGACCGATGGAAAATAACAGAATGCAGCTGAGAGAGAGGGGTCGAACTCCAGGGCCACATGCATGACTGGGCAATGTCCCTCTCAATGTTTAATTGCTCTGCACCATTATTTGACGGAATTACAAACAACACATCAGTGCCAGTTTGATTCTGTCAAAGTGTGTGTGCGCACCTCCTTCCACCGTCCAACAGGAATGGACAAGCTCTCCAGTGTGTTCCTCTCACACAAGGAGCCAGATGAGTGCCTTCTGGTCCACTCAAAGCGCCACTAGAAAGCAATCTGGATGTCTTCCTTGTTTGTCCCACCCTTTTCCAAATTTGTCCTTCATTTGTTTATCAGAGCTGGACTAATTATAGTGCTCTATATCCTTAATGTATGAACTGTTCTCTACTATAATCTCTGTATGGATGTGGATACATCAGACAGTTGTAATGTTCAATAGGAAGTGCTGTTAGTTTATGACTATTGATCTTGTATTTTCCAGGCATTATTCTGACATCTAAGTATGTGAGAGTGCTCATGAATCAGATCTTAAAAGGGAAGTGTGTATGCCTAAAGTGCACAGATGAGTCATGGGAATTGGGACAGTGGGAATTTCCTCCTTTTTGTAGTCAGCTGTCAGAACATCTAGCTGTGAAAGCCTCTGTGTTGCAAGTTAACATTATTTAGTGCTCGTCTTCCCACCTTAATTCTGCCTCTCTGTCTTTTATTCTTCCCTTCATTCATTCTTCTCTACCCCCCTTCTTGTTCCTCCAGGTCTGAGTCAGGAGAAGGTAGCCACCTTCCTTAAGCGGCTGCGGGGCGAGCCACGCTACCTCTTGGCCCAGAATGTGTCGACCTGCATTGACCCGTTGGAGGTTTGTCTGCACCGGCAGACTGTCCAGGATACTGTGCACATCTTCCAGCATTCTATCCCCACAGAGGGCAAGCCCATCACCAACCAGAAAAACTCAGGTACAGCATAATACGCAGAGGAATGTCTTCACCATTGGGTCAGCATATATACTGTAGAGATATTGCAGTTTGTGAATTTACATATTAGTCCTCAGAGCAATATTATAGAGCACAAACAAATGTTATTAACCACACATTGGGGGGTCAAAGTCAGAATAATAATCTCGAATTGACATTTAAACATATACACACGCCTGTTTCCCATCAGGTCTTTATTTTAATGAATCAAACACAAGTTGCAAACCCTTCCTGAAATTGTTTTGTTGTTTGTTGCAAAAATAATTTCATGAGCGATTGTGACTGTGTGGACGTCCATATCAGCAGACATTATATTATATGTCTGCAGCCTCTGTTTTACTGTAGTCCTATAAATGTTGAAGGAATAGAATACTATACTGTGTGTTAAGTCAGTTACGTGTGTATCATCTATGATTTTTGTCTGACAGTTGAAATGTTCACACTGTATTTGCATGAGGTCAGTAAATTGTATGTATCAAATCATTTAATAATAATAATAATAATAATAATAATGCTCCTACTACTACTACTACTACTAATAATAATAGTAATAATAATAATAATGATAATAGTGATGATAATGATAATAATAATAATGTTTGTTTTTTTAAAGTATTTTTTTGGCCTTTTGGCTTTATTGATAGGACAGCTTGGAAACTAGAAAACTTGGACAGGAAACAGGATGAGAGAGAGAGAGGGGGAGTGACACGCAGCAAAGGGACCCGGGCCGGGAGTGGAGCCAGGGTCCGCTGCAGCGAGGACAAAGCCTCTGTACATGGGACGCCTGCTCTACCCACTGAGCTAAACGGCGCCCCATGCATTTTATTTGAAGGCGCCTTTCAAAGCACTCAAGGACACCGCACATAACAACAACAGTACAACAAAAAACAGGGGACAATTTAGTGCAAATAAACATAGATAAGTAAGAAGATGCAATTACATGGTGCCAGCTCGGCACAGAATTCAGACTCCGCAGTCCTCACCATATAGGAAGTCGGCCGGGTTAGGCAGGGTTGAGCTTCCGGGGTGAAAATAGTGCAATAGAGTGGTATAAGAATAGGCAAGAGTGTGTGCAGGATTCAGATTGCGCAGTCCTCACCATACAGGAAGTCAACCGGGCCGTGTTAGGCAGGGCTGAGCTTCCGGAGTGATTTGCTAGAAGGAAGATTACTAATTTCTCACCAAAATCCCCATTGGCCATTTTTTAATTTCCTCTACGCTGACGCCTGTAGCTCACTGTAGCTTTAAGTCTGCAATTCTCTGGCTGAAATCGTGTTTTTCTACGTGGACTCCAGAGCCACACAACCATGATGAGTGGTGAAACTGGAACCAGTTATTATGTGTTGGTGTATATAGTGTAGGCTACAAAAGTTAGTTTATAAAAATAGACTAAATGTCTCAAAATGAAAGTCAACAGTGGTTGCACTGTGAGCATACAGAAGACAGCATAATGCTGACCAAGTTCCAAAGCAGAGCAGAAGTGTCGTAACTAAGAAATGCATTTATCCACCCTCAGACTCCAACATCAGTCTCAACCTGCAAACGACCGTGCTGTTGCTTGTATAAACACATGACAAGTCCTTAGTAACCTGCATGATTCTCAAAATCTTTCTTCTTTTTTCTCACCAGGGAGATGTTGGATCTTCTCGTGCCTCAACGTCATGCGACTTCCCTTCATGAAGAAGTTTAACATAGAGGAGTTTGAGTTTAGTCAGTCCTATCTCTTTTTCTGGGACAAGGTAAGACATGGCACCACATATCGGTTCTCTGGTTCTCTGTATGGTTTTTCACTCTTTATAAGCTGAGAGATGAACAGTGTATTTGGGAATATCTTATTGTTTTTTTTAATTCCATATTTTTGTAAGTTTTAAGGCATTAGTGTTGTCACATTGCGGTAAATGGATGTTATTTTGCAGTCAGAACACCATTTGACTGAGTGTCATTATGCAGCACACTACTACTATACAGTCATTGTTCACCTAAAACCCTCTTTTGTGTGTTTTGGTCAGTGGTCTTCCAAGCTTGACGTCACAGTGATAGCGCACTGACTGTTTTTATCTTTCTCTATCTCTTTCTCTCTGGCCTTGTGTCCTTTTTTTCCCACGTTCAGGCAGTTGGTTGTTTCACCACAAATACACTTTTCTTTGTAACAAGTGGCAGCTGTAGAGGCTCATACTGACTACAATATTTGTTCTAAAGACAGACACTGCACATGTCCAACTCTAAGACTATCAGTCAGTAACTTGTCACATTACACCAGGCTTTTGGTCTCTAGTCATTAGAGTGCGAAAGCAAGCCTCACTTCATGTGCCAACTGCAGGTAATTCAGGCCTCTGAATACTGACTAGTTGTGTGTTCTCTCTTGAAAGATTACGTGTCGATGCAGAGAAGTCAATATTTCAATACCCAGTTCTGGACAGGACGATCCCTTGTAACAATTCTGTTAGACTGCGCTGTACGAGCCTTACGGCTAAACCAGTTGGATGGTGGAACTTAATGGATATAAACATGTACGTTGTGTTCAGGGTTGCCAAGTCAACTTATTATTTTTCTGTAAAGTTGCTTACAAATATCAATAGTCGCAGGTTGCATTTTTAAATAATTTTTTGGCTTGTTTGTCAAGTGTAGTCGTGCCAGACGTATTTTTGTAGATACTGAAAGGGTGCAATCTGTGCACATCATACAGATCTTCTTCAAAATGCCAGTTCAAAGGGGGTAATCATGCCTTACATGATAAAGTAAGTGTGGTGATATCACTACTATTAGGTTATATTACTTTGTTATTATTAAAACTGTTGATATTACTGTTACACCCAACAACGTTCACTGACAGAGAACACTGATAATGGTAGTAAATTCAGCTGTTCGTTTCAATTAGGGATCAGCACAAATAGTCACACAATGAGGAAAAATAAATCATGTATGGAAATCAGAGCAAGTAGTTTTATAGTTGCATCACAGCCGTCTTAACTGGAATCCTGCCAAATTTAATTTTGAGGCAAAGGTTCCTAACCCTAAGGCTTACTTGTGTTATTAACACCGTTCTTTCACTTAGCTGCAAATCCAGTTGAGGCAGTGGTCTAATAATTAATGACTGTACAAGGCATGCCTTATAGTGTGTTTTTTATTTTTTTTTTATTTTAGTGTTCTAGGATTTTTCCACAGGAAAATTGGGTGTTAGATGTTTTTGGTTTCGAGCCTCAAGTCAATTGAAGTGTTAGGCAGTAGAAGTCTTTCAGTTGTCGAGTATCAAGTCCTAATTGTTTTGACTAAAGTCTGTTACTATTATACTGCTATTGGATCATACAGCCCCTCACAGTTTCTGTGTTTACTGACCATGTCTCTCTGTTGTTTCTCCTCTTTTCTACAGGTGGAGCGTTGCTACTACTTCCTGCAGGCCTGTGTGGAGACGGCACAGAGGAAGGAGCCAGTGGACGGGCGCCTGGTCCAGTTTCTGCTCTCCAATCCAACCAATGACGGAGGACAGTGGGACATGCTGGTCAACCTCATTGGTTAGTTCTTATCATGGCATATAATAACATTGACAAGAAGGTTATGTTGAATGAGTGACTAACCCTTGTAACCTGTGCAGTTATTCATCTAACATATAAATCAACACTGATGGAACATTTGAGTTATCTGACTGGATTTAGAATTTTTTTTTTTTATGTGTTTTATTTTCTCCTGTCGTCAGAAAAGTATGGCGTCATCCCAAAGAAATGCTTTCCAGAGTCACACAGCTCAGAGGCCTCCCGCAGAATGAATGACATCCTTAATCATAAGGTGCATTTACATATTTCCTTCAGTTCAAACTCAACAAGCTCACGCACCGGAGAGTCACATAATCGGCGAAGCTGTGCTGACAGTTGTTTTGTTTCGTTGTGTGTTACAGCTGAGAGAATACTGCCTAAGACTGAGGAACATGGTGGCCAGTGATGCTACCAAAGATGAGCTGGCTGATGCTGTGGACAGCATGATAGAGGAGGTGAGACTGAAAGAGCACAGTCAGCTGTTTCCTGTAGCATAAATTATGTAGGGCAGGAATTTTCCCAGGGGAACTTTTAGGGAACTCGGCATCACAACCTGTGTTTGACCGGACTAGGGACTAATTTTAGTTCCTCGGTTTCCAGTCGCCAGCAAACAGGCTGCATGACCTGTGTATTCAGACATCAGATCACTCCACCATAGTTGATACAAAGAACAACAGGATGACTCAGTGTTGTTTTCTCATGTGAAAATTGTGTCTCTCAGTGCTGCCGTCAATTCTGTAATTAGCCTGGTTTAACTTTATCTTTAAGCTAATCAGGCCAATGACTAGCTTGAGGCAGTGGAAATGCAAACAGAGTGCAAAAGAGACTTTCAAATTTCTGTTCAGTTTCTTAGTTCAGCTCCTGTGGTTACATCGTTTGATGGATGCACTGCACATGCACAGAGACAAATATTCTGCCATAATCTCTACGTTCTGTTTTTGGTGACACTGTCATAGAAGTGTTAGTTATAATTATTAGTGTTCTTATTATTTATTTACAGAGGTGTTTCTAACAGTCTCCCCAACTCATCAATATAAACTGGGAAGGAAAAACATGAGAAAAGCGCAGCAGAGAAAAGTACAACAACAAAAGTATCACCTTTAACTCTAACATCCGTAATGAAGATTGGTTTGAAAGTATCAACAATGTCAATAAAGATATAACTTTATAAAACTTCCTAGAGGTAGAATGAATGGCATAACCATTGTTTTAAGAGCAATTGAGTGTACTGGTATACCTAATAGGGCTGCCACAGTCTGTATATTGAATAATGGCAGAAATCTTTTTTACACTTGCACCAGATTTAACTTTTTAGCACTATTCCATTTTTTCACCAGAAGAGGGAGCTGTCGTCTAATATATAAGTGAGAGTAGCAACGTCCAGCCTGGTTTTGAAGCGATGCCTAAAAGCAGTCTTGGTGTAATTGGTGTTTGGGAGAGAGTAAATCATGGGATAAGGTCAGGGTGATCTGATAAATGTCAAAATTACAGCATCTGAATAGGACGGGTACATGTTTAAGCAGTTTTCTTTCACATTAAGAAGATTTAAAATCACTTATTTAAAAATGTAACACCTGTGCCATTCACATGTAAAATCACAATGACTTAAATCACTAGTGTCAACAACTCTTATTTGCACAGGTGTGTGCAGTTAAAAGGGAAATTAATCTTTTATTTAGCTTCTATGTGCTGTCTGGCTTCCAAGACCTAAAAAAAAAAGTTTTCCTGTAATAAACTTGCGAAATACCTGTCTTAAATGAATGCATTTTAGAACTTGGTATTTAGCGTCATTGTAAATCATCTGCTCTAATTTTACACTGTATGTATGGAACAAGCCACTGACATTGTGACAAAACGTATACGTGTGATATACACGCACATGTATTTCTATACTACGCGTGTGTACAATCAACAAATGGAAAAAAATCACCTGCTCGCTGCCACAGATGTCACAAAGTAAAAGATAGCTATCTTGTTTATGGAACAGTCCAGTGCGAAGCATCTGACGCAAGACAGTGTCGACAAATTCACCTCCAAAAATAAAATAAAAGGGGGACGTGACCATGTCAACAACGTAACAAACATTACACGTCATTATGTGCATATGCGTGAGCAGTACAATACAGTCATGTGCCTACAATGTGTTGCTTTTGTGGCTTGGATACGCTACACTGTGTAGATGTGTATTCAGATGAGATTTTTTCTTTTTTTTTTTTACGCTTCCTGTGTGTATGAATGTACGAGGGGGCCAGTCAGTCAATCAGTCTCCCATTGAGACGACTGCACACAGAACACGGCTCTGGTTAAGCGGCCTTTGTTGTCAGCTGTTTAGTTGCATTGTGCTGCTGGCTGGTTGCTTGTTTAAACTGTCGACTGTATCTCACAGCGCCTACATGGATGCCCAGCCATCACCACACACGCGGACGTACAGTATGTTGTGCAGCAGTAACAACCGCTCCCCTGCACTGCACGTCAGGGTGGAGGGGCGGAGGGTTGTCACAGTTTGTTTGTCCACCTGGATGTAGTTTGTTTTGCGAAATACCACTTTTTCATGACGAGTGCTGATGGAGGATCGGTCATGTCAAAAGAACGACAGGCATTAAGAGAGTCAACAGTTTTCAAGGATTGTTGCATAATTACATTTGAACAGCATCACACTAGATACCGCCTTTTTTTTCCACCTTTCCAGGCTTCTGATGCTTTGATGATCCTCTAATATTAAAATGAAAAAATCTTTTCATTATCTGCCAAAATGATAACAGTAATGATATTCTTTTTTGATATCTGTAATATGTATTGTGTTTATGTAATTTAACCTTTCAATTAATCCACAGCAATTCAATGTAAATTGAATATCTTTACCGTTTTGTCTGACAAAAAGCCTTTTGTAGACTTGATTGTCATTTGTTGGTTGAGCACAACTGGTTGGTTAAACACAATTTTCTAAGTCACCTCATGGATGAATAAGTCTGGTCTATTGTGTCATACACATTAGATAATACCCAAGTCAGTTTTCCTCTAGCTTAAACAGCACTGTTGATGAACAGCTAATATAGTTGCTCTGTAATTGAGCAGGATGTGATGAACTTAAGGTGACTGGCATCTCATTAGTCCCAGCAGATAATTGATAATGGTGTTAGGTGTTGCATTTGTAGGTTTTTTAGTATGTGTGAATATTGTGGCGTTGTGAAACTTTTTTAGCGGAGCATGTTTTGTAGCTGTTGATGTATGTCAGGTTAACTAACTAACTAGCCGTGGCGATTTCACAGGTATGCCACATGTCTAGTGCAGGCTTGCGTAGCTGTGGTTTTCTTGGACTCTTGCAAGTGGGAAACTGGTGTTTCCTCACGTGTGTTTGCATCTATGCGTGCACATGTGTTTCTCAGGATCAAAGTGCCATGTCAGTCCTACTTTAGTGTGTGTCGAGGTGATCCTGTCCACCCTCCCTACGTGGCGGCTGTGATTGTACCCTGGTCTCCATCACGCCAGCCCACAAACACTCCCATGACAGGCAACCGGGGTCAAAATCTCTGCTTCCACTTACTGTACCCAGGGTGCACTTGATTTGAATGAATCCCTTTGCGTGTCAAGAATCTATTCTTTTTGTTAACGTTGGTCAGGCACATTAGTTAAGACCAAACACATCACATTTGTCTATAAAACTCTGCAAGAGCAGCATAGACATTTTTAACCTGCACCTGCACTAGTCTCATGCACCATGAGTTTCTTTCTATAGAGACTCTTAAGATGACAATGTCCATACGCTGCATTATTGAGGCAGGATTAGTTTAAGTTTCAAAGCCTGTCTTTCACTTTTATGCTGTATCTGGTCTGTGTCCTTGCTTCTCTACTCTCAATTTCATAGACAAGTAGGCAGCGTGCACACACACACACACACACACACAAATAAAGGGACATTCACTGGAAACTGTACATGCACGTACAGTTCTTAACACACAGATGGTATCCCTCACACAACAACTATAGCCTTTCCGTGCTCCATTGCGTCATGGAATCAGAAACACCATGTGCGGCTCTGGTCTTGGCTCTGAATGCACGGAGAGTGATTCCTAAGACAAGACTAATTTATGAGACTGCCGTCAAATCACAGAGAAACTTTCCTCGCTGCAGCTCAGAGGCTCAGTGCTGCTGGCTGTTGGCTCAGTTGATTTGTTGTTCGATGTGGGTGGCTTCCTGTGTCATTGTAGCTCTGCCAGTTCAGGGATGTCCACTCACATTTCCTGAATTTCTTTGCACCATTGTTAGAATTTAACAATGACCACATGTGTTGCATGTTTACAAAACATGGAAGTTTAATCAAAACCTCACTCATTTTTATCCAAATTGTTTGCATGGTGTCATTTGCTTACACTCACAATAGACAATAGTTATAAATTAACCTCAGAGTAGCAATAAGGCGCATGGTTTGCCTCAATTTGGCATTAACTGGTTGAGAGCCAGCTTCAGCCCCCAGTTATGTTCTTGGTCCACAATATTTATGCAAACATTGCCGTGTTATAGAAGTGTTTAAAAAAATTACTCTATTTCACAGTAAACATGGTTTTAAAACAAAACCTGTAAAAAAAAAAACCTGAGTCATGTAAGATAGATTTTCATTGATAGATCAGTGGTTGTTTAGCTAAAGTTGGAAGTTGGTCTTTATTCATAGTGACTTTTTTCACACAAGCAAAGTCCTCAGCGTAGGAGCTTCCCATGGTTTTTGCAGTGTGGCTAAAACATTCTGCATACGATGAATATACAGTGAGGGCTGTTTTGTACTGTCAATGCTGTCTGTGGACCACACAGACAGTCCAGGAAAGGAGGGAGGCTGCACCCGGGCTGCCAATCACCACCATATTCTTGAAACCTGGAGTGCCTTGCTCAAGCTCATTGGTCCAGCCTGCGTACTCCTAACTCCAGGTGATTTGTTTGTTTGGGTTGCGTAAAACAAATATACATGCAGAGGGACGCCAGCTGGTCAACACTGGAGCACAGATGCTATCAAACATTAGCTGTGGTTAGCCCCAATAGCGTGCAGTCAGTCAGCTTATTGTTTATAGCTAGACACGCAAAGTTGCTATGTTACAGAAATCAGTCGTCTGACCTGAGCTGGACCTTCTGCCAGAGACTGATGAGTTGAAGAGAGAGCTGCCTGTTAACAAACTCCATCAGAATCACGTGTAACAGCTGCTTCCTGATACTGTCAACAGTTCAGATGTTTGAAATATTAAGATATAAATGAGATGGACATTGAAGTTATGTGTCCAGTCCTCTAGAGTTTGAGTAAAACTGGTCGGCCTCCCCTTTCCCACCACCTCTCTGTATCCCTCTCACCTTTTCCTCCCTGTCTCTGCCACCAATGTACAGTATATCTGTCATTGAGGCGACAGGTGTTTCAATATTGATCCTGCTCTGATGTCACTGTGGCTGTTTACGCTCTGACTGAGGTCTCTGTCAGCTCAGCGTTTCCCCTCACACCTACTTTGTTTGCCTTGCCAGGGCAGGGTGAGTGGGCGTGGGGCTGAGCTGGCATCAAAGGAGATGCTTACAGTATGTTGTAGGACATCTGAGAGAAGAATTCTATAGTGAGTGGAAAGGTTTAAAGTTAACAGGGAGAGCGGAGTTATTCTTGGAAGAGAAAGAGACAAAACGAGGGAATGAAGAGAAAAGGGCAGGGGGCAAAAGGGGTTTTGAAGCTGTCTTGTAAAGGTGCCGAGGGCATCTGGGCGAACAGACCAGACAAGGGGACAGACACCTTGGTATGTCATCCTACCAGCAGTGCAGTCTAAACAAAGGAGTGGAATTAAGAAGAAGATGGTGCAGGGAGGATGAGGGTTTGAACAGATGCCTGTGTTGACTCTGCGGATATGTATATTTTTGTCTGTACTTTTGTGACCCTATGCATTTCTGCAAAGAAGAAGGGGACTGATTGTTTGCATAAGCTGAGCTAGAATTTAAGTATTTTTGTATGTTTGTTCGAGCATGTTTGGGGTGAGAGAGAGGGAACAGTGGGCTCAGTGGGCCCAGTGTCTACTTACCAGAGAACAAGAATGTCATCTTTATGTAGGGGCATTTAATATGTGTTGACTAAGCACGGGAAACTGCTGCCACGGCTGCTATATTTCTCCAGGCCGAGCCAAAAATAATCCCCCCCCATCAGCTCAGTATTCAGCTAGACAGAAGTTTAATTTGTCTGGATAAGTGAGTGCTCAGCTCAGTAAAAACAGTGTGTTCAAGTCTATTGGAAATGTGTCCTTTGTGACATACTCAAAGAAATGAGTGTGATGCATCACCATTCATCCACACAATCAGAACGTTTTATACGTACTGTAGCACACACTGTGCTGTAGATCAACTGTACGTGTGCATCTGTGTTATGTCAAACCAATGTTTCACTGTCCACTCGTACTGCTTTTATCTACCACCAACAATGGACTTAATTTCTCAGTCCCTTTTTTATCGTAATTGATAGGAAAAGCGTCTGCCGGGTCCTGTGACAGGAGAGCGGGGTTCGGGAGAGGTGAAAACAAAAATTCCTGAGATAACTATATCAGAGGTTAGAAGGGCCAGATTGACAGACGGCCCAGTGCAAACAAGCCGATTTAGCCCACAGGAACTCAGTCTGAACTTCCAGCACCACAGGAAGACACATGGAGCGAGGGGGAAGGAGGGTGGGGTACAAAAGGGGAAATGTAGGGATATGAAAAAGATGGAGGGGAGTGAGACACTGCAGAAGGGAAAATATAGGGAAGGTTGAGAGAGGCCCAGGCACTGATGGATGAGTCCGTGCAAGGGCAGACATGGGGTTGGAGGGGTTACATTAAGAATATGAATGGGAAATTGGATTTACAAACTTCCTCGACAAAGGCCTTGCCCTTGTCCTCCCTAAAGGCAAGGAAGTGGTCTGTTTTCATTAGGTGTATGCAGTAAAGCCCCAGTCTGTGGTAATGGTATGCTGTCCATTTACACATGCAATTAGGTCACCTCTGGCTTTATTAAAGTGGAGCTACTGTTTGTTCACTCTGATATTTGTTTTCTGAGCTTTTGAGCCAAGGATTGACTGTCTGTGAATGTTAAATATGAGTTTAACAGATTAGGTTGGCTTCCAAGATAAGGCAGTTTGGTAGAGGAAGTTGATGTCCAAACTGTGTTTGCTGTGCAGGTGTTCCGGGTGGCCAGCGTTTGTCTAGGCAGCCCTCCTGAGACCATCTCTTGGGAGTACAGAGACAAGGACAAGAACTTCCATCGCATGGGACCACTTACCCCTCAGGAGTTCTACAGGGAGCACGTCAAACCCCTGTACAACATTCAAGACAAAGTACGTGACCCTTTAAACACATCACGAAGGCCATGTAACTTGCTGTCATTCACCACTATATGTAGCCTCAGTTTATGACTCGCTGTGGGAATTTGGAGCGTTTGTATAAAAACTCTCTATCCTCAGGTCTGCCTCGTGAACGACCCTCGACCCCAGAACCCTTACGGGAAGCTGTACAGCGTGGAGTTCCTCGGTAACATGGTCGGGGGCCGCAGTACTCTGTACAACAACCAACCCATCCAGCTGCTTAAAAAAGCTGCAGCAGAGTCCATCAAAGACGGGGAGGTAGGAGGGGCCCGACTGAACATGCAAGTTACTACATTAATGCATGTCTGTATGTGTGAACTTCATAAATCTCAACATGGCCACTGTCTCTCTCTTAGGCCGTGTGGTTTGGTTGTGATGTCGGAAAACATTTCCACGGCAAGCTGGGCATTAATGACATGAATGTGTGAGTATGACTCGAACACCATGAGTGAGTGGTTTGACATCGCTGGCATCATTTGGATTTTGCAAAATGTATCTAGCTGATTCTCCAAATGGTTGAAATCATCCAAATATTTGCAGTTGTTATGAATCTTGTCTGCTGCTCACTTGGTCGGTATTAGAATCGATTAAGTTAGTGTAACTTACATGTGTGTAGCTTCATAATTTGTTCAGTTGTTGTATGGATATCTGCAAATGAATTCAGGATATGTGCGCAGGGAACAAGACTTTGGTATCAGAAGCGCTCTGGTTTCTGTTTGTTGTCCAAGCAGTAAGTCAACCACATTTCAGTGGGCAGAATAAAATCTCAACCATTTTTTATCCTCTGACGATGCTTAAGCTTTTTGTCAGCTTTTTAAGAAATGAATCATTTAGATATTAACCATAATGTCATTTCTCGCGTGTCAAGTTGCTAGATGTCACACAAAAGTAGATGTTGGCTTGGATATGTGGTTATCTGGATATTCATAGTTTATACCCGAACCCCCAAAATATTGTCTGTTGACTCCAGAGGGAGATTTCATGTGATCTGTAGTAGTGTCATCTTTTAAAAGCACGACAAACATTCAGCACAACTACTACTATACCGAACCTTACACCATCGGACAGCTTGTGATGGCTGAAGACCAACCAGCCGAGCACTGCTCAGACCTGAAAATAACTGTCTTCAAATCAGTCATACCAGTGAATTGGCTCACTTCAGTTATACATGGTTTACTTAACCAGTTTCGCCATGACTGCAGGTTTCACTTGACAGGAACCAACCTCTTCCAACTTCAGGAGGTGCAGGTCTCTCCACAGGAGAAAATATCTTATCTTTGCCCTTACGGTGTAGCAGCATCTGCGCCTGAGTGGCATTGCCCATTCAGAATTCCAGGAACTTTCTCTTGTTTTTTTCATCAGTGGAGGTAGTTTAATGTGATTTTTCGGTCTATGTGTGTTCACGGACAGGTTCAACCATGAGCTCGTGTTTGGAGTTTCGGTGAAGAACCTCTCTAAGGCAGAGCGACTGATATATGGAGACTCTCTCATGACCCACGCTATGATCCTTACTGCTGTCACAGACAAGGTATGCTCACACAAACATGCTGCACAGGTGTGTGACTGTTCAGTAAACTCATGCAAACATACAGTACGTATACAAGCAGACTAGCAGGAATACACACGTTCAGAGTTTCCCAGGGGTTTATTGCATCAAAGTGTTACTGCGTGTTTACGTCGCTTTAATCGGCTGCAGTTTTTCATAGTGATGTCAATTTCCCCCTTCGTAAGTAACCCCAGCTGTTAGGACACTTTCTTTCCCCCAGTCTCGACTTCTCACCCTTATCTCCCCATCGTCTCTCTCTCTCTCAGGATGGGAAAGAAGGCTATGAGAAGTGGAGGGTGGAAAACTCCTGGGGCGATGACCGTGGGAACAAAGGTAACGCGTTATTAAACTATTTCTTTTTCAGTCCTTTCCTTTTGGGTGCAGTTTTTCTCCTTCTAGGGAAATTTGTTTTAACCTCAGTGATGCTGAGTCACAGAAAAGTGACTTGCTAAAAACATCAAATACGGTTGCTTTCACCTCAATCTGGTCCTGAAATCTTATAAAAATGTTGTCCTCTTCCTTTCTTTCACATTTTTCTCACACCACGGTGGCCCCTGATAAGCCATTATCTTCCTGTTTGTGTCTATTGAATTAAGAACAAGATTAAACTCAAATGTTCCCCTCTGTTGCTGCTTTATGAACTTGTAATTGGCTGTGTCCTGTTTCATAAACACTCACATACAGGCATAGCTGTTCTTATTATGTTTTTTTGAGTTCAGTGCCTCAGTGTCCAGTTGCATAAACATAGTTGCAGTATAAGCAAAAGCTTGAGGCCAGAAAGTAACACAGCTACAGTCTCCAAATGTTTTTGCAAATATTTTGGTGACATCTCACAGGGCTAGTTGGTGAACAACTCTATCTGGCATGCAGCCAGCTGACACACTCATGTGTTTACTTTTCTTTGGCATTTTGTTTATTTATGATAAATTATGTTCAATCATAATAAAGAGGAAAACACTCTCCAAGGTAAAAAGCTTGCTTACTGTCAGAGAACCAGCATGTTTGTTTGATCACTTATAGGACACAGGTAGCAAAGTTTAATCAAAAAACATATTTGTATCATTGACCTCTGTTCCAAACCTGTCAGCAAACAACTACTCTTATCTAGTGCAGTACATACTGCACCGGAGGAGGTAAATACAATATTTTTTTGGCCCCTTTAGCTCTCTGTTGCCTCTAACATCAGTCCTGTCGAGGGGGCTTGGTGTAGGTAAATGTGTCATAGTTCAACAAATTTTCACTGATCTACTTTGCCCCTGTGAGCGTGTCCATTAATTGGCTCTGTTAGATTGAATTGATTTTACCGTGAAACTTATTTTGTGGTGTTTTAAGACCTGTAGATAGTTTCATTTGGATGGATTTTAGTTCTTCTTGTGAACACTGACTTTTCCAAACGAACCAAGAAGAGTAAACTTGACTGTTGTCTTGCATCATCAGAACCCATATGTGGAAATCAGAAACTCCAGTGAAGTTTATGCAGCACTTAAATACTTCTGATGTGAATGTTTATGTTCTTTAGTGTCACAAAGAGCTCACAGAGAAATATCAGATTATAAGAATTCTTAAAATTGTATGCAAATCAAGCGCTTTTTATGAATAATGACTAAGAAGTACACACAAGACAAAAAGAAGGTGTCATCTACAGTAATGATTTGGGGCTTACTGTGGGATCACTCTCCCATAATGTGATAAACTGACAAAGTACAGAGAAGATACAAACCCAGCAGTTTGAACTGCTTTTGACTCACTAATCAGGGAAAATGCCAATGTCATGCAGATGTGTTACCGTGGTTACCAATCATGAGAACAATGATAAAGTCACATATCTTCTCTCAAAAAATCCTATGGTTGGTCTGTTTGTTTTCACACCACAAATTAATCTCTGGGAAGGAGGGCCAAGACCGACCTTTTCAAGCAGTCTCAGTTCGAGGGAGCAGCAGCAGGGTTAGATTGGCCACTTTCATGCCAGTCCAAATTAACTGTACTAACCTTAGTAGCTTTAACTACACAAAACAGTTTAGGTTTGAAAAAACTCCTAAATGCTTTAAACTCTACGATACAACTCTGGCATAAGATTTGTAGTTAGAAAATGTTTTACATTGCCTGGGAACTTTTGAACCTGTTTTTCTTCTTTTAGTGGTCAGTTCACTGTGTTGTTTGTTTTCTTTTACAACCACAAAATTCAAGTGAACGTAACATACCAAGTCAGTCTTAGGCTAAGTACCAGATATTCCCTTTGATGCATCAGGAGAAAATGTTGTCATTAAGTAAGTAAGATCGGTTTGTCCTTGGGCACCTCAACACAGCAGGTACTCCTCACCAGTGCCCCAGACTTTACTGTCTACTGTTGTTATTCCCTCTATCCTTTCATCTGTGTTTCTCATCCGCTGCTCCTCTCATCTCTGGGCCCGACATTCCACTGCAAATTATAGGAGAGTATTTCAGGTCAGTCATGCATCGTCTGGCAACACACCACATACAGTACAGCATACACACACAGAGAGACACACACTCACAATATTTGTTTGAACCCACAAACCATAGTGACTGTTGGGAAAACATGTGAAAACCCCTCAGTCAAATCAAATGTATTTCACGCATATCTCATTCCATAAACACCAGCCGATAGGGAAGGCCAGGGCCCCCAGCCTGTCCGCAGCCAAATTAATAAAGTGTTTGAGAACAAAAGTTCGAAAAGCGGAGTTCACTTGGGAATCCGGAGGCTTTGTTTGTTTGACAAAAGCTGAGGGCGGCAAAAGCACAAGCAGAGAAAATGAGAAGAGACCATGCAGGAGAACAGAGCGAGATTACACAGGCAAACAGATGTTATTCAGTTAGAATTAGTTGGAAATTAGGAAAAACAAAGGCAAGTAAAAGTTAAAAAAAGGAGAAATTCAAAGTAAAGTGATAATAACCATGGAGCAGATGGAGAGAGTTGAGTGTGTTTATATGGTTTGTAAAGGCTTAACATCTCCCTTCAGACCTTTAAATATTCCCCGTCCCTAAAGGAGGGTGAACTTTCTGTTTTCTCCATATTCAAGCCCTCACACTGCCACTGTTATGGCTCTGCTCACTTCACTGCTCATACTTTTACACCATTTCGGACATATGTTTGGCAACACACAAGGTTTTTATTTGATAGGACATTGGCGGAAGGTGGAGTCCTTAACATTAGTCACGAGTTGTTTCAGATCTAAATGACTTTGACATGGAGGGAGAGAGGCCGTGATATTTCTATAGAGATGATTCTGTTGTTAAACAAATATAAGAGGATGATGTAAATGTTGATGGAAGGACTTCCTTGGTAGCAGACATAACAGATTATTGAGTATCTGAATCGGAGGCTTCATTTATTTTTAAGTATGCCTTTAATACATTGCCATTCTTTCGCACCCAGACCACAGTTTTAACACAACTCTGCAGGCGTGCTGTTCCACATTTTCTGTTTTACCAAAAGAAATAAATGATCTTATACATAGGCCATGCTTTTCTCAATGTTGTCAAGTGTCAACAATATTTGACAGATGCATCTGGTATCAATGACCTCTTTTCCATTAACACACACAATGACCCTAGTCTAAAATCCACCTCTTCTTCTTTAGGCCTTCAATTGACTTGTTGTCAATGATCGCATGTCCTCATTTCTAAGCCAGTAGACCTGTCAGCCAGTCAGTAAATCAGCCGGCCTCTTTAGTTCTGACTGAAAAATCCCCAACATCTATCTAATGGGTTTCCGTAAAATTTTTCGTACACACCATATATCTTAATGACTGAACCCTTGTCTTTTCTCATATTGTCGCCAGCAAATAAAAGTTTTAATTTATAATGTGAAATCTCTGACCATCTACTATATGGATTGGCTCAAATGTTTGTATAGACAGTCTCACTCATCATATGATCTTATATCTTATATCATCATATATCTTAATATCTTTGGCGATCCCCAGACTTTTTCTTTCTATCATGAAAAGCAGGTCAAAATGTAAATGTGTTGAAAACTTTTGTTTATGGCCAAATACCAGCAAAACTGATAACATTCCCTTCAGCCTCATCTGTACGTTGTGTGCATTGCTAATTGGCAAAAGTTGGCATGCTTACACGCTAAACAAAGTTGGCAACCATGGCAAAAACTTATACCTGCTTTAAATTAGCATGTCGACATTTATGGCATGTTAGCATGCTGATGTTAGCATTTAGCTCAAAGTACTGCTGGGCCTGCATGGCTGCATACTCTTAGTCTTGTTGTCAGGAATTCAACTGTTCAGTTCTGTTATTTAAATTGAAGTATGTGAAAAATAAATATTTGTTTTGTGGTTGTGGTGTATGTTAGCTGTGATGGTCCTGTGTTGTGGATGCTGCTTGGAAATCAAGATGGCTACTCCACTCTTCTAGCTTCCAGTACATCCATCTGTTCTGAGACGGGACATTCAGCCTATCCCTAAAAACAAATAATGACACCCAACATTCACACACACACACGCACACATACGCACATCGCCATGCCACCCAACGCGCAGGTTCCAGGAAGCTCACATCAACACACATACGGATACCACAGTGAGACCCAGGCAATGTGCCATCTAAGATTTGCGTACTTGGAAGAACACACATACACAACAGACACGCCATCCCTGATACATTGTTTTGAACTGTGGCATGTCTTTGCGGTTACCCTGACGTCCTCGATAAGTCAACTCGACAGTAGGAGGGATGCTCGTGTTTGCTCTGAAGGCTCTGAACACATGAGGGGAACAGAAGAAATGGAGAGGGAGCGGTCGTCTCGGGGTAAAAGACGAGTGAAATTGCTTTAATTCACTCTGAAAATCTTTTTGCCAGTTTTGATCCAGCCGCCCACATGTGACAGTTCAGTACCAGATTTTGAGCTGCTCAGGTTTCACATAACTTTTAGTGTTTGTTATTTACTGTAAGGAAAAGACACACACGCTAACATCTTTCATTTTAAATAATCATTTCAGCATGGGGGCTGCATCCTCATCCAAAAAGAGATTAGGTTATCCCAACATGTCAGGTTCAAGGAAAGCTTTCATAACCACCCCAGATTCGGTCTCACTGACCTTGTATTAACACACACACACACTGAGGGAGAGGGGGACAGACATTGTTTCGTTTTATCAGGGTGTCTGTGCTGCAGTGACAGCAAACGTGTTGAATGCTACTGCACTGCTAACTGGATGTGAACCATTAAGGGGCGGGGCTCCTTCTCTTCCTCCTTCCTGTTGAAACAATAGTTCAGCGATGAGCACTTTAAAGCAATTAAAATGTGCACACATGGACAAAGTCTCTTTGACCTTCCTGTTGAATTGTTCTTAGCAGCTCTCCCTACTTCTGCCCTTTCATGAAAGAGGAATAGCGATTAATCAGTTTAATTAACATTATTTGTTTTACTTATGAATATTAGTATAATGTAAGTTTTTATCTCTGAAAGAATGCATTGTGTCCCTTAAATCCCTTAAACTGTCTCAGAGATGAGTAATATTTCTGCACAGCACTGTTTGTAGGAGCAACGCTCTTTGGTTGCTGTGATTAAAACATTACAAAGAGACATTCATGGCCTATTTTTGAATTGACAGGTTTAATTATGATAAAATCAATGATCTATACACCTCCAAACTGACCCGAAATTTTTAATAAGGAGGGGAGACTAGGCAAGTCTAAGTCCCTATGAAAGATTTATTTCAAGTGACCAAACTTTCTACACAAAGGATAAATATGGGATGTGAATCGAAGCTGCATCAGTGGTGAAAAAGTGCATGGATGAGGGACAAATGTGGGTATGTGGCTGTGAGTGTTGAAGGCAGCAGAAGATGTCAAACAAATCCAAAAAGGGACATCTGGAGCCCAGAAGAGAAAGGGAGAGGCACTGCGAGCCGGCCTGGCCTGTACTGTATAAGCTTGAAGGCCTAACAGGTGTCACCATAGTAAGCTGATGACCACTAATGTATTAAGAGAGCTGGATATGACGCTGGTCTTTCTGGTCATATAGCATCACATTCACCTACAAATTGAATATGTTCACATATAGATTGTAGTGACTGTCTTTCTTTTGAATCCAGATTCTGTTTCTGTTTCTGTTAACTGTCAACTAAAATCAGTCAACAGCAAGAATTCATTTCTGAGTGTTGTTGTCTTTATGCCTCTGAACCAGTGATATCCGTGGCTCCATTCTTGTGAACCTGATATCTTAGAAAGGCTTGAAGGAATTTATTACAATTTGACGCAGATGTCCACTTGGACTCAAGGATGGACTGATTATAAATGAATGTAGCGAGACATTTTTGGCCAATACTCAAGAATTCAGATGATATCACGATAAAATGTTACACAGATGTCTAATAGGATGAAGTGATGACATTTCATATCCAAAAGGTCAAAGGTCAACTTCACTGTCACAACGCAATATTTTGCAAAAGATCTTTTGGGGATTTTTTTTTAATGCCATAGCTCAGGAATAGCACCATGACTGGTGCCCAGAGGCACACAACCACACAGCAAATCTATTTATTTCTATCTATATTTTTCCTTTTAATCTGAGTGCTTTGTTTGACTGCTGTCAATTCAGGCCATTAAAATCTATTCAGACTTACAACTGATTGGTTTTCTTCCCTGTCCCGTCTCTGTAGGTTACCTCATCATGACGGACGATTGGTTCTCCGAGTATGTGTACGAGGTGGTGGTAGACAAGAAGTTCCTCCCCCCTGATGTCCTGGAAGTGATGCAACAGGAGCCCATTGTACTTCCTGCCTGGGACCCAATGGGTGCCCTGGCGTAACTGCAGAAATCCAGGTTTTAGCCCCAACCTCTGGTCTATTTGACTCCGCCCTATTCCTCGGCTGCTTTTACCTCTCAAATACTTCCCCACATCTCCTTCCAAGACAGCCTGTTCTTCTAGACAAAATAATAAAGATTTTTTTTTTCTTTTTTACTGGACTGCTTTTGTCTTTTGTCTGTCTTTATTTCTTCCCAAGAATAGAGGTGCACACTGCCACACCTTTTGTATTCAGGCTGAGAATCTGGGCTTGAGCATTTAAAAAGTGAAGTGGGTTTATTGCATCATAAATAGGCAGAGAATTTATGACTGCCTATGACCTGTGGACATACAGTAGGTTGCACAAAGGCAAATACTGTGAAAGGCAGTGAACACTGGTGTTTTATACTCCTGTGTAGCCTGTTGTTTTTGAAAATGTCTGTCTACCCTGTTTCTCTTTCACCGGGAAAACAGCGTGGTTACAAGCAAAACAGCAATGATTTAGTGTTCTTAGAATAACACTCACAGAATTTCCAATTGTAACAGATAATCTTCCCATAACTTCCTCTTCCTGCATTACCGAGCATAGATGTACATGTGTACGTGCATGCTAATACGTGTTTGTTTTCATATCTTCTGCCTCTGTCCCCCTGATTGGGTATCTAGGAATGTTAAAAGCCGGAAAAGGCTCATACTTCAACAATGAGCACTCATTTCTTGACAGAACAGCCACATTGCCGTGCCAGATGAAAATCCAAGCACTTCCTGTACAGACTCAGTAATCATTCCTCAGCGACGTTCCAACTCTTCCTGCTCTAATATACTCCTGTCAAGGTAAGGACGACCTCTGAACTCCCAGCAATCGGTCTGTCAGCTGAGTTACTGCTGTTCACTACTGCACTGTGGCTGTAAAAGGAAAAAAGTGTGAGCTCAGCTTCTCTTATTGTGACAGGAAGGTGCAATCTGCTTGGTTAAGTTTTAATCAAGAGGTATAACTCTCTGTGATGTACGTGTTTTCTGTCACATTGCACTGAGATGATTTAGCATGAGGAAAATCCTTAAACTGAAAAAGCAAAGGTTAAGTCTGCTGTATTAGTTCGTCCTGCTACCCATAAGCCTGCATTTTCTCAGCTTCTCCCCTCACTACCCCCTCCGTTTTCTCTGCCTTTATCTGCAGCCTACCTCATAATTTTGCATATTTATCGACTTTCTCATTTTTCCTTTTACAAAAACATTCGAGATGGACTTGTGCCATTCTGCTAAGTGGATTCAAACATAACCTGGTGAGATTTTGACATGTGAATTATAGTGCCAGTGAGGTAGCTCTAAAAATAAAAAATGTGCTGGCTAGAGAATCTAGAGGGATGCTGCTGTGAGATTTATTGTTGACTGTAGGGAAATTGATTGATTGCCCAGCTTTTTCTTTCCTAAAAGTCTTCCCTCAGACGAATGGTATTTTCTTTTATCTGGGTTTAATTTAAAGGGGGAGTGTACACTGTAAATCCTAGCTGGCAAATTCTCGCTTTCACAATATTCACAATATGTTGATTGTAGTGCAGCAAAGTTGATTAAACGCACGCTACATGACAAGTGGGAGGCAAAAACAACCACATCACAGTGGAAGTAAATACGGATGGGCTTAATACCTGAGAATAACATAAACAGAAACACAATAAATACATGTAGGTTTTATATTTGTACTACATGTCTTGGTGTGTTTGTCCTCTTCTTTCTTCTTAATTTTTTCCTTTCTCCTACTTTAGAGCCCCCAGACCCTCACAAGGTGTTCAAATCTCTGTCATGTGGGTCAAAATGTGCGGATGAATTGACTGACTATTGTATATTAAAGTTATTACACAAGGATGATTTGCAATCTCCAGGAAAAAACTTAGCACACAAGTGTTGCTAAAGGAACAACATTTTTACAAAAAAAGAGGGGCTAACTGCATTAAAGTGAATTGTCCCTGGTGAGAGATAATTTGCATCGAGTATAAGCCGAAGTTTTTCTATCCTGTGTTCACGATTGTGTGAGCATCCTGATCCCAGCTCGACAGGTTGAAACCTGAGAATGAGAAGAAACTATGAACATGTGTTATGGGCAGTGGCGGTTCTAGACCAGTTTTAATAGGGGGGCCAGGTTGGGGCTGGCTTTTTTGTAAGGGGACACATACAACCCGGGAAGAAGGATAAATCCCTCATTCAGACAAAACAGTGTTTACAATTTCAGCAATTTTGATTGGGTAGTAAACTGCAGAGACACTTTATTCCTGCCTTTCCCTTCAGAACAAAATCATTGCAAGAAATCTGTCATCGTATTAGTAATGCAGACTCCCTGTCAGGGGGGCCACAGGGGGGTCCAGACTCAGAGTTACGGGGGCACTGGCCCCTGTTGGCCCCCCCCAGAACCGCCCCTGGTTATGGGCCTCAGGGTCAAAGTTCAAGGTTAATATATAATGTTGTTTGTTGTCTTTGCAGGTTTTGTTGTCATTTGATAATGGCAACAAAACGTCCACGTAGGCCATAGTGGGCAAAACTGAACCTTAATGGGGAACCACAGTCCAAAAGGATCCTACCTTCCTTGCTCAGATTTTGAAAAATAAACAAACAAATCAGTGATCCTACATGTTTCTATCTCTCAAAAAATAAAACAACATTACCAGACAAATTATAGGCCTATTATTCTGCATGTAAATTTTTCTTCCACTAGAAACATCTGGCGGGCCAACTTTGGGCAGCCCTGGGCTAAGTAGTCGCCACTGTTGGACTGCGCCTTTAGATGCCATTGTGGTAGATGAAACTTGACAAAATGGCCTCTAGGCTGCTCTGCCAGTGGACAAAATGTGGTGATTACCCTCTCTTCACTATAAATATATCAAGACCTTGTGCGCGCTGGTGCCCACCTGCATACATGTGGTGCCCTATATATAGTTTTTAGTTTTTACAGTATTTTGTAACTCCTGCAAAAAATCATTGCTTTCAGTCAATAGCTAAATATTTTTCGACAGTAACAATATCAGATGTTTGACAAACATAATGCAGTTGGCACTGCGCGGTCATTTTCCTGGCTGTAACAGGTTTTCATTAATTGGTTAATTGTTTTAACTGCGACATCAGACAGCCAATCAGGACACAGGAGGCTACAGCGCTTCTCGTGCCATAACGGTTGGTGTAAAGTCATGATGGAGTTCAACACCAATATTGTCCTGAAAGTAACCCGAGGTTCGTATATTATTCTGTCAGCACACTGTATATGTCTGCTGTCTCTAAAATGGCTCATGTCTTGTTAGGTAAACTTCTTTTAGCTAACTTTGCTTAGCAGTGTTGTATTTCTGTAAATTAAACTAATGTCAATAGCTACAGTTAAAGCTAGCTAAACAAGATTCACATTTTTCGTTTTGTCATATACAATAAAACGTTGCTCCATTTTTTTTTCTTAGCAGGGCCCGCATTAGGGTAGAAGCGTATTTAGTTAATTTTTACTCAAGAGAAAATATCAACAGGAATGCTTATGTTATATTAGTGAGACGCTCATTCAAACTATATACTTCCTGCTGCTTGTGCTCAAAATAAAAGCACTGTAAGGGCCAAGCTCGATGGAGATTTTAGTTGTGAAACTACTGCAGAAAATGCATATAGTTCCGGTGGACCCCATGGGACCATATTTTAAAAAAAAAAATGTGTGGTAGTGAATGGAGAGAGATGAATACTTTTTTTGTCCTGCTTGAATTTTGCCATGAATAAGACATACGATGTTTGTCATGGTCAAGAAAGTCGCAGTTAAGTAGTACCAGTAAAATACCATCTAGTTTTGTATCAACCTGCTCAGTGAACTACATCATCTTGTTAAATAAACGTCACCAACACCACCATGGCTGCCGCCCTGGCGCCAAGGACATTTGATTGTAACTTACTGCAGAGAATTATCCAAGTGCAGAGAAAGTGTTCACACGGGTGAAAAACACGATAAAATTGGACATATTGACAATTGCATTCACGTGAAAGGGTAGTTTGTCCTTCCTTTGTGTGTAATAACCAGATCCTGACATGTAAATGTGACGTCTGTCTACCATACTGTCAACTTATTTCATTTAATTTAACTTTATATATGGACAGCTTACTTCATGATTTAGAATCTGAAATATTTTATTGATCCCCCAAGGTATGTTGCAGCGTTCCAGCTGATCCTATTCAAAGTCAAGAATATGCAGAAAAATAGCAATAATAATAATAATAATAATAATAAACACGATATATGGTGCATATTTATGAAAGTAGTCTACTGCAACTTTTTATTTTTTTTACGATTAAATGTTATTGTATACATTATCATATTTTATAATGTTCTTTCATGGATTTTATCTCTTCACTGCTAAAAGAAAAGAAAGCAGGCTCCCTGCCAGTTGCAGCTTCTTAACTTGATCTGCAGACTTTATTAATGTTTATCTCCATGATTGTTATTATTAGTAATTAGATTATCAAAAATATCTGTATTTATAAAAACGGCGTTGGTGCTTTTTATTCCCACAGACGTCACATTTACATGTCAGGATCTGGTTATTATAGACACAGATTAAATATTTAACCGTCATGTATCATCACAGAGTAACAGCATTACATACATTAGCAGGTGTAAACACTCAGAAAGACATTATAAGAATACATCCTGTGGTTAGGTGCCGACCTGTATACTGAACATATGAGGAGTAGTTAACATTTATAAACATCAGAGAACGTTACAGACGTTGTTTTTGGTTCTTATCTGTTTCCTGAATATATCCGTATGTGTAGGAATGTGTAAATGAGAGGCATTAACTTATAGCACTTTGTAGAAGTGCGGTTTATAAAGTTCACTCCATTGGCTTGTATCAGTTCACAGAGCAGAGCTGCCTCCTCCAATATGGTGGCAACGTGGACGTAAGCTAATGGTCAGGACCATTTCTGTAATGTTTGAGTTATAGGTTTTGGTGACGGTTCAGCAAGATGACATCATTAATGTGACTGTCAGGTGCCCAGTCTTTATAATTAGTTATTTTCACAGTCTTGTATTTCAATAATTTTATGAAAAAAAGACAAAAATGGACAGCACTCCCATTACAATGTTTATTCTTGAAATTATTATTTCAGGTATGTGGTAGGTAGATGCCCTTTTTCAGCATTTGTTTCTGGCAAACTACACGTGTGCTAATAGGTTACCCAAAACTGCACAATAGGGGGAGCTGTATCCTATTCAAGGAGAGCACAGGACCATGCAGTGTCTGATAAACAAAATCTCACAAATTTTTTTTACCTATTTATATCATGAGAACAAAATGGCAAATTTTCTGTTTTATGACAAGCTCTCAACTCTCTTAACTTGGAAAAATATCCTTTAAATTGACAAACATCATATGTGATCAAATGATTTGTCTTTCTCTGTTCACTACCATACAACGTTTCTGCGAAATAAGGTCCCATGGAGCAAAGCGGGAAGGGGCCAGCCAACCAAAGTCATGCACCATCCTGTTTGACCCTCCATTCAATATCATTCGGAAATAAGGTCCCATGGGGTCCACCAGAAGCGGATTGACTTCGGCACTTCTTATTGCTAAGGCACATCACCGTGTTCACTTTAAAGTTTTTGTAAGTGCTTAGAGCAGGTATAAATATTCTGTGGTAGTTATCCTGTGAAGGCTTATGTGGACATGTTTTAAAGGTGTGGGATTCAAGCAGGAGTGTGAACTTATGAACCTGTCCACCTTGGCTTACAAGTCCTGACGTCAAAAATGAGTCTTATGATAGTTTCCAGTGTCCAGCTGTTTGTGTTTGACAGGAGGATTTAGCCCACCATTGAACCATACAGGACTGCTAATTACACACCTGGTCTCATTATTCCCCTCTGTTTTTTCCCCCCTCTCTTTCTCCTTTTTCAGTTTTGTGTGTGTGTGTGTGTGTGTGTGTGTGTGTGTGTGTGTGTGTGTGTGTGTGTGTGGATTTATGTGTGTTGCAATGAGGATTAACCTAGTACTTCAGCTGATGCTGATTGGAATGACGTTCAACACTTACACGCAGCCTTGCATTTAACAAGAAGGAGAGACTGTGGTGCTCTGTGTGTGTGTGTGTGGTTTAGACAGAAAGAAACAGGACACAGTGATTGTAATTTAGTGTCAACATGACGGTGACTGTGTTGTCTGTCTGCCCAGGCTGCCCTCATTTATATCTCTTACATGTCTCTCCTCAGACACACACACAGGCTAAGCTGGACTACTGTACTTGGCATGGTGGCTTTTGGCCCAGAAGGTTGCAGGTGGCTGTAAATGGGTTAGTTAGACCAGGGCACAGACAGGCTTGGACTCAAATAATCTCTCTCTCACACTCACACACACACACCTAATAATGTATACATTTCACCTTGCTGCTTTTCTACATTTCAACTTAATTTATGTATCTGTGTTCCTCTCTTGTTCCTCTTTGGCCCTCTTATAAATATGCATTAAGGAGTCTTGGATTAGGAGCAAGGATCCCTTTCTACAGCTCAGCATGTGCGTGCGTGTGTTTGCGTGAGAGGTGTGTGTGAGTAGGTGCTTGAGTATGTGTGTTTGTGTCTTAAGCCAGGCAAAACAAGAATACGGCCTGCTGTAAGCCCAGGCATGTGTGATTTGTGTGATTGGGTTTAGACTGCGTTGACGGCAGACGTCTTGGACACTGAATGACCAGTCGCTCCATGGACCTCGCAGACTCTCCTGTTAAAAATATCAAGGTAAGAGCACACTGCCGGTTATCTTTCATCCCATAATTTCATTATCAGCAGGTTAATCATTTACAGTCACACCCAACAGTTCTCAGCTATGTGTTTATACTAATAGCCATCTCTGTAAAATATGTTCATATGAGTTGCATGTGTGTAAGCCAGGGTCCAGTGAAACAAGGTGTGATTTACTCGGTGAGCAGTGTTTTCGTTTTTTGTTAAGCTTTATTGTGAGTTTTATTTCTGCTTAAGGCTTCTCATATCAACCAGTCATCTTTATCTGTAATCTTCCCATAACCTCAAGATCAAAAATCAACTGGTTATAACCTGTGAGATTTGGGACAAAAATGTGAATCTTCCACATTTTGGGATGGGTAATTTAATTATGGGAATCTTCTGTTTTATTTGTATTGCCTGATTTAGAATTTGTAGTATACTTAAATACATATCAGAATTATTTATTTTACATAATGATCAAACAACATTTTTAGTTTTCTTGTATTAAATAAAAAAAGAGTTTGATTCTCTCTTTTTTTTGCTACGGTAAGAAATTAAAGGAATGTTTCATGTTCTGCTACTTGAATGTGTTGTATGACATGAGACAGAATCAGTAAGGGGAAGCCGTATAGAAGATTGTTGTTTAACTGACTATCCATCTATAATCTAGCTCCCTGTTGTTTCATTCTGGTGAACACTGAAAGAAGGGTTGTGTAGAGTTATAACTTTTCAAACGCTTTTTTCATATCATCTGGAATGGCTTCACAGGTCAGCTCCCGCTGTTCACTTGAGTGCACAAAATGTTGGCATCAAGCCATTGAGTTCTTAAGAAATCCCCAAATAATTAACAGAACGCAAGCCATAACCCTCCACCACCCGCCGGACATGCCTCTGTCACTTTTAAAACAGAACCTCAGTGTTTTACTTCACTTCTTTAATTCCCCACTCGGAAATGTATTTGGAAGATTAACTTATGGGGAATGTCTAAATTACATACATGCCCTATAACTAATTTTTCAGATAATTAACACACAGATGTTGTGCACAGTGTGACTCCCACCTAAATATAACAAATTACAAGAGGTATGAAATTAGCCAGGTATGTGTCATTAAGTGTATATCAGATGAAATGGCTGGTGAACAGTGTAACTGCCAAATGCCCAGTCAATTTTCCTCAATAAATGGTGGCTTATGATAAGGGTCACATCGTGACTGTAAGGCCATTAGTTTAGCCTTAGAAAAATGCACTTGGCTTTAAGCTAAGGTTATAAGCTTGATGTAATATGTATTTCAACGTCAGCTGACACCAAAAGGTAGTAACATAATTGTCTGTCCTGATGGTGAACCACTTTCATTGCGTCTGTTAATTTTTACTGCTTCAAGTAAAATGAAATCTTATCTTATCTGAGCCGTGATGTCTTGTGTAAAAAGATTCTCCGACATTTTGATAACTTGGCTTATTGGTGTCTAACAAAGTATTAATAGAGAACATTTGTGCTGTAATGAACACAATATTTTTGCCTTTGAATTTCCATTCTGCCTAATTTATTGTCCCTGTGAACCTGTTGCGTTTGAACCCTTTACGTCACTAAACTCTGATCAGTGACCGCCTGTAATCTGTCCTTGGATGCCCAGATCTGTATTTATAGTGGCTGTGTTTGACTGTAGTGGTTTTGGAGTATGCTGGTCCATCCTGGCGAAAGGTTTGTAATTAAGACATATGTAAGACATCAAGCCCCCAAGGTGTGCTGTCACCATCTTGTTTTGGTAGGTAGTGATTCTGCGATGTAGCAGTCCGTGATAACATAAAGACTAAGGTCAATTATAGCTCATAGAACCTTTTTTTCTTTAAGAAACTACTGTGACATTGCGACCATGTGATAATCTTCTTAACTACTTTTCCACCAGATACCCAATGAAGACATACTGTTTTAATGGAAACTGTAAAATACAGTATAGCATTTTGCCTTTACTTCTATATATGCATCAATCAAGACATGTTTTTGTGTTTTCCTTACCTGCATCAATATTAGTTGAGTGCATATAGTACAGTTAGATTTGGTCAAATCATTTGGCTTCCAAGTCCAAAACACACATTCCACATTCCTTTAAAGCTGACCGAACCTGTGGATCAAGACTCGGATCTTCCAGCCACTGAAATCAGCCACAACTTCGAGAAGACATTAAGAATCAAACCATTCAGGCATAAGCTGAAGTTGACTTCAATTAGATGGCAAACTTTGGCCCATTGTTTTGAGAATGATAAAACGTATCCCAAAATCTGACATTTAATAACTAGATATGCACAGACTGGGAATTATCTGATGGATTATAGGTTTATCAAAGCCAGTCATGAACACGGAATGTTTGATAAAAGGATATTGTGAATCCTTTACCTGAGACCTTAAAAAAGAGCACACAGTAATGAGGTTATCATTTTTTAAATTAAAATGTGTGGACAGTTTAGCTATTTCTGTATAAAGGCCACATCTTTTATGCAGGACCATCTGACTTGGCCAAAGGCGTCACTTAAGACACTGACAGGAATTTAATATCTCCAGGAAGCTGTTGTTAATCACAATCCAAATTTCTCATTGGGCTGACAAGTCTTCATTATGCGTGTGGTGCTGCTTAATGCATCTCCTTTTGGCTTCAAGATTACTGCTTGTAACTTAATTGGATGATTTGGATTGCAATTTCATATATAAGCTCAAAGGCAGAGGAGGTTGAAGGTACAGACTAGGCTGAGGGAATATGGTCCTGATTCCTTTTTTGGAAGATAAGAGCGAGAACAGGAGAACAACAAAATCTAATGATGGACTCCTTCATTTCACAGCAGCTTTAAAAGCAGGCCAACAGATCTGAAACAGTCATGGTAGAAGCAAAAGGGCCATAATTTGATAATGCCCACATGAACATTTCCATCATCTTGTGCAACCACCGCACAGGAAGCGTAGAAGTTAATCTCTCCTTCAGGGTAGGTTACTCTGCATGTCTTGACAATTTGCCACTTAAAATGTGTTCACACGTCTTCTTATCAGGCTGCCTCTCAATCTGGGAAATGTTGCAGCAAAAAACAGTTTTCCTTTTTTCCTGGGAGTAGTTTCCTCAGAAAGTACTAAAAGTTCCACTGAATAACTTGGTGTTTGTGCAGATGTGGCAACAGAGTAAAGAGCCTTCAGACCAGCAGCCTAATGCACTGAATGGTTTCCCCCTCCAATGTCAAGTATCTGTGCTGTTTATTTTTTTCAATTAGCCGGGGCTCAAGTTGGCATGATGTTGTGTGGGCACGGAGAATCAGACTTGTAGAGCGCAGTTGAAAGCCAACAGAGCAAAATATTATAATAAGCCCTCTCTCTGTCTGTGCGCTCCTACTGTATGAGTGCATATGTACATTTTTAATAAACAAGTTTTTGCATCATCGACCAAGATGAATGCTTTGCACTTTTAGTCTGTATTGGTGTGTGAGAAAGAGGCTGTGTGTGTGTGTGCGTGTGTGTGCAAGACAAAGGGTAGCAAGTAGCACCCTGACACAAAACCCCAAATTGCCACACAACTAGTCAAGGGTAGGACTTCCCCTGTTTCCCATGTCTGCAGTGTGTGTGTGTGTGTGTGTGTGCATAAAATTAGTTTAGAGGACCTTCTGTTAACATGTTTAAAATTTTTATACCACAGTCTGAACCCTCATATCAATTGCTCTATTGAAACTAACGTTCCTCCTCCATTCGTTTCCAAAGAACTTACAGTTACAAATGATCTCAGGCAGCCAATGCTCAGAGTCACTTCACCGGGGCAAATGTTAGTTTGCAAAGAGACTTAACCCAAGTTCTCTACAGTATGACCTGTGCTTTTTTACCAACAAAACCACCAAGAGTTTCATACTCACGGAAGGATAGAGAGTCTGTGATGTACACGTTGTGCCTGGTCTGTTTTTTTCCAGATATTTAGGGTTTGTTTTAAACAGCCTGAAACAAAATGAGTTAATTTATTGAGCTGCTATAGCAAAGTAGATAAATGTTGATTAGAGGTAAAATGTGATCGAGGAAAAATATGTTTTTCTCTCCCTCATTGGGTTTTACATGGCAATTATCAGATTCAGTAAGACAGACAGACAGATCGAGTAGATAGACAAACAGATGCACAGACAGTAGAGCTAGAACAAACAATCAGCCCGGTCAGTACTGTACAGGCCAATATTAGCTTATCAAAGACCTCTGTCAGTGTAAATATATGGCCAGTAACTAACAGGAGATTGCAGTACAGAAATGCAAAATACATTACATCATTTGTCCACCAGAGAGCACTTGTAAGATTAAATTCAAACTTGCAAAATCACCCTAAAACATCCGCTATTGGTCAGACAGACAGACATATGGATGAATAGATAGGCACTGTTGATGGAAAGATAGATTACCTGTTATTTTATCAAAAGAAATGTTGGCTAATCAAACCAAAGGTCTACAACTGTCACAAGTCCAAAACTTTTCAGGAAACCCCTTGAAGGTTGCCAGAACAGACCCTGATAAGCATGTTATTTTTTTACTAAAGCCTTCAGGACATTTATACCCCATACTATAAGTTGTGTGTTGGTCTGTGTTATAAAACAGCCAGGTCGCAAAAGCTGGCATAGAGCCCAAAGCTTTATGAGTTGTTTTAGAGTAAAAGATAGACCGAGCAGGCGCCCTGTGGGATCTCTTAGGGATTTCAGAGGCTAATGCACGTGAGATGATATACAGTTAGTTTTGGGGACTTTCACATTCCATGGTGAAATACGCTTTAATTACTCATTCAACATCTCACAATGGCAATAAGGATTGCTCGAACTCTTATGCAACATGAGTTTGCATGAGAAAGTATTTGTGTGTGCGTGTTGTGCTTGTGTCTGTCTGAACCTCTGAGTCTGCATGTGCACATGAGATATGAACTGAAATCCAAATACGACAGAGAGTTCACAACTGTTTTCACAAGGTTTTTTGTATTTCTTAGAGATTTCTTCAAAACTAAATAATGAGTTTACAAACCGTTCACTTTGAAATGTGACAATTTGCAAACGATTTGATCTTGCACAGCATATAAACCACTTACATTTCTATGTTTTCTGAAGGAGGGAAAATGCAGCAACAACCTGGGGGAGTATTTTACAGATGCAAGATTGACTACACCGACCTGGGAGCTGCCCACCACTACCACAGCCTTGCACTGAGTGCAGTAAGCAAGATTATTCAGGAACTCAGGCACTTGACCTTGCAGTAACACCAGCAGAAAACTCAATTTTCTAATGTGGCGTGTAGAATATGTCAAATGGAGAGAAGCTAACTTTCATTACTAAGGCACTGAAGGGTGTTTGAAATACACAGTAGGCAGCTTGTAAATTTCAATATTTGAATGATTAAATTGCGCTTGAATATTGAAAGCATGTACAGCAGATGTGGCATGTGAGTCAAAGTGATGGTCAAAACAGCAAGTCTCTCCATAACAATTGTGCTTAATGACACACAGAAACAACCTGACTAGCGGAAGAGAAATTATGGAGGTTGTGCCTGTGTGTGTGTGTGTGTGTGTGTGTGTGTGTGTGTGTGTGTGTGTGTGTGTGCGCGTGTGTGTGCGTGCGTGTGTATGTGTGCGTGCGTGTGTACAAGACAAAGGGTAGCAAGTAGCACCCTGACACAAAACCCCAAATTGCCACACAACTAGTCAAGGGTAGGACTTCCCCTGTTTCCCATGTCTGCAGTGTGTGTGTGTGCGCACACACACACACAAGCACGCAAACACATGCACGCGCATGCGTGCATGCATGCTTTAATGAGAGCTCTGCCATGACCACACTGTGTCAGAGCTTCTATACAGTTCATTATTGCTGTTTGTGTTGTTATTGTATGTTTCAAACCAGGCTTCAGTGTGTGCATGTCTATGCTCGCAGTGTTTTCTCCATTATCTTCTGCTTGAGCGCACGCATCCATGCATTCATCTCTGCGCGGCTGTGCGTTTCTTTAATGCGGTATGTGTGTGAGTGTGTGTGGTTGGTGAGAGAGGGACAACAAGGGAGGGAGAGAGAGAGAGAAAAAGAGAGAGAAATGAGAGAGGTTTGAGAGCTCAATGGGCAAACACAGTGTCCTGATGTGCTGGTGCACGCTGTTTCTCTGGCAAGTTTTTGTAACACCACGGGATTCTTTGAAGTTTGTGCAGAAGTTTTCTTCTGCTGAAGTTTAGCCACCACTTGTCTTCATTTACCATCTCTTAAGGTAATGTACGGTATGTGAGTTGGAGAAAAAATATTCTTAGTGTCTTAGCTTTGCTGTTAATTTTATATGTTTTTTGTTACTTAGATGTGTCAATACTAATGATTTGTGTAAAATTTAAGCCGAGTTCACAAGATAACATTTTTCATTTCATCATTGTTGTTGCATCCTACTTTTGCTTTTATTATTGTTAAAGTTGTTTTAGTGGAACGCTTAAGGAGAAAAAATTGTGATGAAAAGTGACGGCAAAGTTCTCAAACTGTATGTCAGTGGTGCAGGTCACTATTTCATGCATTTTTTCAGACAGGGATTAAATGCTTCTGTATATGCAGGTCAGATTTAATATTTCATCAAGCCATAAACCATTGTTTGTTTTTCTTGACCCTCTACCATGAGGTAGTGTGAAAGCTGATTGTGGGCTTAATAGATATCCAACAGTAAAGATAACATTTTATAGTTACGTGATTTTTGTGAAGTGAATGACTATTTCACTTTATGCTCGTGTTTAAGTCACAACCTTTCTAGTAGAAATTGCCAGATTTCCGTCAATTTAAACAGTTCTTGTCAAAGCAGAAGGAGCATACTTGAGGATTCATATGGAAATGAAGTCATTGTTGTGATGAAGAACTTAGGATTGCATTCATAACGTAAAAGTCTGTTTTTTATGAAGAAAATGTTTGCGTTGAATGGAAGTTTAGCCTGTGTTTTCTTTTCCTCCTCGGAGCCCAGGTACATGACAGGATCTTGTGTTTGTCAGATGTCAGTGTAGAGTGAATGTCGTGCCGTATAAAACTGCCGGACCCTCGCTCTTAATTACTATAATGTAATTCCATGTAAATTGAGTCTTCTTTCATTCTTTAATTCATTACTAATGAGCTAACACTATCAACACAGTAATTCACTTTTAAATGTCCCTCTCAGTTTGACACATGACTCATGTGATAGAAATTTGCACTATACCTTTAGTACAGTGAATTTTCTGTTGAAATTTGGTTGGCTGAAATGTGTTAAAGATATTTTTTAATCAATGAATAGCAGCCTTCCTCCTTGCCAAGTTTGAAACAAATTAAAATGTTTTATGAACAGCTGTAGAACAATTAGTGCTGTGTATGGTATTAAGTTTAAAGAACATTTTGTATTTTTGTTGTGTTTAATTTACCTCTCACACAGTGTAAAAAATGAACATAAACAATATAATCTTGGCTCTTCACAGGAGAGAGCAGTAGAATATTACTTGCACTGATCTGAACAACGATGTAGATGTATAATGTTATAGAAGTTATTCTGTTGAATAATAGTAAAAAGTTATAAAATTCAATAAATATATTAATATTCAATTAAGAAACAAAGGACATACACGTGCTGCACACCGGTTGCAGATATGTGAAATTCTGTCATCTAAAACCCTTAAAATAGAAATCACAGTATAAATAACATCTAAGGCTAATTGCAATCAAATATTTACATGTTAGGTAGCCTTGTTAAAAGTCATTGTTAAAAGATAGTCAACTAGTTTTCAAGCCATTAGTTAAAATAATTCATGTAGATTTGTGTTTTCTTTTTTCTTTTGCCGGTCTGTTGTCTGATTGGTGCTTGTCACTGAGGGCAAACTTGTTGAGCAAATAACTATAATACTATCCATACTAATGTAATATTTCATATTGCTTATGCTCGCATTAAGATACAGAGAGCGTCTCTTTAAGCACATATCAACACTGTTGTCTTTCGAGGATTTCTCTCCTGTATCCTGCCGGTGCCTGTATATATCCCCTAATTTCTCCCCATAATACAGGTTTGATCCACTAAGTATTCAAACAGGTTCTGCAACTGAGAGATAGTGTGAAATCAGAAACTTGAGGAGAAGTTAAGTAAATCGGCATGTCCCAGCACAATCCCCTCAATTTGTACCATTGAGACTACGTTTCCTAACTGTTTCATTATCACAGTTCAGGGGCTTATAGCATGAAGGGAAACTGAAAGACTAATTTTGATTGAACATTCTGTGTCATGTTCAATCAAAATGTAATCCAGAGCTGAGTAATTCATTGCCTGTGACTCTCCCTCTGTGTGTTGCAGTATACGACATCGCAGAGTGTCTCAGAGGACGAGCAGTCTGTGGAGAGGATCCAAGATTCTTGTAACTTTTCTCCTGGCCACATCCTGTTCAAACACATCTCTCTTCTCGTCCTCTGTCTGTCTTCGCTGCCTGCTTTTATTTCTTCTTGCTCAGCAGATACATTTCAGTCCTCCCCACATACACACACCTCCCCTCATTCTGGCCCCTTTCTCCTCTTTTAGCTCTGCTCTCCTGCTCGCTGTCTCCTTTACCTGTCCAAGAAGGACAGTCCCTTTTTTTGCCAAATTTGTCCTACACCATCACCACATCACTCCATCGCTCCCCTAATCCTGCTGTCCCCCTAATGGGCGCCATATCAGACAGCAGTGCCACATTCCCTTCATCGTCACTGAGAACCTCTCTCCACCCCTAACCACCTCGCCATCACCAACATCAACACGACCCAATGGAGACAAAAGATATGATGATGACGAGCATGTTGACAATGGACAAAGGGGAGAATGAGGGAGAGAGGGACAAAGCGAGAGAGGAGGTAGGGGGAGAAGAGGAGGGGACACACCAGGAAAATGGCAGACTGATGCTGGCTGACGGTCTCACAGAGAAAGGACTCAAGAGCCTGAACTCTAGCTCTGGACAACAGGTGTCCAATGGCTTTACCACTTCCACCCCTCAAAGCCCCAGGGAGGGTCCAGGGACCGAAGCGAGCTCTGCAGGTACAGCCTCTGGAGGACTCACAGGGTCCTCTGTGCCGCTGGGAGGCCTCAGGACTCTGGTGGTCCAACAAACCAGCTTGGAGAGGCCCAGAGAAACCTGGAGCAAGAAGATGGACTTCTTGCTCTCTGTGATCGGCTACGCTGTGGACCTGGGAAATGTCTGGCGCTTTCCTTACATCTGCTACCAAAATGGAGGAGGTGAGGAGGCAGAAATATTTTTAAGGGGGGCTGAGGGAGATAAGGAGCAGGGTGAGGTAAGATCAGTGTACAAGAGATCCCATGCAAGAGTAAACAGAGTTTCGATTAGACATAGGAAAGGCTCTTTCTAGGTTTAAAATGTACTGACCAGTATACGGTCAGTCTACAATAGTAATAGAGTAGAATTAATACACACGTGTGTAATGCGGAGAAAGATGGAGGTCATTGGATACAATCTCGGGAACATCATGATATCTGCAAAACAAACCTAAATAAAAAAGGGCGTAGACCTGTAATGAATGCTGCGGTTAACATATTTGTGCATATAAAACACTTGATTTAGCTAATTTCTTGCACAATCTGCAGTACAAAATGGTAAGCTCATGTTTTCACAAAGTGAAAAAAGCTGTCTGCTCATGCTCAGTTACTACAAAATCCTCACCTAGCAGCAAACAGGGCCTCCCTTTCTACTTTTATTGAATTTGCAATAATACAATCTTTGCAATTTCCTGTGTTCTGTGTGTGTCTCACAGAGCGAGGTAGAGATGGGGACTGGCAGACACTTGATAGAGGCAACAGTATTAATTGTGGTTTTTATGAGAACGCCTTCAGCCTCTTTCTCCTTGCTTAATAACCTGTCTCCCAGGCAGCTGCTCAATCAACCCTTATCTTTGCTCTAATGTCACAAAGCCGTGAGACACACAGCGATCCCACCCACATACACAAATGCACACATGCACATGAAATAAGTTGACGATCAGATAGAAAGAAAGAATGAAAGAGAGGGAGATGTGTTATCAAACCCTGCACATTGGGTTGGAGAGGCCAAAGATCTGTCTGCAATCCTGCTGCTTCTCAGTTCTTCAGTATTTGGTTTTCTAATTGCCCTTTCATCACTTTTATACTTTACTCACTTAGCAATAATGTAGCCAACACTGCAGAAGTCTTAATTTGTCACAGTAGAATTCAAACGAAATGACCCTCTCACTGCGTGTTTCCACATATTAAATGCCGAGTGGTTCGGGAAACTGAGAAAGCATGCTCTGTTGTTTTTGAATGGACTAGGGTTATGTAAATAATGAAGTACTTACAATATTTAATGATTTTTACAGAGTGCTTTTTAATGTTCTAGGTTCATTGGGAGTAATTGAGCGGAGTACTGAGATTACATACAGAGTGTGAACGAGCAACATTTCTCAAGAGTGTAATTGACTTTTTACTGTTCACCCATAACTCTTTCTTTGTTGAAATTATTGCCTGCTCACTTTCCCCACTGTTTCCCACTTTTCTTCCCTCTCTCCTTACTTGTTTTCTTATCTCGACCCTTAACCATCGACTCTCATTCCCAATTTTCCTCTGCCCAGGTGCCTTTTTGCTGCCCTACCTGTTGATGGCAGTGTTCGGAGGTGTCCCTCTCTTCTACATGGAGCTGGCTCTCGGCCAGTTTCACCGTAGCGGCTGCATCTCCATCTGGAAACACATCTGCCCCATCTTCAAAGGTAACAAGAGGAGTGGAGAGAAAAAAAACAGAACAGATGGAGAAATGAATTAATAGCAATAACTTGGATTAAAAGGTAAGAAGACAAGATGAAAGGACAGAGAAAAATAGGAAAATTGGCAGCAAGTGAACAAAAAAGACGCAGAAGGACAGTGTGAAGCCATCAGAGACAACTCATTTAACCTCCTTGTCCTCCTCGGTACAGTTCCCTTGAAGACCATTCCTAGCTTCTTGTACATCTACTGAGATGCACTGACTCTCTGTTATGGAAATTGTCACATTTCCGCACCAAATGCCAAATGCTGAGAAATGTGATAGTATGTAAATTGTTGTTGTTTGGAAATGTCACCCACTTACCCAACAGCAACTTGAATTAGCTTAAAAACACCACTGATGTCTCTTGAAGATCTGGGGAATGATTGGCTAGTGTCGAATATTACACAAACATGTTTTTAATACAACGTAGATGGGGAGTTTATGTTTAAGATATTTCAAGATCAGTTTTCTTCACTATTATTGTTAATTTTTTTCTCCACTCATCCAGGGATCGGCTTTGCAATCTGCATCATAGCCCTCTATATAGCCTTCTACTACAACACAATCATGGCCTGGGCCTTGTACTACCTGCTGTCGTCATTTCGGCCCACCCTGCCCTGGACCACCTGCACCAACAGCTGGAACACCGCCAACTGTAACCGTTACATGTCCACCGACCACAACGTGTCGTGGTCCAACTCCTCAACCTCCCCCGCCGAGGAGTTCTATACGTAAGTGCATGTAAGTCGGATGTAGAGGCGTAGGGGTAGAGCTACACAGGAGGGAGGCGTCAAGTGAAGGAGGAAGGAGGACTTCGAGGGAGAGATTACAGGGTTGGATCTGGTGTTTTTAAGAGCCCTGACAGATTTACAGCCCGCCTGCCCCCCAAAATCCACTTCATCACTGGCTGTGAAGACATAGCAGGAAGAAGTGAATAGAATTTCATAATAAAAATAACTGATCTCATCTGAGGTGGTTAGCAGTACAAGAGTGATGCAGGAGTAACTAACTGTACTATTTCAAGAACAGAAATCAGACATATCCTCACAGATAATATTTACTGTGTGACAGTCAAATCAAGACACACGCACACAACATAAATTAATGACAATGTAGTGGCTTTATTTGATAGACTTGGGTGTTGATTCTGTCAGTTAAAAAGAGTTGTGGGGAGAGAGCGCTATAAATAGCCGTCAAACTTGGCTCCTCCTCCTGACACCGGTGGTGGTGGTGGGGGTGTTGGAGGGGTGAAGCTGAGAAGCTGCATGGCTTCATATGACAGCAAAGAGATAAACAGGAAAGGTGGTTTATACATTATTTAACCAAGATGATCACTAGATCATAGGAAAGCCAGGTAGTGGAGCCTCAGTGTGAGAGCAAAATACTTGTGCTAAAACCTTTCATTTGTCACAAAGCTTCATTTATATAGATTATGTCAGCATATACTGTATGTGCAGATAATCAGGGGTCAGTCATACATCAGATCTTAAAAGTAATGAATTATGTTATTTAGTGTTAACTTTGTTGTTAATACAGACATGTGAAAGTTGCCAGGTGTGATTCCATTTTCTCTTCTGTTGACTAGCAAAAAAGTGGTGCTTGAATAGATATTACAACAAACTCACTTCATTCCAAGTTAGTGCAAAATATGAATTACCAGTTTAATTATAGGAGGAGGTGTAGGCAAGAGATAATAAGGGAGACAGAGAAAGAGTTGATGGCCTTTTTGATTATTGGAGAATAAGAGTTATAATTATATATTATGATAACGATATAATAAAGATAAGAGATATTGCAGAGTCCCTCCTTTACAAGTATGCTCTGGCATTACTGACATGAAATTGAAGTGATTATTTATATTATTCCAAGTGTTAAGCAATCTTTGGCATGTGGCTTTCATTGTAATTAACTCAATTCACTCAACTCAGTCACGGCTTGGTGTTTGTTTTTACTGTAAATGAAACCCAAGCTGTGTCAGAACAATGTCTTGCTTATTCTTGACTGCTTTGGAACTCTGCAGTCTACTGATTCAGTCTTATCAGCACATCTGACTGTGTCCATATCTTTCCAGTGAGACAGATTCAGGGTTTGCCCATAGCTGACTTTTCCTAATCCAGGTTTAAAAGTAACAAATTCCGCAACACAGTCTGGCGCCAGAATTTCCTGTTTTCAGCATAAATCTCGTCTGTGTTTTAGCGTCTGTGTGCTTAACCTGTGACCAGATGTGAACCTCGCTGCTCATTTCAGCCTCCTCCTTTTTTATGCCGTCACGTGTTTTTACTTAATCTTGTGTAAACTTTAGATAAATGTACTATAAAGTCAGTCAAGCCCCTCCTGTATCATTTTTATCTGGTCTCTCAATCGTGAACATGTATTAATGCTTTAATCTGTATCATGAGTGTATATTTGTCGGGGGATAAACAAAGAGTTTAAACTTTTCCCCACTGTCTTGTTTATTTTTTTTTCTTGCCCCCATTTTTGACTTATATTTTTCTCCACCTTTTTCTTTCTTCTCCTCTCTATATCACATCTCATTCCTTTCATACTGTGTCCTTTTCCTGTGGTTTATCCCTGCTATCTACCCTATCTTTGTATTCTCATGTTCTCTTATCTTGTCTGTCAATTTTTATTCTCCATATTTTTATCTCCTTCCTTTTAACTTATTTCTTCCCCTGCCCTCATCTACATTTCCTTGATTTCCAACACTCCCATTATCTCCTGTTCTGTACTCTCATGTCCTTTTCCTACATGCAATTTCACCCTTTATTCTGTCATCACTGTCTTTTCCTTGTCTACCCTCTTTACAACCCCTGCGACCTCACTTCTCTACCCCCAACATGCCTCCTGCCTTGTTTCCTCCCTCCAGTCGCCAGGTGTTGCAGGTCCACCTCTCACCAGGTCTGCACCAGCTGGGTTCTGTCAGCTGGCAGCTGGCCCTCTGCCTGCTCTTCATCTTCACCATCGTCTACTTCAGCATCTGGAAAGGAGTCAAGACGTCTGGAAAGGTAACTGAAAGGGCGCCTGCATGGCTGATGTGGATGTCAGTTAGAGTGGATGGATGGATGGATTGATGGAACCAGAGAGGCAGAGACAAACACAGTTGTTCTCCTGTCATCTCTTCACCCTCAGTATCATTCATCATCATTGGTGGAAAACTGGTGGAAACAACCAAACCCAGCAGGCCTCCCCGGAGGAAAATTTTACTGCTCAAAGCTTGCTCCTTTATGGCTATGGAGCCGTAAAGGAGCTCAATGAGAGTTCTCATTTCAGTCTCGTTTGGTCTCAAACATTTCTCATTTGTTTCTCCTACAATTCCTTAGGAGCAATAGGTGAGACTTGAGACTTTACCGCTTAAACCTTGCTCCTTTCCAGCGTTGGGGAGACATTCTGAAACTTCATTGAGAGCTTGATGAGATCTCCTTTGAAACTTACAGGGAGCCCAAGTTGAGATTTTCTGCACCTGTTTCTCAGGAGAAACAATTGAGAAACAGGAGAAATCAGCCACAGCCTCACTTTGGTCTCGCATAGATCTCATAGTTGTCTTGGAGAAATGAATGAGACACTACTGAGATGTCTGGGTCCAGCCTTCCGAGGTAGACACATTTGTCTTAACTGGCGTACATTTTGTACACAGTTCCTGTCCATAAATTATGTTTACCAGGCTTGAAAATGGCCAGATAAGGAAGTGATGGCCCCATACTACAGTATAAGTCAATAGCTGCTGTGACTGTTGTGCAGGGCTGCTTTCATCAGCAGTGGTTTGTTTGCACATTCAGCCAAAGAATGTAATTTAAAGGGGAACTTCATCAGTTTTGTGTCAGGGAGTACGACTACAAACGTGGAAAAACTAAAGCATTTTGTGGCTCGAAAGCAAGTGGTGCGAAAAGTGATGTAACTGGAAAAATAGGTGACTTTACCAGACCTTATCTCTGCTTGAGGCTTGACATGAGCCGCTGCTAGCAAAGCTTTGCCAAGGAAGAAGAATGTGTGGAATAAAAATGATAATATCTCTGATGTTGATGTTTTCTTTCTCCACTTTCTTTTTGCTAAATTAAGTGGATAAGTGTAGGTTGATCAAAATCTGCCTAAATTTATATAAGTTTAATGCAAATGTACTCTACCAATGTGACAATCTCTATAAATGATTCAAAAAACATACTGGACCTGTAGTGATGTTCCTTAAAATGCCCTGGTTCATGAGAGGTGATGTGTGTTGCAGTATGTTCTACCATTAAGCGTTACCAGTGTTACCATTTTATTCCAAAAGTGTTTCCTGAGTATGGATGGAGAGTCAGCTATGACTGCAGAGTTGTTTGGTTTTGCCTCTTCTCTGCATCAGGTAGTTTGGGTGACGGCTACCTTTCCCTACCTGGTCCTTCTGGTGTTGCTCATCCGTGGGGCTACTCTGCCAGGGGCCTGGAGGGGCGTGGTCTTCTATCTCAAACCTGATTGGGAGAAACTGCTTAGCACTACAGTAAGTTGGTTTGCTTTCTTTGATATATCTGTTTTCACATTGCTTTTATCTTTAGACAAACTTCTTGTCTTATCCTACACAATTCACCCATCATAAACTCTCTAAGGTGTGGATTGATGCAGCCGCTCAGATCTTCTTCTCACTCGGTCCAGGATTCGGCGTACTCCTTGCCTTTGCCAGCTACAACCCTTTTCACAACAACTGCTACAAGTGAGAATTTTTTTCGAACACTGTATAGTTCATGCTACAACTAAAGCTAGCTCCTTAGCAAGAATAAGTCGTACCTCAGGACTTTTCTACCTTCCCAAAACTAGAGTCTTGCAGAAAAACTAAATTTCAATTGAGCACACTCTGTATAGGTAGAGCCATGACCTGACTATATCAAAAGAATCCCAGAAGTCTAATATAACAAGTCCTGAAGGTGAATATTTTTACAAACTTAATCTCTAACTCTTTCCTCTCTCCATCTCAGAGATGCCCTGGTTACTAGCTCTGTGAACTGTCTGACTAGTTTTCTGTCGGGCTTTGTCATCTTCACCGTGCTTGGTTACATGGCTGAGATGAGGCACCAGGATGTGGATGCTGTGGCCAAGGATGCTGGTAGGACAACACACTGACACAATCCCAAACACATCATTCAAAAATACATCCTAGATTTAAGATCAAATGCTGTTTGAGGCCAACAATAAAGAAACAGTAGTGAGGATGAATCCAACATCAAAATCTCTTTAACCTTCCTTTTACCTTTCTTCTCTCCAGGCCCCAGTCTGCTGTTCATCATTTATGCAGAAGCCATAGCAAATATGCCTGCTGCTACTTTCTTTTCCATCATCTTCTTCCTCATGATCATTATGTTGGGTCTGGACAGCACGGTTAGTCTGTTGATTACTCATTTCAGTGAAAAAAGTTACATGTTCTTTGTCTCCATGTCTCCCTATACCTGACTCTGTTTTCATCCAGTGTCCAGCTCTGACAGTCTGTACTCTCTCATACCCAGAAACCAGAAGTTCATATTTGCCTTGTTATATAGGCAAATGCTTTGTTCTGCTTGACTCGTATTTGCCTGTTGCTCCATAAAGGTGTCGGGTATTATTTGTCCTAGCTATTTCATTTTGGATAAGAGTCAACGAAAACAATGTGACAGGACTTTCATATCAGTGTTGTGTTGCGATCTTGTCTCCATAAGCCTGTGTTTATCTGCTCTGAGGCAGCCAGCTGGAGAGACCCGTAAGGCTCTTATCACGTACCGATAATCAGTGTAGAATCGGCATCCAGGGTTGCTATGCTCCTCCGTTTTATGACTTAGGATATTACTGAGAAACGTGTCAGCGTATTTGGGTTCATGTTGGATCTGCTTCACATTTTGTCTCTTCATTTCTTCTTCATTGTGTGAAGGTTTTGATACACAAAGCATCTTTGGATGTCCTTCATCAGTGTAGTGTGGATTGTCAAAAGAGTCATACTACTGCATGACTGATTAGATGAAACAACTTATCATTTAGACTATTAAAGCTCTCAGTGAAGGGTTTATGTACAGCATAATGTTTCCTGGAAAAGTTGCTTTGGTTTTAACTTCCTCTTTCTCCATCTTCTACTTCACTACTTAATTCTGCAGCCTCTGATGAGTTCTTATCTGCTTATTTCTTTCCAGTTTGCAGGGTTGGAGGGGGTGATCACAGCTATGCTTGATGAATTCCCTCATGTCCTGGTTAAGAGAAGAGAGTTGTTTGTTTTCGGCCTAGTGTGCGTCTGCTACCTTGGAGCCCTTTCTACTCTCACTTATGTAAGTTAAATAGCCACATTACATACATACTTACTATCTTAAAACATTAACCTCAATCACTTTAAATTTGAAAATACATCCAATTATGTCATAAATCTACTATTTAGACCTGGATACGGCTGTGCGGCTCAGTCTTACCTCCAGTTTTGCCCAGTGGCCACTCGCGGTATTGTAGCTAAAAAGTATAGCACAATTACACAGGACATGTCTGTGAAACTGCTGATGCGACACCTTGAAAACTTCTTTAAGGCTCAAGTCAACAATTTAGAATCTGTGATATTATAACAATGTAAACTCTATGGGCAGAGCAGCCGCTTGCGGGCTGGGCCAGCAAAAAAAACTCTACTGTTCACTATTCAGTAGTATTGTGATAAGCTTCTATTGATACGACACAGTAATTCAAAATTTCAGTTGAAACCCACAGTTTCCCACATCCTCACTTCCCATTCAAGCATATTATAGACTAGCTCATATTGGTCAAAAGCATCTTAACTGTCACTGCTGTATTGTAGCTAATGTGATGGACTGTAGTTAACAATTATCTGAAATCAGATTAAGCGGTCTGACCAGTAATCTGTTTATCTCCAACCCTCACTAATGTAAGGTACTGACCAACATGCGTCTCTGCTCGACAATGCGTCAGACACTCCAATCATTACCTTCGACTGCCGCATTAAGTCTCTTGCATAAGAGTCATTTGTTCATAGCTTTACTCAAATTCCTCCTGTGTCTCTCCCTCGTCTTGTCTCTTATGTCAGGGAGGAGCATTTGTGGTGAAGCTGTTTGAGGAGTACGCTACAGGCCCTGCAGTCATCACTGTGGTCCTGCTTGAAGTCATTGCCGTTTCCTGGTTCTACGGTAAGTTTGAGGGGCGTTGATGATCGAAGTTGGGAACTGTAATGCTGATTTATTACAATGATGTCATCTCCTCCGCTGTTTGTCTGTTTCCTTCCCATGTTGTGATATTTGGGACTTTGTATTGATTGACTGTGTGTGCGTGTGTGTGTGTGTTCCAGGCACCAACCGTTTCTGTAATGACATCCAGGTCATGCTTGGTTTCTCCCCTGGCTTTTTCTGGAGGGTCTGCTGGGTGGCCATCTGCCCCTGCTTTCTGCTGGTGAGGCTTGTGTATTTACACACAAACATGCATGAACATAATTTTCAGAGCAAGCACGTGAAGATACAGTATTTAGAGCAGCTGTCATTTACTTTCTTCCTTTCATTGTTGTTTGTCACATTTGTCCTAAGGTTTGTTCTGCTTTCTCACACTGTGTCCAGTTCATCATCATCAGCTTCCTCGCCTTCCCTCCAGAGGTCAGGTTGTTCCACTATCACTACCCGCCATGGACCACTGTCCTTGGCTACTGCATCGGGGTTTCCTCCTTTATCTGTGTGCCTGCTTATATGGTCTACCACTTGCTCAATGCCAAGGGCACATTCAAACAGGTACAGTAGCAAGTCCTTTCTCTTACATTCAATGTCAAGTGCATTTTCTATGTGGTTTCCCGATTGTCCTTTTGCTCAGTCCTTCTCTGCCTTACCCAAATCCTCTCCTGTCCCTTGTCCTTTTACCAACATGTCTCCGATGACAAGGATTGCCTCTGTTGCTCTCCTCTCCATGCGCTGTCAGGGTCTACCCTCTCCAGTGAACACATGAGTGGAGATCAGATCAGGATCAAAGGAGCAGGGAGGAGGCACAGGCCGGAGATTAGCAAGAAAAAAAAAGCCATGACAACTTCCAGACCTCAGATCTTGCACAGACAAGCGTACACGCAGAGCATTACCTGATGACACACACACTCACACATCCACATTCTGCAACAGGTTACGTTGCCAGATTTAAGGATAAAGGCTAAACTAAAGGCAACCAGGCTTGTGATATGAATAGCACCTTAGCATCCAAAACCACCTGATTACAGACTAAAACTATTCTTCAACAGACAGGGTTTAGATTTCTGTAGCTTATATTTTGTTGATTTGCTCCTGAAGGGCGCTGCCTTAAAGTTTGTCAGGTGTGCATTAGATCTTTGGAGTTTATTCTTTCAGCAGCGTAAGACTTGCATAATAAATACAAGTACATGTCTTCATCATTATTATGATCTCGAAACTGCCTTTGGTAGAGCTGACAGAAGGCAGGAGGACATCAAAGAGGCCGACAGACAGACCTTCTTTGGCTGTTGTCCAGTATTGACACTGCCGCCGGTGCACACAATGGCACTGACAGACACTGTCAACACACGGGATGTGTGTTATTTTTTATTTACATTTTTTTTTTTTTTGGTGAATGTGAATGTGAAAGAAGACAGTGTCTGTGTAACTCCTGGGGTAACATGAGGCCACGCACATTTAAAGGGTGCAGGTGTGTCTCTGTAGGTGGACTGTGTGTTTGTCATTTGTATCAAGGGCTGCATTTAAAGATTATTTTCTTATATTCCCTATTTTCTAATGAGTCGATCGATTATTTTCTTGATTATATTGATTTGTTGTTTGGTTCATAAAATGTTGAAAATTTCGGGGGAAAAAATGTTGATCAGTTTTTCCCAAAAGCCAAGACGATGTCCAAAAACCTTTTCTCCACAATCCAAATATATCAGTTTACTGTCATAGAGGAAGCAAAAAAAAAACAGGAAATGTTCACATTTAAGAGGCTGAAATCAGAGAACTTTGACTTAAACTGATGTAACGGTAGTTAGATAGTTGAAAACTAATTGTTTAATCATTGCAGCTTAATCTGTTTGTCCCCTCTCCTGCAGGTAACAATCACACTTCTCTGATCAATAAAACATTTACCTTTTCATTGAGAAATGATTAATCATTTGAGTTGCTTTTTTAAGTAAAAATATTTGCTGTTTCCAGTTTCTCAAATATGAATATTTGCTGGGTTCTTTATTCCTCTATGATTGCAAACTGAATATCTTTGGGTTTGGTCGGACAAAACAAGACATTAAAGAATGTTGACTGAAGTTCTGGGAAATGTTTCACTATTTTGGGACTTTTTGTAGACCAAAGTGAGAAATTAACTAATCTAAAATATAACTGTGAGATAAATCTACATTAATACATAATCTATGTGAATGCCATGTTTGGACATTATGTTGTCCTGTATTAAAGCAATGCACTTCGTACACATTCAGCACAGGTTAAATACACCTGTCTACATCCCTTCTTTAGTATTTGATCTTATTTCGTAACCTTCCAAAAGGTTTATGGCTCCAATAAACCTAAGATTATTTTGCTCGATTTGTGGTTTAATCCTGGACAGTATCCAGGTCTTTACCCTTGTATCAGTTTAATTTACTCACTTTCTTTTTCTGTCCTCAATCTTTCCCCCATGTGTCTCTTCCTCTTTACTCCCAGCGTCTGTTAAAGAGCATCACTCCCGAGCCCAGCGGTGAGCAACACAGAGACTTCATTGTCACCAACGCAATCTGACCGAACTCTGACCAGAAGAAGGTGCCACAGCTGCAGAGCTATGGCGCGCCCTCTTCTGGACAAACTGCAAAACTACAGGACAAGGGGGCTACCTTTCACCATCTTTGCCTCTTTTCATTACATTTCCTTCACTTGTTTTAGCTGTCTCACACCAAGATGTAGAGATAGAGGTGGAGCCAGGCTGCAGTAGCTTTCTTTTAGCTTGGTTTCATTTGGTTCCTTGTGGTTATGTTTTGAACGAGGTCCCTGGTGTTACTTAAAAACCCAGAGCTTTTTTTTCCCTCTTACAAAGGTCACCTGAATCATTCCGCGACCAACCTTTCTTCAGGTTATACAGTTGTAACAAATATTTTATACAGCTATATAGTATAATAAGTATAATACAATCCATGTAGACCGTAAACTGAAGACACTGCACATAAAAATGAGCTGGAGAAGACCAGATAGTTACATTTCAATCCCCTCTCACTGTTTGTGGTTGTACTTTCATATTAAGCTGTTAAGTTATGCATTCTTAAATGTAGCAAAATTCAGGTATCTTTTTACATCTGTTACTGAAGCCAAATATATGACATCTGTTCATATTTCTAAAGATGTTTCTATATTGTACTCGTCGTTTTGTTGTGTTCACTGTCAGCCTGTGTTTATTTGTTGACATCTTGGACAAACGACGGATTTGCAATGAGTTCCCTACACTGTGAAGCACTGTGTGGAAGTGACATGAATGTGTGTTTCTGTGTGTGTGTGTGTGTGTGTGTGTGTGTAAGTGTGTTCAAAGGAAAGACTGTTATAATGTTCAGTGGAAAAAAAATGGATCACAGACAGAACCAATCAAGTGTATTCATTCTATAACTGCAATATGAGATGTTTATTTATTTTATAATGTATCATTGCTGTTGTTTTGACCTCCCACACCTCACTATGACAACCCATTAGACGGCATAGTGTCGATGATCTGTTAGTGACGTTCTGTTGTCATACTGTCAGTAATAGAAACCAAATATGGATCAGAGCTAATAACATTATCAATGGCATAGTTTTAAAAAATCAGCGTCACCGCTCTTTACTTTCGACCAAAAATTGGTGTGTGTGTGCACATGTGCCTGTGGGTGAGAGTGTGTGTATCTGTGTGTATGTAGGAGCAGGAGTTATAATATGGCGAATACTGTACATCATGTGTATTTACTAGTCTGGTATTGGTGTAATCTATCCTGTGAATACCTGTCTCCTCTCTTCATGGACGTGTGAATGTGTGTGAAGGGCTCGAGTACTCTGTGTGAGTGAGTGAGTGAGTGTGTGTGTGTCTGTGCACCTTGATTAGTGTGTCGGTGCACGTCTGGGATTAGAGTTGTTGAGCCCCTTTATGTGTGCATGCTGTGATGTGTGTGTACAATGTACTTCAGATGTATGTGTGTGTGTGAGTGTGTGTATGTAATGTTATCTCCTGTTGTCTCGTCAACTGCCAAAATATATTATGAAGGAAGTAAACTCCCTGTTGCCTCTCTCTCTCTCTCTCTCTCTCGTACCTCTCAAGCTTATGTAAGATCTATGTATGTCAATAAAAGACTGTATTAAGAAAAACACCTGTATAGAATAAAGATATATAAATATATGGGAAATAATAGATAATAAAGATATATGGAAAGAAATAACCTCTGTCTTCTGTTGGTTCAATCTTCTATTAATTTGTCAGTCTGTTTGACACATTATACAGTATTTTGTTTTCATTTATTCTATCTTCTAAAGGGTCAAGATGAGTTTGGTAAAAGATGTTTAAAGTTACATTTTGACAGATCCAACGCTGAAAGAGGAAATAAAGTTAGGATTAAAGGGGCGTAATCACCGCAGTGCAAAAAAAACCCTTTTGTTTCACGTCCTCGGTCATGAGAAAAAGCACAACAGAAGAAACAAAAGTTCTGACCTGAGCTGTAGTGTTTTGCAAGTCCTGTATCCATTTTCATGATTTATGTATTCAATGGTATGAATATACTAATCAGAAAATGTAAGTACATTAAAGGTGCACTATGGAAGAATTGGCCATGTGTCAAATTCATACGAAAAAAACAAATGTGGGGCAGCACGCACGGGGGTAAGTGGTAATTGCTGCTTACTGTTGCTGTTGTTAGCTAGTTAGCTCAGTTAGCTGTGCAGCTAGCGGTCCGGACAGTGACTTTGGAGCCCCGAAGGGGTAGACTTCCTAACATTAAAACTGTTATTCTCATAGTAATTTCTTTCTGTTTGTTTACGACCCATAATATCCGTCGTACTGTACATAGGCTACTGTAATTAAACCATGTTCGTCTATTCTGCATACATGACATCTGTTACATTACATGTATTGCCAGTCCGTCCTTTGTCCCTTTTAATGGTTATTGGTGGGATTTTTTCTTTTTTTATTGAATGCTCTGCATATCGTAAAGACCCTTGACAAAAAAAATGTGATATGCTTTACGATGAGGAGTATCTGCCCATGCTTCTGCTCTTATTTTTGCCATTCACTCTTTGTCTCTTGTATGCCAAAACCTCAGAAAAATACATCTGAAACAATCAACATGACTAGATACCACCACTAGTGAGGGAAATTACTGGGGGATTTTTTGTGATCAAAATCTTGGTTTTTGGACTTTGCCAGCATGACAGAAACAAGCACAACCTGTTGGGTGATCTGAATCAAACTCAACCACAGCGCGCTGGGCGGAATGCTTGCTAATGAGGCGGTGAAACACTGAACTTCAACACTACCAGATAAAAGGTGCTAAAACAGTGGCCTACATGTTCAGACAGGATCAGCAAGTGTTGCTCCATTTGAGGTTGCTGTGTGTCACTGTGCACTGATCCTGTGTTTATAGAGGATAACAACTCCATTAGCCGTTCTTAGTGAGTGGATAACGAGCTGCCAGCTCAGATTTGGCACACAGCTCAAGTGAGGCGGCACAACATCTGGGATGTTGTGTTTTATCTGTGACCAGCGTGTGAAAACAATTACAAGCATACTCAGTTATGGAAAAAACTATGTTCTGTCTGTAATAATGACCTAACTGATTTAAAAGTAGAATGACAGAACACAGCCGTGTGAACCGTACATCATCTCGACAAAGGTGTTGCATTGAGCCTCTATAAACACTGGCTACTTCGATTTGTCAGGACGATCATTGTTCTTCTGTCAGCCTGTGTGTCTGTTTACATCCACTCCTGGATGAAAGTTTGGATTCGCCCGCTCCAAAAGCTTCATTCTGTACAGTCAGATGGTTGACAGGACTACAATATATTTCTGAATGGTCCATTTATGTATCTATAAACTCTTCCTTTCAAAAAGACATTCTGTCTGAAGGGTATGCAAAATAAAAACTACTATATTTAAAGCGTACTTGCTCTATTGTGGGTCAATAATGATCAACGGCATCCACCCAGTCAAAGTTTTAATCACTTGATTATTCTCCTTTCAGAGTTATAACCTTTAAAAAAATATATACTCTTTTTTTTAAAAAGCACAGAAAGGGCTTTACTTCCTAAGGGAACTGAAGAGGGTCAAGATCTCATCAGCTCTTACAGAAGAGCAATTAAAAGCATCCTGCAACAAATCTAGCATGGTTCATGCACAAATGCTCTGCAGCAGGTGATTAAAGCCGCCCAGAACATCCATGATATCATTATCATGTGTCTGCACAGAGCCCAAAGGATACTATAGGACAACACCCACCTCAGCCATGGTAAGTTCACCCTGCTGCCATCTGGCAAAATATGCAGAAGCATATGCTGAGACTCCTCAACTCACCCTCAACACTCCGCCGTACAGTATAAAATACCCTTTGTGTGGTACCAGGACAGAAAAATGAACCTTGATAAATGCTCAACCAGGTGAGCTACCAGGGCTCCCTATGGAGCAGCCAAAACTACTTCACATGCTAAATAATATATTTGGTGTCTAGACTGTACTGTGTTATCCATGTCGAAATAGCTGTTATTGAAGAAAAGAAGAAAAACATGTACTGTACGCAGTCTGTGTGCACAACACAATGGCTCCTTGTCACCACCTATCAATCCCACAACTGAAACAGACACACACACACACACACACACAAACACACACTAGAGAATGATAGAAAAGGAAGAGCATGTGTGTTTGATTCCAGTATTGCTGAGAGGATGATTTTCTGCTGAGCAGTAGCCGAAAACAGATGTGCAGTGATGCATAATGTAGTGAGTGAGAACAGTGTATCCTGAGGCAGTGAGAAGAAACTTTTTGCCATTCCACACAATGAAACTCTTAATGGTCTTTTTTTTCTTTCTTGTGCTCTGTGCACCTCTCCGGGTGTGCACATTTCCCCTATATGTGTGAGTGTGTGTGTGTGTGTGTGTGTGTGTGTGTGTGTGCTTTATTGTGGCAATTTCCTCTGAGCTCCCTTCCCCTGATTGATGGACGCATCCTGTGTTCCCTGTCTTGCCTTATCGCCGCCGATCTATATTAAACAGTGCGGCACAGCCAGCGTATCCCTCTGCCTCTGCTGTACCTGTCATCTCAGCATCTGCCTGCCTCCCAGCTTCTTTCACTATCAGGTGTCTATCAAGACCTGGGGGCTCATTTCATCTCTTTTCAGCTCTCATATCTTCTTATTTTTTCCTTTCTCATATTAATTTGAGCGAGCCAGCCTGGGCCGCGCGCTTGTTTGTGCATGTATGCATGTGCCAGCTCTCCTTCTCGATATGTCTTTGGACGCAACGTGGTCATTTTCGACAACCCCCCCCCCGTGGGTTTTGTTCGGCCTCCTGCGCTGCGGCAACCTCATACTTCATTGCAGCAGCTCACTTTGACTTCCCGCTTTTCCAGAGAGCAGCTGAGTTTGACATATCTTTTAACCGGCTGTCTGTCCGTCTCCCCTCAGTTCTCGATGAAACATATTTTTTTTGACAGCAATCCCAAGGGTCACCCTTTTTCTTCTGACAGAAGAATCCTGGCATTTACTTCTCTAACTTACTCCGCCTGTCCTCTCCCTGCCTCTTCTTTTTTTCCCTCTACCCAGCCTCTCTGCTGATCCCCTGATACCGTCACTGCCTCTGAGGAACAGGAAATGAAACTCTTTTTTTCCCTTCAATCCGTCGCTCCCACCCCTTTATCGCACAGAAACCTTGATTCCCAGCAATGGCTGTCTCTCACTCCCCTAATGAACTCATTTTGCGCGAAGGGAGAATACCATCTTATCTCTGCAGAGAAAGGCCCTCTCTTCTCTCCGACGCAGTCCCTCCCTCTCTCTCTCTCTCTCTCTCTCATTTCTCCATTGCTCCCTTCTCCAGCCTCGTCAGTTCATATAACTGTTGCCAAGATACACCGAGAGGTCCTCGATCTGTTGTCTTCTCATTACAGATGGGGAGATGATAAAGATGAGGAGACAGCGAAGTGATCTTTAATAGTAATGCGGGATGCACCGGCTCCATTATTCCAGCATTATGAAGGTGTGTGTATGATATGAAGTCAAATGAAAACAAAACACAGAGTTGATGTTGTCAGCCTGAGTCAGAGCCAGGTAAGTCTTCAGTTGGGTAAAGACCACAGTGACCGTGGAGGCCACAGCACATGCTTCACCTTTTCTTTTTATGCTCATCAAACCATTCAAAGAGCCACTGTGCCTCACACTGGAGCAGCTTTCCCCAGAGAGACCAATAATCCTCGGAGGAACTCTGAGCATTTTGGGCCTGCAGCACTAAACGATTCTGATCGCTCAAGTGCTCACGGCATTTGATTTCACCCACCACCGTTTAAAAAAAGAAAAAAATAATCTGAAATCCACTTTGCAGGTCTGCAGATTTGTCAGTCAGATTTCAAACTATTCATCTTCCGTAGTGAAAGTGCCTGCTGTGGCTCGAAAAAATGTTGATGAACAGTATCCACATTTCTTTTCTCTTACTTCTAAGTAATGGACGGTAAAATATCCGCAAAGACATGAGATGCACTGACTGAGCTACAAATCACATATAATTTACACTTTCATTCTTACAAAAAACATGCCAGTTGCTGAAGACCATGTTCCCACTGTGTCCATTCTCCTCTGGCATCACGCTCAAGATGGGAAGCTCAAATGTTGTAGGCTGCTGCTGAGTTCTAGGTTGAAAATCCTACAAACGTATGCAATCTGACAGGCCATTATCATTTCATCGCTGTGTGTGTGTGTGTGTGTGTGTCAAAGTTGTTTTCACAAAAGTTGCTGCATAGCGCTATCTTAGTCAAACACAGGTGTCGTTGTTAGAATGAAATGATTCATTATTTGAGTTACAAAGCCAGACGCACGTGTTTGATTAGCCGGCGATGTTGATAGCTTATCTGAAAATTAAACAAATAAAAAAACGAATTAAATCCCAATTCTGAAAACAAAACACTGGCACATCTGCGGCTGCCTCCGGAAAGTGGAAGTCAGTAGGAGTCTGATTTTGTCAGCCAGAGTTCATTACAAAAACGGGATGAAACCTAGACGCTTGCAAAAATGCACAGGGATAACATCTCAGTGAGGAATTATAAAGTGAACCATTAATATACTTAAATGTTAGCACCCGCATCACACTGTCCAACTGACGTGTGATGGTGGCTGGCAGATGATGGAAGCTGCAGTTTAGGGGGACAAACTCCTATCTGGCCTCGGGCCCCAAAATTGTGTAGTGGCCAGCCCTGCTCTTTGTGTGCTGTCTGCAGCCGGCAAGTTTCCTTTTATCATTATTTGCATACGGACAGGCCGTTCACAAAGTGTCATTAACAGGGATCAAATACGGTGCCTCCCCTGGGCGCATGGATAGTGAGTTCACTGGGTCCTTTGAGATTTGAATGCGTCAGAGACGTAGCGACATCACTGCCTAATAGGGACATTGTTAACAGTATTGTGAAAAGTTCAAAATGTCTGCCATGAGAAAAGGTTTAATGTCACATTGTTGAGAAAGGGCCTTTTTTTCTCGGTAGAAATATTCAGTAAATGTTATTCCGTGCTTGTTTACGTGACGATGTGCTGACTTACATCTGAACATCTTAGCTTTTACCGCAGACAAAAGAGCCTGGTATCATCTTCTGGCTTTACTGACAGACCCCAACTTGTCTTCTTCATCGCTGGCAGTGATGAAGCTGGCTGCAGCTAATAAAGTAATGCTGGAGGGTTTAGTTATTCCAATTAGCAAGAGAGGCTACTTAGCTCATTACTCACACCAGGAAAATGCCGATGTTGCTGCAGCCAAATATCAGAGTTTAATTGAATGGCACAGTTGAATTAAAACAGTGTCCATTGATTATTCAGCCACGTGTGTGCTGTCGTGCTGAATGTGTTGAACATGTCTAATCACACAACAAGCGGATAAGGAGCATTCATTTTTGGGTATTTTTCTTTCTTTCTTAAAAGTCTAAAATTGCACTCATCTATAAAGGAACATGGCATGATAGAATAGATTTGTGTAATTTAAGCAAAGTCCCTGCTCGTAACCGCATTATCACAAAATGATGATATAGCTTATCTAGTTAAATGCTGTAGAGTAAAAAAAGGTTTCAAGGTGGTGTGTGCGGATTTTTTGGCACGAATGTCAATTATTTAAGTCTTACATTCTCATCTGAACGCCTCGCCTCGACTGTGAATTATGAAACAATGCTGCCTTCTTCCTTTGTTCTTATCTTCGTAAGAAAAACCCCCACAAATCTTCGGGTGGAGACAAATCACATCGGTAACAGTTCAGCATCTGATGGGTTATAATGACCAGCCTTTGATCCGTCATCCAAGCGAATTTCAAGTCTCAGCTGTAAGCTGATCTTTAATGGGGTCCTATCCCCCCCTGTTGGTTTTAAGGAGTATCATGCCCTTAGAATAACAGCAGTGTGTGTTGGCGGAAGCCGACCACTGGGGGGACTGGAGCTCCGTGGAGAGGAGGCATGAGAGAAGGGATCAGGGTGTGGCAAAGGAGAAAAAAAAAGAGAAATGATTTAAGTGATGGACAATGACATCATCATCAATGTACATTTATGTGATCTGGCAAAAACAATATTGTGTAACTGAATAGTGCAGCATGCCAGTGAACCAGTTTTAAAATACACAACATCATACGTTTAAAATAAAATTTTTTATTGTGTTTTGTATTTATAATTGCTCACATTAGTGGGCTAATGGCACATTGGGTTCAAAATTGGACTTATCTGTTGTTTTTGATTTTTTATCATACACACTATCTTACCACACAACCATTTGACCAACTTCTCTCACTCACTCACACACACACTCACTGGTTTGTGAACCAGCGTCTTGTGGATAGCAGAGCTTTAATTACAAGGAGGCTTGTGTATAGTCCCACTGTCTCTGTCTTGACAGTAAATCCCTAAAGTAGAATCATCCTCACCTCTAATCCTAATCTTGTTTTCCCTACACACTCGCTCTCTCGGTCTCCTTCTGCCTGTTGCGGTTCCCCACCTGCCTGCAAGAGATCTATTTTCTCCCCGTACTCCCTCTCTGCGACTCTCTCATCCATCTATTTTCTCATAAATCTGGTTTGGATATTGTGTTATCAGCCAAGAAGGCGGAAATACAAATACACAGTTTACCTCCACTTTTAGTCGAGCCGGGAAATGAGCAAAAACAAATAGAGGTTGATTCATATGCACAGCTGCTCGCTCACACATGTACACACAGCGTATAAGGCCTAATGGGCTACACCCAAGCTGCAGGGATGGATACGGAGGGGTGTGGGTGTGGGAAGGACAAGTCATCAATCATGCTGTCTCTGCTTTATTTGCAATCATTTGTATCATGTGCTTTCTCTATTTTTATCTCTGCTTTTTATTTACCAGTCTCTTCTCAATCCATCTTCGACCCGTTTCCGTTCTCATGCCCTTCAAGTGCAAAGCAATCACTGCTTGTTCCCCCTCTGCTCTACCTAAGTACCTCCTAATCAGTTTTGGTTTTATTCTGCTGTGTCTGTCTCTGTTTTGCTTCTCTTGTTTTTAACACAAGGCTTATTGGATGATCAATAAAAAAAAGGAAAGAACGAGAAGAAGATGGAGGAGGGGGAGGAACAGTGAGGGGACAGGGAGAGGAGGAGGTGGAGGCAGTGACCCAGATAATGCAATGAAGTGAATCAAAATGAGCCTCCCCTCTGTGGAGAGACCCAGGCGTCACACCCATCCACACCTTCCTTTCGGTCCAAACCAATCTCTCTATACCTTAATACAATCTAAAGGCGTGAATTGAAATGCAGTGGCCATTGAAAGCGGGAGACGTGCTCGCTGTCCCTCTGATTTGACACTTAGCATCACCATTTTCAAGGATCCTTGAGATATGGGTTGGGTTATCGCCTCTCATCCTTCACCTCCTTTCCCCTTCATGAACCTCTTCTGACTTTCCTTTCAACATCATCCTACACACACACACACACACACACACACCTCCCCCTGCTCTAGTACCCCCACCCCCACATCTCATCTCCCAGGAGAGGTGGGTAACTGACAAACATGGAAGCATGGGGATGTAAGGTCAGGTCTTCTCCTGCAGCAGATCCTGTAGAAATAGGAAGAAACACAGCAATGCATTATTTATTATGCTATATGTCACCTATCAGTCTCTCTCTCTTTTTTTCTCTCTCTCTCTCTCTCTCTCTCACACTCTCTCTCTCTCTCTCACACACACACACACACACACGCACACACACACACACACACACACACACACACACACACACACACACACACACACACACAGATACATTCTTACGTCCCATCTTTTACATATCCGTATTGTTTTCAGTTTAACTGATCGATTGGTAGTGACCTCTGGATGAATGGGAGTCCAATGAAGGAACCAGCAAACCAGTTTGACAGCTGGTCTCTACGGCGCATGCGCAGACACCGGCAAGACCGTCTTAGGTTAAGCCGACTGGCAAAAAAAATATGGAAAGTTAAGACATTTACCTTTCAAAATAAAAGCGTAGAATGTTCTGCTTTGAAAGACAACGTGACGTGCTGAGTACAGAAGCCTTTAAAACAACAAGTGGACGAAATACTTAAAATAGGTGTCTCATAATCACGCACGAATACAAAAACAGAATAAATACAAATTCTCATAAAGATTGTTCGATAATGTCAATACGCGCTTGGTGAAAACTAACCTTTATTTTGAAAAAAGTAGAGACCGGACATTCGCGGTGGACCGACTCTAGCTTGATGCCAGAGAGGAAACTAAGCAACCGACCAGAGAAATAACCTCAGGGGCTCGCCGTATCGTAGTGCCTGCCCAAAATAATGTCTTGTATCCCGGCTCTTCACTCTCCGAGGTGACCGAGGTCTGAGCAGCAGCAGCCAGGATGGCGCTGGTCACCGTCCAGCGGTCGCCGACGCCGAGCACTACCTCCAGCCCCTGCGTGTCTGTAAGTGTGCGTGAACTGGTTTGACATTTTGGCTCACTTTCGTTGGTCTGTTAGCCCAGTTGTCACTGCTCGGGGTATGTCTACACGGGTGGCTAACTTAGCTGTTAGCATCATACTGAAAACCTAAAAGTAAGCTCTCGCAGTTCCGCAGAGGGATGCAGGTTTGTCTTCACGGCTGTTCAGCTTTGCTGGAAGTTAACTCCCATAAAGGTGTCAAGGAATTGCTAACTCAGTTCAACTTGCCGAGATATTGTTCGCAGCTAGAGCTCGTTTGCTAACTCGCTTCCTCTCCAAAAGTCATGTTAGAAGAGCCGCCAGACAAACTTTGTGAATCGAAGCTTTTGTTTATTCTCTTTTCTTTATGTTTATTCTCTGATTATTAACACGGAATATGCCCGTGCCCAATGTGCCAGTCATGTCAGGAATGTATCTACAAATTGAATGCCATTACCACTGGTTAGTGGAGTGACAGTGAAGGAAGGGGATCTGCCTGGAAAGCAGGTTAGTGTGACAGGCTTGTCAGACCCCGTTGGACCCAGTGGGACAGTCCTCTTATTCCCTCTGACACTTCGAGGCCCCCCACGTCTGGCTTCAATCTCTTGACCCAGGCAGGGATGAGGGTGAGGCTGGCATAGATAAGACCTCTCCTTCAGCCAGGAATATGATCAGTTAGCCACAGTGACGATAGTTGTTCTGTCAGTGTGCCTTCTTAAAAGAGAGGATGATAAATGCCACAGCTTTGGGATGAAGATCCTGATCTGTGGTTGACTTTGCACCAGGTATCAGGGCCAGTGTGATGGAGAATCACATGGTACAGCCATGCAAATTACGGAGAATGGATAAGAAAATCCCCAGTAGAGACATGGACGTCAAAATCATTTTACATATAATTTTTTAAAATCATGTATTTACTTAATTTAAAAGCATAATTACGGCCATTATGTATATGGATGCAGCTCATGTCACTTGATGGCATAACAGTTCCCGTTCAGATCTTTCATTTGATTGTGGCTTTTGAAGACATGAATTATAAAGCTGAATTTATGATTCTGAGACCCTGCATTGAGGGTTTGTAGCTTCGAGGCGATAAAAGGATCCTGGCCTGAGGTTACCAGCTGCTTGTCATGAGACCTGTTCCTGATGGGAAGCAGCCATGTGAGCTCTCTTGTGAGATGTCTGGTGCTGAGAGGCTGGATCGGAGGGCAGAATCGTGGGAAAGGAACATCAGAGCAGGGCAGTGTGAGGAGGAAAGAGCTGGAGGTGAGCTCCAACGAGAAAGAAGAACATTAATGAGAGGGACATATGGAATGCAATTACAATTTTGGGATATCTGTGATAGGCTTTTTTTTTTTTTTTCATTTTTGGAGGCAAACAAAACACAGATTTCAGATTATTGACCATCAATAAAAACAGCTGGCTTTGGCCTTCAGCACAGCAGGGAATCGCTTCCCTACAGTGGTGGTGTACAGTAATCTGCCTAGCAGCACGTCCCTTCTTCTCATTGGCTATAAGACCACTCCCTACACATCCATGCAGTGGCATGGTTACCATGACGATCAGCCTGTACATTATATCCCAGCCAGGGCTAGGCTTATTATGGTATGTTGTTTTTAATCACGTATTGAAGGTATAGGGCCCTACACATATCAGTTATGTGTGTGAGAGTGCTTCGCAGTGGTGTAATGGTATACTGGTATCATATTTGCCTTTGAAATCTGCTGAGCTAAGCACTTTGTCAGGTGTGTGTGTGTGTGTGTGTGTGTGTGTGTGTGTGTGTGTGTGTGTGTGTGTTTTGGAAGCATTTTAGTCCATGCATGGACTCCTATTTCTCCTGTGTCACCATATTTTGTGTTGAAGGCAGGCAGTGTTAGGATGCTGCTGATGCAGAGAGCATCATTCAGCCAGCTGCCTACCTCTCCAGGTCTAATCACATCTGTGGAAGTGGACACAGGAATGGATGAAAACTCCATCCTTCCTCCTCAAGCTTCTCCAACTCCTGTCCTAATGCGTCCAGCCCTCACCCTAATCTTCCTCATCCATCTTCCTGTCGTCATGGCTCACCAGCAGTAGCACGCACCAGCATCCTCATTATTGCTCAGTGTCTGCGCCTATTCCTGTTTGTCCATCCATACTGTGTGTGTGCGTGTTAGTGTGTTTGTGCATGTTTTGGCCCTTGTAGTAGCCAGGATTGACGGATTGATGCCGAAGAGAAAGTTCCCTTAGTTTTGCAAGGGATTACTGAAACAGGCCAGGATTAAAATTGTCAGTGTGGGTGTGTGTGTGGCAAACTGCTGGTTGCAGTGGTGGGGGAGGATGATTGCATTTTGGAAAAAAGGGAGACAGAGAGGGGAGGGCATGGACGGTCACTATGGTTGAACCTAATCCCTGGTCCCTGCTCTCAGCCTCAGTTAAAATACTACATGAAAGACTTGATGTAGCCGCCAGCTAATTTAGCACTCAGTTAAAGCAAGGTTAATTGAGTCTGACTCAGCATGTAATTCAAATAGCCTTCAAAGTCTCTTCTGTCAGTGTAATTCAGTGTGTCTTTTCCTGCTGATGGTATAGGTCTTATGAAAAGTGCCGTAGGTATTATATTAAATATTTTTTTTCTTTTCTTTTATTGATGATGTTTTCTTTATGTTCCTCTCTTCAGGAGTCAGGCAGTGCTGAGGATGACCGTCGCTCCCAGCCAAGGAGGTAAGACCACTTCCTGTTTTATTCCAGCTTCCTGGAATAACTCTGTTCTCTTACACACTGCCATTCAGTATCGTCACCAGAAACTGTAAATTGAGACTCAGGCCACTAGGGGGAGGCAGTACATCAGATTAACAGCGTTTCTTCAATTACTGAACCACACTTATTGTCCCAGTTAATGCAATTGTTACATTTATTTTACATGGTGAAGCACAAAACTTAATTTGATCTGCAAAAGGCCAACTCATTTTTCAAAAGAGAACCAGTGTATTATTGCCATGCAAATGCAAACTCACTTTATCTTTACTTCAACCGAGTAACTTAACAAAAAAAACAACAGTATGAGTCCACTAAAATGATATTTTCCATGAGTAAAGTTAAGTGTTCTCTGCAGCTAACTGAGTGTCATCTTCAGGGTGCTTCTTACTTGTTCAATCAACAGTCTGAAACCCAAAGATTTCTCATTTACTAACATAAATGACAAAGAAAGCAGCAAATCTTTTACATGTAAGAAGCAGGAATAACCAAATATTCAACATTTTTGCTTGGAAAGTGACTGAAACAGTAAATCAATTATCTAAATATTTTATAGTTGTTTTTTCAATCGACTAATTGCTGCAGCTTAGTAACAAAAGTTGTTAATGTGTTCTCTTTAATAGTTTTTTCATGCTGTAAACAGATAATGTATTCGTCAGTGCTTTCGTCAATAAACCTCTATTCAATTGATGTCATTGGCTGGAGTTGATTTTTATGATTCCTTCTGGTGGTTGCGGTACAGTCAATGAATTGCTTATGACGTTTCTTCATAAAAGACAAGGGCGTTACCACTGTTATTGTCATTGTGTTTACATGACTCAGGTGGCTTTACTCTTGTGCTGTATCCTGGTTCAAGGTCCTATAAGGAACATGAATTAAAATTCATAGACTTTACAGAGGACAGGCTCAACACATAGGCTTTGTATTTATATAAGTTTCACTTACTTTTACCAGCTACTGCTGATCACACAGAGTTTCTTATCAGTTTTAATGTAATCCCCACGTTGCAGTCTGTCCATGGAGACGCTAGCACACAATCATTAGACAAGGAGTGGAACATCAAAGCCCATGCAGCCTTTCCATCTTTAATGGACTTTGTAAGGGACTTTTGTGGACTAATCTAAGCTTTGAAGTGCAATCTAAACAATCAAGCTTTGTCATTGGATTTTTTTTGTATCTAGCTTTCCATTCATGTTGTCACCATTCACCTCATATACACACACACACACACACACACACACACACACTACCAGTCAAAAGTTCGGACACACCTCATTTAATGTTTATTCTTTATTTTCACGACTATTCACGTTGTAGATTCTCACTGAAGGCATCAAAACTATGAATGAACACATATGGAATTATGTAGTAAACAAAAAAGTGTGAAATAACTCAAAACATGTTTTGTATTTAAGATTCTTCAAAATAGCCAGCCTTTGCCTTGATTACCGCTTTGCACACTCTTGGCATTCTCTCGAAGAGCTTCATGAGGTTGTCACCTGAAATGGTTTTCCAACAGTCTTGAAGGAGTTCCCAGAGATGCTGAGCACTTGTTGGTCCTTTTGCCCTCACTCTGCGGTCCATCTCATCCCAAACCATTTTGATTGGGTTTAGGTCAGCTGACTGTGAAGGCCAAGCCATCTGGTGCAGCGTCACTCTCCTTCTTGGTCAAAAAGCCCTTTTAAAGCCTGGAGGTGTGTTTGGGGTCATTGTCCTGTTGAAAAATAAATGATGGTCCAACTAAACGCAAACCGGATGGGATAACATGTCGCTGCAGGATGCTGTGGTAGCCATGCTGGTTCAGTGTGCCTTAAATTTTGAATAATTCCCCAACAGTGTCACCAGCAAAGCAGCCCCACACTATCACACCTCCTCCTCCATGCTTCACAGTGGGAACCATAAAGGTAGAGACCATCCGTTCACCTTTTCTGTGTTGCACAAAGACGCAGCGGGTGGAACCATAGATCTGAAATTTGGACTCATCAGACCAAAGCACAGATTTCCACTGGTCTAATGTCCGTTCCTTGTGTTTCTTGGCCCAAATAAATCTCTTCTGTTGATGCTTTCCTTATTAATGGTTTATTAGCAGCTATTTGACCATAAAGGCCTGATTCGCGCAGTCTCCTCTGAACAGTTGATATAGAGTGTGTATATATGTGTCTGCTACTAGAACTCTGTGTGGCATTCATCTGGGCTCTAATCTGAGGTGCTGTTAACTTGTGATTTCTGAGGCGGGTGACTCGGATGAACTTAACCTCAGCAGCAGAGGTGACTCTTGGTCTTCCTTTTCCTGGGGTGGTCCTCATGTGAGCCAGTTTCTTTGTAGCGCTTGATGATTTTTGCAACTGCATTTGGGGACTCATTCAAAGGTTTTTGCAATTTTCTGGACTGACTGACCTTCAGTTCTTAAAGTAATGATGGACTGCCGTTTCTCTTTACTTAGCTGATTGGTTCTTGCCATAATCTGAATTCTAACAGTTGCCAAATAGGGCTGTCAGCTGTGTACCAACCTGACTTCTGCACAACACAACTGATGGTCCCAACCCCATTAAGAAGGCAAGAAATTCCACAAATGAACCCTGACAAGGCACAAATGTGAAGTGAAAACCATTTCAGGTGACTACATCATGAAGCTCACTGAAAGAAGGCCAAGGCTCTGCAGCGCTGTCAACAAAGCAAAGGGTCGCTACTTTGAGGAATCTAAAATATGAAACATATTTAGAGTTATTTCACACTTTTTTGTTTACTACATAATTCCATATGTGAGACTTGACAGACTTTTCATTTCATACCTGTCTTGGATTGAGTGAAGCATTGCCGTCCTTTCGGGAGGCTATAGACATAGGATAAAGGGTGAACCTGAATTTGTGATACAAACTACAAAAGCTTTGTCAGACACCCTGCACATAACAACAGATACTGACAGATTTCAACCAGACTTTAAACGTCTCTCTGCCATGCTGTACCAGTGTTGTCTCAGTGTGAACGTTGATGCTATGAAGAAGCTAAGAAGGCTTCTCTCTTGTCAGAAGAGATTGAACTCCTCTGTTGCGTCATTTTCTTTTTCTTTACCCGTGGTCTTTGGCTGTTGCCCAGGATCACTCTCAGGTTTCATTCATGTGTGTCTTGAACTCGTCCGCACTACATGAGCCCAGCGAGACGTCTCTTGGCAAAATGAATCGCATCTGAAAAAAGCTGGTCAGGCTCCCACTGGTCTGGAGTCGTTAGGAGGGCCAGAGTCTCCAGGCCTGAGCTCATCCACACAGCAGGATGAAGTGCACCAACTGTCAGGCTAAAGTCATTTTTATTCTTGTATACATGCAGTGGTTTAACAAAGCCATAATATGAGTAAGGGGATTCTTAGCAGCATCTTTAGCCAATTATATCTGCCCAAAAGACAAAGTAAAGAATGTCTATTGAAGTGTAATTATTCTTTGTTCATATGTTAGCAAAGTCATAATTTTTGGACCTTCTGGTGGAGACATATAGTGGTGCATGGGAGCAATGTGCGCATACTGAATCAACAGTAGTAACTTATGAAACAAGACAGTGACAAAATGTTGCTTTGTCTCCAAGTAGTGGAAATCATAGAGGATTCAACATGTTCTATTGTGTAATGTGAGCATTTTTTTTTTTTTTTAACTTGAAAACTCCATCACACGTTCATACATATTTGTACCAAAACCTAATCACTTCTTAATCAGCCAGTGTCCTCACCTACTCAATTTTATTTTGGTGGAAGTGCTGCAATGATTGGCTGATTGAAGGTATATTAATTGCTATCTTCAGTCATTTTCGGTTGGTTCAAACTTCCCAAATTCAAGAATGCTGCTTTTCTTTGTCAATTATGATAGTAAATGAAGAGAATTCTGGGTTTTGGACAAAATAAAGAATTTAAAGACGTCACTATGTAATGAGCACTTCCCAATTAAATTTTTTTTAATTTTTTTTTTACATTTTATCGACTAAATGATTAATCCTGAATAGGATCAGCAGATAAATCGATAATCAAAATAATTGTTGACTTCAGCTCTAGTTTTTGAGATATCCTGTTCAGCAAAATATACAGGTCTGAAAGCATTACCTCATTGGCAGCTGTGATCATATCAAAAACCCAAACAAAAATTATGATAGTAATTCAGTTTATGATCTTGACTGGCCCAAGATAAGCCAAATTCCTCTAGTGCATTAAACGTGGAACAGAAAAGATTTGATGCTATTTGTCACATATGAAAATCGAAACTTGGTGACATCACTCCTGCAGGTCTTTAAGACACCCCCGTAGTCCCAAGAAGGACATGTGGTCCCAATTATTTGTTAGGTAATACATAAAAGCAGCAGCAGCAGCTGGTGAAGTCATACCCATGTTCTCTCTCTCTCTCTCTCTCTCTCTCTCGTAGCGCTTATTCCCCATATGCCTAACATCATCATAGTCCTACTCTACCATTTGGCTCCATTACCTCGCTCGCCATTTGTTCAGCGTTAGCACAGATCCACACAAACACACTCGCACAGACATGCAGGGTGCAGCCAAGGGCCTTGCTGAGCGACCCCTAATGCGTATTACATAAGAGCTGGGGTCCAATTAACTCCCCCACCCTACATATGGATTCAAGTAGCAGTACGGGCCAATATGTCGTGTGGGGGCCACTGAAACTGAGGGGGAGCTTTTTCTTTGGCAGTAGTAATATTTTCACTCAGTCTTGATTTCTCGCTCTTCTCCAGAGTTTTTGTCTCTTTTTCTCTTTCAGTTATTCAGTTGACTACTCACTGACTCACAGCCTGTATCACTCTTATTCTCTCTGCCTCTGCCAATGTCTCTTTCACACAGACACACACAAACAGCTGTCTGTGCTCCCTGCACCACACCAGTGATGTATAATGTTACTGCAGTGCAATAATGAATCTCTGCCTCGCATTGCTGCCTCCGGACTGACACTCACTGTCAAGGAGAGTGTCTAGGATTTTTTTTTTTTTCAATGCCGAGTTACGAAACCGACATTTGAAGGTTTTTTTTTCTATGCAAAATCTTTAAATGGTTGGAAAAATGGTGAAAACAGCCGATAAATGTTGTTCAGCTATGGCCTCTGATCAAAAGAAGTGCTTTCTACCCTTTGTGTGACCATCTGCAGGGATATCATGTGATGTAGCTTGGTTGTCAAAGGTTGCAGCCTCATAAGATTGATGCACGCTGTTTCCAGTCGTGCAGCTTTCACCTATTTGACCTAAGTATTTATTAAACCATGAGCACAGTAAGGTCCTGTAAGGTATCAACTTATAATGTGCAGTATGGTGGATTAAATGACATCACAGAAACACAGTAGGATGCAAAGCTTGCTAGCGATCGAAACATGAAACCGAACTTAACAGAGACTGAATTAACAAACCAAGAAACAAATCGGGCTGTCCAGTTTTTGCAGTGATGTTCATCTTGCATGTTTCGTGGATTAATAGTCCAACATAGATTTATTTTCAAGACTACAGTCTTTGCCCCTGCCACCCAAAGTTCAGTACAGTACTGTTTTTAAAAGGTGAATTCATGCTGTTAGAGATCAGATTTGTTAAAGCACACCTGTAACGACCCATTTAAAATCTCAGTGACGGTCCATGCTTTCTGTTCTCCTCTGTTTGATTTGCAGGGCATGTATGACGCAACAACACTTAAAGCTGTGTCAGTGTATTGTATCGACTGTAGGCAAAAGCAGGCTCTGGATGAGAAAGGCCTGTGAGAATAAAGAAGGGCGGTGTTTAGTTGTTCTATTTCTTGTCTGTCCATTGTCTCCCTGTTGTAAAGCTTTTCCTGACACAGAATGCATGGTAGTGTTTGATTTGAGCTAAGGCTTCTGTTATACTGCAGCTTGTTTGTTTGGGGTAATGATAAAAAAGTAATGTATTGCTTTTGAATTTTTAGTTGGTGACAAGAGAACTGCTTCGTGAGAAATAAAATAAGCCATTTTTTAACGACAGCAGACTCGCCTAGTTGTACATTCTGACACCTGACTGGTTTGTGGTGCAAGTCTCCCCTTGCACTGTTAAATATCCACGTTATAGACTCATGCATCAGCTCTGACCCAGATCCACACGCTGAACAGGTTCACCGGGCCAAGAATTAAATGAGTCGGCAATTAGGAGAACAAGAAAGGCAAGGTGCAGCAACGAACGTCAATCCGAGGACAAACTGTTTGAACGCCATCTCCACATGTGGAGACATGCCTCTTTAAGTTTATAAGCTGCTGCTCCTCTCTAATTTACACTCAACGGTGGATATCACACCTGCCTCCTGTCTTCCTACAGTAAACCTGCTGCTCAAACACAGAGGTACACCCTGCCCTGGATTAGTGAATACGTAGGCATATATGTCAGTGTCCCACCTCTGAAAAAGAGAGATTGTGTATATAGGGCAAAAAGTTAAACTTGCCATATTTCATGCGCAAGTAGGTCATGTGGCACAAACGACATTGTGCGTAGCAAAACGTGACTCAGTCAGTTTTTCAGCATGATTTATGAAGATTTGTAAAAAGATGTATCTCACGTTACAATTTAGAAAGGTAATCATGTTATTATCAATCCAAATTAATTTACTTATTTTGTGGTATAACAAGTGAAATTTGTTATACCAGCTTTGTTCTACACCCAAGAACACATTTTCAGCTTGTGCTTCTCAGCTGCAGTACATGACACGTTTGGTTACTGTAGCGTACGCAGGCTGCTTCAGCTAACAGGTCCGTCTTTGTCAGTCTTATCTGACTGTTAAGAGGGCTCCCTGTTTCTCCAAGGTTAAGTGCTCCTGTTGCAACATAGTGGGCTGAGAGGTTGGCAAACATTTGAACTTTAGTGTGTTTTAGTCCAGCTGCGCTTTGCTTTGCCTTGTTTTCAATCTTCAAAAGTATTTTTATGATGGCTTTTCATGGAGGTTTTGAGGCCATGTATTTTTAGCCACTGTTATCACGCAATCACACTACCTTTAGTGCGATTGCCATTCTAAGATGTGGAAAGATATTTTTTTATGTATATTCCTCAAGGTACAATAAATCATACTGCAGGTTAAACTGTCTGAGAACTTTTAGAACCGTTTGACAGTAACTTTTCATCTCTAAAGTACTGAAATACATTTTGTTCTTGACCAACTCCTTAAAGTTGTTCAAGGGCACAATATTTTTGATACATTTGCCAAAAAACACGGCACTGAAACTGCCTTGCAAAGAGTAACAATTGAGTAACTATTGGTGTTTTTCCACTAGCAATTTTGTCTGCGCTGAGTCAAACCAAGCTGTGCTGATTTGCTCAAAAAAGCATAGACTCAAGTGGTGTGTCATTTTCATTGTCGGACAGTATGCTCACAGTAGCCTTAGCCCTTCCCCAGCTCAGTATATGGTAAACAGCTGGGTTCGTGCTCTGACCAAGGAGGTTTTGTGGTATGGCTCACTTAAGGGGGACTTCCATTTACACACACACACACACACACACACTTCAAAATGCAAAACTCCCTAACTACAGCACCATTGACCTGCATGTTTCTGCCCATTCCCATCAAGTGACAGAGGAAGACATGTTGCGGAAAATGATTGTGCAACCACACCACACCACAACAGACTCTCATGTTCCCAGCCCACAGACAAATGAGTTCCCTCTGAGTGCTGGTAAATTTGACGACACTAAACGGAACCACATGAGAAGAGCGCTGAAGCTGATGTGTGTGCATGTGGATGCTGTGGTCACAGTTGTTGGCAGAGCTCGCTGGACAGTCAGCCCGCCTTGTGACGCAAGAGTCGTCCACGGGAGAGCGAGGTGCAGTAGAGCGCAATGTGATGGCAGGAGCGCAGGTGTTGGTACGTTTCTTTGCGATGTGATGTAATCAGCTTAGCTACGCGCAGAACACATGTGGGGTCTAGTGTTAAAGCATTACACATATGCTGTTACCTGCCATGTATCTCCTCCTGGGATTGTAAAACATTGTTGATGTCATTAGTGCCGTTAACAGTGTCACCCCTGAAAGCTGATTTTATGAATGGGTTGGTTTTGTTCAGTTAAGACATGTAATCAGAAGAAGAACTCAAGACTGGGGACCACATTCTTGTCTTCTAGTTCATGAAAATGGATAAACTTTCTTTTTTCAGTCTTATTTGTTTCAAAATTCAATGATGGAGAAATCAATTTGTGACATCTCTGAATTCAGTGGTAAGAGGCTAAAGTTCAAAGTGACTTCTTCAGATGGCTTATTTTCTCCAACCAACAGTCCAAAACCCAAAGACTCTTACTATCACAAATGATAAAAGAAAGCAGAAAATCCTTACATTTAAGACGGTGGCACCAGATGTTTGACATTCTCCTTCCAAGAAGGCTGATGATTAATCATCAGAAAGTTGGCAATCCATGCCATTACTTGAGTAATTGATCAATCTACTAATCATTGCACATTTACTGTCCACATTTGACTGTTATGAAGAGCTTAAACAAATATTCACCCATCACTTTGAGGTATAATGTGAAAAAATACACTAGTATTAACTATTGCAGTACAACTAATTTGTAAATGTTTTATAAGATATAAACACATGAGGAGTCCATAACTTGTGGAGAAGAGGCCATTTGTTAGCCAGGCCATGCCCACTAGCAGTTCCATAATGTGCCATAGTCGGTTCAGAAGAGGAGACAACATCCAAAAGTGTGTCTGTTGGCCAGAAATTTAGCTGTGTACTCGTGGAAATATGAGGCTTGCATGGATTGGTAAGAAATTATGAATCTGATCCATCCTGCGTCTACGGCGACTGATTAGTCGAGGATCAGTAGCAAGTGCGGCTACGGCTCAGGGCTGTTCATGGACTTAGAACACAAACATACCGTGCAGATTACAGTGAGTAACAATGGGCTGGAAAGTTTGTGAACATGGAGCCAAATGAGTGTTGTATAACAGCAGTTTTAATAGTTCCCTGTTTTTCAGTCAGACTCCCTTTTGATAAGTGCTTTAGTGTGGAAAAACATAATGCAGGCCGTCCACAAACACTACAGTAAAGCGCAGCTCCACTGTGCAGAGGTCAGTGGCCACAGATGTTTTCGTTCCTGTTTTTAGGCCACTTGGCCCGAGCTGGTGTAAATATGAAGACGGCTGTAGTTTTACAGTGTTTTTCAAATTGTTGTCAGCTTACATAGGGCCCTACATGTTGCCATGCCAGTAAAACATTACATGTTTATGAGGGCTATAAAATGAACCAAAACACTGTTTCACTCTCACAGCTTGCAGTATGTCAGCTGATACCTGATCTCCACAGTGTTGCGTTAATGCGGGCGGCCCGTCTTCTCCCCCAGACGGCGATGACAAGGCGGGCTCCGGTACATCTCCAGTTTACCTAGATACAACCGGCTCTGGATAACTTCAGCATGTTTCTCATTTGTTCTTGTTCCTTATGTAACTCAACCACAAGGTTTGTGCGTTGGGAGGGAAAAAGGGTGGAGGGGAGTCAAGTAAAGTCTCCTCTGTGAGCTGACTGCCAAACAGAAAGCCCATGTGGGTTTAATTGACTCTATTATATTAGCATAACAAGCACATCCTCTATTGACCCCATTGTACCAGGACATTCAATCTGCTGTTGGACAGCAGTTGATTCTAACAATATTATCAGATTATTAAAACGTGATACACTTCCCTCTGATCTAAAGTGTTGTATAATCTATCATGGCTGTGCAGTGTGGCCCCAAGAGTGTGCAGATTTTAACCAAACACTCTCTCACTGATAAGCAAACCCTCAGCCAGAGAGGAGGAACTAATCACCTGCTGGAGTGAAATACCTAGTTGGTGCACAGGTTCCCAGCGCTTTGTGTACAAACTGCGCTCTAGTGTCGATGCAGAAGGGCCGGCAGTGTGGGCGCTCGTACCTCCCCCTGTCCTCCTCATTGGCTCCCTGCGTTTCCCAAACCCACATGTCTCCAGCTCCTCCCCGCTATGACTTCTCCGGTGAGAGTTTGACCGAAGTCATATGTCTCAGTACTGTACACGTAGAAAGATACTGGGTTTCTTTTTCCTAACGGAGGTAAATAGCATTTAGGAAACGGTACGGAAACTTATTCAACATGGGACTCTCCTTCGCGTCATTGGGATGTGTTGGACAGCTTCAGGCGACAATCACACCACGCGCCACATTTAGTTGCCCTGCTTAAGTTATTGCAGCAGACTAATTGTGTGGAAACATCTCTCTTTTTTTGCGGTGCCTGTTTCTCGGAATATTTCGTAATTTTGTTTTTACCGTAAGTCCGTTGACACCCAAGGGAGACAGCTGTTTGCCTTGCTGAAATGACAGAGCACATGACTGTGGGAGAGCACTAGAAAAGTTTTCTCTCGGACCGAGAACACCTGACACAGTCCTCCTTCCCTCTGTGCGCTCCCGCCGCCGGTATGACCCTCGGCTCGGTGTCCGAAACCGACAGCTCCTCGGCGGTCAGCTTCTGCTCCTGCTGCGGGGCCAAGATGGTACCCTACTTCAGCGACGACGCGGTGGTGTCCAAAAATCAGATCAACCAGCTGTAAGTTCAAAACGGCGGCAAGTTGGGAGTTGTAGTTACACTGTAGTCAGTTTATTGATGAAAACACAAATGAGATTAAATGTAGGCTATGTGACAGTAACAGGGTCTCCATCCACACCAACTAGACAATTACAGCACCCGATTGTGAAGCAATGTGACGAAATCTGAGCATTTTATCACTATGAGTAAGCTGAACATGTGTAACCGTTTTGCAACATCAGTGTGTTTCCTGCTGACGTACTGTAGCAGGATCTTACTCACCTCAGTGCTCCTCTTTGACCTTACTAAGACATGATGGCTCTGAATGAATTGTGAATCATCCTACCTGTTTCACAGGTTCAGACGCATGCCTCATTAAAAAAGGAAGCCAAACTGCTGCTGATTTATTAAGACAAGGATACAGCGCCTGGTCGCCATATTAGGAGTTTTTATGTATTGTCGCTCAACTTTTTGTTTGCCCAAGTCTGGGAGGTTGTTTGTCTGGACATGTGAGTTTTTGGTGTGAGAGGATAGCTGCTATTAAAGGTGCACTGTTTAGTTTTGAGGAAGTCATTTTAATCAGAAGAGTTGGATCTACATTGACTGAATTGAACTTTTTTTTTTTTTTTTTTTTAGGTCTAAACAAACTTTTCTGTCATGACAGAAATAACTGAATAAACAAACTGACTAGAATAACACAATTTCATCCTGTTTTACTTTGTTTATATCTGGCGGATCCTGCCACCATCCTAGCTTCAGACAGTGTCCTGGGGACTCATGTTGCCTCTGTGAACAACTTGTTTATTCAGTTATAGAAAAATAGATATTTCTGAGTTTGTATTATTACCTCATTAATATTGTAAACATTAAAGCTCAGAGTTTGGATTTCTTCTCCAAAACTACATAGTGCCCTTTGTAAGTTGCAGTGACAAAGACCTTTTTTGAATGCAATTTTAAATGAACCTTAAGGACAATAAACTGAATAACTAAAACCTAATTAAACCTAATAATATTAATAAGACGTAAAACAAAAATAAAAGTCATAAAAAGTTTTACCATATACCAACAATTCAAGATTCAACATCTGAGGCTTCTGACTCATAAGATGATTTTGAGACAGATGCCACCCCCATCCCCCAAAAAACTGCTCTGCAGCCACTTGGAATCGGATACTTAGATTAGGAAACCTGGTAACAAGGACCTTAATGTCACTTTTCATAAAATTCCTCCCAATTATGACAATAGTCCCCCTTGTAATGCATTAATAAGCTACTCTTGAAATGCTGCATGACTGACCACTGATCAGATAGATAGCATATATAAATATAAATATATATAAAAAAAAAAATATATATATATATATATATATTTATATATATAATGTGTGTATATGTTTATATATAATGTGTGTATATGTATATGTATATATATGTATATATATATATATATATATGTATATATGTATATATATATGTATATATATATATATATATATATATATATATATATATATATATATATATATATATATATATATATATATGTATATATATATGTATATATATATGTATATATATATGTATATATATATATATATATATATATATATATATATGTATATGTATATATATATAATATATATATATATATATATATATTATGTGTGTGTGTATATATATATATATATATATATATATATTATGTGTGTGTGTATATATATATATATATATATATATATATATATATATATATATATATATATTATGTGTGTATATGTGCCGTTCAGTGATCTTATCCGAGACCTACAGTGTCTGCAGACTTCTAGGTAAAATGAGGTAAAGGCTTCTTTTCGCTTGTGAGATGTTAAAGGATTTAGTTGAGTGGTACATGCGGTGAAGACAAGTTTGCCCTTCAGGACGGATCAAAGACTAGTCTGTTCCAGTGTTTCCAAACTCTCATGTGGTGCCGCCTCAGATAAGCTTAGCAAATTTAGGAAGGGAGAAAAAAAAAAAATCAATGTACAAATTACTGCAACTGGATTAAAGGATGACGAAATCACCATTACCCAATTTTCCAGAAAATCAGTTTATTTGGTTCCAGTGTCTGCGTTTGTTGTTGTTTCCTAACATTTTCGTGCAGCCAGTAATTGGTCGTGCCCTGCGTGAGAATTGGCCCTCTGTCATGGTTTTTATAAAAGTGGAGGACAACCTGCGTCTTCTTGATTGCATTGTTTTTCAGCTGTTGTTTATGCGTGATTGTGTTGTGAGGTTATAGAGTAATCTGAACATGTAGTCTTTATTAGGGCAGCAACCCGTCTTTAAGGACACAGTTTTTTGCATTTGGAAGGTTTATGGCACAGCGTTGCTGCATGACACACACACAGTGCGTACTGGCAGGCACGTGTGTCTAGTAAACAGCAGCAGATGTGGGAATCGTCTGACTTCCTGGTTTTCTTGGCCACATTGCATGAGTGCAGCTTGTTGATTGTTTTCACCAGCACTCCTTTGTTTTGCTCAGGGTGTACAAGGGCCCTCGCATCACAATACAGGGAATTTCAGCATCCTTTGATTTATAGCTCCCGTCTTTCGTGCATTTGTGTCCGTATGTTATGTTTGTCTACACATGTCTGTTTGTTTATGGTGTGAACGCCTGTACGCAGCAGAATGTCAGCGGGACACTAATGTTTAACCAGGGTTTGAGTGAGTAATTATAAGCCTTGAGGCGGCCCATGGAGTTAAGTGTTACCTGTGGATAAATGGCATCTAAAACACCATTGTTATACTGCCAATTTTAGAAATACCGGTAAACCCCTCTCTTCCGCGGAGCATGTGTGTTTGTCTTGCATCTTTGTTTTCCAGAGAGTGCAGATAAGAAATGTGAAACGTGACAACTGAAGTGTGCCTTTGTGTGTGTGTGTGTGTGTGTGTGTGTGTGTGTGCGCGTGTTTGTGTGTTCGGGGGGGCATTCAGCAGCTTAACGGGGAAATGGGCAGCTGTATATAGGTCACAAATACTTGAGTGTGTGTGTGTGTGTGGGTATGTGCATCTGTGTGTGCAATACATCGAAAATCAAATAACCTACATAACTTAGTTTAAGTTTATATAATTAGCTCGAGTAAATGGCACGAGTGCAGACCAGCTGTGCAGCTATCTCGTGTAACACAGCTAGTCCTCTACACTGCCAGCCAGGCATCTGATAATGTTTGCCAATGGATATTTGTCCTGGAAGTTCCACAACATTAGAAAGTACAGTTTTTCTTTCTACCACAGGCTAAGCTGGACCCCTCATTCAGCCATTGTTACGACCAAGTAAATTCAATTTTGTGATCGATCTTGAAGGCGCCCACTGTCTACATTTCACTACTAATCCTGGCGATCACGGCATTTAATCTCCTCTTACTTCTGTTTCGGAACATGTGTAACCTCAGTAACTGGCAGATCTGCGCTATGTAAACATACCAATACAGCCAACTAGATGTCTCATTTGACCAGCCTTAAATCATATCTTACTGAGCTTTGTCAGTGCTGTTTCCCTTCTGGTAGTTTGTCTGAAGTGTAAGTTAAAATGTAATCTGAATCCTTCTCAGAATAGCTCTGCATGCCTGGGTCAGGTATGTTAAGTTCACTAAGGTGACCGGAGCTAAGACCATGTCCTGCACACTGTTCTACCAAAGAAACTTTACCGAATTGTTTTCGTGAAAGTTCTGGGCGTCACTCAAAGGCATAAAGCAGACAAGATTTCTTGGCAATATGTTGACTGCCGTCTGTGCCAGTTGATGGAAGTCTATGTTTATATGACCTGGTATCCCTTTTCTTTTTTATCAGTCCTGACCCTCTTCTGCTCCGGTTGTCCCCATCTGCTGCCTTGCTGTGTCTAGTGCTTTGCCCATTAATCTGCTGTGCATTTGTGATGATGAGTCTTGAACTTATTTCTGGGGTAAACTTGCATTTGTTAGGCTATTTAGTCGTCCTGTGGACATGCAGACACACACGAGCTAACTCCCTGTCTCTCCCATGGGCTGTATCTGTCTCGGGTGCAAACTCATAAGGCCTTTAGAGGGGCCTGCCCTGCATAGAACCAGGCCCTATATTTATCCCACTCTCCTCCTGAGAGTGACTAATATGGGCATGGCAGGAGGGGGGTCACCCAGTTATCTGCCCACTATGTGGAGTGGTCCTTACATAGTGATGATTGTGTCTATGACCGTTGCCCTAACAAGTACCTACCGCCTCACTCCAATCCAAAGCCTGGGATGGCTGGATGCCAAAAGAAGACCGAGCCCGCTTTCTGCCACACTCTGACTGGGTCGTCTTACTTTATCTCTTTATCATCCTTCACTGCCCACTCCTCATTCGCATACTTTAGTTGAACTCATAGACCTGTTTCTATTTCACTTGCTCTGTCCTTTCTGTGTGTTTATTTATGCCCTTAAATCAGCCACTCTGATCCAATTGACAGTTTTTTCAGATCTTTCTTGAGCTCAGCATGCACAAAATGCACGTCATCTTGACCGGAAAGTGTTATAATTAGTCTCTTATGGGGCATTATGGCATTACAAATGTATCGGTTTGAATAAATTCAGCCTGCATGTAGCTGTGTTACGTAAACTGACAACGATAATGTTATGACAGTCAAAAATGAAAAATTGTCTGACATAATCTCGCACAGCCCAATGAGATGTGTTCAGTCTCCTCTTTTATTCAACAAATATTCAATGTGCAAAAACAAAATCATAAAGTCCTGACTTTAAGGAAGCTGGAACCAGTAAATGTGTAGTGTTTTTGCCAAAGAAGAAAAGACGACAGCAAATATTGTTAAATTTGTTGTGAATCACCTGGGGGTGTCACGATTTGAGCTCTATTTGAAAATCTATTGAAATAAGCATTCGATCTGAGTTATTGGAATCAAAAGCAGGACTCTATTTAAAGAAGAATTTGAAAATGTACATGACAGTTAAATAAAGTCTAACAATGTCATAATGCTGAAAAGAGATGTTCGTATCCACAATTGAATTAAATCGTGACCTTAAATTTAAAAGTCGAATCAAGTCATTTGGAGAATCGTGACGTGCCTTTGATCAGCTAACCATTTAATGGAATTGTAGCAGTAGTGTGAAATCAGTGGGTTGTGGTGTGTATCTGTGTGACAGGGAATGTTTTGTCCCTTCTTAGCCTTACCTCAATATATGCCTGTACAAGTAGCCTTAAATCAGTCTCTATAATCGGTGCACATGCAGTGTTAAACCTCCTCAGCAGGCCATCACGGCCCTGTCAAAAAGAAACTTCTCTGTACAGTAAGCTGAGCATGCTCTTTTAAATGCAATCTATCAATAGCTGAGACTTTTAAAGGACTACTGTATTTTTAGAAAGTTTGGTTGAGAGTCATTCAAAGCTCCTCATCTCTCCATCCACCAGGCTTAGATTCCACTTTCTCAGTGTGCCTGTGAGCAGGTGTAAAAACAGTGCGTGTTTGCGTGCATGCACGTGCATGGCCTTCCAGGAGTGATTCTCAGAGAGAGTGTGAGCGTTATATTTCAGATGACATTGTACAGTAGCACTGCTATACATGGTCATTGCCAAGTACAGTGTGTGAGTCCGTGCGTGGGCACAGTGGGACATGATGCAGCAGGAATCGGGGAGAGTGACGGAAACGAAAAGTAGGACGAAGTTGCGTGGAATGCAGAAAAGAGGAAGCGACAGAGGGGAGAGTGAGAGGAAACAGCTGGGTCAAGGGTGTGTGGGTTATGGGAAATAAGCTCAGCACGTCGTCGCTGTGGTTTTGTTTTTTTCTGTCTGTACCGGCTGTCTGTGTCTCCTGATCCTGTACATCCATGGTCTCAGCAAAACTCAGGAAGGACAGTTGTGTGGCTTGAAGGATGGAGAGATGAAGTTACAGAGGAAAAGAGGACGACAGGAAGCTTAAATGGCAGACGGCACTGGCCTTGTTTTGCTCTGTGTGAAACTGAAGAACTGTTGAACCTGATGAACTTCAAAAGTCAAGTTCATTGAGTGTAAACTTGCAACCTGCTGTAAGGTCAGGCAGATAATACAGCATAGTGTTTAATCATCGAAATAAGCATATCAACCATTTGTTTGCACAACTTCCAAAGATAAACGCGGCTGTGATGTCATCAGGTCCCTTTGATTGATCCCAGTGGTCTTTAGTCATCACTTCCTGGTCTTGGTTTCCAGCCTCGGAGGCCACGAAACCAGCCTTATTCAGGTTTAGCAGAGCAGGTCATCCAACTCCCTGGATCAGTGTTTTCTCTAGTAACACTTACATTTGCACTGTTGTTCCATTTCATAAGCAAAAGACAGCAGTGAGCTTTAACTTTCACTGACATTTACTCCATTTGACCTCCTTAAGAAATCATATTAATTTCATCTGGCAAATGTTCTCTGTAAAATCTTGACAAGAAAAAGATAAAGAACTACGGTTGCACATATTCAAGCCAACAGATAATTAAAACTTGTATTGAAAGGCAATAAAAGTGACAGAAGGGGTTCCTTTAGAAATCTGCTTAACTTTCAGACCGACGTTTGGCTTGCTGTCAAGAATGTGGCTGCACATGTTCTTGTTCCTAGATGGGCTTGTCAGCCTGACTTGCGGTCTCGAAAATGGCTAAACCAGCAGAACCAATACGCCAAATGTGTTTGTGTTACTATAATGGATTTTTCCTGGGTCTGCAAGTGCTACTTCAAATTCCAATTAGATATTTAAAATGCATAGTTTTCCTCAGCAGCTCCTCAGAAAACTGCTGCATAATTTCCTCCCGTAGTTTGCTCTATTTTGGAAAGCATTTTGGAATGGCTAGGAACTTTAGCAAGACTTGAGACAAAGCTGCAACCACAACTCTTCCTTAATGATGACTCTATTGATTATTTTCCCAATATTATTAATAGTTTAGTTTATGCGATGACAAAAACATTGTGAAAAGTGCCCAGCACAATTTCCCAGAGCCAGAATAATGTGCTTTGTCCAACCAACAGTCAAAAACGCTTCATTTATTTCATTGTAAATGGGTCTTTTTGGGGGCAAGCTCCTTATCCGCCTTGCTGCTAGCTACAACTCACTTTGAATTGTTTACTAAAGAAAGAACCGTTTGAAAATCAGAAAAGGTTTATCTAAAATCATTAATAGCACACCCCTACTTAGTAAAAACTGCTCTCTGCAATTATTCTGCATCTGCTGAATAAATGCAGGATCACCATCGCCCAAGTGACTGCTATCTAAGTGGCAAACCTCCTGCTCGACATCATAATGATTGTGTCAGCCGGACCCGTGGCTGTCATTTGACATGGTTTTAAGTGGCCCAAGAGGAAGTAGGTCTTCCAACCTGTTTTGTTGGTGTCCTGTTGTGTGACTCGGGTCAGTGTGCCACCACGAGTATCTAAACAAAAACCTAGTTATTCACACACGCACAAGCACACTAGAGGTGCTCACACGCACACTCGCTGTTTGGTATCCAGTTGAAAAACTGACCTCAGTTTATTATGTGTCCTCCTCCTCAATGCAGTGACCTCAGTCACAGTTAATAAGATTAAGTGTTCCAGAGAGGAACAGAACCCGGTTTGATAGGACTTACTTTGGTGCTGGCCGGCTCTTATCTGCGTTCAAACATTGCGGAGGAGGAGACTCGCTCTGTCTTCCCTCTCCGAACCCCAGTCTCCTCCCAATCCCCTCCATCCCTCCCTACTGGCAGCTGTTAGTGTGAGTAAGTCTGTGTGTGTGTGTGTGTGTGTGTGTGTGTAATCCAGCTGTGTGGAGGAGCAGAGAACATTGTGTTCTGAGTTCACATCAGGGCTCGGGTCTTGTTTTACTCGCATCGCTCTGTCAGCTCTGATTTGGGGAGCCCAGCAGACCAGAGGTCACATGAATGGAGCATTGTGACGATGACATAAGCCCATGACAACACTCTGTCTGTTCCTTGTCCCCATCTTGCGCCTATTATGAGAAGCCAGGGTCAGCATGTGCAAGATAGTGATAACAAATGAAGTACACGTTTATAAGCACACAATTTACACGAAAGGCCAGATATGATTAGATAACCTTGTAGATTTTGAAACTTGTATTCATGTATTTTTCCTTTCTCTCCCCTTCCAGTATCAGTGAGAGTTTTCTCACAGTAAAAGGAGCAGCCCTGTTCCTGCCGAGGGGAAATAGCCCCACGCCGAACTCTGCACCTCATATCAGCCAGCGCAGGAACAAGCACACAGGTAAAGACTCGTACACACAGATGACAGCTGCAGCTTCTCCAAGCTTTCTGCCAACCAGTTTGCCTCTCACCCTTAGGAATGAACTCAGTAGAGGAAGAATTTGAGATAAAAGAGCACACTCGGCTTTGAATTCCTCTACAGTATCATCAGAAACAGCTGGTTTTAACGTCACTGATGCTATTTCACAACACAGTTCAGTGTGGTCAGTTCGCTCCTTCAAGCTTGTTTGATGAATATTTCATCAAAGAAACTATTCTTAAAATATCTCCAGCTGAAGTTTGAGAATTTTGAGACAAGGACAATCTGCTGCTGTCAGACAGACTATGTAGTTGGAGGCGTGGTCTACCTTTGTGATGTGAACTGGGCCGATTACTATAAAAAAACCCATCCGAAACCGTTCCATAAATGACAGGCCTTTTTTTTTTCTGCCTCAGTGTACTCAGAGATTAGGTTTAATTCAAGGATCGTGAAAGAGACTCCAGTGTGAATGTTCTGGAAAGTAGCCTCAGGGTGAATGAAACAATATCTCGGGTGTTACGTTGACCTTTAAATGCTGCAAACACCATTGTTGTCCAAAAGGACCTGAAACTAAATGAGGACATTTGAATCCTTTCTATCTAGGTGACCTCCAGAAACATCTTCAGACCATGTTCACTGTGCTGCGGCCAGAGGACACCATCCGACTGGTTAGTAACACACACACACACACAGACGCGTACACACACACAGGAGCAACGTGTCATGATCAGGGAGATTATGCTCCAAAAAAAGAAAAAAGGGGCCGGTTTCAGTTCTTTCAGTTCTTTGTTGGCAAACATAAAGAACTGAAACTTGTTGGTCTTAACTCGTCTGTCTGCACCAACAATGATCCTCTTACGTAAAACAAGGAGTACTTGGTATGGGTAAGTGTTTGGAGTAATAAGCATTCTTTCGACATCTTTAATAAAGAGGGCATTCTAGTTATTTAGTATTCCACTTTTAGAAAGCTTTAGCTGTTCAAAAACAAATAGTGAAAATGAGTCATTACAATTTGGCAAGCTCCACTTTTGTGTGAACAAGTTGATGATATATTTCTATGTGTTGATGCAGTCAGAAAACTGGCTCTGCCACTCTTCTCCTTGCTAGTTCCTCTTTTCCCCCCTTTCTTCATGTCTTCTCCCTACCTTGTCTTTCAGGCCGTGCGTCTGGAAAGCGCCTACCCTCAGGTAACCCGCTACATGGTGGTGGTCTCCACCAATGGTAGACAGGACACGGAGGAGAGCATCGTGCTCGGCATGGACTTTGTCTCCTCTGATAGGTCAGTGCCACCAACAGAAGTCCAACACTAAATCCCACACTTAAGGGGAGATGGCATTTTACTTCCTTTTAGCTTCAGACTGGATTTGTCTTTCTGGATATATAAACTTCACTTGAATGGAGGTCTTTATCACTGTTTTATCCTTGCTTTTGTATTGTTGAGGGATGCAACAGAATCAACTTTTAATAGTATGATTGCCATCTCAGATAATGTGACAGTTAACAGTATCACACGACACTCAGCAACACATGCTATACTCATGTAGGGGAGGTGAGCTTGCTCTTGTCGTAGCTCCGTCTCCCTTCTCTTCAACAAACCAAATCAAAAGAAAAGAAAAATTAAGCATTCTAATGCTGATTTGGATGGTTATTACCATGGCAACAGCCAGAGCTTTGAAGCATTCACTCTTTCTTTAGTTTAAGTAAAGAATGAAATAAGCATGCATATGTCTGACTACTTTTTCTGTTTAACTTTAATGCCATCCTGCAGACATCTCTGCATTATTTCAAATCTTGAGTGTCTTGGTTTTGTTGTGCTTTTGTTTAACATGTCGCTCTTCCTCCCAGCTGCTGTACCGTAGGTCTGGTTCTACCTCTGTGGAGTGACACTTTGATCCACTTGGATGGAGACGGGTAAGACACCACACCTACCCCCTGCTTCCTCTTACTGCTCCCTGAGGACACTGACTGACTGCTCTGATGACTTTATCGTGTCTTATTTACGCATTTCAATGAAAGTTAAGTTGTAAGACGCTTATTAGCTATTCCAGGGCATCCTGTTTCTAATCTCTGTCGCTCTATCTTCACAGTGGTTTTAGTGTGTCGACGGTGAACAGGGTTCATGTTTTCAAGCCGGTTTCTGTCCAGGCCATGTGGTGAGAAACCTTTTTAATTTTTTTCAATAAATGGCAGCCATGTGAAGTTGCATTAGGGTCAAGGTGTCAGGCTGCATCCAGTTGTACTTTGACTTTGACCTTCAGCCTTTCATCTCTGCCGTTGTTCCTTATCTTCCCTCTCCTCTTGCTTTTCTTTTGCTCATTATCTCTCAGCCTTCCAGTCTCCTCTTTATCTGTCCCTACCTCACATGCCTCTGCTGCCTCTTCATTTCCGTACTTGTTGTCTTCATTTCCTCAATTTCTTGTCCCTTTGTTACTTTGCTCTTCGCCTGACCTCCCTCTCCCATGAATGTCTTTTGAATACTTTCATTGATCAGCAGTCATATCTCAGTATTTTGTCTCTTTGTGGCTGTAATCTTTCTGTTCTTCTTTTCTCATGTCTGTTGATCCCTTGTTTCTCAAATGAGTAGTTATTCCTTTCTTGCTTATCTTATAATCTTTTTTATCTCCGGCTGACACGACTCCCTTTCCCCTTACCTCTTTATTGTTCTGTGCCGATTGTTAAAGCCTCCCCTGAATTTCAGTTATTTTGCTCTCAGCCAGTCATGTTCTGGCCAAATTTCACTTCAGTTTTCCGAAGTGTATTTCTGTCTTTTTGGCCCCGATGCAACCTCTCAACTGTGACTCCTCTTCTCTCTCACTGTCTGCCTCAGGTCAGCCCTCCAGTCGCTACACAAAGCATGCGAGGTGGCTCGCTGCCATAACCACTACCCAGGCAGCCTGTTTCTGACCTGGATCAGCTACTACCAGAGCAGGGTCTCATCCAACCAGTTCTGTATCAACGAGTGGAACGCCATGCAGGATGTGGAGTCGCACCGTGCCAATTCACCAGTTCTCTTCACAGACCTGTGAGTAGACGAGGAGATGGATGACCCGATGAATACATATACGCACATTGCACAAACTCAAAAGTTCGCACTGATGACGGAAGATCTTGAATGTTGTGTGATATTTGGTGCGCACCAGACATGGAGTCATCCTCACAAGTCTGCCCCATTGACATGTTGTGCAAAATTCCGATGGGAAAAATAAATCACTGTCTTGAAAATTGGCAAAGAATTACCGCACCCACAAGAAATATTATTTTCAGTTCCACCGGTTATAGTAAATCAACCAAAGGATTTAATTAATAAACTGAAGTAAGCCAAATAGAAATTCACAAAATTGTAAACTCTGTCCCACTCGTAAACACTGACTTGGTGAGTGAAATGATTTTCATTTAAAAATCCAAAACAGATACAGAAGTGACCAAGAAACACATTCAGAAAGGTTCAGGTGCTCGATGAATATGTTTCAGGTAGAGCCCCGAGAGACTGATGTTGAAGTTTTGGGGCCGATAAGGAGAATTCCATCATTGATATATCTGCTGATTTTTCTGTACAACAGGACAAATCATTAATCATTCGGACAGCCTTTAGGTGCATTGGGCGAAAACAACATCCTTTGCCCATCATGTCAATCCCCTTAATTTTGGCACATGCACACAAATGGGTAGAAACACACATGCACGTCGGAAATAAAAAGTGTTCCGAGTTGGCAACAGTTCTGTCATGAAAACCCAAGAAGAGCTGTGGCTGTAAACAACAGAGAGCTATTGAAAGTCATAAAGTTTTACACAGCTACGGTGGCACGTGCATGTGCACTCCAGCAACATGTGAAGGGTGAAGGATACAGGAAAAGCATGCACGCACACATGTGGACAGACACACACGGTAAAGTCCACACAGTAAAGACTTCTTTTTTTGCACAAAAGCGTACTTCTGTCACAGATTCCGAGAAAGCCACATATCTTTTCACAGTAGTGCGATGTGCTCAGATACATCTTCACAGCTTCTTCGCCTAACCTTCTCCTCATGTGCCGACACTGTTGCTACATTTCGGCGGCTGGATATCGCAGGGCCTTGAACTCTGGAACTGGGGTCGCATGCTGTCTGTGACCTCTTAGTTTGACAGAAGCAGCACAGAGAGGCACAAACACACAAAAAAACACAAACGGCAGGCTCAGGAGTACATGCTTAACTGTGTGCAAATAGACACACACAGACACACATTGAATCTTAATCTTTGTAACGCAGAGCTGTCAACAGATCCACAAGGGAGCAAAGAAAGTAGAGGGAACAACACGGGCTGCTGGATTTATGTCTTTACTTATACCAGGGAAATTCCCCTCTCTGCTGCTTGGTCATGTGACTCACTACCTATTTGGACCATCTCTCTCTCTGTCTCTACACACACACACTTCAGAAATGTGTCCAAAATAGCTGAGGCTTTAGCCAGCTCAATTTACATGTGGAAAAATTGAATCCAGACAGACAAATAGGTAGAGCAGCAGGAACGGACAGAAGCAGGTGTCATGCAGAGAGAAGGGGGATGAGGATGTGGGTGTTTCGGGGGGGGATTAACTGAATATACTGAGTGTATCTGATGCCCCTTGATGGAAAGAAAAGAGAAGTAGGAGCAGAAAGAGAAATTAAGGTCCAGTGGAAACTTGACAATCAAGAAACGCCCATGTTTACCATCTGCCTGGAAACATAACAACCTCTCTTTGAAGGAGGTGTGTTTGCCCTCGAGTGCAGTTATCAAGATTTTTTTTTACGAGCTCCAATAAACACATCCAAAACACACGCAGTTCCTTGTTGTCCTCCCGCACAGGTGACTGCCAAAGCTACCTGACCTGCCAGTGTTTGTTTACACTGCAGCTTATTTCCCTGTGTAACCAATGAATGAACAGCTGAGATAGCAGGAAGTGGTTTGATGTTGACGTGTTTTTAGTCTTTGTTTGATGAATAGGGATCGCTGAATTCCCGTAGGCTACTCTATCAGCGATTAAGGGAAGTGACATTGCATTTCCATTCTGCAGTTACTCATTACTGACATTTATCATGTCGTCATAAACATGACACACGTGTGTACTCTTATAGCCTTTATTTTTCTGACCAGCCGCCCTTCCCTCAGGCTGTCTGCGGGCAGGCCGAGGCTTGTTGCGAGGTTAAAACTGTTACTGGATGTCGGTAACTAACCTGTGTTTGTCGGCAGGAGTGAGAAGGTTCACTTAACCCTGTGGACTCATTCTCATGGGGTCAGTAAGGCGCTCTGCATTGAGACAAACAAGCAATTCTCTTAACGCGGATAGATGCTTTTAAGTCCACAGTTACACACCTGAGGCCATCACACTGCCCCTCTGTGTGACCGCTGGCCCACACCCCCCGTGTGCTGTTAACGGTGAGAATCCAGTTAGAAGCAAAAACTAGAGAAAATTAGACGGCGTAAGAAGGAGAGAAGCTCCGAGACAAACTGAGCTCCTCTCTCCGGAGAGGTAATTAGGCCACTTGTTGGTATCATCAGTGTGACGTCTAAAGGCTAAATGCGTCCCACAGCAGAGTGGTCAGAAAACAGAGCGAGGCACAACAACAGGCGTACTCTACAAGGGGACTTTGTTATTGAGCGCCGTTAGGCCACGTTCTCAGATTTTCTGTTCCCCCTCCTGTTTCTGGGAATCGCACAAAGTGGCAATTCTCTCGTGGAACAAGTAATCTCATTGAGACTAACGTGAAAATGAATCAATGAACAGAAGGGAAGTGTCGCTACTGTGACTTTGGAGTTTGTTCTTATGTCCAGAACGGTTTATTTTTTTGTTTGTTTCTTTTTAGCCAGGGGAAAATGTATTTGAAGGTGTTTGTGTCTGTGTACAGGCCCACGGAGAGGGAGCGCACAGAGAGGCTTATCAAGATGCGCCTCAGAGAGATCATGATGCAGAAAGACCTGGAGAACGTCACCTGTAAAGAGGTGAGAAGCTCGTCGGTGAATGACGGTGGGATTAACTGTTGAGTTGGGTGTATGCACATGTTAACAGTTTGTTGGTTTTCAGCAGGGTTTTTGGGAGAAATTCCTTTAAATGACTTATGTGCTTACTGAGCCTGAAAATGATTCCCTGAGGCCACTGATGCCGTATATCACCAGCCCAAAGTGTTGGTATTTGGGAATGAGACTTAACAGCTATAGTTGCAAAAGTAAAAAGATACCGTTGTTGCTTGTTGAGTCTCATTCCAACAGTGGTGTGGTCAGAGACACCAACCTAATCTGGTATTTGATGACCGGGGAGTCTCAACAATCAACTGTGAACTTTCTCAAGAATGTATTACAGCAACTTTTAACACAATTCAAATTGTGCTTAGAAGGATTTATTTTCACTGCACATTTTGAACAGAGAGATTGAAATATACTTTTAACAGATTCCCTCGGTAGAAACCCTGGTATTCATGATTGTGCCACCTTAGACCTCACGAGTGAGAAGCATCATCAACAGTCGTGGTTCTTCCCTGAATTGCTGTCGCCTTTTCTCAGATCCGAACAGAGCTGGAGATGCAGATGGTGTGTAACCTGAGGGAGTTTAAGGAGTTCATAGACAATGAGATGATCATCATCCTGGGACAGATGGACAGCCCCACGGAAATCTTTGAACATGTCTATCTGGTAAGAAACCTGGAGTCTTGAGTTTGGCTTAGCCAAGGCAGTGCTTTGGTAAGACAAATCCTGCTGTTTCACCACTAAGGTCAGAAATAACAACATTAGCAGATCTGTTTCCATTTCAGATGGTTTATCTTTAGGTTCTAAGACAACACTCATGCATGAGACAATTTACAGGAACCATGCTCCTAGTAACGCTTCCTCATTTGTTTTGCTATAACTTGTAAATGCTGACTCATTCTTAATTGTTCTCATGTGGTAAATGTATTGATGTGTACTTTGATATTAACTGGATGTGTGATGTCTTAGGGCTCTGAGTGGAATGCCTCTAACCTGGAGGAGCTGCAGAACAGCGGGTAAGAGATCAATCAGTAACAAAGACACTCTCACCAATACCACTGTCAGTTAATTGACGTGAAAGAATGAATTACTGCTGCAAAGGTTCATGCATTGAATTTAATCTACCTGTAGTCTATGGACCATGCGTTTAAATTGGCACAACCAACTCACTAACTGGCTTTTTTGGGACCTCATAGTCTTCATCTCTATCATTTTTGAGTGCATATTTTCAATTTCTTTTCAACAATTGAATCAATTCCAAAGCTCTAATACAGATTTTAAGGCACCATAAGAAACAAGCTGTAGAGCTCCAAAATAGTTGGCAGCAGTGTCTGACCTGTTGGTTATATGCTAAGCTAAATTTGGATTGATGACAGTTTATGGACATTCTGCCTTTTCCTGTCCCTCATGTAGAGTGGGCTACATCCTGAACGTGACCAGGGAGATAGACAACTTCTTCCCAGGGATGTTTGAGTACCACAACATCAGAGTGTACGATGAGGAGGCCACCAACCTGCTGGAGTACTGGAACGAGACCTACAAGTTCATCACCAAAGCCAAGTAAGCTTAAACACACTTAAACACGTGTTTTCTCCTTGGGTTCTCGCTCGTGTAATCTAACACGGCTTTGTCGCGTCTGTCTGTCTCAGGAAAGCTGGTGCTAAGTGTCTGGTTCACTGTAAGATGGGGGTGAGTCGCTCCGCCTCCACGGTGATCGCCTACGCCATGAAGGAGTACGGCTGGGACCTGGACACTGCCTTCGACTACGTTAAAGAGAGACGGGCCGTCACCAAACCAAACCCTTCCTTCATGAAACAGCTGGAGGAGTATCAGGGAATTCTGCTAGCCAGGTGCGCCTTCATGTAGAAAAAACATGCGTACAATCTGTGTGTCCGTTACGGGGGCATTTTGGCTCTAACAAACTCTCATTGTTCTTTTGCTTCCACAGCAAACAAAGGCATAATAAGCTATGGCGCTCCCACTCTGATAGCGACCTATCAGATCGCCCAGAGTCCATGTGTAAGGCCTCCTCTCACTCTCTGGGCCGCTCCGACTCTCACAACAACAACACTTCCTCCCCTTCCTTACATCACTTCCTGGGCGTGGCCGTGCTGCAAGCGCTCGCAGCTGATCCCGAAGACTCTGCCAAAACAAACACCCCACACACCAATGACTCACGCGTGGACTCCAACGGTGTGTGTGACTCACCAGGTCAGGAGGAGGTCGGATCAGACTGTGGAGAGCCCCTCCTGCTGCCCCTTCCCAGACCCCGTGCAGCCACTGTAGTCCCAGAGGAGAGACTGGACAATTCAGCCAGTGTGGCTGTCACTGTGCCTGTCGCTCTGCCCCACCCTCCACCTTCACTCCACATATTACCTCCTACTCCTGAGCTCCAGCGGGCTCACCGGGGTCCTCCTACACATCTGTCCATTTCAGTGCCCAAACACAAACCCCTGGAGCTCTCCCTCAATTTGCCCGAGCGTAGCAGCTCAGAAGAAGTCTCTCCTCTCACTCTGGGGTCCACCGACTCGGACGTAATCGACCGAACGCTATCAGATTCAACAAGCAGCAAACTAAGCCCCCTCAGCCCTGTTAACACTCCCCTCCCCCTGGGTCTTCCCCTTGCCCCCAGCGATGACAACAACAACCCCAGTGAGTTACAGATATGCGGTGCCTTGGAAAGCCGCGGCGATGCCGACGGCTCGTCCAACCACAGCGCGGACAGCATTGACTTCTTCAGCGCCAGGGAGAAGTTTCTGGGCCTGGCCCAAGATGGCAGATCCCGGACGCTTTCTGAGCAAGCACAGCAAAGGACGCCTCTGTCACTCGATGAAGACGAGGAGGTTACGGAAGATGAGGAGCAAGGGTACGGGACGAGTCAGGTACGGGATCATTCAGCCTCATCAAAAAAAATCACAAATATACATCGTCCGCGATTTGGATATCGCACTTTTTGATCACTATTTGATTTAGGCATGATAGGTGTGTGTGTGTGCATGTTATGGGTGGCTGACATATTAATGTATATTTACGCTGTGCATTTATGTGTTTTACTGTAAAGCACATTGAGTTCAATAGTATATTAAAGCCGCAGCACAAATAGAATTGACTTGACTTGAACTGTGCTTATCGGACTGTAACTGATTTTACCAGAAACTTTCAGTAAGGACTACAATGTAGGAAATGAACTGAGCCACACTGAATCTCTATAAATCATAGTGACACCTGCTGGATGATGAGAGAATAGTCTAGATGATATTGGTACATTTTTCACTTTTGTGTTTGTTGAGTGTTTGTTTATATTGAGTAAAAAGAAGATATTTATACAAATCATTACTTGCAGTAAAGGGAAGACTATCTCTGTGTCACACATATGCTATCAGTACAGAAATGACACAAGACTATAACTAATGTTATTGTCACATGTCTCTTTTCATGTCCACAGCCTGAAGACAGTAATCCCCCTCACCATGACAACGGCGTTTCAGTCCGCCATATTGTCACAGAGATTGAAGCCATATGCCACCCAGCCTCCTGCCTTTCCACTCCCTCCTCTGCATCACTCCCTCCATCCTCCCATAGCCCTCAGCTTATCCGACCAGAGCATACGATGGAGGCGGATACTTCTGAAGCCACTCACGGCTCTTTAACCCCACCTTCACACCCGCAGTCGCCCTCCGTGCTGCCGTGCGATTTGCCGATGGGCTCGGTGCGGCGAGCCACCGAGCAGCTGGAGCAGAAGCTGCGGCAGGAGATGGAGATGGCCGTGTGTCAGCGATCTCCCCTCCATTCCCCCAGCGCTGAACACCCTCCTGTCAGATTGTCCCCGACTGCCGAACATCCTGCCCCTCGCTTCCCTCACAACTCCACAGAACAAAGGATCACTCAGGGAGAGACCGTGGCTGTATGCGCTGAGTCAAAAGACGAAGAGAAGCAGACAGGGTCACAAACACAGCTTCACAGACTCACCTCCTCAGGCACAGACAACCTCCCGGACCCTTCATGCTCCCCTGACTCAAATATCAGCCCGGTCTCTGGTGCTATACCTACCATTGATAGCCATATGCTGACATCATCACTGGCCTCTGCTAGTCAGTTAGAAGAATCATCTCTAGATACCTCAGCCCAGTCCCAAAGACAGAGACAGCTCCACAGCCAAAAGCAGCAGTGTCAGACCCTGCCTCAGGCCTGCTCAAACCAAATGACTGTGGATGGGGTGACAGTGCGGGAGTCAGAGACTGATGAGATGCTGGAGTCCAGTTCCCCAGGAGGGCGAGGGGGCTGTGGCCCTGACTGTGAGGCCCAGAGCAGGCTGGCTCGTGGCAGCCAGGAGCTGGAGAGGATTCAGCAGACACTGAGAGAACTGCAGGCTTTCCTCCACGAGGGCGTCGGTCTGGAGACAACAGATAGCCAAGACCAGGAACTAGGGCAGCCTCAGGGGCTGAGAGACGGTATGGACACTGAGCCGGGGCCTTGTAAAGGGGCCAGTTCTGAACAGACCCCTTCAGGCGTGGAAGTAGGGCAGAGGCTCAGAGAGAGACAAGATGGGAAGAGTTTTGCGGAGTCTGCGGGATGGCACAGAGCCATGGAGCTGGAGGCTCGAATCCGCCAGGCAGGCCTCACCCCCCCTTCTCTCATGAAGCGGTCGGCCTCTTTGGCTAAGCTGGACTGTCTGGAGCTGTCGGCCAACGACCTCAGCGACTTGGACCTGAGGCCGCACACCAGGACGATATCATCACACTCCCAGGACTCTTTCCCCACATCCCTTTCTCACCATGATGACACCTGGAAGAAGCAGAAAGTTTTGACTCAAAACACTCGCGTCAAAAAGAACGGTTTGGGCGGGGGCGTGAACGAGTCGTCCTCGTCTCCGTCCCTCTGCCTCTCCTCCATCCCTCATTGTCATCCAGGAGGTGACACGGGTGAGAGGGAGGAGCCAGACGGTGGCGGGAGTGGCACGGCCACCGCCGCACGTCAGCAGGGGAGGGGACACTCATCGAGACGTTCTCGCAAAGCCGAGAAGAAGCAGCGAGCTGTCACTGTGCTATACAATACCATGTAACCTCAGTGCAATGGACTGGAATGGACACGACTGGAGCTGCGCAGATGTGTCAGAGCGGCTGCATGATGTGTGTGAATGTGTAGTAAGTAAACCGTAGACCTTGTGTAACATCCGATGTATGCATAGTGTGTAAGATTTGAATGGTGATCATATGTTAGCATGTAAACCACTGGATGTGTTGTTTCAACTGGAGTTCAGGTTTGTATGTACACTAATGAAATATGAATGTCCAAAGTCAGACTTTTTTTAAGAGGCGTTTGTTTTCAGTGTTTGACCCCCCGTTGCCTGTTTAGAGTTTCTAAAACTACGAGAGGGGCTATTTTCTCCAAACATGCACTTTACTATTTAGATTATGTTTCTTTTTCATTTGTTTCTTACCCCGGGGAGGATTCTTTTGCACTGTTCTCAGTCGACTGGTCTCTGTATGCGTGTTTTTGTGTTCAAGATGGACAGACATGTCTTTATTCAGATTTTTAATTAAACCAGGGCAAAGCTGATATCTTGTTTTTTTATTATTTTATTCAGTGCTTTAGCAGTAAATAAATATGATAAGTTTGTTTTGAATGCAGTTACTATGTTTCGGTCATTCATCAAATCTCTCTCACACACACACACACACACACACACTTGAGGAGAGAAAAACAAGGTGATTATGAACCACAGATGCCAAAGTCTTAACAAATTCATCGTTGGCTTTACTGCCACCTGCTGGTCAGTCAGAGAACAACGGTTCACACGTCTCCTCCGGCACTAGTGAAGGTGGGACAGAATGTGAAATGTGGCCAAAGATAACCAACCACACACCCAAATTTGACATTTTAATGGGTAAAAATCAAGCTCATTGTTGTTATTATTGATGGAAATACTTTCTGTCATTTTTAACTGAAAGTGTCTGTTCCCTTGATCAAGTCAATCCTGTCTCCTCAGGGGAAACGATCTCCATCACTGCTCCGTGCAGCTTATTTCAGGCTGACATTTTACCTACTGTTTCATGTGGGTAATTAAATACTGAGATATAGGCCACCGGGGCCCCTGCTGAGACACACACACACACACACACACATGCACAGATTAGATAGCAGCTCTGACCAGCAAAGAATGACATTAAAGGACTTCACCAGACGAGGGGGGGAAAAATATCAGGCAATAAAAAGACATCAAACACACAAGCTTTTTTTTTTTTTTTTCAATTTTCTCTTTCCTGTGTTTGAGTGTAAAGGCTATGCTGGTCTGAGTGAATCAAGAGGAAAGCCAAGATCCCTTGATGATTTCACCAATTAAATCCACTTCAGTAGACAGAGCAGATGGGTTAAAGCGAGGCTCTTTTTTTTTTTAAATACGCTGTGTGTTCCAAATTGAACTGTCATGAACGGTGAAATAGTGAGGGATAAAACCAGCGGAGCAGAAGAGGGAGGGTTACAGCCGGTGTGTGTCTCCTCGTGTGCCGCGGCTGTGATTGGCATCATCCCTCTTTGCATACTGATGCTCAGCGTCTCTGACAGACACGCACACACCTTGTTTTGTGTCTTGGGGGGGGGGGCGGGCTCTTTACAAATTCACTTCACACGCGCCTGCAGCCCGTAGTCCTGATGTCTGGCTGAGTCAGGGCCGTGGAGAAGTTGTGGCTGCTGATTCACTTGGAAATTCTTTTCATTTTCTCTGTTCCCTTTCTCTCCAACCCATCACCAAAGCGCAGAGAGCAGCCCTTGGTGGTATTTCTTGAAGGGTTTAGAGTCTTTAAGCTGTCCCCTTTCCTCCCTGTCAAGCCTAAAATAACTACAGGCAAAAAGCCCCTTGGATCCGGCTGAGGCGTTGGGAATCCGTGTCACAGGGAGGATGATGGAGGCGGGAGCTGCTAAAAACAGATCAGCTCTCGCTGGCGCCACGCGACGCTGCAGCTCTGCCTATCTCGTGAGAAATTAATTGCTTTTGTCACCGTCGTTCACTGGAGACGGCCAGAGAACTTAACTTACAGCGGGGAGAGCTGCAGGTGTAGCTCCGTGTGGGGTCAAGTATGTGAAAGCTGTAATTTCCCAAACGCAGACCGAGAAATAAAAACCCACTCATGCATTGCTGCTCCAAAAGATGTTCCTTTATTTGAATCGACATCTCAGCGTACACCATGAAAACATCCTGCTGCATCTCTTTCCCGCAACATTTTTTAAAAAGTAAAAAAACGAGTATTTTTCTTATCAACCAGGCAAAGCTCCAAACTATGAACTGGAGAGGAGGCGGAGGTGGCTCTCCTTGGTTTGTGCTAATATCAAGAGTGTGAAAGTTTTACATTTCTTTCAAAGAAATACTAAAAACAAAGAAAAGGAAAACAAATAATAATAATAAAACAAAAAAACAAGCTGTCCCGGACCATCTTTGCCTCTTGCGACAAAACATGTTTCTCAATGTTTGGCTTGCCTTGAGCCCTGCAATATGAAGTTACATACAATATGAGGGTCAGCAATTGAACCATCTTTTCCAATCCAATAACTGAACGCTCCCACCGTTTTAGATTTGCTTTTGTGTTCAGCACGTCGTGTTGTATGGCCGAGTTGCTATTCGGGGTCCAATAAAGCCTAAAATTGCTGTCACCAGCCTCTGCTGTGATTCTTCCAGGGTACATCTTCCCTCAGAGAGCACAATCTGATATTGCAGGTCTCCGGGCTGGACTCCAGTCGGACAAAATGAACCTCACACGGGTGCAGGCCATGCTGAAATATTGTACACATACCGTACCGTGACTACATAGAAATACAGAAATCATCCGCTCATGTAAGGTGAGGGGATGCAAATATACAAGAAATCTCTTTTAGTAACGTTTTCTATACCACGATCCACTTACGAAACCACTATCATGTCCCTTTGTTCTTTGTGTCACGCTCAAATCCGTTCACAGTCACATACAGGTTAGTCGGTACACTACATCTTCACCACGTCTTCATCACATCTGTGCTCCTGCCGTCTAGCAGCGTAGTTTGTGCTCAAACGCGTCACCTACATCCATTAACAGTCATATATGTGATCCACCCACAAGCTAAGTACAGTACGTCTGGATTTTGTGCAAATCAAATCAAAAGTACCAGTCCGCTTTTTTTTTTTTTTTCCCTTTTTTTTTTGTGTGTGTTATTTTTTTTTAAATTGTTTTCATTAAAAACCGAGGAAGTCTGATGGTTTGTTCGACATTCAACTCAACTTGACCAAGAGGGTGTTTTCCCGCGCTGCTGGTCCTGGTCTGTCACTGCTCCTTTTGCCACAAGATGTTGTTGTTGTTTTTTTTCTTTAAATCACAGTTAAGACTGAAAGCCACACGACTCAGAGGCAAAAGGACCCAGTGAGAGTGTGTGTTAGTGCTGGAGCAGAGAGATGGCCTAACACACTACGTTTTCAGGACAGAAGCTGATCTGTTGACCCCTGTGTGGAGAGCTGGTTTTGAAACGCACACACACGCGCGCACACACACACACACACACACACACACACACACACAAACATTCGAAAATCTTTCATCCAAGGAGGCATTTCTCTGAACTTCTTGTATTGGATGTATTGTTGGTTGTAAACTGGCACTGGTCAAGAAAGTGTGGCACCAGGAAGAGGAATCTGACGTCCCTCCTCAGCCGCATCACCGTATGGCTTCATGGGAAAGGTCTGACTGAGGCGTTGGGAGAGAAAGGAGCGGGGCGATTTGAACGTATGACACCACTGGGATACACTTTTAATTTTCAAGCCGCCTGCAGACTGCAGAGTGTGCTTTTAGTTTTAAAAAGTCGCCCTGTGCTGTCCCTTTTCCTCCCACGTGTCCTCGGTGCAGACCCCTCCCTTTTCGGACGCCCAGCTGGACCACTCGGCGCTCATTTCTCCATGAGTGACAGCTGGATGATGCGCTGGAGCTCCTCCTCCTCCTGCCGCCGCCGAAGCTCCGCCTCTTCCTGCTCCCGGGCTGAGATCTCCATGGCAATGCGCAGCTGCTCGTTGTAGCTGCAGTTGGTGGGCTTCTTCTTGGAGGGGGTGGAGTGGAGGCTGGAGGGCGGGCGGGGCTTGTGCTGGGGGGTCCTGGGGTGAGGAAGAGTGAGGGAGGAAGAGGAGGAACACAGGTTAGATTATGTTATCTTCCTTTCTGGACCAAAAGGTTACAGGCGGTTCTCTAATTTAGTTCCTATTATATTTATGTTCCTTTTACTTTGAAATAATGGTTATAAATAGTTAGCTTTAAGAACTACTTTTGGGTTGCGAGGTTGTGAAAAATGAAGTCATTTTTGCTCATGTTATTCCTCCAAACTGATATGTAAGAATTCGCCACCTGTTGAATTCATACTCAAAAACAAATACTTGGCAGCACGTTACCAGAGTAACGAGCAAACGAGGCAAACAAGCCGCTGTTAGCTAGCTAGCTCAGTTAGCTGTGCAGCTCACAGTCGGGACTGGGAGCTAAGAGCACCGGGGAAGTGTTGGTGCTTGCACGGCTAGCACAGGAGCATTAGGAGGGCACAGACCAGGGCTAGCTCGTGAGCACGCTATACATGCTTTGTAAAATAATATGTAGCTGTCATAATATTAAAATTGTCATTCCTTCACATTCGGTTTTGAACGTTTTCAACAGAAAGTCTTACATAAAGCCCCTTTAAATGAATCTAGAAGACTCCTCCAATGGACCGTTGTCTACAACCAGCTTTCCCCAAGCGAACCCGGTCCAAAGCTGCTGTGCTAGCAGTACCAATACCAACACTTCCATTGCGACTGAGCTACCTGTCCATTATTATAAAATAAGACCCCAATTGCAGTCATAAAGTACATTACTGTTACTATATGAGAGAGAAACAGATATGTGACATTGTTTACGAGTGGTATTATTCTTGACTCTGCTGTCTAAAAGACACCTGGAACACTTTCCATTTTCCTTTAGAGTCGTATCTACCAACAACACAGAGCAGAACGTGAGATTATACATTCAGGCTACCAGCTGGACTGGACCATCACTCAATCTTCATTTTCCAGAGAGATTTCAGGCAGACAGAATTGCATAGTGAAAGCGAAGTTCATAGGGAACCAATCTAAAAGCAGATGGTCTCATTATTTCATAGCCATTACATTGTGCAATCAACATTTGGTTCAAAATGATGAGTGAAATCAAAACTCGGTTCCACTGCCGGTTAAAAGAGTGAAGGGAAATATTTCAGAAGGAGAATTGGTACAAGTTGATCATTTTTGTGAAAATGAGAATGCTTATCTGTTCAATTACGGGGAAAAACTGACATAAATGTACAAACAATGCACAAACCCACTATAAAGATGGCCTTTTAGAACGTGTTACCATCTTTTCCATTCTGGTTCCGTTTGTGTTTTCTTCTCAAATAAATTTTTAGTCCTCCGGGGATTATTTAAGTCTTGCCACAGCACGGACAAGTTGAAATAATTGCACCTTCACCTCAACAAACCTTCATAACCTTTAAAAAAAATACGTATTTTGAAAAGTTTCTACAAAACAGGTCACCACAAAAACTTTCAGGTTCTGTTTTTCATAGGCCTTCAAAAACGTTGCCGACACCCAGTTTCCTCTGACTCTGTGACATCGGTGTAAGTAAATACTGCTATAGAAAGATTGTTTCAGAAGAGGGGAAGACAGGCAGATATGTCTGTCTGTGAAACCATCCACTCATCTACAAATAGGGAAGACTCAAAGAGAAAATATTGTCTAAAGATAACAGGCTAAAGTCAACAGCGGTACGGTCGACTGTGAAAGCAGGAAACTCTCTTATCCTCCAGTCCCTGCACGCTCTCTGTAGACACACACACACACACAGATAGTGCACAGTAGACAAGCGATGAGAAGAGAATAGCAGGATGGATAAGTAGGGGAGGACAGGAATACAGGATGTGAGTCAGGGATAGAGGGAGAGATCTGCAGGATGGAAAAAAACACAATGGAAAAGTAGAAGACACTGAAGAATAACAATACATAACAGAGGAGAGAGGAAGTCTGGGACAATAAGGGTGAAGGACCGGCCGGAAATATCGCCTCCGTCTCGACAGCCATGGAGATTTATGATTTCTTGAGGATTTCAGCACTTTTGAAGATAAAAGTCCCATTCAATTTTAACAACTGAAGCCTTTGTCCAACTTTATCTGCAGCTCCTGGCTGAATGGGATGAAAGAGAAGGAGACTGACCTCTCCAGGCGGCTGGGGTCGCAGGACAGGGGGTGTGTTCCTGGCTTGCTATTGGTCAGCGCCTCCCAGATGGTCACCTGGACACAAAGAGGAGGCCGCACGGGAAGTCAGAGAGCCAGCGGCAGGAAGTGGGTAGACAGAAGCATCACAGATAAACAGATGGTGGAGCATGTAAAACAACACCATCCTCCCTGCAGGGCCTTTTCCTGTTAATGTATGTTTAAGTACCTCTCAGGCAGCACGGAGACAGCCAGCTGGCCTGATTGTGAATTATGAACTGACTGAATGTAAACTAGATTGATCCTGGCCTTGCTTCTGTTGTACACACACCTAATATTAATACCAACAGCTGATCCTGCCATTAATATTGATAAGATTGTGGTACAAATTAAGAATCGCGCCCTGTCGCGGCACGATTAAAACACATCATAACTTCTGTCCCGAGTGTAAAACCGTCGTGACGTCACCCACTAGTTTGTGGACTTTTGAGCCTTCAAGTTTGGCTTTACAGCTGCCACCATCTTGGTTTTTTGGAGGCAGAAGTGACCATATTTGGATGAGAGGGCGGAGCTGGGGAGGATATCCTGAGAAGGTAGCCCCGCCCAAAAGCATACCATGCTTTATCGTCTTTTATTTACTCTAAATTGGGTCATCATTTTCAAAATGAGCATCCTGCTGTGTTAAAGAAGACACGCAACTAGAGACCGAGACTGTAAACTTTAGAAACTGTTTAGTGAGGTAATAAATCAAGCGATTTTTCTCATAAGCTTACATACAATCAATAGAGTTGCCCCCCGCAGGCCCTTGGAAAGATGTAGATTTATGTCTCTTATGAATTGGCCTCACTTTGCAGACCCTGCAGCTCCGTCCATATTTCATACAGTCAGTGATTTGCAATGAAAAATTACTTTCACACAGCACATTTGAAGTCGTCATAGGGTCTATGGTTTTTTTTTCAACAAATTATGTACACTGTACTTTCCATTATTATTTCTAGGTGTATTTTCTACCCAAGGCTGGATTGCAGGCAGGTTTGTTACGTGATTTTACTTGGTAATTTAATTCATTAGAAATTTGTTTGGTAAACAATTAAAAACTGAAATGGGGACGGCCTTTCAGTGGCTCCTGCTTTTTTCCTGAGGTACTGTTCTATAATCTAGTTTTAACACATTTAGATTTAGAATGATTGATTCATTGCAGTTTGCACAGATACAGGACAGTAAAGGTCACTGGCATTCATGTGAAAAAAGGCAAAGAAAGGCAATTAAAGCACCAGCAAAAACACACACTATAAGGGAATGTAAAAAAAAAAAAAATTTCACTATAACTTACTGCACAGTAAACTACTTCAAATTTAAATATTCTTTTACCATTGCAGTGTAATTTGGCCCTGTTCCTACCTGAGAGAGAGACTTGCAGTTTGGTTGAGATCAGTCACATGAAAGTGAATATTTTTGAACCTCACATCTATTATAAAACAGACCTTCTAAGACAAAATGTGGCGTCATTACATTTTGGGGAGCTCGAAATACTCACTGTGCTGACTACCTCACTGTTTCCTTTGTATGCTAATTTTGTATTGCACCAAACTGAGGTTGGACGTTCACACTATCAAGAATCTCTCCTTATTAGAAGCCGGCAGGTCTGATTTCGTAGCTTGGGCAAGTAATTCGGGGTGACAGTCCCTGCCCACGTTATCCTCACAGTGAGGACAGAAAAACCAAACCATCTCCCAGGATTCAACTTCAATAAAGTTGCATGACACTGCAAGTTTCACATTGTGAGATTAAAAGAAACTGTGAATGAACAGTTGGGTATTACAACCACGCGGTGTTTTAGAAGACGGCAGGCCGTACTGTAAGCTCGGGTCGTACAGTAGTTAATGCTGTACAACATGTGGTGTCAGCACCACGCTCCCTCAACACCTGCCCCTGCGTCCGAGTTAGGGGTGTAATTAAAAGTGTCATCACCTTTTTCATCACCGTTTGAAGCGGCGCTACACCAGCTGAGGACAGCGGGCTGCCGAGGATGGTTGTACAAACTACAGCACAAATCCTCGGCTGCAGCCTCCTCTGCATTACCTTCCTGTATCCAAGCTGAGAAAACTCTGAGGATGTTTCTCTGACCTTTCTGACCGAGCCTATTTATACCACTCTCTCTGTAGCTCTGGAAGAGGGCCAAGGACTATCAGGACCTGGATCTGTAGGATTTCAAAACGGCACCTATCCCGAGGCGGTGTTGAATGTAATGGGCCTGGGCGGCACACATTACAGGCAATTTATTCTACTCATTGATTTTACTTCAGTATTGATTGTTTTTTTTATATTTCGCAACTGGTTGCCTTTTTTCCTACTTCAGTATGTCTATTTGTCTTGTCTTGCTCGACTTATTGGTGGATTTACTGCTATAATTTGCTCTGGGTATTTCATAGGGAGAATATGGTGCACCTCAGTTTATACAGCAACGTGTGAATCGTAAAAAAAAACTTCAGGCAAAGCTTTTTTTTTTCAATCTGTGTCCGTGTCGTTGGCTACCCACATGGACACACTGGAAGTTCATATTTACTGGTATGTACAAGTGTGAGAGCCAATTTATTTACACAATCAGAAGTGATGAGATGATTGGCCATTAGTTAAGCCCCTCCCCTGAGCAGTGATTGTCCAACCATTGATTAAACTAACTAGGCATGGCAGGTCTGTCAAGCTTTGGATTTCTAAATATGAGAAAAGCGGGTGCATGTGGCTGTGGCAGAGAGATACTCAGCATTTAGAGAGTTTTTCACAAAAACATAGGAGAAGAATTGATTAAAGGTCTAACGTGCGGGATTTTGATAGGATTTACTGGCACAGAATTGCTTTCATTAGTCAATCATCACCTGAAAGACTCATCACTGGGTCCTGTTCATTCCCCTGAAAGCTGCTCCGTGGCACATGGCGACAAAAAAGCTCGACTTCCTGGATATAAAATGACCTGGATCTTACGCAGTGTGAAATTGTGATGAAATGATCTGATCACGCTTGAGGTACTATAGGCTAGCACTGTAGCTTGACACTGTAAGACATAACAATTCAGTTGTTATTCCCAGGCCTTCTACTAGTGAGGATGCTGACGATTTAAGAACCATTTAAGAACCCCTTTTAAAACGCATTTTTAAAGGAGTCGGGTCGAAGCAGCCGGAGGGAGATTTTCCAAGCCACTCGTTAGGCTAATTAGCCTCATAGCCATATCCGACTGAGCTTCCAACAGAAGTCGTGGCTTCAGCTGGGAACGTTAATGAACAGCAGCTCCAATCCTCTGTCTGAAATCATTATTGCAAAAGTTATTATTATCACTGTGAACTGCGCATGTGCCATGTGAGGATTGACAGCCTGACAGATGTGGCAATAACCTCGGGGACGGGGACTAACAGTCACTTAAACGAGTTCTTTTTTAAAGGTGTCTGACTGGTGTTTCCTTCATGTCAGAACAGAAGATCATCTGCCAGGAGAGTCACAGTCCGCCCACCTGATCATATTCGGAGCCGGCCTCCAGCAGACTCTGCTGTATGGCGAACTGCAGCAGGTCCTCCTCCTCCTCCCTCATGCTGTCTCTCTGCTTGCCTCCTAGCATGGTGTATCCAGGCGGGGCCTCAAACACACACGGGGGAATCTCTCCGGCTCGGCACGACACTGCAGCACACGGGGGGGGGGGAAGGTAAAGGGCAAGAGACGGGAAGGAGTGTTACCTAATAGTGTAGGAGATCGTACCGGACTGAAGGAGAAGAACAGGAGAGGGAAAACAGAAGAGCGTCTGCTGAGTGAAAAGAAGCGAAATCCGGATAAAAACAAGCTGCATCGGTCAATTTCTCCGGCATTTTATGGTTGCCAGATATTCTGAACCACCCGGCTGTGCGTGTTTTCACAGGACTATAACTCAGTGGACTTCTGCGAGATAGAATCAAGGATTTCCACAGCGGTTCCTTCTGAGCGGTCACACAATAAATCATATCTCCCCTCCGCATGGCTGCAGATTTAAAGCGGGCCTGTTGGGATTCTGATCAAGTGTTAGGATGATGAAAGTGAGACATAATCTCACACACGACACAGAGAAACACAACCTTCCATCCGACATAAGTGATAAACACTGCTCATAACTCTATTAGGCGACTGTAAACCCTGCCTAGAGTGAAGTATGGGCCACATTCTGCAGTAAATGTTCATGAAGCCCTTTCTCAGCTGAAGCAGAAGATGTAAGAAAAGAAGACACTGTAATAAAGTAGAAAAAAACAATGTTTGGGAGTGTGTTCTCACTGGTGGAGCTGGAGCTGGAGACACTGGAGGAGTCACTGCCCGGAGATGGGGTGTCTGTCCTCGGGGCGTCCCTCTGTCCCTCCCCCTCCACCGCCACTTCGTTGTCGGTGCGGGCGCCTGTCCCCTCCTCGCAGCCGTTCAGGTTGCTGAAGGTGATCCTGGCGTTCAGGATGTGGTAGAGAGGGATCTCTGCGGGGAGGGAAGATGCCATTTTGCATTGTTATATTGTTATATTGTTATCAGTTAACTTCACGTGGCTCTTCATCAGTCTCATCATCCAGTTAACCATGTGTGACCTCGTATCAATCCCTTTTTCGTCTTCGTCCCCAGGTCTTCATTTCTTTCCAATCCGTCTCCGCGTCTGTTTACTCACTTTTCATTCTCCAATCATCCCCTTTATTTAACCAGCCGTCACCTTAACCTCCCCCCCGCCATCAATCTCACTCTCCCAGCCCTCACCGATCTTGATGGGGAAGCCAGGCGGCAAGCGCAGAGTAATGAAGTCACGCAGTTTAGCGAACAGGGCGTTCGAGATCGCCATGAGATCGATGATAGGCACCACTTGTTCTGCCAGGGACAGGGGGTGGGACTCACACAACCACAGCTTGGCTTTAAACCTGGAAACAGAAGAAGCAGACACGACAGTTGTTTAATGAATATTACCAAATAGAAGTCTTATTGAAGCATAATTGAATCCATTAAGGTCTCTGTTGAATTAACTTATTGTGTCGCCAGCGGTACACAAAGACATCGATTGCATCAGCTAAACACTGACCGACCGCAAGCTGCTGAGTCGTGTTCAGTCTGAGGCCAATCAATGCTGAAATTCGAAATTGTCCGATAATGAACACAGAATTGAGAGGCAGCCCTGAAACCTCACTGAAATGCTTCATCCTCATGATGTCCCGTCAGTTTTTATTAAGTGCCACAGGACAATGAAGCTCAGCGAAGAGCCTGTTAGAGGAACACAGGACAGAAGACGGACGGCGGGCTGGCAGGTGGATGACAGAGGCAGTTAGTATTTTTGCACATCTTATTCCCTCATCTCGATATCAAGGGGTTTTATGAATGGTTAGATGCCTGAAGTGAGGTCTGTGGTTTACACAAGCTTAAAATATTTTCATGATTTCTTCTCCAACATAAAATTCGGCAGTAAATAGCCCACACCTGAGTTATAAAGCTCTTGCGTGTCTTAAAAAACGTGATTGTGACCAAGTGGCTAATGAGACTACAGAGGGTGTCGGGGACACTAAAAGCCATCAGGCCGAACACTGAGGCTCGTCTGCTCCGATCTTTACAGGCCAGCGTTGCTTGAGAGCTATTCTAACTCAAGCTTTACTGGAAGGTTGATCAGTCCATAGCAAAGTGTGTATCGTACGGTGTAGTAGGGACACTTAGCGGTGGTGACACTGAAGTCGCGTGACTGCGATGTAATTTGTTCATAATCTAGCTGTTGACGTCTGTGTTTATCTGTGAAGATTATCTTGCAGAACAAAATACTTAAAGCTGCAGTATGCAAGAATTTTAGTTTAAAACTTAAAAAAAAAAAAAAAGTATCTACAGAATGTGAAGAACTAGCAGTTTGGATTATTTATTGACGATGTCTAAGTATTGGTTTGGTACTTCGAGAAGTGATTGCTCAAATTCCCCAGTACTTTGAGTACCCAGCCTGGTGGCCAATTCTTAAATATTGCACCTTAAAGAATCATAAACTTGTGTTTGCTGCAGACCTTATTTTCTACAACTCCATTCAAATTCGAATCTATTCAAAAAATCCAATAGGCTTTTTGTTAAGGGAACCAATGGCGATAACTTCCAGGGTAGCCTATAAAAGTCATCCCTGCAGCACTCACACTGAAAACCAGGATCATTAGCTACATTGAAAAAACAATAACATAAACAGCAAAAGCTTCAGGTTATCTTGAGAGACACTACAGGGCTCCCACGTTTCACTTTCTGTTACGCTTCATTTGGTGCTATAGTCAAGAACAGATGATCTGTCAGCAGTCTGGATAATAACTCTCCACCAGCTTTGCAGGAATCTCCTCCACAAGTGTGTGTGTGTGTGTGTGTGTGTGTATGTGTTTCCATCACTATTACTTGTCCATGTTCCACCTCAGGATCTTGGTGGTCAGCTGTCATGGATGGCTGATTTTGACTCTGCCAGCATGTGGGTAAGTGTGTGTGTGTGTGTGTGTGTGTGTGTGGGTGGGTGCGTGCGTGTGTGTCTGCCTGTCTATTCTCTGTCCATCAGTTTGTCAGCTCTGTCACTTGGCGGTGAGTTTGGAGGGCGACTTCACTGGACGCATGGCTGCCTGTCTGTTCTCCTGTCTGTCTATTTCACCTCTGGGTCTTGGTGGTGAGCTGGCACGGGTGGCCGATGTCCCTCTGAGTTGGTGACGAGCCGGGGTTGAAATATTCCTCGGCGGTTAGCGCAGCGGGGTTGGTCACTGCGGGACACGACATCTGGGTCACCAGGGCCTGCGGAGAGCAAAAACTAAATTATAAAAACTCCTGATGTGACCGTACGTCGCCATTTTAGATATCCTTGAGATTTTACTGATCCACCTTAAACAACGACTTTCGAGGGTCAAAGTGATTGTTCATCAATAGCAGTGACGCAATCAGTTCTTCACCAAGTGCGAAAATGACTGGCTTTTAAAAGTCTTTGCTGTTAGTGACGTTAAGTAAAAAAAAAAAAAAAAAAAACACCTACTGAGGTTTCAAGGCTTTCCTCTTACCTACTGACATTTTCAACAGCTCAGTGAAAGAAAAATGTGAGAACAAATGACAAAGCAGTTTTCTTATTCGGGCATTCTGCATCATTACAGCTGATGCGTCTGTTAGTTCACTGCTCTAATTAGTAGCTCACTGTCACCTGTTAAGTATGACTTTAGTAAACCTGTCAAACGCAAGCCGCCATTACTGGAGGAGAGTTGAAGATGCCAAAGACTTGCGAAACTGAAGATAAAATACACTGACGTCGTTGAATTTCCATACAGATGCAGTCAGTTCATCACAACCAATGTGTGTAGGGTTTTACAGCTGCATAGAATGAAAGGTGGGGTGTGCGTCTAACATCGGGAAGAGCAGAGACGACAGTGAGGGGGAATAAGTGAAAAGACAGAATACAGAATGAGGAGAAGGGGGGAGGTATGAGTCATAGAGGCTCTCCAGCAGAAACAAATTAAAAAAACATAATCAATATTTGAAAGCAGGTTGGAGCCTCTGAGTTACTGTTTAACTCCGCAGGCATGCTCTGCTGTTGACACAGCACACTCTCACACTCACACACAACGAGTTGAGGCCACGGTGATGATGCTAATACTGAAGATGATAATTTACTGACAAGGGAAACTATTAGACAACACTTTGTTTTACAGTCTAGCACTGTCACTGTCAATAAATATTCTGCTCACTGTACATGATCTGTCTACAAATCCTGCATGCTGTATATGATGTGCATATACATACATGTATACATGCATATAATGTATAAAATCAGTCCTATCTGTGTATATCTATTTCTCTATTTCTCTGCAGCACTGTCGCTTGTTTACACTACAGAAAAGCTGACTTGCATAAATATTTAATGGTGTTGGCCATGGTGCTCCGAAAGCAAAGTTCAAGTAAAAATGGTGATTCAGTCATAATCTCCTCACCCCCATGCCGATGGAAAGTCAGGTGAAGTTTTATGGTCCACGAAACATTTCTGGAGTGTACGGGCAAAATAGCGCTGCAGCATTCTCCTGAACAGCTGAGGTAGATGGGGACTTGTTTTAAAACGTAAAAAAAAACAACCCAAAAAACGAAAGATCCCAAATTGATGTGAAGGCCATTATTTACACCCTCAAAACTAGATTGAGCTTCTGCACCCGCTTCAGACAGGATATGCGCTATCACCGTTACCTGAGCAAAGATTAGGCCTTTAAAAAGGGTGTAAATAAGGCGAAGCAAGGTAAGGCAATTTGATTTGTATAGCACATAAATAACATCTATTCAAATCAATTTGGGATCTCAGGGCTTCTGGATGCTTGGATTATAGTGGACGAGCTATATGGAGTCTTCTGATATTTCTTGTTCGGTGGGGTTCAGTTGTTTTTTTTGTTTTTCTCCCCAACAGTATGGAGTTTAATAGACAAGGACAACATTTGTATATTTGGGCGAACCTTTCCTTTAATAAACTGTTTACACACTGTGTATATATATATATATATATATATATATATATATATATATATATATTTATAATTTTGTTTGACATATTTTTGTACCATTTGATCATTCCTAATATGTTCAGTTTTTCCAGTCCTTGCTTCTAGCTATATGTCTTCCCGTGTAAGTACACTGAGAGGAATATAAAACATGAGTTAAAAGCTGTTTCGGACTCTCATCTCATCAAGTCCAATCACAACATCAGCACCAGAGCCCATTAATCACGGCTGTTACCATGACCACCATGTTCTTTTCATTATTAGATTGAGTTTTTTTTAAGGATTTACCCATCGAAAAAAGTCAATGCAATCCTCCATTTATAGATAATCCTCTAAATAAAGTGTCCACTCACCCCGTTGTTAGGCCCCATGTGTTGCTCAGCAATCCCAAGGAAGTTCTGCAGTGGAGTCTTCCCACCTGCTCGGAGACAGACAGCGATGAGTTACACCGGAAATATGAGGTTACACAATCACAATGTACGAACTCAAACTGTGCTGTGAGTCTGAGTTTTTTGGAAACTCTCTTCAGTTTAAGTACCTGGCAGAGCACCCAGAGCTGGCTTGAGTTGGTGCTTGTTTATCAAGAGATGATGACGGATGGGCTCATTCATCTCCACGGCAACTGTCTGCCGTGTCATTTCGCTCCACAGTGTTTTCCTCAGGATAACTTATTGAATTATATCAGTGTTTTATGTTTGTGGTCTTATCATCCTCTAATAGCCAACAGGAAATGAACAGAACCAAACTGTTCTGAAATAAATTAAACTGAAGAAAATGTATGCTTGAATACCTTCTAAATATCAGAAGAGTTGGGTGAAATTAGAAGCAATATACATTTATGAAAATAGCAACATTTGAAAGGCAGTACTAAAGATATTTATACTGTGTCTGTCTGGACCCGAAACATTGTCTTTCTTCAGATGAAACTACACTACAGTCCACATTGCATTCAAAACATGAATCTAAAGTTTTTTTTTAAACAGCTATGTGATGAAAAGCTACTGGGCTCCTCTGACATCAGCAGTAAAAGAAGAAAAGTGTGTACAGGTCTTGGGGAGTACTACTGTGTATGTGAAAAAAGTAGTGTAAAGCATTTTGCATCAGACTTTCAGACTTAAACTGTACAGTTTTGATTTGATTTCTTATTCCTCTTCAAACTCTGGTACCTACATTTCCCAAGAGGCAAATTAGTCATTGAGTGACATCACTGTTCATCATTATTATTACTTAATGTATATCACAATTGCAGTAGTACCCTCCAAGACCTGGACCACACTTTAATGTGTTGAATTGGTGGAGTTACCCTTTAAAGTTGCATATGAAATACCCTGTTTGGAACAATAACTTGCATCTGAAATGTTTTTTTGTTCAACGCAGTTACAAAATCTGTTTAAAACTCTTTAAAACTCATCTACCCCCTCGCTCCTTCACTGCAACACCCAGAGTCTATGAATATGTAAATATTGTTCATTTCAGAGGCTTAATTGTCAGGCACTTCTTCACTAAAAAGGCAATTTTCAGAGTATGTGCAGATAACAGATGACTTTGAAAACAGTCTTCTGGTGTCAAACTGTGCACATAAATCATTCTGCAGAGTAAAGGTCCAACACCCAGGTGAAAGAACAACAGTCACAACAAACATCTGCCCAATAAATTATTGGGCCTCAACGACTTAAAAAGTGCAGCATCTAGGCACTCCAGTACAGTAGGTGGCAGCATGCTTATCTAACATTGGTTTGCATTTTGTCGATAAACACAGAGAAGAAGAAAAAGAAGGGCAGCACACTGCTGACACGCTCAAACTGCTGCACCTGGATAAACGCCATGTAGGCTAGAGAGCCAAACAATATTAAATCATCCATTTTTGCTGACTACATCTGAGCCTTCCTCACACTCAGGTAAGAACAACCTACAGGTTATATCTGTATTGACTGCAACGAATCATATTGGGCATAACAATAGATAAGACACTTCTTAAATGGAGGAGGACTTTTAAGTCCCTCAGAAGTTGTGTCAGATCTAAAGTGTCTCTCTACAACATTAAGAATTCATAACTAAAACAGTAACAATCAAAGATCAGAAACTTAGTACAGATAGTAGTACAAATTTTCACACTCTCAACAACTGACAATCGACTTAATTGGGACTGACTGTGTCGGTTGATTTGATTGATAGTAACAAAACAAACCCACCGGTCATCATCACATTTTGATTTATATGCTGCTGAGTCCTGATTGGTTCACGGTGCGTGACATCACCTTTTTCCACCTGAGCCATGCCCACTTCAAAACAGTGAGAAAATCACAAACACATAAATCTAAACTGTTTTCTGTCACTAAAGCAACGCAGGATCCCATCATACAGTTGAAAAACCCACAGTGATGACACCCTTTATAGTCAGAGTGCATAGGGATACTAACAACTGCAGCCTATTTAGACATGACAGAGAGATGAGCAGTGAAGAAAACATGAGCAGCTTCTCAGTGTGTGGCTTCGTACTCTCAGACACGACTGGTGCTGTAGTCTTCCTCACTAACCAGATTAGAGCTAAAAGCAATGTGAAGGTTCATCAACTAGGGTTAATGACAGTGCAGTTTATGAGACAAGTGTGCGCATTTTGACCTTCAGCCAGCTGGTCCGTATGCAAGATGCAGTGTGTATGTGTCTCTCTGAGGATATATATAGCACTCAAAGTTTCTTTTTCACCGTGTTAACAAAATGATGAAAAGTAGCGCAAGGGAAGGGCAAACGGAGTGAGTCACTCATTCATGAGTCAGTGTAGCGCTACTAAGAACACTTTCCCCCTGCATATTAGCAGAGTGCAGGTGGGGATTGTGACCTGGGAGAGAGGAGCCCTCAGAGGAGAGGGTGATGGTTGATCCTGGCTGACAGCGACAGTCCAGGGAGGGAAGCCTGCTAATCCTGTTTGATTTATTATCTGAACCAGAAAACGAGATGGAGCCACCGAGTGAACGTTCCGGGCTGTTAGCCGAAGCCTCGGGGTGATCTCATCGAGCTCAGGTGAGGGGGATTACTCATCACTGACTCTTTTAATCAGACATGTCGTACCACTCAGGCTGGGGTTTCCAGCGGCACAGAGGGGATAACGGAGGAAATCAGCTGCTGAGGCTGTGCTGCACCTGCACGTAATGAACACCCTGATGATATCTGGTGCTCATTTGGCAGCGAGGTGCATTTGACAGTATACACTAACTTACCTTTTGTCTTGTTCTTGTTCTGGTCTGACAGATGGTCAGTTCTGGTCCTGGTGATCAGCTCTACGTTGGATGCTGCGTACACCTGAAAAAGGAGGAGACACATCTCTTATGGTCCGTTTGCTCTGGCTTCACTCCCTCATTGTTTGGGACCAATGAACCGAAAATCGACTCATCAGTTTTTCTACCTGGTGTGTAGAAAAGTATTAAAGTGGTAACTGTTCTCTCTGCCATGAAACAGGAAGAGAACGAGCATCAAGTGTCGTTTAAGGAATTTAAGGAAATATTTCACATTTTCTATGTATGAACTGTGCATGAACAACTATGATCCTTCTGTTTCATTGAACTTTTATCAAACTTCAATAAAATAAATCCAAATAGATTTAAATAGGATTTGGGAGAGGTAGTGTTGTATAACTGTGGACACCAGTGGCAGTGATGGAGCAGATTGAGATTCGAGGATTTTCATTTCTGAGAACCCAAACAAAAGCAATATATCATCAATATATCATCAGCTGCTAAAGAGGTTAACCTTTATGATGACAAAGAGGTGATAAAGTAAAAAATTGATATGTTGAAACTTTACATTTTTAACTTTGGTGTTAACCTTTTTGGTGGTGACCTTATGGTTAGGTTCAGGTGTTAAAATACCTGGTTTTGTCACCACAAACACAGTCCGGATGTCTCCTTAAAATGTGTCAGTGAGGCCAACAGTAGTCTCTCGCTTGGCAGCCGTGTCACAGTTGATATACATGTCACCTAAGATATTGTAGAAATCTTGATATAATACATATAAAATGTACATGTGTTTTGCATAAAGTTGCAATGTTAACATTTAATTCTGAGCAAAAAACTGACTTATTGCTATCTGTTCTTCTACCTACTGAGCATAAGTAAAAGTTAGAATGCCTTGACTTTTAAAGCATAAATATCCAGCGAGTGTTTCCCCCTTTTAAGAAGAAAAGAAAAATACAATTTATCTTTTGTTTTTCTCACTACAGCAAAAATGTACACAGCTGTGACCCAATCAAAACAAGAGTTGTGCGTATCATTGAAACCCTCTGTCCCACTCTGCAGCATACAGGCCGAGATCTTCGAGCGACTGTTCTTAGCAGAATACTGGAATTCCTCACTGGTGATCACGAAAAAGGAAAACAGTGATAAAAAATTGAGCAGGCTGCTGATTCTATGTTTAGGCTGGACGGCGGACGAGTGAAAGGCAGAGCTAAAAAGCGTCTGGGAGGAGAGACGCTCAACAGGAGTTGTCTGTGTATGTTTGTAACTCTAAATCAATGATGCAGAAAATAGATGCTTTTCAGGCAACAGTATTTTACTGTAGAGCCTGTCTGAAGTGCTTTCAAACCACTAGTGACAGATGGTCCTGGGTGTCTGACACTCTTCTCCCATTGATCCCTCCACGAGGTCAAGAAAACAAATAGGGTCAAGGTAATGCGTCTTGCGCGGTGCATAGACTGCTTTTTTCTTTTACTTAATTTTAATAGGCCATCTGGTCTTTTTATGTGCTGATGAATTTTCCTCACCTGGAGGCTAATTCAAGCAAGCAATTGTTGTTACTTAAATATCACCTTAAAATAGCACGTCTCTTTATCCAAAAAGGTAGAGGGTTATGTCCTCAGACGTCCAAAGCAGAGGTTTTAAAATAACTTTAGGAGTGATTCATTCTGGAAATTAAGCCCTCTGAGTGAAGTGGACTTTCAGGAAATATCAAACCGAGCTCCGAGACCAGTGGTTTACTCTGCGCTCTGTGAGAGATCAGCGAGCTGTCTGAGCAGCCCCGTACTCTACCTTGGCTTCATATCCATTCACCGTCTCAGTCTTCTCGCTCCTCCAGCCCAGGATGCCCGTCTTATTCCTGCAATAAAAGATTCAACACATCCCACATGAGCTCTCGGTGGTCTCATCTTCCAGCCAACATACAGTCGCATCACAGTTGGTTCGGATTACTTGTCCTGTCCCAGGCAATCCGCTGATATACATCTGAGAGATACAGTACACTGGTGGGTTAAATCAACCGCCTCCCTTTAGATTGCAAGTCACAGGCCCTGTTTTTTTCTCTGTAATACGCAGGCTGAAAACGTTGCAGCCATGGACCTTGTTTGTCGTCGAAGTAGATCAACGGTTTAGAACATGTAGGTTAGGAGGTTCTTAGAAGCCACGCCTTTGGTCAGAAAATCCATCACCTTGATCAAAACTTTGGAACCTCGTAACATGGTGTATTACATGATAACAGCACCATGATGTTATGCCACCATTGCACCCTAATCCCCTGCTTAGGGATGGCCCAACCAAATACCCGCAAAAGTAGGTACTAGCTGTACGCGTATTTTGTGCTATTGAGCAAATGCTAGCATGCTGTATACTCAACTTAAAACAGTACAGAGACAGTACAGTATATTCAGTGTTTTATCTCATAAATACAGTAAATGGCCTTTCTGAAATTGGTGCCAGCAAAACGTTTCAACGATGAGACACTTGCAATGTTTCCTTTATCAACTTCCATACAGTTATTTACTTCAGAGTCCATAGCACATTTTTTTTTATACTTTCATACAATTGCTTGAATTATAGATAGCCAAAATAGCTAAAACCACTTTGTGAAACACACGATCGTTTAAAGGATATCACCACACAATGAGGCTGAGGAACACTTTGTTAAACTGTTGGAGGTAAACACAGTTGGTTTGAAATGACTGACTCTTGGATGTTTTTATCAAAGCGTCCGTACTTTCATCTGGAACCTAGGGTGTGTGACTCATCTAATGTCAGACAAAAATCATATCTCTGTTTGAGTTCTGAAGTGACATCATAGCTCAATTACCGGGCTGGTCAGTAAACCTTCTCATGCTCGGTATCTCTGCCCTAAGAACAGCAAAACTGCAGCGCTGTAATTTTTTTTGCATGGCTGCGTGAAGACGTATTAACACCGGAGGTGGGTGTCCTGTCGGTGGTGCTTGACAAAGTGGTTTGCTCGAAAGCATCATAAATAGATTATTGGCATGTAGACAGGAGTGCTGACCACGGAAAATGCACAGAGGTGACACTGAGGTACAAGTCTGACAGGGAGATGATTACCCCCCCCGACACCCACCTCTGCCTGCCTGCTCACTTCTCTCTGCCGCTCACCTTGCTTTTTTTTATTTGTTAACATTCACTTCCTGTCTCCAGATCTCTTTCCATAATTTACCTATCTATCACTGTGCCTCTCCGCAGTCTATTTTCCTCCCTTTTTCGGCCTCTGAAACCACCGACTCCCCCTGTTTTTGGCACACATATTGTGCTTTGTCCCCTATAGTCTTGTACTCCATTCATCTTTTTCTCCCTGTTTCTCTTTGCTTGTCTTCCATTTCCCCACTCGCCACTCCCTGTCCCATCCCTTCTCTCTACCTCGCTCTAAATCTCTCCCTCCATCCCCTTTCTTTCCATTGTCTCCCCTCCATCCCTCTCTGTCTAAAACTTCCCTTGTTCTGTCATCCCTCTCTCTTTCTCTCTGTCACATCAGTCTTATCTCACCACCTGACTAGAATGAAATGAGTCCTCTTGTCCTCTGTGCCATGTCCCTCCCTCCTTCTCCCCCCTTTTCCACAGCTTTCCATCTGTAAGTCTATGTCACTTTATGGGCAACTGTGCCATTCATAATACTGCAGAATAAATAGCTCTTAAACTGACTGCACACAGGCCACATGCTCGTCCAGTGTTCTTCTCAATCTTCCTCCAGTCTGCTTATGTCTTCCATGCCTCTCACAAGTCTTTTCGTTCTGCTGTCCGCCCCTCCATCTCCATGTGTATTCGACTGTTGGGCTTTTTTGAAGAGGCCTGAGCCTGATCCACACAGCCTGAAGCTGATTTGTGCCTCACTACATCCACCTCATGCTTACTTCTGACACGTCCTTTGGCATTTCAGCCGTTTGGGTGCAAATGCAGGAATTGTGGCTAATGCGGCCACAAGAATAATAAGATAATGATTTCGCTTGGGTTCGATCTGTCTATTTGTCAGGGACTGTGCTGTTCTCAGCAGACAGGAGAAAAACTGTAAATGAGCAAGAGTCAGCTAAGAAGGGTCATTTTTATCAGCAGTCCTGGCCATGTGGTGACACTCCCAAGACACAATAAACATAATGAATACTAAATCAGTGTGTATAGGAAGAGCTATACAGACAGAAAACTGATCACAGAGAGAGAGATGCTTGCCTGTTTGAGAGAAAAACCGTAGGCTATGTGGGATTAAGAAAATAGTTTTAGAATAAAACCTCTCAAATAAATTGTGTTAACGTGGGTTGCAAGCTGCATTTAAAATATCAAGCTGGATGACATCGGGGATGGAGAGCATCTCACAATAGTTATCCCAATTCTTTTCAAAAGCTGCCGTAAAAGTCATTTTAGGCCACAGCAATCCCAAAAAAGTCTGCAAAATCTTGGACTTACTTAAGAAACTCAACTTACAGAGAGAGATCTTTTTTTTTTGTTCAATAACTACATAATCTCACTTTAAACCAGAACCATTGTAACCTTTCCATGAGGTCATCCATTGATCATATTCACACGGGGACGAGGTAGAACTATATTTGATAACCCATTTGCTAATTAAGCATTGAACGTCTTCCTAGCTAACATTGTTATTTGATAACATCCAGTGTGTTTCAATTCCAGGATTAAAGACACGTGGCCATGATGGATGTTGATGTTTTAAGAGCTAATTTTTAATTTCTTAATCGTATAATGTAACACTATCGAACAGAAATGCTAGCCAGGAAGTGGTTGAATGCTATGGTTAGCTGTTATCTAACATAAGATAATGGGTGATTAAATATGCTGTTGACCTGTAAAATGATGTGAGGAAAATGTGCTGTGAAGCTGTGTGAACACTGTGAATTGGTTTGTGTACTACAGTTTTAAGCCTCGAGATGGACATATTTGTAACCATCATAGTTGGGTTTTTTGTGCCAGAAGTAAGCATATTTGGATGAGATAGTAGGATTGGTACATTTCTGTGCTGATTGATTGTCCCCATGGTAGCAACTTGTCGATCACAATATGGCAACACTCGAAAGCAAACTGTGCTTTATTGTCTATTTTACTCTAAATGGGGCTATAATTTACAAGATGAACATCATGCTGTACTGAAGAAGCCTTTAAACTAGCATCTGAAACCATTAACTCATTAGAAAACTGTTTAGTGAGATAATAAATAAAGTGTAACGTAGTGTTATTTTCTCGTAAGCTTTCTTTTTGAAACCCGTGAAGTCGGAAAAAGGAAAGAATGCAGTTTATGTCACTTTGCTTCACCTTTCTGACTCGGCAGCTCCTTATATTTTATACAGGTAATGACAAGAACATGATTTTAGGATTAACTGAATCGTTCAATACCCTTTCATCACAGGATTATTTACCTTTAGGCTCGGTTGTAGATACATCATTAATATAAGTGGCACAATGCAATTACAGTACTGTACCATACAGTGCTACATGAGTTTTGTTGTCCTCCCCCGCTGCTGCTGCTTCTGTTAGTGTTTTCCTACACTGTGTGAAATGCATTTTGACAGCCACCAGAGAACATGCCTGAACTCGTTCCGCTCAGCTGTGGGTTGTAGTGTAGGAGACAGCGACATTGAAAGAGTGACAGAAATTCAACAGTAACAACAAAAGAGTGATTTTCCCCACTCAGAACATGTCCTGTGGCTGAACTGCATCGTCCTGTACCCAGGCTACTGTTGGTGCAGAAAATGATTATCGCGCTTGTTCTATGGAAGATTACTTCTTTCTGTGCGATTGCTAAACATAGCTGCAAAATTCTGAGACTAAAAAGAAGCCCTTGCTCGCGGGTCTTTAGGAATGTTATACGAAATCCTGATGTTTACCCTTGACATTTTGACTTTACTGTTGGATTTTCTGTTACAGCTGCACCAGAAATCGAGTCTGTTTTGCTTAGCTATTGACAAAAATGAGGAAAATCTATATTAAAAAAATTGAGTAAATACAGAGTACATTAACACAATTGTATGTCAGGTGCACGCATCACTGGAGGATTTCAGCACACCACTGGTTCCTTTTGTGCCCAAAATGGTACGACTTTCTGATTGTTTGTATTAGACAACAACTTGACATTCCTAGATTAACATTCTGCACATATCAGTATTGTGTCTGACCTCTCGAAGGCGATGTTTCGGGTGTCCAGCTGAGTGGTAACCACTGGAGCCGACAGCCTGGCTGCTACCTGCTCGTCGCTGGGCTGCACCGCGCCCAGAAGGCCCAAACCTGCAGCGTTGCTGCTGCAGGCGCCGCCGTTCACCCGGCCAGGTGAGAGCGCTGTGAGAGATGAGACGCACAAGGTCTCGCAGAACACCAGCTGCCTGTCATGGTCGACCTCCATCACCTCTGCGCTGGAGTCTGAGAGGCAAGAGGGAGAGAAAAAACAAGGCCAATGACAGTGAGCACGAGAGAGGGAGATCAGAAACTGAGGCTAGGAAAGTGCTACGACACCAAAGTGCCAGTGAGGCTGCAGAACACAAAAAGACAAAAGTCAAGAAAGATGATGATTGATGTCTTGAAACCGCAGATGCTGCAGATGGACAGAGAAGGGGAGAGAGCCAGGCAGGTAGGTCGAGAGGAAAGTAGCACAGAGAGGGAGAACATTATGCAGAGAAAGGTCAGAAGAAGAGGAATAATTTAAAGGCGTGAGAGGAAGAAAGATAAAAATAAAAGAAGAACTGGGTGAAATGATACAAAGAGGAGCCTGTTGAGAATTGACAGAGTGAGCTACAAAGAGGCAGGAGGAGAGGGAGGATCATCCTGGGAAGGTGCGGTCACACCTGCACCAGTCTCTGTGAATATTTGCTCTGTCTCACATTTAAATTAAACCTGTGAGAACGTTAAAATTCAGCTTTGTCCAACCTGGTGATGTCTTAATGCATTTCGCACAAAGTTGTTTGCTCCAATTAACCACTAGGATAATAATAAGTGATCATAATTTCTTTGCTCAATATTTCTTCAATAGCTATATCAGTCAAAATATGTCACATCAGTCAGGGGTTTTCAAACGTTTTGTGCATACCAAAGGGTAACCCAAAATCTCAAGGCACACCTGTATTCATATATGTGTAAATTGGCCTCTATAACATTTAGCAGACACGTTTGTTCAAAGAATCTTACAATAATTCATACATACATGGATGGCGGTGGCTGCAATGCAAGGTGCTGACCAGTGCATCAGGAGCAGGTTGGGGTTCAGTATCTTGCCCAAGGACACTTCGACATGCAGACCAAGGGAATCGAACCAGTGACCTTCCGATAACAAGATGCTTGCTCTACCCCTGAGCCACAGCCGCCCATGTCATGTTATCTACTCACTCTGTACATGTTTATTTTTATCTAATAATGCCGAATTTAAATCTGTACCGGGAAATTCAAGCATACAAAGTAATGACATACTAAATTAAAAACTCGAAAACATGCGTTACATGTTGTATAGTTACGGCACGCCATTTAAGAACCACTGACAAAGGTTATTGTTCAGTAAAAGCAAGGTTATTTCACAGAACTTAAAGCAAATGCTTACTATGGTACATCTTCAAGCCAATACATTTTGGTCTCATACATATTACAAAGGATTTTTTTGAATAAAAAGGCATTTTCACCTTCTTGGCAAGAGTTATGAGAATATTAATCCTACTGCCAGCGGGCTAAGCTTCTGCCAAGAGCCACTTAGCTTAGCACAGCACAAAGACTGGAATCAGGGGGACACAGCTAGCCTAGCTCTGGCCAAAGGCAATGAAATCAACGTGACGTGAGCATTCATAAGAGCTCTCTTACTAACATGTATCTCATTTGTTTAGACTGCATAAAAGATTTTTATCTATGGGGCGGGCTCAGTGACTTCCTGATGCCTTTCTGTCTACACGTTGGCAAGAAAATGAAAGTATATTCCCAAAATGACTTACAATTCCTTAAAAATACATTATTTGCATTTGCAAATAATTTCAGTCCAGTGTTATTGTCTCTGTTCTACTGTATTAAATACACTAAAATGCTCTAGTAAAAGTGCTTGACATTTGAATTTAAACTCTGACCTGTTCCCCTGAAAATGAAGCTCCGGTTTCCTCTCTGCCAGGTCATCTGTTCAAAGCCAGTCAGGGTGGTGTCAACACGGAGGCACTGGCCGCTCTTCCAAACTCTGTAGGTGTCGCTGGGGCAGATACGAGACACCAGGGGCACTGAGGACAAACACAGACACACTTTAAATGAAAATGTGCCATTTCTATAGGACGTGTGCAGAATGCAGTGCAGCACTTCTCAGTTTTCAGTTCATTATTTTCATTTTCCTCATATTTTCAGAGACTAACACTGAAAACACTTCCACTTGTGGTTTTCTAAAGCACTTCAGATTAAAAAGCACAAGCTGATTAAGTCTAAAAACAAAGCCAGACTGCAGGATGGGAAGTGTATGAGCATCAGGGTCCAGTAGAACAGGAACAAACAGCCTTCTTCAGCCCCAGAGGGAGACGATAACATGATTAGTTCTGACTGGTCGGTGCTGGACTGCTTTACCGACTGGAGTGATGCAATGACTGGACTCACCCCAGCTGGTGAACTCCCATTTCATCTCCACATAGAAGTCCTGGGCCTGTACAGAAAGAGGCAGAGAGAGGAGAAAGACAGCAGGGTAAAGGAAGATATATGAGAAAGCAAGGGGCATTAATGACGGGGATGGAGAGAGAGATAGAGAGAGACAGAGAGAGACAGATAACGAGAGAGAGAGAGTGATGAAGTTAAAGATGGATCGACAAAGAGAGGAGAGGAGAACAGCAAAGTGGAGGAAAAGAAAAAGGGAAGATTGAACAACAGTGGTGCTGCTTCATTGTCTGTTCCAGAGATGGGGTACAGGCACAGAGAAGTGGTTATGTGTGTGTGAGGGTTAATAATAGAACTGATGGATGAAGAGGAGGATGATGTGGATGGGAGCAGCGGCAGACAAACAACAGGGTGATGCGTGCAAGGTTTGCGTGTGCATGTGTGTGAGTACTCATTGTCGTTTTCAAACTGCGAGGGTGTTGTGTCTACCATGTGGGCTTGCTTCTGTGTGTGTGTGTGTGTCTGTGCGTGTGTGCGTGTGTGTGTGTGTGTGATTATATCAGGGAGCCAGCTGGAGCAGATACATAGGAAGACAGACTGTGTGAAGGCAGCTCCCCGCATCTCTGCCACTGTTCTCTGCAGCTCGACTGCCGCAGCAGCTTCAACACGATCAACACTTTTTCTGTCAGGATTAAAACCATCGACCTTCAGGCTCTCCAGCCTCGGCTTGTCCATCACTGCTACTGCGCCTTGAAGCATGGCATTCTGGTTTATCTGACATCAAAGTGTTGGTGTTCCCACAACATTATAATAAATGCAGCTCCAAAACTGTCATTGGAGCTGATGAAAGCGAGTCTGCGTAGAGAGCAAGTCGATAGGACGGGTTTGTGTTCTTTGTGGAAGTCATTATTTTTATATGCACGCAGTATTTTTGGTTAAGTTTAGGAAACAAAACTGCTTGGTTATATTTAGGGATGGATCATGGGTTGAGTAGACCTTTTTTGACAAAGTTAACCACGTCGTTCTGCTACTTTTTTCCTGAGTTGCAAAGCCATGACAAAAGGTTATTGGTCAGTTACAATGACGATCTAACAAGATGGTTTGTTCCACAGAACCATCTGTAAAAATCACTGTTGGAAACTGGTTGGAAAAGGGCAGGAACTTTCAAAAAGCACTTGGCAGGTGGTTGGATGGACCATCTGTCTATCACCGTCTATCATGGGCTAACTTCAACCAATCAGATCCACAGTAGGAGGGGGCGACCGTCACCAAAGCCAGTTGGTAAATCAAACGCTTCCCCAAGCCATTCCAGAGAGGAGCGAAAACATCTTTCCCACTCTCTGCTCTTCTTTCAGTGAAACAAACTCTCCAGTTCTGATATAACTGATGTTATAGCCATTTTCAAACAATCAGTTGCTTGTCTCGCTGGACATCACACCTACCAGCCACCTTAACCACACATGTAGCTGGCGTCTCTAGCTGCCTGTTGTTTCTCTGAGGATGCTGATTGGCTCAACACTTGTGTGTTTGGCCACAAGAGCACAGCTGTCTCACAAGGTAAATGATGGTCCTGGAGCAGCATTAATTATGATGTTATAGGAACAACACCAACACAGCGCTATCAAATCGTGCTGCTCTCAGTGCTCCTTTCGGGGGAGAGTGATGACTCAGATTACCCAGACACAGAGGGCTTCGTAACACGGAGTTGTATCCTTTGAGGGTAGTTCCCTTGTTGGATATTAAACAAAGTTATTAATACCTTTAAACCAAATCTAAAATGTTTGAACCTATAAAAAAATGATGTACATGTAAAAAATTTAAATCCACATTTCAGATGGATGCATCTCTGATCAGAACGCCCTTGATATACACTTGTTTGTGTCTATGTAGTGTGTGTGTGTGTGATCATGGGACTATCTTTTTTCCATGTGTACATCAAACTGTTTGTGTGTGAGTTCTTGTGCGAAATCCCACTTGGCGCAGTCGCTCCAGAAGGACGGGGATGCCCGCCAGTCTCTTGGCAGTCCTCTGGTAGTCACGGTAACGAAGCACGAGACGCACCAGCTCTGGATCTCTGGTGCTCACCGCCTCCTGAAGAACTGCAGGAGAAAGAGAGAGAGAAAGAGATGGAGAGTAAAACAGAGCCAATCACTCAGGCCTCATCTAAAATTTATGCACATGAGCAATTTAAGGGGGGCAGCAAGAATTGCCGAAACTGAAGTAGGCCAAAGGAAAAGCTGGTACGACCAATTACTGCGGCTCGGCCGTCATTCATCAGGCCGCCACTTTGCTGTTAATCTTACAGGCTGTTCTACGCTTGAACAATTACATAACAATTTCCTTTCCTTTCCTTTATCAGCACACCTGTGAGTGCAGGTTTATACACACAGACGTACACACACAGTCGAAACAATCAAAATGTGGCAGGATACAAATAATGTGTGTAATCTACTGCGCCTCCTGGCAGTAATCAGATTAGGAGAAACAGAACAGGATTACTTCATGACGCTCTGCAACCACACAGTCTTGGTAATATTCCTGAAAATAACAAAGGTTCAACTTTGATCTTAATCCCTCATCATCAAGATAAATAAAGCATCCAATAACACGCAGGGTTACACAAGTTAAGAGGGAGTCACAGCAAAAACCAAAACCTGAGGATGGGGGTGGGATACAGGACCCCGAAAAGGGGTATTGTATAATTTCAAGGTTAAAGAATGAATTAATTTCATGCTCCATTAGTCTCCAATTGCCAGGCCGATCTCCACAGAGCATTTGCACAGTGGCAGCAGCCAAGAGACGTCTGACAGAAGCCACAGTTTTTCTGCGAAAGAGGTGGTGAAAAAAAAACCATCAAGAGTATAATCAAGAGGACAAAACTGTGCTAAACGCATCAGAACCAGTGTAAAATAGAGCCAGTGGGACATGTTGTGGTGGGCCAAATACAGCGCATGATATATCGTACATGAAATATTATTATAGTCCTCTAATTGTGACCAAGGGGGCCACAACCAGAAATGTAACATTTTCAGACCATTTGTGACTGGGTATTTAATGGGGTCAAAGCATTTTCTGGACATTTTTTTAATAATAGGATAAAGCACATTGCAGAATGGGACAAGAAGATTATTTTTAGCACCGTCTTCATGATAAGACTAAAACCCCTTGGCAGCTTGATATCAAAGGAGCTCAAAGTAGCAGTTTAAAAGGGCAATATGTAAGATATGGCCAGAATTTAAGTTTCAAACTTTAAAAGGTGATTAAAATCATCAACAGAGTGTGAAGAAACAGTAGGGTTATGTCACAGACCTCTTAATCTATATATGTGCGTGTTGCAGATATGTCTGCCTAAGTTAGCATGCTAGCCCCAGCATGACCTATCTCCTAATAGTTTGCTACTTAGTCTAACAAGTACAAAAAAAAGATATCAGAACAAAGGAAATATTCTTACACATAATTTTTTTCTTTTTACCAGAAATGTTAAAAAAAAAATTAAACCTCCAGTTGATTATTAGGGCCACTTAGCACCTCCACTAACTGAGCATCTGATAGCTACAGCAAAGAGTATAGCGAGCAGCAGTTAGCGGTTTGCAGCTACAGCTAAAATTCTGACCATTTCTTACAAATCACACCTTCAATAAATGGCAACACTGTATAATAAAGGTGCGCATAACCCAGATGCCTGTAGTTACCGGCCACTTGTTACCATTTATCTATCAATTAGAAGTTAGTTTATGATTTATTCCTTGGTAACTATATTTTCATAATTATAAAAACTATAATTCATAGAAAATAATTAGTGTTGCCAATAAATGAATCCCACATGTATTTTAAGACATAGTGATGTTTACTATGTATTAAAAAACAACAGTAAGCAGAATGTGTGAAACCTCTTGCATTTCTGTTTGGCACATTAAGGGATGGTGGCACAGTTTTACTACTAATTAGAGCTAAGCTTCCATGTTTATCTATAATGACACCATTCGGAGTATAAATACATAATATTTTTACCGTCCAAAGGAGGCAAAAGTGTTCATGGGAAATGTGGGTGTTAACGTTTAAACCACCGGTGAGAGACAGACTGCCAATTGTCTCCACCGTGGTCTCTCTGTTTCCTTTAATTACGCTGCAAAGTCATAATTACTTTGACATATTATTGTATAAAATGCTGCATGTAGCATTTTTAAAAAAATGTTTTAAACAACCCAACCCCCACCTCACCGTCTGATAATGCATTATGTATACTGCAGATTGCACGGGCTACCAGACAACTAGACTCGGTTTCCTCCGCAGACACACACATGCACAAACACACAGTAACGCACCGGTCCATCCGTTGCGGTTCTCCTTGCTAACGTCAGCTCCTTGCTGCAGCAGGACCCTGGCACAGTCCAGGTGGCCCAGCGTGACAGCCAGGTGGAGAGGAGTCCGCCCACGAGGGTCCAGAGACTCTAAATCAGTCTGGGTGGAGGAAGAGGAGAAAGAATGGAAAACAAAAAGGAAAAAGAAGAAGGAAATGATTATTAAACAAGCAGTCGTATAGAGTGTAAGGGAGCAGCATGGGCAAAAGGGGAAGAAGAGCAGACAGAGAGAAATGAAGTAGCAGGAGAGGAAATTGGGGTTAATTGCGTATCATTGTAGTGCTCTTCGAGCACAGACAGAGAGGCAGGGAGAAACAGAAAAATATAATAGAGAAGCTAGTGTGGAAATGACGACTGAGAGATGGAAAGAGAGACAGTGACAGGTGCTAATTGATCTGTCACCACCCTTACATGGTTGAGCACTGCACTCCTGTATCTCTTTTATTTTCTGGGCTGGATGGATTGGGTTTATCTAAACACAGACAGTTCTTTTAAACAGGGCCTCCACACACCAGAGCTGTTAAAGCAGCCTCCTGTCTGCTATTCTTCAAAACATTAAGACATGGAACATTACGGTTCACAGACAGTTTCCAGTTTGGGTCCTGAAAGGAAAATGTGAGCAGGTTATGTAAACAGGGAGCACAGTTCTCAACCTGCTGTGCCATCGAGCAAAGCACATACACCTTTTTTTTTCATCTTCTGAACATGCGTAGCTGTGCAAGTGTGACAACAACATTGATGAACAAAAAGCATAATTAATGCTCGAGGCTTCACTTCAGCTCTCAGCTCCACTGCGCTGTATTTAGAAGCATGTCAACAAGACCTCATTTGTCAGCCATATTACATTAGTGTTAATCTGTCAAATCAATCGCACCAGAGCTCTGATATGCTAAAATTAAAAAGGTATTAATGAAGGAGGATTTTTTTTTTAAAACTGTCTCACACATATCAAAAGACATTTGGCAGACAGCTAAGGATAATTTTAGATGCCCAGGATATCGACTTATTGATGTCTCTGTTTTTTGGTGCATCTTTAAACCAAACAAATAAATGAAAAGGGGTTATAGGGCCAAGCCAGGATAAGTTTGAAAAAAAATAATAATAATAATGATGAAAAAAAAAAATAAAAAAATAAAAAAAAATATATATATATATACATATATATATATATATATATATATATATATATATATACATATATATATATATATATATATATATATACATATATATATATACAGTGGATGTTGTTTAGTCCCTTAGGCTGCAAATCAATCACAAAATATCCTTTTAAAGTTATGTTTTTGGAGTAAAGCTCAATTGGGAGAGACTAGTGAATGAAGTAAAGAAAATGTTTATCACAGCAGATGAAAAGTGATAACAAGTCTTGTCAGAAAGCCATTTGCACAGGGAGATTTTGTGCTTGAAGGGTATCTGCCCAGAGCAGCGGCAACAAGAATGCCCCCATGGAGTCCAGACACTGGTGGTTGATGTCACTTCTGAGACAAGATAGGCTGATGAAATGATGAAGCTGATGAAGCTGGTGAATCTGCGAAGACTGGGCGGTGATTGGGAGGTGGTGGAGGGCGCGTGCAAAACAGCAACATGAACAAACTAAAGGCAGTAGCCAGTCCTATTTAAAAAGACAGCAGCAAGGTGATAGGCTAACAGTGAAGGTGTGTCGCTGTGTGATTGGAGAGATGTGCCCGGCTGATGTGAGCAGCTGATATCAGTTGACAGCCCCGGATAATGACAGGCAATTATGAGTGAGCATGAGTGAGAGGCGCGAATGAAACGATGGTACGACAAATAAAGTAAGGACTGAGCATGAGAAAGAGTAGTCTTCATCTCTGAACCTTGGCTCGAGCTTCATTAGTTTGACATTTTGGAAAAACCTCTTTTTTGATTCCTTCCTTGAGTGGTAGCAGCAACAGACATTAGGCCATTAGCCTAGCTGAGCATAATGACTGGAAGCAGAAACAGCTAGCCTGGCTCTGTCCAATATAAAATCCACCTACCAGGAAGCTCAGATTTATTACCTCCACCAAGGAGGTTAAGTTTTCGACCCAATACGTTTGTGTGTTGGTTGGTTTGTCAGCAGGATTACATACACAGAAAGTACTGACTAGATTCCCACGAAACTTGGATGGAGTTTAGGTCCCAGAAAAGATCCAGATAAAGGAACGGATCCAGGGTTGTTTTTTCTCACTGTCTTTAACATTGTGAGATAAGTACAGACGTATATATTTGTTTTTTATATCTCAGGGAATAATGCATGGATCTTGATGAAAAAAAATAAATAAAGGGGGACTGTGGCATCAATGGTCTCTTCTGTCTCTTAGCAGAAGCAATTAAATCAGTAAGGTTGAAAAAATATTTCTTTAAAATTAGAAAGCACTACTGGCCTGTAGGCAATAATTCCATATCATAGGACATAATCTTATATGTGATACATTTCCAGTGTTGGTGTACTGCAGGTCTTGTTGTGCTTCATATGTCTTTACAGGTGTCAGTCCAGGCATGTTGAGTAGATAACTAGATGAGTCAATAGTTGTTGGCGCCCTCTGCCAAAGGTTATACAGTGTCGCACAGAAAGACTGACATGTCGTTATGGATCAGAAATGACTGAGAATCCTCCAAGAGCTGCTGTGAAATACAGCAACAGTTACTACGTAAGTCATTACCACAGGAGCTACGGTGAGTGTACATCTGATGAGATATCAAGTCTCATCACAGATCACTTGATTTAATCAACCTCTGCATGAACTGCCCGCCCCTCTCTTTGTCCGTCCCGATGCACCACAGTGTTCATGTTGCTTCTCTGTGCAGTGTGCTCTTTCAAAATCGGCAACGTTTACAAAACTGATCTCAGATCTGCCAGCTAATTAAGGAGAGCCGCTGACGGCCACCATTATCCAAGGTGCGGGCTGATCCAAGGTCAGTTCTGTTAGTCGGCTTGAATTCTAATTAAGGATCACTCTAGGAGTTAAGTATGAGTCAGAATCGGCACTTTAGAAAGACCTGAAGGAAGCTGGGGAGAATTATTTCTAGGAATAAAAAATGAACCCATCTGGAGAACACTGCTAGGTAATTTTTGTAGTGCTTTTTTATAATATTAATACCTCCAATATGTCAGAAATATGGCTGAGCAGGTGAATTCAAGGAAGACTCTAAAGTCCTTATTGATCCACATACATTTCTAAATCAAAGCAGTGGAGGGTGCAATGAATTAAAGCCGAGTTAAAGCAACTGAGAATAGACCAGAAAAAAAAAACTCAATATGAGGAGGCTGCTCTGTTTAAGGCACTCATATCTTGATAAAAATGAGTAGCAGCAACCGTCCATCACAGGTTAACTGTTACGCTCCGGGAAACACACCGTGTCAGCGGCACCAGGAGGACTCAGCAGTTACGTTATCAATCAGTTACTGCAGCCGCCTGTTTCCTTTATTTGCAAGTGAAATGAGAAACACACAAACATGGATGCCTCTGAATGCAAGTAGATGCTCACGTACATACACTAAAAGGGAATACTGGATTGAGTTTAGGGAAGCATAACCCAATAATGGGAACATGATATCATGTTTCAGTGTGTTAATGGGTGTGTTATCTCCGTACAATCTCCAACTATCCACTCTTTAGTTAAAAGGCTTAATGTTTTCCACAGTTCTTTCAAAAGCAACCCTGAAGAGACAGACTGAGACACAAAGAGAGACACATGAATAATGTGGCTAGAGAAGATTTCTGTTGAAAGAAACTGCCTGTCAGCAACTGTAACATGCAAGACAGGCGAAGATGGAGAGGGAGAAAAGAGCAACATACTGCTGTTGCAAGTGGAAAAACTAAGAAACGGGGAGGAGTGAGGAAAGGGAACAGAAGGAGACAGAGAGTTAGGAGCTGGAGGAGACAACAACATGTGGGAGTCCCTCAGGAGCCGCGGAGCCCAGGGAACAGAGAAAGGGAGCGACATAGCAACATAGGAGAAGAAAGAGAGCAGTCAGCTCTGTTTACGTGTGCTGGGTTACGAGTCGGAGTGTAACATGCAAATATGGCCACTTTTGCTGCCGTACGTGACTGGCGTGTGCATGTTTAGCACGAGAAGCATCTCAAAGGACAGACAACATGCGCTTAGGCAGCACAAATATGAAGTGCTGTCGATGTCACAGGAAGAAAAAAGTCCACTGCAGGTTGTCCATCACTGAAACAACATGAGAGAAAAAGACTGTGCCAGCAGGACCAGCGACTGAGTGGTAATAAAGAGTCTTGGAATACATTTTCCCTCCAAATGGAAATGGTATTTTGGAATGAAACCCTTCACGCATTGTTGTAGGCACATGAAAGGGAGAAAAAAAAGAGAGTCTGGAACAAAGCTGATGGTAAAAAAAAAAAAAAAAAAAAAGATGAGAGACTGGGAGAATGGGAGATACAAAGAAAAATAAACTTGGCTCTACTTGTATTTCTGTCTTTTTATGGCACTTGCACCATCTCGCAGCTGTCCTTTCATCCAACTGCTCCCCCCTTTAAGTGGCCGCGTGTAATGTTGGTGATTATCAGTTTAAGCTTATTTTACAGCCGTGCTCGGTTTCAATTACACCAGATACAACGGCTGAGGGTGAGCGGCTTAAACGCAGCAGCAACAACAGCAAAAGAAAGACACACAACGGAGAGCTGGAGAGGAGGCGCAGAGCAGAGGGATGCTAACGAGGGGCGAGGATAAACAGAAACATGTGGCGAGGTGGACGGAGACAGAGAGAGAGGGAGGGGAAGTCAAGAGAGGATAGCAGCGGGGCGATTACAGAAGAAAGGGAGGATGTTGAAGGAGACAGGTCGCGGAGAGTGCAGGATGCTGCCAGAAAGCAGTCTGTACGTGTATAACACGGGACGACAGGGAACAGAACAACCCACTGACGTGTAGAGCCCGCAGATGCTCCTCCTTTTCCTCAACTACACCTGATGAAGCTCCTGTCGTGGTAAAATATTTTTTAAAAAGCGAGAAGCGTATATTTCACCTGTCATCTTGGCTCTTGACTTTTTTCTCCAGCGCCTCTTTGTGATGCATTACCAGGCACGCATATTATTTATTTATGGTGGTCATTGCAAGCCACTCTAGCATTAAATTAAAGTCTGTAATGTTATGGAGTGCATGTCAGTTTGACGAGGCCTCATTCCCATTTTTTGACCTTATATAAAGTTAGAAGGTCTTGACTGAGAGCATCATTCACATTCTCACCACCTTCGCTGACAGGTCGGGAGTTTGAAATGGACCAAGCCCCTTCAATCTGGATCATGATCTCCACTGATCTGGCAACCTCGCCATCCTTTCCTCATGATCCTCTTCTCTATCATCGCTACCAACAGTGCAGTGCAACGCCTACCCCCTTGTCAAATTTCCTAATCAGCACGAGTCAGTGCGCGAGAAATTTGTTGTGATGACACCTTCGAGCCCGATCAGAAAACATCCAGACTGAAGTGATGCGCTGCAGCTCATTTGGTCCAATTTGCATCAAAAGTAGCTGTTACAGACCGAAAATGAATACGGTGACAGACGGTGGTTGGAGTTTGAAGCACACACACACACATGTATTTTTCATCTAATTCAAGGCTCAATTCGGGGCGCCGTTTAGCTCAGTTGGTAGAGCGCGTGTCCCATGTGCCGAGGCTCTGCAGCGGACCTGGGTTCGACTCCCGACCCGGGTCCCTTTGCTGCGTGTCACTCCCCCTCTCTCTCACCCTATTTCCTGTCATATCTTCAGCTATACTATCAATAAAGCCATAAAAGGCCAAAAAAATACTTAAAAAAAAAAAAAAGGTTCAATTCAAGACAGTAGCATTGATGGGACAGAGAAGGGGAGCAGTGGTGACAAACAGGGACATGCTAAGTTCCTCATGAGGAACATACACAGGAGCAGCACTTAGAGCTAATGTCCTCCAAACACCACACACTGACCTGCAGACATACTTACTTATTCACATGTGAACAATGATCAGATGAAAAACGACACACACACACAATCTCAAAACTAAATAACTCCCCTCCCCCATCGACAAAATAGGAACTCTCTGGGGGAAATATTTGTTTACAACGAACGGACCATGCACTCTCCCTCTCAAATGCACGCACACACACACACACACGGCCTTGTTTAACTTGTGTGGCTTGGTATCAACAGTGGGGACATTATGTCATCCCTGCTTGTCTCTTAGCACCCACTCTTCACTTAACAATGAGATCACTATGGCGGGCACATAAAGCCTGTGATGAAGGCGAGGCATATGACACACATAAAGGATTTTTGGCGAGATGTTTTGTTTTGTTGGTTTTTTTTTTTTACAGTGATTGTGTTGTCTGTGGTTTCATCAGTTAAGTCGAAGACTGGTTAATTGACTTGAGACAGATATGGCCTTAAACTAATATCACACATTTTGAGGCTATATCCTGATACATAATATATAACTGACATCATGAAATCTCCTCAAAAGCACTTCATAAAAGCTAGGACTAGGAAACAAAGTCAAATACGGTCAACGTGTTTTTGACCAAATATGCTGAGAATCAATAATTGCAATAACAATCTCATAATCATCCACAATGAATGACTAATTGGGTAAAAACAAGTATTAAAACAGTCCCGGTAAGACCAAAAATGATATCACTTTAGTACAGGGGTCACCAACCTTTTTGAAACTGAGAGCTGCTTCATGGGTACTGAGTCATACGAAGGGCTCTGAGATGATTTGTATATTTGGTCTCACATCACGGTAACAATACGATATCAATAAATTTCCCAGCCCTCGCCTGCATGTGCCAAAGACTGATAACAGATAGATAATAGATGGCGCTGCTGAAGTTAACTACACAGAGAGTAAATCAAGTCACATCAGAGTATCTCATGGGTCCTTTTCACAGCAGCCATTTCAAAATAGCAGGAAAAGCACAGCTGTTACTTTCAGCACTGATGATGAGGCGGTTTTGTTGAAGTTTCCCAATAAGCCGTCAGAGGGCAGTTAGGCGGATGAATCAGCTAAATGGGATTCAGCCTTCATCAGTTTCATTATTTATAATTTTTTTTGTGGCAGGTTAAAATATCTTCAGTGAGTGTTTCGTCATTATGACAAGGAAGCAATAACAACAAATCAGTCTAATATTTCTCCAGAGTAGATTAGTAGATTAGAACTACACGGTATCACTGATCTTGGACAGCCATACACTGGAATAGCGTACTCCTTGGGTTTTCTACTTGGCTTGAAAAATCCACTTCAAACTGCCTTGTCAAGTAAAAAGAGAATTAACCTTAATCCCTGACAGGTTAACCCCTCCCCCCCTTCTTTGTTTTGTCTCTTTCCTGTACATGCAAGTATGGATCTACATATGGTGAGTTTAGCTTAGCACACAGACGGGAAACGGGGAATCTGCCACAACAAAATATGCCTATCAGCACCTCTAAATCGCACTTATTAATATGTTATATCTTGTTTGTTTATCCATACAAAAATCCATCAGACATTTTGTGGTTTTACAGGTAGTTAAGAGCCAGTTTATTTCTTGGCAGAGTGCAGTGACTTATTGGAGTCTTGTTGTCAGCATGAGCCTGCCAGAGTGTTATCCATCTTCATATTTTTCTCTTCAAAAGAGTGTCTAGTGTATTTCCAAAAAATGAATATCCATCAGTTATGAAGAGAAAAGCTGTGTGACTGCTGCTACTGCAGAAAGTGTCTCAAGATGAACGTTTAAATTAACTAATCTTTAATCACTTTAGAGCTAGTCTTACCTTTTTGATTTTCAAGGAAGGTGTCATAATGTTGCATTATTCCTTCTGTTCTCCTTACAAAACTGGATAGAGTCTCCCCACCATCATCATGTCAAACTGTTCCATTATAAGGATAAATCGTTCTCATTATGACGTTATAAGAAGAAAACTTTGCATTTGAAATGAAATGGGAGGATTTCTTTTCTCTCGCCGCAACAACTCTGCATGTGTTACATTAGACTTTCACTTGATGGAAGAAGTTCATTCTTTCACTGTTCATTTCTTCTTTTTTCTCACCTCCACCTATCTGTTTCCATCCTTATTCCTCCCTTATTTCTTCCTCTTTTTCTCTCAAACTTTTTAAAAAACTTTCTCTCGCATATCTAGATCTCTGCCCTCGCTCTATCTTGCTTGTCGTTGTCGCGTCACATTCTATTCCTCCGCGCAATTCCATCTGTCTCTTTGTTCCCTTCCCCTTTCCTCTGTTCCGGCTCCTCTGAACCCACATCTATGTCTTAGAATCAAACTGTTTTCGAGTTAGCCTCTCCCCCCCTCAGTTTCTTTCGTTCTTTCCCATCTTGCCCTCCCTCCATAGTGAGCTCAGTGGAGGTTGCATTATTGATAGGCATCTCTATCTGTGGCATCTGCTCCTTCTCACTCCACCCTCCCTCCCTCTTTCTCTCCCCCTCTCTCCCTCCCTCAGTGTGTGCCTGGCCTGATGCAGCTTGGCAGGTACTTAGGCCAACATCAATCTTTCATACAAACACCACACACACACGCAAAATTGTGCATACACACACACACAGAGGGAGCAGCTTTCCCAAAATGTTTGTGCATGGGGCGCACAGGAGCGGAGGGTGGCAATGGGAGGGAGGAGAATAAAAATAACTTTTTCTCCCCCCCTGCCTCCCTTCTCGCTTCTGTGATTCTACATGCAGGCGAGACTTTGACAAACGCTACACCGCCATGAAACCTTGATCCATTTTCAACGTGACGCTGCTTCAGAAAATAAAGGAAAGCACAAAACCTGCGTCACAGATGACAGAGTGAGCAGAACAATCGTTTGACGATAACCCCCGCGGAAGAATAACAACACCGACGTCTTGCACTCATCTTAACAAAGCTGAGGCACTTCTGCCGGTGCAATAGAGCGCCGTGAGTTCGAGACGCCGAAAATAAGACAAAATGTACCAAAACACCAAGTGAAAAACACTGACCTACATTCAAGCATACGTAATGTTTCTGTTTCACTGCACTTCGTTCTGTTTACTGTCATCCCCAATATCGACAGACAGATAAGCAGACAGAGACAGAGAAAGCGCAAATGGGTGGGATGCTGATGGACCTGTCAGAACGGCAACCGGAGCAAAGAGAGAGTTTCTCAGATGTTTATCTAGAGGTGCTGACACCTGTTTGCTGCGGTGAGCTAACAGAGCTCACCACAACATGGACAAAGACACGCATGAGGGCTGACAGAATAAGAGAGCACTTATTCTCATTCCTCACACTCACAGATGGAGCGAGCAAATCTTTTGTTGGAATGAGGCAGACAGTGCATACGCTATAAAAGAGCATAATCACATAATGTAGCCGCTGTGGCCTGTTGGAGTGAAACACCACAGCTGCCACTTTCTTTCTTGCGTTTGTGTGTGTGTGTGTGTGTGTGTGTGTGTGTGTGTGTGTGTGTGTGTGTGTGTGTGTGTGTGAATTATGTAGCAATTTCAGGTAAACCCAGTGGTCTGGCAAGAGATGGTTGCACTTAGCCTGGGCTGATAATGAAATGAGAGTGTCATTTTCTCTGGGACATTTGGCTTTTCCCCGGCTGAAAAGGTGCTGGTCAAATGAAGGGAATATATTTAAGGCTTAAAATGTGTTTGTCTACATTTATTTATTCAGTGGTTCTTGTCAATTGGACAAGTTCAAGTGACTCAAACTGCTAAAATGGGTTGTAACAATATAGTTAGTATTTCTCCTTGAACTACGGTGTAAGGCAGCAGAAACAATCAGTACATTTAGAAAGTCAGTGTATTGTTTCAGGGTGATTTTCTACATCACATTTGGAAATATACAGACTTGCTTAAACTTGTACACTGGAGTCAAAGCCTATTGTTATACATTTTCAAACAAATCACTTTTGTGAAAATTGTATGGAATTGAAAATCCAAAATATAACGTGCACACAAATGTGAAAAAAGGTACCAGTACATCTTGATTGTCTGCAGCTAAACTGTCAATTGTACAAAAAACAGCATGACATACACCACGTTATCTTATCCAAATTATGATTTAACAACCCTGAACTGTAATCACAACTGTAAAGGTAAGTTATAGATTTAACTGTCGTGGTTTTGGTTTTCAGTTTAGATGTTTCCTGTTTTATTTGTAGAATTTATCCACATGTGTCTTGTTGTGTGTCTTTTCCCTTTCCCTGTCAGTTTCGTTCCTGGTGTCACTGTGTTTGCTCCTTGTGATTTTTGCAATCCTACCTGTATTCCTACCTAGGCTTCAACTTAAGTTTATACTATTTTGCATTACTCTGATGTTATAGATATTATGGATTTGGATTTGTTACATCTTACATCTTGCCTGTTTTAGTGTCTTGCATTTGGATCCTTTTCTGATCACCTATAACACTGACCTGTTTGACGAAGCAGCAGAACAATATCCTATATGAGACAGGAGGTCATTTAAAGCACATAATGCCACATCTCACAAGTCTCCACAGCACTACGTCAGTGCTGGAGAAAGGTCTGGCAGCACCAAACTTCATTCTGGTATACGGGAAAAGAAAATCGTTCTGGCTTACTTGTATGTCTTCAGACCGATAACAATTGTCTGACGCAGGATGAAGCGATGGTGGCTCTTCACAACAGTGTCAGGGACAACTTGATTCATGTGAGGTGAGGCTTGTCCTCGTATTTTGTTGTTGTTGTTGCAGATAGTGGAAGAAGGGGGGAATTGGCGCACATGACAGTCCTCATACCAACAGTCAACATCCTGTCATTACGTGAATAAAAAGTGATCTGAAGGAAACTGTAGCTTTAATTGAAAACTAACAGCTTCAAAATCCCTTTTATACCCCTTTTTAATCCTTTAAGACCTTTAAAATAAGACATGCATCCGTCCCTTCATCCATTTGCTAGCCACTGGTGCTGTTCAGGGTCTTGATGGCACAAACATGGCAGAAGTGTGCAATTTTTTCTAGGCAAATGACTCTAAGATCCCAAGATGTTTTCCTGAGGGTCTTGCCCTGGATGTCTCCATGCAATCAATACACATGACAAGTATTCACACCAAATACCCAAACCACCATACCTCAGTGTCCTCACATTTGAGAAGTAGTTCAGAGGTCTTCCAAAATTGCACGACTCCGTAATTGTTCTAAGACAGTAGGTAGGCCAATGATCACAGGTGTGGACTGTAACGAGAACTGACTGGCTAATCACAAGCCTCACCTTCAGGCTCAACTCCCTCACCATGGTCCAGAATAGCATACTTGCTGATGCAACCAGCTGCTCTCAGATGTTACTTGAACTCTTCCACCCGAAACAGCTGGTGACCCTCCCACCTTAACAGCACAAGCAAGTCTTCTCTCCAAGTGAGAAGCATGGCCTCAGACTTGGAAGAACAACCCCTTAGACACAACGACATGCATACAGAGGATTGCTGCACACTGGAGGTTGCGGAGAAATGATGCTCGAGACATACAGTAGCATCAACTGTGAATATCAAATACACGCTCTGCGCTGAAAATCCTTACCATTTGGGGTCTGCCTTGCTTACCCATCTTCGAATCATGAACAGAAGATGGGAAGATGTAAATTTGACCCACAGTCTCTGTGCTAAAACACTGCATTTTGTCTTGGGAATCCTGGCCTGGTTTTATACTTTCAAACAGATATATTGTACATCCTTGCAAGAAGAAAAAGAGCCAAATTGTAGAAATGCTAGTAGCAACAGACGTCTTCACACAGCCCTCTTCAAATCCAGCATCTCTTTTGGTTTTCCAGCACGTGCGCAGTTGGTTCTCTTGTAGTGTCTGCGCAGTCACAACAAATTGGATGTGTCCGCACAGAGCCTATGTGCGTACACTCTCTGATGGCAAAATTTGACCTAAAGGGGCCCAGCTGGACTCACATACTCTCAGACACGGAAAGTATAATTCCTGCTTTAGGCTTGCCAACCCTCCAGTATCCCTTTCAGTGTCCTGCATACACTGTTTACAGAGTGGCTTATAGCAGTATCATTTCCTGATAATCAAATCTGACTCAAACACAGGCATCCTTTTCTAAAAGTCTGGACAATCAACCCCGTCAGACGCCGGAGTCGGAGTTTCCAGTGTTCATAAAATAATATACATCAACCACAACTGCTGTAAAATGTCCAGTGGATATTTTAGGATAGTTCATCATTGGTGCTGTGCTATCGTGTAACTACTGAACACGACTGGGACCTTACTTTCACATTAACTTCAATCAGAGCAATGAGATCAGACCTTCCAGTCTCTCCCAGGACTGCCTTCAGCACAGTGTCGGGCAAATCACTTCCAAAATGTTAAAAGTGAGAAGTTGCTTATTACAGTATTAGGTTACAGTCTGACTCTTCAGCCATTTATGCAACACAATTCTTCTTTTTTGGGATATTTTCTCTTTTGGTTCACAGGCAGAAGTGGCACCTCGTGGATGAATACTTATAAAAGAGTAAACAATAACAATAAACATTTGATTTTGGATGGTCACAAATTAATGCACATAATAATTGCATATATTACAGTTATTAGAAACACATTCTACTCAGTTACTGCTTAAGTAAATTATTACTAAATTATTACTATACATATTACTTTTGCAGTGCATTACCCGAACGCAGCCTTTGCATTTAGGGCTTCAGGAGCTGCTTTTGACAATGTTCCCAATTGAGGTCAGGATATTTGCGCCCGTGCTGAGCACAGCCAAGACGATGATGACCTCTTACTAGATTCTGGCTGGCCAACAAAACCACATGAAAGATTGATATGATGCATTGAACCTTTAGACAAACATGGTGGTTGAAATATTTAGATGTGGGTATGTTTTTCCTATTCAGGGGGTGGTGACTTTCACAGGATCAGTAACAGAGGGATCAAAGAGAAATACCAGAGGTATATCATATATCATCCTGACAGGAATGAAGATCTGGTGGAAAGGACTCAGTGACCCCAAACATTGAATAAAACTATGGCTTTTCCTTCCTTGGACATCAACAGACATACCTGATTTCCTAGGAAGGGGAATTAATGTCTTTCTCTCCATCTTTCCTTTATTTCATCACCAATCTCCCTTTCCTTTTACATAGTACTGCCAATGTGTGTGTCTTTCTCTCTTTCTCTGTGTTAAAAGCTTTCAGCAACTTAACTTAATCTGATCCCAACCCAGCCCTCATGGCATCTCTTTGTGGCTTTGCTGTGCTACGATTAGGACTTGGGTTTTATTACACTGAGGAAATTAAGAGGGGTGAGGGCGGGGTTGATAGATGGATGGTTGGAGGTAAAGAGGAACAGAAGAGGATAAGGAAAACTTTATACAGTGGGTGGATGTGATTTAAGGAAACCGGGAGAAGCCGGCTGAGGAGAGAAGCGGTAACGCTTGTAGTAGACAGGTGCAAGCAGATAGCAGATGGCCAGTGAAAAGATTCTGGCCTATAGTGAACGCAATGAACCCATGAGCCTTAATTTATGCCTCTGTTCCCTCATGCCAGCAACCGAGCATCCGACTTTATAATGCTGATTTAACATTAGCACCTTGCCGAGGGCATCATAATCAAACTACGCTCTGAGAAAGTCAGACACAAAAAGACAGGAAACAGCAGTGGTAAAAAAGAGCAGAGCTCTTCATGTCATTTCCAGCATTTGTCTTGAGAAAGACCATCACCTTCTTCATGGCCCTGTTCTTTTTCCATCGCACTGTGCTTTTACGTCTGTGTGCAAACCAGAGAGACTCTGTTCATGGTCCAAGTCTGTCATTATTTCCTCTCCACCTCCTCGTCTGCACTCTCTGTCTTCACTCACTTGTTTGTGCCTCTACTCCTTGGTTCAGTCTATCAGGGTTGTCACCTTTTTTCACTATTTTCCCCCCCCAATACCTTCCAGGCTGCCAGGTCTTTACTTCACTTTGAAAACATGTAAAAACATAACTTTCATCCCCCCTTTTATCAACCACTACTTGATATTCTTCTGATTTTACTCCTCCTCCGATCTCTTTCCTTCTGTCTGTACTTATCTACGTGGTCAGCTGTGTCTCTGGCTTTTATGCAACCACTCCTGCTGTTACTATGTTCACTTTCCTCTCTCTGGCTTTGCGTCGTAACATTGATATCCAATGTACCAATTATTCCACTGTAGCCTGCTGTGGCAGCATTTCTACTCCCCTCACTTACTCACTCACTCACTCACTCACTCACTCACATATTCTACATATACTTTAACAGTCTCATACCACAAGTGTTGGAAAACTGCCAATTCTTAAAAACTTTCAACACAGCCATGCATCAACCAGGCGTTCATTAAATTGTTGTGCTGGAGAGGAAATAAGAGTGTGATCAGACACAGTGCCGGATATTTGATGCATGCTCATGGTGAAATGAAATGAGTCTCATCATTTCACCGAAGGCTGGGCAGGCTTTAAAAAGCCCCGATATGGAGACGGCTGTAGATTACCTTTATTCTACTGTGGCGTAACGCAGAGGTCAATGATATCATACTGTTCTTCCACAACTGAGCTGGAACTGAATTCATCAGAGACCAACCATTATCATGCAATATCTGCACAGGGCTGCCTTTGTTATTCAGCCATAATATGATATCTTAATGCCTATCTTGTGATATCACAGGAACTATCACAATGCACTGTATTGTAATAATACATTGATGCAACAGGGATCATGCATATGCCTTTCTAATATTCTTCTTCTATGCTTTCTATGCCTCTTGTCTTTTTCTGTCATAACTAATGCTCACAATGGAACCCTCTCTCTAAAAGTGGATCACTTCATTATCTGTAAGTGTTTTCTGTGTATATGTCAAGTACATGTAGGACCTCTCTATAGGCTATCATATCTATCAACATCTGCATAGTTATAATTAACAGCACAAGACATTCAAGGAATGTATCTATCTAGCCAGATCTGTCTCGTCCTTTTGGCTTACTGCAACCAAATCCTCAATGGTTTGTTCTACAGTATGAGCAGAAAATAACTAAATACTATCCATTGTTTCAAAAACGTAATGTTTCAACTGTTACTACAAAACTCCCACTTACACTGTTCATAACAAACAGGACATAATCCCTGTTTCAAACATTTGCAGCTTGATGTCTCCAAGTCAAATGTACACACACAATGCAAACAGATTATGGTCAATAAAACTTTGGTTTGCCTCATTCCAAAACTGTTTTCAGTCGTGTCTGGCCTGCTCCGCCATGTTTTTCTCTGATTTTGTTGATCTAGCGGTGTATTGTCACAGTAGGCCAGTGGAAAATGTAGGTTGGTGGCCTTGATTTTCATGTTTTGATTCTGTCCTGGTTAAGCACAGCAAGCAGGCCAACTAGAGCTTGGACATACTTGGCAAGTAACATCGGAGTCCTGATTTACTAGCGTGGACATTTTAGAAGCTGCAGTAAAATTAACATTTTACATTTTAATCAAAGCTAACATTGTTCATTATTCCTGCAGCATTTACCTTCAATCACTTGCCTGCAGCTATACAAAAATCCATTTGCTGTCAAAATGTGCTAAACAGACCAGAGCCAAGGGAGTCCCACGGTTACTCTGAATACTTCTTGAAATGTGTCATCAGCATCACACATGTGTGTTTCATGAGCATGATGGTGTGTGTGTGTGTGTGTATGTGTGTGTGTTGTCCTAGTTTAGAAGCTCAGTTTAACATGTAAAGAATGCCATAAAAAGGATGTCAAATGTGACCTTATTTCATTACAATCCCAATTTCAATAATGCTGGCCCCCTGCGTGAAACGTAAATAAAATTGGAATGAACCATCAATGGTTTTTAAGAAGTGGTCTTTAGCCCTTGTAGTAATGCCATTAATACAATCATGTGTTTCACAAAGTGGTGAACCTCGCCCCATCCTTGCTGTCGAATGACTGAGCCTTTTGTGGATGCTCCTTTCATAACCAAGCACAATACTTTCACCTGTTACCAATTAACCTTTTACCTGTGGAATGTTCCAGGTGTCTTTTGAGCACTGTGAAACTTTCACAGGCTTTTGTTGCCCCTGTCCCAACTTATTTAAAGGACCAATATATAAGAATTTTAGTTGAACAAACATTTTAAAATTACCTAAACATTTTCAACAGAATATAAAGAAATGACAGTTTTGACGTTCTGACAATATATTGTGTTCCCGAGATATCTATTTAAGTTAGCATGCTAATCAGCTAGTCCCCTACCACTTTGTACCTCAAAGTGCCTGACAGTAAACGACACCAAATTTACCCCAGTGTGCCAAGTTCCCAGGTCATGAAATGAGTCAGCTAATATGACCGCTTGCTGCATGGTTAATTGAGTGTACTAGCTAATGGCAGCTCCAGTTAGCAGCAGTTAGCAGTTACCCTGGTGATATGCTGCTACAGATGGCCAGCTCTTACAAATTGGACCTTTAAAACATGTTGCTGTGATCAGATTCACAATAAGCATGTATTTACATTTTTTTGTTTTTAAATTGGATGTATATTGCCTTTGTACTGTTTACAACTCAGTACATGCCAGTAAAGAATATCAATTTATCACATCCTGTTTTATTTATGTTTCACACGCTGTCACATCTTTTTTGGAATCAGGTTTCAGTTTAGCTGCTGATATAAATTAACGTAGCACATTTAAATAGTTGACTATGCAAAAAAAGCACTGGGTTATAAAACACATACAAATCATGGTGTATATCTCAATGTGCATACACCCACACAAACAAATAAGCAGCAGAGTAAAAGACATAGAGGTAGTTTAACTGTTATGGATGAGGCTAAACAGAAGTTCGTCAACAATGTGAGGAAACTGGAGAAGAAAGAAGTGAGACTATCCTTTTCAACAATTGTTTACTACCTGTCTCCTCTCTGATGTGCCATCCAACACAGATAGCTGATAACGGAGGTTTAGGGTCTGGGAGAGTGCCTCCGGAACCGGCATGAAAAGAGCGTGGAATAATGGTGAAGAGTCGTATTTTCTGCCTCTTTAATATTCTGTTGGTGCTTTATAGCCACGAAAATATGGAACCTATGAAATTCAATACATTCAAGAAGCCAGGTGATTCATTAAAATAGAGGAATTGGGTGTGGCATACTGTAATTTTGCATAGATTTCATGTTTTATAGAGCTTCTAATGTAGTGAACAAGAGCACAGAATATGTCGACATCTGTTTGTGATGATAGATGTCCCCACAGAACGACATTGTGAATTACATTAAAAATAAGTCCTTATCTTACACGAGCACAACAGGAGGGTGACTAATCATGCAGATTAACTGTGGATCAGCATCACATCTTTTTTGATTCTGAACACTTTGGTGCCGGGGATGTTCAACAGATTTGTGTTTGTTCTCGTACAGGAAATAGAAGTACAAGACAGTCTGTTTGGCTTAGTTTATAGAAAGATCAAAGATAGAATGTGTAGGGTCCTGGTATCAAAATACAGCTGAGGAGCAATAACATTTGCATCGTAAAATATTTATAGAGACACAGGTTACTGAAAAATGAATGATTATGGGGTATTGAGGACTGATTTGTTGAGTCTATATATGTAAATAAAAAGTTAAGTAAATACAAGTTTTCCATAAAGCACATAAAGCTAAAAAGTAACGACCATTTGGACTATTTGATTATGAAAGCGTCTTTTCACATTAATAATTTTTTTTCACCATGGAGGTTCATTGTTAGAGAACTTGGTTGTGCCACAAAAAGGGATACTTATACGTGGGCAACATCACGCAAAAAACATCCATCTTCACAAATTGTGGCCCTTAGAACTGTTTGCCAAGAGACAAAATTATATGTTTCAGAAAATTCGCTGTGTGTCTGGTAAAACAGAGGATGTCCAAACTGCAGAAATCTCAAATACAGTTGAGGCTTTTGGTTGTTTGGTCACTTGTTTTAGAGGATATCATGCATCAACAAAAGTGTTCACACTAAACTCTGAGCGAAATATCAGTTGGCTGATATTATTGTGCAATATTGACCTATCACACATATTTTAGTATATGTTGTCAGTATTGGCTGATATGAAAACGTCTTGGTTTAAAAAACACAATGCAGAAACAGACTGCGTGCTTGGGGTGACTTATATGGTAATTATTAAATATTGTGCGATAAGTGTTATAACGGCAGATATTTCCACATCAGGACTTTTTACCTCATGATATCGTTCGGGCTCTGGTTCACAAGCGTCAGAAGGGACAATTTCACACAACCCATGTAGCCCCGTGCGCAGCGACAGGTGGCGACGTCAGGTTGTAGTTTCATGTGGCTGGATTCCAATGAAAATGGCAAAGTGCCTGCTGCTCTGTCACTGGTACATCTTTAGGTTATGACGTGTTGGGGGTCCTAGACGAGTCACAGTAATAGCTTCTGGCTAAAGATGGATCCTTGTGCATTGAATCTATGAAAATAATAATAAAATCTAAACCAAACAACCAAGGGCATCCAGTGATCATCTGTTTGCTCTAATTGAGGTTGAGCCATCAGGGTATACAAATGAATATTCAACACCTGCAAAGCTACATCACTTTGAAAAGGATTCACTGTCCGCTCTGCCTTAAGACCATACGTGGTACATTCTCAGCTCCCCTTTCTATGAAATACAATATGCTGCCTCTGACATTAACTTAAATACCAGTGATCTTAGTCCGTTCTTAGGGCATTTACCCTGTAAGGTGTGATCAGTTATGCCATTTATTTCCCAAAGGTAATAATTATGGTTGTTTGTTAAATGGTAAATGTCACTACCACGCTCTTTTAGTGTAACTGTATGGATTGTGGTTAACCAACTGATGGCTGCCTTTAGGCGTAAAATAAAGGCTTCCAGGGTTATGATTTTATAACCGCAAGAAGGTAAGAGTGTCCATGTGTAGGCAAGTGTGCGTAAATGTGTGTGGGCAAGTGTGCGTACGTGTGTGTGTGGAAGTATGATGTCTTGAGACCGCTGCATGATGCATGCACTCAAAAATCTGTTTAGCTGCTAACCTGCAGAGCATCTCTTATATAATAGCAAGCCTTCAGTACATTTGCACAAAAAAATAGACTGAAATCACACACATGCACGCTCTTGCACAGTCACACTCACACAATAGTGTGGCTCTTATCAGATTATCGAGTCCCTCATACGCTGAAGTACTCCAATTTTACCAGTGGGTGAAAATAATTTCCATGCTTTTGATTATGAAGAACATTGTCCCTGGAAACCACACACACACACAAAAAACCTTAATGATTCCATCGCTGTATTTACTGTGGTGGTTGGCAAGTGTTCGCCCACATGCTCATCTGCATTGTCTCACCCACTCACAAATGATTTAGGTGCTGGTGGGAAGGTAGAGAGCCTACAGTTTGGAGTTGATCACGCAATATTGCTGCTTACACACATCCGTAAAGCACCACACGTACATAAACACTGCAACACCATCAGGGTCAGCGATTACAGTCATATGCACTAGGAATTTTCCCAGGAATAAACTCCGGTCACAACTTCCCATACATATTCAAATGACTGGGAGGATAAATATTTTAAGCAACAATGCAGCAGCAGATTCTTGACATACAAAGTCTGTTCTGGCATTCTGTGCTTTTCAGAAATGAATGATCAGAAGAGGATAGTGCAAAATTCAAGTGTGAGGATATGGTCTACAAGTGTCCCCCTCCACCCTGTGGATGACAATTAACTGCGCTATCGCCAATTATGGTTCTTGAACGAGGTGCTCCATGGATGACATCTCTATCACCACCTATTAAATGTAGGCAACCTGCACGCCCATATAAACGCTGATAATGAAGACGCGGGCCTGTGTCTGTAAGGAGAGATGTGTTTGATGGCTCTCCTCTGGCTCACCTGCTCGTTCGTTGCCAGCTCTTTCTCCAGCTGTCGGTGCTTGTTGTGCCACACCAGATAGTGGACAGGATAACGACTCTTCTCCGGAGTTTTCTTTGCAGAAATCATCCTCGGATCATAGTTTGCCTCCTCCTCTTTCTACACTGTGGATTGCGAGGATAGTTTGCTGTTAATTTGCGCTATACAATCAAGCCTATCATCCTTTATCGGCGGTGATGCCCAAAGGCGTACAGGGGCAGCCTTACGCGTCAAGAAACAGTGAATGATTCCCCCGCTCGCCCGCTCAGACTGAACAGCGAAGCCCCGTGATCATCAAATCATTAATAGAAAAGAAACCCTCCCACCCTCGTTTTGGATTGTATCGGTAGATTAGGCTACACCTTTGTTTCTTAACCACCCGCTCCTCCACCTCTTGCCTCCCTCTCTCTTTCTCTCCTGCCTACTCTAACACATCTATCCTCCTCCTCTCCTCCCATCCGGTGGTGACTGGGAAAGATGCGTTGACAAGCTGCAATGAAATGTGCGCACACTCAGCCAATCCGCTGTCGGCGGGGACGACATATGCTTCGCGGAAAAAAAAAAGAACCGCACAAATCACGCACAAATGCTGAAAAGGGAAACTACATAGCGTAGCCCCCTACAGGTATCTTTTAGTGGTGGAAGTGGAAAAAAAGCTGCAAAAGACAATTTGAATCATTTAATAAATAAAATACATCAATGTAAACTTATATGCAGAGCTAAATCGTTTATATGTTTTTGGTATAATAATAATAATAATAATAATAATAATAATAATAATAATAGTGATGGAATGTAACTAAGTACATTTATTATGTATTGTACTTCTGAGGTACTTGCACATTACTTTCTACTTCTACTCAACTTATATTCTGCAGGCATATCTTGCAAATTGCATGCTGCATCAGAGCCAAATCAGTGCGATTTTAAACAAAACTATTTCCTCAACATCAAATTTTGACTGATAACACTGATAATGGCAGTCAGAAAAATACCGGATATCGGATCAAATAATCGCGGAGGCCCATGATCGGTGGACACGTGGTATAATTACATGTAAATGTATGTATAGTTCACTTTTACTTATATGGCATGCGCTCTAACCACTCAACCACCTGCGCGCCAGTTCACTTTTACTTGATGAAGTATATCTAATATCAAATACTTTTTTCTCAAGTACTATTCCTATAAGTGACTGCTACAATATCTTAACTTTTACTCAAGTATGACTCTTTGGGTAACTGTAGATATGTCATGGTTTAATGACCACTAAATGCTACACATTCCCATTTCCATTTATTATGATAAATAAATAAATAAATAAATAAAAAAGGTTTTGTTAAATTTAATATAATTTTAAAGCTTATATCTGCAGTAAATAATATTGAGTCTTGATGTTCAAAGGACATAAAGTAGGTCAAGTTCAGTAGGATCTCTTACATCTAGCCTCATTTTTGCTAGAAGATGTAAACAGTATGATTATCTTATGTCTTACTGTCTTTTGTCCATTCAGTCTGTAATATCCACCTAACCTTTCCATACTGACGGGGTTATTTCTGCCCCGTCACCCCTCCCTGCCCCTCCATAGGTAGGCTGCAGGGATGTTGGGTGTGTGTGCGGAAACTGACAGGTAGAGAGCTGCCGTCTCTCGGTGGGCTGTAGGCAATGCAGCGAACAGATTTAGTAAATATTATCATACGAGCTTCATCCAAACGATCCAGATTAACTATGTTCACATAACTTGGCTCTTGGCTTGAGTTCAGTGGCGAACGTGGGCGAAGGGACCGCAGGAACAAACGGGAAATTCAACTGTCAGCTGGCCGGGAAAGCCGATCACACCACCCGGCTTCCGGGGATTCAGGGGCCGCATCGGTTGACGGCAGACGTCGGTCGGTAACTCGGGGGAAAAAGGGCGAACCACATCATCGCCGACATCCACCTCTCGATTTCAGCGACTTTCGAGATGTCAAGAAAGCTACAGAGGACAGAAGTCTGCGCCGACTGCAGTGCGCCAGGTAGGGAGGATGAAAATAAATCAAAATAGACCACTATACTGGAACAATACGTTGGAAGGGCGACACGGTGGGACAAGAGAGCCGACGTTGCCGTCACTGTCAGCGGGTCGGCGGAGCAGGAAAACGGCCGGAGCTCCCAAGCATCGCTAAGGCCCAGAATAAACAGTGAAAAATAGGCGTGTTATCACAACGGGAAATATCGCTGGCTATTAGCTGCTCAACGTTAATATTCCCCATTGAGCAGCTTGACATGTATATTTATTTGAACAGAGCATACGCGAGGGCTACCAATTTCTTTGCTGCAGTGGAAGATGAGAGTGTCAGATTTATGTCGCCTTCCTACTCGGAGAGACGTTTGTTTTGATTTTTTTAGCTGACTGCTTCTGTTAGCTTAGCCTGGCTAACGAGCATATGATTTTGACTCACTGCGTTACGGGCCATTATTAAACATTAAGCCTCACGTAGCAGCATACAATTTCATGGGCATGTTTCAAACCCGTTGTGTTATTGTTAGCACTTGGCGGCGGCGTTTGGAGATTGTGTACCTGACTAACGCTGCTAGCTTAGCAACAACGTTAGACAATCTGGCTAACTTTTGCTAAACGGCAAGTTATTGCTAAACCAATGCGGCTAACGCGCCAGCTACCAGCCAGTCGTGTTAACGGTACCTGTTATTATTTATCTGTCACAAATGTACTGCTTGAAAATCCTCAAAGAGCTCACCTACTATGCACTTAGCTCGCTCATTTCACAGTATTTCCAGCTTGCTCCACAGTTTATAAATGAAGAACTAACTATCTAATGCCGAGATAATATACCGGTGCAAATTGAGGTGAAAGCCATTCTTTAGTGGAATATTTACCTTGCTTCAACATTAAGCTGAAAAAGAGATATTTGGTCAAACTTCACCTGAGAGATAGGAGCAATGTGTTATCCTCTGTAGTGTGTATTACATAGGTATGGTCACTGCAATGAACATTGATATTTGTGTGTTAGTTTTACCTCCTTTACCCCCTTGTGTGTATTTGTCGCAAAGTGAGGTAGAGGTGATGCCAACACAACGTTGCTGTCCCCTCTCTACCCACTGCCTTTCACATGTAGCCTCACATGACCTCATGATTAGGTTGAAGCACCTGATTATTCACGCTGCTGTGTGTGTCAGTGTGTGTTGCCTGAATTCATTCATTCATTCGTCCATGTGTACATGCATTACAGCAGCTGCTCTCTTCACAGCTGCTCCCCATCATGGCAGTGTCTATGTGTGTGCAAGACTGTCTACACGCTTTAGGGCCCCATTGCTCAGTGTTCAGAATCTTGCCTGCTGCACCTTGCTCCTGCTTTATGACCCGAACCCCCCTCCCTGCTGCTCCCGTACTCTTACCTTCCTGCTGTCTCTCTGTTCTGCTGTCACCTCAGATGCTCTTCCCACTTCATAATCTGACTAACTAACCCCAGTTGACATCCTTTCCATGAATGCCTTAGCAAACTAAAGTAACATGAATGTGTCATGCCCTTATCAATGGTTTAAGGCAATAGTCTATGTACATGGGGTTCCTTAGACACATTTACTGATTTTTCAGTATTGGGCTTCTTTGCGTTGCCGTACCTGTTACTAGCCATATTCCCTCTACTACCATCAGCCCTCTGCATGTAGCCCCTCCTTACGACGACATGCACGCACACGCAGTGCGTTGTGCAAAATGCTGACCTAGCCACTGGTGACAGGCCACCTCCCTGCTACCCAGCTTTGTGTCATACTAGGGGATAACTCGATGGCATGGCTACAAAGGACGACTGATATTCCTAGTCCTGGCCAAGCCTCAGGAGGCTTTAATGTCACGCTGTGGCAATCTGCACGGTTTTAGAGTAACAATGAATCACGTTGTCATGATTTTGAAGTCTTTGTTGAGCACAGATGCATTTGTATAAGAAATTGAGACTCTTGTGCAAGTATCAGAAGCAGTTTGACAGTGACGTCCAATTCCTTCACTGTGTTACATTGTCAACATCTTGATAGTGGTGTTCGGTTGAGTTTGACAAGCCTTGGGGGCAATAATAACTGTTTGTGTGAATTGCAGTCAAGCTAGTCATGACTTTGCCCAGTGGACCTACATGTGGCTTGGGGTGGTTATTTTGGGGCGTGCGACTTCCTCAGTGTGAAATATGAATTAACTTGTGTTGAGTTTTTTGTGAAGAAACTGACCAGTAACAAGTCAAATGATCTAAATGCAAACACAATTTGCAGTGCTTATTTCAGGACTAGTTTTCCCAACTCTAAATGTTATCTGTCACTATTAATACTCATTGTCATACATTAGGCTAAATTATGTCATGCTGCAGATTTGGCCAATATGCCCCTGCCAATAGTCTATTCAGGTCTAATAGCTTAATGGTGTAGCCTCATATTGATCCAGTGAGCCAAGCAGATAGCATAGCCTGTGGGAGTTTTTATATTTATTACACAGATTAAGGAATTAAATTGCTGCAGTCCAGCCTCCAAAGCCTACTGGCTACTGTTCTAAACTAGGCTATAGCTCTTATCAAAGCTGTTTTGCATTTGCTGCGACTTTTTCTGCGGGCAAAAAGACTCAGTTCATCTGATGATGGACTATTTTAGCTCCATTAATACCCTAAACCCAGACAGTTTTATCCCAGACTGAGAGTGACTGAAGCAGATAGTAGATGTGTGTGTAAGTCTGTCTGTGTGCGTGTGTGTGTGTGCATGCATGCATCATGCACATGCAATTGTGCATATACTTGTTATGATATTGCAGACTGTGTTAGTTGTAAGCGGCTTGTCACATCAGGGTCCTGAGGGCATAAACATGACCTAGACACAGGCTGTGAATAGTCTGCCAGTGTCAGTCAGCTGTCATTGGCCCTAGCTGCTTCTTTTCCCATCCTCACCTTATTCACAGTTATTTAGAAAATAAGTGTCAAGTACTTGTTTTCGATAGAAAAAGTGATGCTTCCCCCATAATTCTATACGTCACTTCAATATCACACCCAACAGACGAAAAAAATACCGAATGTTATGAAAATCTCAGACTTGCTACTGGAGAGTAGATCTAAGACTTGGCTCAGCCAGTGAGGCACCACTGGTCTTACACCAAGCTGCTTATGTCTGAAAGATCAGAGTTTGCTTGGTCCGTCTGTGTATGTGTGTGTGTGTAGGAGAATGCGCATTTTAGTGATGTTTACTTTTACAAACTGAAATTTCTTGAATCTGTAAATACTCAACTCCTCTTGTTTTCACACACAATTTTGCTGTTATCTTTAGTATAACCAGTCAAGTATGGTTGGGTCTTGAGTTATTTGACTCTGACTTGGCTTTGACCTTCAGACCTACTTTGCATCATTACTTACTTAACATGTTATTTTCTCCATTTCTTTATATCACTCCAGTGACAGGTTTTAAATAAGAGTTAGGTTTGGTAGCGTCCTCGATTGGTAAGCACTTTTATCAAAGCTTGGATCTGTATAGCTTTAGTTCATTAGTGAGTCACAATTCATGGAGTATGCTGGGCTAAGGGGAATTCTAGTACAACTCAGCATATGGCATAAACATTGTGTCTATGGTCCAACTCCGTCTGGCTATTTGGTACTCTGCATTACTGCTGTCAAAAATATCGATATATTGATAAAATTGATTCAGAGTATTTGAAATGGTTTCAACACTTATTTTCTGCATTATCGATACAGCCATACCTGCTGTGCTTGCTCATTCCCTCCACTCTCCGACAACAAGTTGACACACACCGCTGCAGTGCCAACAGAGCCCTGCCTCTTCTCAGTCTTCTGACTATAGTCATAAGTAAATTAACTCAGATGCTGTTGTGCTGAAAACATTAATGTTGTGTCACGTCATCCCTGTGGTATTTAACATTATGTCGAATATCGACAGTGTAATAGTGATGACAACGTTTTACCAATTGATGAATACACCATTGGCGTTGTATCGGTTCTCTATAAGCCTCACTTTCACCATGCCATTTTGTCTTCTACCAGCCACATTTCTCCTGGGAAAAAGAAGGCTGACTGGAAATCCAGTCATGCTGGGTGCCTGGCACCATTTCTAACTGCTTTCCCATCTCCATTATAGACTAAATGAATGAATAAACTCACATTTGGTCCTGTGTTGTTGGCAGTTGCTACTCTAGGAAAACGCAATGCAATCTAGTTTTCTTTGCGGCAGGGGCACCAACATTAGGCTAATACGACTTTGAAGCGCTATGTGGGGAAAACAGTGGAGTAAGGAGCATATGTTTGACTTGACCTTGAATGAAGCTTGGGCAGGGTATCAGTGTGAAATATATAGTAGCAGTGTACAGTATGTAGAGCACATTGAGTGCCCCCCCCTCCCCATTTTATTGAAAGGTTTATTGTCAGATGGAGAACAAGCTGTTGGAGTGGCCATGCACCCTCAACTAAAGTGACTGTTGTGGTGAAGCACTTAGGATTCTTAACAATACTGAAAAGCTTTACCATCACACACAGCATGTTAATAAGCTTGGTAATATCATCCACTTATTTTCTGTTTGTCTGTCAGACCCGGGCTGGACCAGCATCAACCGAGGGGTCCTGATCTGTGATGAATGCTGTTCAGTCCACCGCAGCTTAGGCCGCCATATCTCCATAGTGAAACACCTGAGGCACAGCGGATGGCCTCCCGCACTACTGCAGGTAAGGCTGAGAAGTGTAAAATAAGGGAAGGCGCGGTTGAGGATTAGTACAGAACTCAGCACTTAGGATGTACATTTATTTCCACAGGTTTTCCATCTGCATTTGGTACATGTTTGCTAGTTTGTATTTCGTTTTTTGTTTTCTGGTCATCCTGAAAGCAATACATCTCAGGAGTAGATTACTGACTGTAAAGTGACTTTACTCACCAGAATATTCTTGTAGTGGTACTTCTCTCGAGTCGTGATGAGCCATCACTGAGTCACTGCTGTGTGTATGTTTCAGATGGTTCAGACCTTGGCCAGTAACGGGGCCAACTCCATATGGGAACACAGTCTCCTGGACCCTGCTCAGGTACAGAGCGGTCGCAGGAAACCCAACCCCCAGGATAAAGTCCAGTAAGTGTACTCCCTACACACTCAGTATACACAGGAAAAAGGTATCGCACACCTACCCACACTCTTCTTTGCTGGAGAAATTATTGTCACTGCTGTGCAGAAATGTTATAAAACCTTTCTCAGCATAATTGGTGTTTGCAGTTGTGAAGAGCAATTGCCCCCAGTTGTTCCTTAATGTCCTCTAAACAGTTTTGGTCTCTTAGTCATGGATTATCTTCCGAATGAATCATGGTTTGTTCTCAAAGGGTTTGTGCATCTAAGTACAGGATAGTTTTTGATAGTGGAGGTTTGTACTGCTATTAGAGTGTCATGATATCAGGAATTGGAACAGCAGGAAACAACATTTCACCGAGGGTATATAAATGTGTGTAAGCCCCAGATATACTGTATAGTGTGTGGTGTTAATTTTAAATCGACCTATTGGCCTGGCCGATTAACAGAAGCATTTTCAGTTTTTTTCTGATTATCAGAATCATTGTTTTTCTCTTCCTACTGCCTATTAAATAACTAAACAATCTGAATCTGCAAAGAAACTAGTAGAGTGGAAGTATAAAGTAACAGAACATTGAAATAATCAACTAAAGTATTAAACCCCAGAACTTTACTTAAGTACAGAGCTTCAGTAAATTGCAAATTATATTTTATCACAGGTTATTCCAAATTTTGATTGTCATTATAACAGCAAATGTATATCAGTTCTGATTATTGGTTATCAGTCTACTTAATTAATCCTAAACGCTAATGTATTGCTTTGTAAAGCAAGCAGTATCCAGTAATAACCCATCAGTTCTGGCTTATTCAAGTAAAGTAAAAAGGAACTCCTCTCAGACCTTGATGAGCAGGCTTTATAAGGCACGTAGTTGATAAGTTAAGACTTTTTTACATACAAGAGAGTGGGATTTTCACCAAACAAAAAGAATCAAAAGAAGAAAAACATGAACTGCTCTTCAATAAAAATACAAATCAGCGGTTGGAATCAAATGAGGCCTTCAGGAAAAAATGTTAAATTTGTTTTGCAGAGCATAATTTAAATGTCACAGTGACCTGTATTGTGGTGTCAAATATGTTTTTATTTCCACACACATAAACATGTTTTTTTCTGACATTTGAATTTAGTTAACTATCCAATCTTCTCCTCCTGTGCAGTCCCACCAAGTCAGATTTCATCAGAGCCAAATACCAGATGCTGGCCTTTGTGCACAAGCTGCCCTGCCGCGATGATGATGGCGTCACTACCAAGGACCTCAGTAAGGTGAGGGCTCAATAACTCGCAGCCGAGGAGTTGACAATTCATGAGTTCAGGTTAATTAGCTTATGCAGACATTGCCATATTGTTGAACTGCATGTGTGAGCACCAAGGACATTCCATTTATAGAAGTCAGTGGGAGGACTCCCATATAAACACATGCTATATGCATAAACACACTCATGCACACTCACTGATTAAACCCCCCTGGCAGGAAGTGATCTCAACGACACAGCAGGATGTAATAATGATCTCTAATGCTGTGGTGCTCCACTGTGCTAATAAGGGGATGCTGCTTGGTTCGGTTTCTAACTGATGTTTAATCTCTTCACCCCCGACGCTGTCTCTCTGTCTCCCTCCTTTCACCCTCTCTCTATTAGCAACTTCACTCTAGTGTGCGGACAGGGAGTTTAGAGACGTGTCTTCGGCTCCTGTCCCTTGGCGCTCAGGCCAACTTCTTCCACCCGGTGAGGAGAAAAAAAATCTACTCGCTGAATCACTCCATTTAGCAATTAGCCACACTGTTCAGTTACTCTCTGTGTGCCTCTAACTGTGTTTGTGTGTCCGCCTTGACCCTCCAGGAGAAAGGCACTACCCCACTCCATGTGGCAGCAAAAGCAGGCCAGATCCTGCAGGCTGAGCTGCTAGTGGTGTACGGTGCGGACCCCGGAGCACCTGACATCAACGGTCGCACTCCTATGGACTACGCAAGGTAAAAGACAGTGGAAACATACTTCATTGATAAAACTATTTGATTTTGAAACCTGAAACTCAATCCGCTGTGGAAGAATGGTGAGGTGAAAAGCAAAACAGTTTTTAAAAATTGTGAAAACTACAAGTAAGGATAATTTATTTTGTGTTTGTGTCTGTCTTCCAGGCAGGCGGGCCATATAGAGCTGGCAGAGCGGCTGGTAGAGTGTCAGTATGAACTGACGGACAGACTAGCCTTCTACCTTTGTGGACGGCGCCCAGGTAACCCATAGTAGCAGTTTGTGTTCTCCTCTCTTGGTCTTAATCATAGCAGTTCAAGCTCAGTGACCTACTGTGGTAGCTTTTTAGGTTTAATGTCTTTAATTGTAGAAAGGGAAAAGTGCAAGTACTTCGAATGAATAACATAGTGGAAATGCATTCATATCTGTCAAGTGTTTAAGGGCTGTAAATTGAGATCGTCATACTGTGTGTAACTGTGAGTACTAAACATCTACTGTTGCTGTAAACATGGGCAGGCACTAACACTTACACTAAGTGAGGCGAGTAAGTGAGAAAGAATTTATTTATTGTACCTGTCCTTGTTTTCTACCTTTCTAGCAGTAATATTACATTTAACAGCATCGGTGATAGCAGAAACACTGTTGAGGCGAAACAAATTAAGCAGAAACAAACCCATATTTTCTGAATAAAATTTCAAAATAAAGGCCTCTGAACATAAATGTCTCTGGATGAGAAGAATTTACAATGTAACATTAATAATGATTGTGGAAACACTGCACTTATTAACTCTCTACCAGCTGCACATATTAAGTCTCCTCTCCTCTACTCTCCTTCTCGTCTCCTTCACCTTACTCCACCTCTCCTCAGATCACAAGAATGGCCATTATATCATTCCTCAAATGGCAGACAGGTATGCACCATGACATTTGGTAAAGTTGTTCTAAGTATCTTGTTTTTGCATGCATGGTGTACTTTGATTGCATGAAGTATCTTTGTTAATATACTTAAACTTTGCAGCTACCCGGCTGCTCACTGAGTCTGCCTGCCATGGATTTATTCATAATGATGCAGTTTAGAATTCTGTCCAGAGGGTGGCACCATAGCATGTGTAACCCCACCCCAAAAAATGGCATTAAATAAAGGGGGTATTTGGCATCTCTATCAAAGCTGGCTGTTTGTTATAAATGGTGATCTAAGCCATAACAGGTACCTGCAACGATTTAGATTCATGAGGTGTGTTTGGTTTATTAATCCCAATTTGCAGGTTTGATTTGAGAGGTGCAGAAGTGCACAGTCAGGTTATGATAAATCAACTTCAGTAGTACTTGGCTCAGCTTCTTTCAGATATATGATGGGTGGTGTGATTTTACTGCTGAGCCAAAGGGGTAGCTTAAAAAATACACTCACAAATGTACACATTAGGCAGTAAAACTAAGTGCGTGTCAAAATCTATCTGTTACTTAAGCAGGTCTTACTTCTGAGCTGCCATCTAACTCCACTTGCATCTGTTCTGTTCTGGTGAATGGTTCCTCTTGATAATAACAATTAAAGCTGTTTTGATGTGGCTTCTCTATCCCTCTTTCTGTCTGTTTCTTCCTTTTTCTCACTCGTCTTCTGTTCTCTCCATTTCGCTGCGCTTGGTGGAGCCAGAGCTCGTCCTAAGTGCCCGACACAGAGGTATCTTCACTTTCCTTGTTCCTTTTTTCCCCCCAGAATCTCTTCCTTCATTTCAGCCCCCTCTCTCTGCTAGCCCATCTTTTCTAGATTTCCCTGTTGTATACCAGAATGAGCTTCAGTGGTTTCACACTGGGACAATTATTAGGCCTTAATTTGTTACCACTAGAAAATAGAGCTGTACAGTTATGAAGGGAAAAAATGACTAGAGGCTGTGATGAAATAGAGTTTCAGAGGGCCTCCTGCAGTAAGTACGAGGTTCCTGTTCTCAGGAGAATCACACCACACACTTTGATTTATTCAAATGTTAAGTCTACATGAGATAAAATTTCACATAAAGCAATATCCATTCTGACCCCTAGCTTTTCTGTATCTGTGTAAGAAGACATTATTTCAATTTAACTTGAGAGTGAACCTACAGCAACATATAGGGTAGTGATAAAGCTACATTTCACTAACATATCTACAGTGTGTGCTGATACCTTACAAAATCAGAGATTTGAGATGCACCCTGCCCCTGGGACTGCTCAAAGTGATGCTTTCAGGTTCCAAATGTCAGTCGCCATTGCACCCAATGCTTCCCACCCCACATAAATTTGCCCTCCTAACCCCTGAACCCCTCCCCTCCTCTAGCCAGACATGCTTCCCACCCTTTCACCTCTTGCTCCTCTTGCCATATCCATGTCTTGCCCCCTCCCTCCCTCTCTCTCTCTCCATCTCTTTATTCCACTGTCTCTCAGTTTTGCCTTTCTGACTCTTGTCCTCTGTGTTTTCTAGTCTGGACCTCTCAGAATTGGCTAAGGCTGCCAAGAAGAAGCTGCAAGCGGTGAGTTGGGTTGAATTGTGAGACATAAATAGTTGCTTATTGGGCATTTACATTACAATTCTGCAGATAGCGGTAAGAAATGTCTAATTAAGACATTTTAGACAACCGATTGAGGCAGCTTTCCTGTATCTTGTGTTTTTTCTTTGGTGAAAGAAAATGGGCAAAAAAGTTGATTGGCATGACAGCCAGATTTTGTCATTATTGCCAGAATAATATTAGTTCAGTCCAGGGCCATCTGTTAAGCCTCACAGAATGCTTGTAATCCAAAAATTGAGACCTTATGGTCACTTCTCAATATTTGCAGGACATAAGTCAAAAATCATGATAGTTTTTGGAAGAATGTGAGGGTTGGCTACAAATTAGACCACATGCCATGCGAGAAATGGCAGCCCAGATGACTGTACAATATCAGGTTGTTTCCATTTCTTGTGTTCTCATGTCCACGTTCCATGCGTCTGATGTGTAGGCAGGTACGGATACATCTGTTAATATATCTGGAATCAATTTGTATGTAAACAAGTTTGTATGTGTGACAGCTCAACAATCGGCTGTTCGAGGAGCTAGCGATGGACGTCTACGACGAGGTAGATCGCAGAGAAAACGATGCTGGTGAGTCTCTTGTTTTGGCTTTTCTCGTATGAGGAAACTAGATGTTAAAAACAATAGAAAACACCTCCACAAAACGTCATTGGCCTGGATTTTGAGGAGACACAGAGATTGAAATTTGAGAGACAGAACCAGGAGAGAAGGAAAATGAGTGTTGAAGAGGAAGGCCAAATGGAGTGAGTGAGGGAGGAGGAGAGACGGAGTGAGGAAGTGCCTCAGAAATTCTTGAGCTTCTCTCCTCCTCCTCCTCCTCCACGGCTCTTTCTTGCCCTTCTTCTCTCCCTTTCCTTCAGTAGCGGTAGCAGTCAAATTGTGCTTACTGACAGAAGCACCGCAGGTAAGTGGCGCGGATATAAAGACACACACACATACACACACACAAGGGGAGGGCTCAAAGTACAAGGGTGGATTATAAGGGCCAGTATTCAGTTTAAAGATCTACTGTATGGTTTTTGCTGTGCTTTGTTTATGTCAGTATGCACGTGTGGGTAGATGGAGTGGCTGCCCATGTTTTACTGCGCACACACCCATTCGCACACACACACACACACACACACACACACACACAGACAGACTTATTTTTGTGCTTCATGTTTGTATCTCCAGTATGGCTTACGACCCAGAACCACAGCACTCTGGTAACAGAACGCAGCGCAGTGCCCTTCCTACCTGTCAATCCTGAATACTCTGCCACACGCAACCAGGTAAAACAAACACTCACTGATTCATGCACCAAGATTACATGTAGATGACCACATGTTGCATGCCTATACTTGTATGCATTTGAGTCGTAGATATTTTTGTTCCTGTAGGCAAATGATAAAACTGAAAAAAGAAAAAAAACTAAGGTGAAAGTACTTGCAAGCAAAAAGAAGAAGAAAAATAGAGCTTGGTGATATCTTAGACACTCAGACAGTGTATGTGTTTTGGGGAGAAGCCGAGAATGAGTGTGAAATTGACAAGGGATGTTCTTCAGCTGTGAAAGAGGAGGAAAGATGTAATCCATCTGTGTTTCTCTCTCTCCCCCCTCTTTCCCTCGTTCTCTGTGTGAGAAAGAAAGTTCCCATATGTCCTCTCACATAGTTTCTCCTCATCTGTGTGGCTCATTAGTGTAAACATTGACTTTTAACACCAGCGCACACACAGAAATAACACCCGCATCACCACGTTTGCTCTGCCCTGATTGGGCAATTCACTGTGGTCAGGGACCGCTGTCTATTTATGGTTGGAGAAAAAAGAAAAGCACGATCTCACACACTTTAGAGTTGAAATTTTTCCCCTCTTTTGTCTCCCAAAGTGATGTTATAAATAGTTCAGCACTTCACCTTTTTATTCTCTTAGATGGATGCCTACGTTCTTCTGTAATTGCATGGTTTATGTTTCTTTTCTCATGTTTGTGTGTGTGTGAGCACACTTGTGTGTTTGAGTGTTAAGTATGACTGCGTTTTTCCACAGCACATGGTCATTGACCACAGTAGTCACACAGGCAGTGAACTGCTGACTGTGGGCTGGATTGTCTCTGTACTCCACACAACTCATGGTAGAACGTTGTGTGCACATGTATGCATACTGTATATGATGATCCAAGTAATAACTCCTGACTCGTTCTTCTCTCAGGGCCGTCAGAAGCTGGCACGTTTCAACGCTCGGGAGTTTGCCACGCTCATCATAGATATACTGAGTGATGCCAAAAGGAGACAGCAGGGGAAAGGTCTCAGCAGCCCTACTGGTGAGACACTGGGAGGAAGGGACAAACACATGACAACTGAGGGCAATTTTAAAGCTTTTTAAGGAATAGCAAAGAACTTGTTACAAATATAGACAGGTACAGGTCTTTTTTTTTTACCTTTTTCAACACCTACCTCTACAACAATGTGGCGCTTTAAAGGTCCCAATATGTAGAAAGTGAGATTTTCATGTCTTTTTCGATTAGAAATCAGGGTTAATTTCTTTTTTGAATACTCAAAGTAACAAAACATCATGAGCTTTAAAGAGACAGGCACTAAAACAGAGCGTTCAGACGGGGTGAATAGAGGTGCTGCAGCAATGGACAGTATCAGAAAAAGAATGTATCTTTGGACATTAAACATTTAAAATTTGTCTCTAGTAGACACAAAAAAACATGAGGCTGATCATGAGCACACTAAAACATTTGCTCAAACATTTTAGAAGCAAATGTGATACAGTAATTGATGCAAGCAGCAACAACATTTGAGATTGAGGATTGAGGATAAGGGTGATTTCTTTTGGATTTCTTATATTTGTGCTGGGCCAGGCTGTGTATTTTTACCTGTATAGAAATTTGACTTACTAACAACCTGTAACAAACTACTTCATGGAGACCGCAGCTGAAATAAATTGGAAAGAAAGCTGTCTGAAATGAGTCAGCAGTCCCACCGGTCTGAGCATTCTGTATTTTCTAAGAAGAGTAATACATAAGCACATTTTTCCTTTGTCAGACACATTGGACCTGGGTATTGATGATGACCAGCATGACTATGACAGCGTAGCCTCTGATGAAGACACAGACAGCGAGCTGACCACCCAGAACAACAACAACACGCAACGCAGCAACCGTGCAAAGGTATGGTATTGAACACCCTCTATTATCTCTGTAAAAATCTACAGAAAAAATCTGCTGATGCACATTTGTGGACATTCTGACATGTTACTCAATAATTGGGCCCTGTCCCTCTCACTCACAGTAGTTTCTCAAAATAATAGAGGAGTAGTTGCATCAGCTAGTAGAGCTTTGCCATTTTTTTCCTCTTAATGACTGCTTGTCCCAGCATGCTTTGCGGGAGTGGCTACAGTCCGCGCTGCCACATAGCTCCTGAGTGACATCATCAGCTATTCTGGGTTCCTGTCAGAGAGGCATTGTTCATACAGAGAGAGAGAGAGAAAGAGAGTGTGTGTAGTGAGAGGGAAGAGAAGAGGAGACTGGGTGGGAGCGAAAAAGAGGAAAATGGTGCAGAGTGGGAGTGTAGAAATGACAAAGTAAACAACAGCTAAACAAGTAACTATCTCCTTTTCCTGTTGTCTTGTTTAGCTCAGTGGGAAAAACTGTTAAAACGCCACAAGTTTCACTCCCATCTCCATCTCTATAATATGCGCATTCATTATCTGGTTTTGCACATAAGATTGTATTGTATGGTAGCATATGACGTTACAATCAGTTATAAAGTATGGCATTCTCAGTACTGCTAAGTAAAGGCATAGAAAGTAAAAGAGAAATGTATTGGGCAGGGGTCAGATGAATAATAAAGAGAGCGTTAGAGAATGGAGTAAAAATATGTTTTAAATGGTTCAGTTTTAGGGAGTGGTACACGACTGAGTATGAGCTGACTCCAGGGCCACAGGAAGTGGGGGCAGATGGTGCATTGAGAGCAAGAACTAAGGCTCCACTGTCTACATATGTGTGATCAGCTGTAGTACTGGCCTAGAGGCTGCAGGCTAGCGCTGTTCCTCTCACAGTTACTGATCGACATATCCTCTGGCTACTGCCTCATAAAAACTGCCAAAATGACACACTGTTAATACAATAAAATGGTATCGGCCGAAACAGGATTGACCCTGGTGAGTTTTCCCATGAAAATTTGTTTGTTTGGGCTGGTATGAAAGCTGTCAATCAAAACCTGGGGTGGACGAAATGACAAGGCTGATTTTATCATTATTTTAAAAGCTGCATAATCAATAATCTGCTCATTGCGAACTGTTCAGGAGGCAATCTTATAACTGATCTGTAGCCTGTAAGCCGCATTTTTATGTAAATTCACTTCGTAACACGTTATGCATGTCCTCGTGGCAATTGTCCCCAATAAGGTCAAAAGCTTTTTAAACTGCTGTATCCGTATGGAACTCCATGTAGACCTAGTCTGTCAGTTAATTAAGTCTATCAAAAAGTGTGTGATAGCAATCCCAAAGTGATAAGCCACAAATCATTACCGTACAAGAAGCCTCCTTGTCTCTCCTTGTAGAGCCAAAGACATTGCTTTTAACGACGCAATTGGGTAGACACGCCTTCTTCCAGTTGTGCGTGTCAGAAATTAAACACTACATGTACGCAGGATGCAGTATGCGCATGAACATTAGGAGCGATGTAGTGTCAATATGGGGATGTGATGGGTTCAGAAGTCATCAAGCAGGTCAGCAGCAGCAGGGACAACAAACCAACATGTGCCATCTAGTGGTATCCTCAAGTAAAAAAGCGTAGTATATAAGCAGGTATGTGAACAACTACATTCACAATGCAGCCTGTGTTCTACACGGACTTTAAAAGCAAATATATCTCCGGCCTTAGTTGTTATTCATAACCTTCCCTCTATTTGTAGTGTCATAATAAAACAGTGCTATAAATCAGTTATTCCTTCATGAGGTCTTTGTGACATATTCAGCGTCCTGAGGCCCATGATGTTCGTTTGCTCACCATATCTGTGCCTTTCTGCCCTCCTGTCTGTGTTCCTGTCTGTTTTTCTACCCGCCTGTCTGCATGTCTCATCAATCCAGAGTATGGACTCTTCAGACCTGTCAGACGGTCCCATCACCCTTCAGGAGTACCTGGAGGTGAAGAAGGCCCTGGCCTCCTCGGAAGCCAAGGTGCAGCAGCTGATGAAGGTCAACAACAACTTGAGCGAGGAGCTGCGGCGGCTGCAGAAGGAGGTAGGGAGTATGGAGGGGGGATAAAAGGTCAGGCAGAGATGAATCAGGCAGATAATGTCGGAGGGTCAACATCACTGCCACAGTGGAATGTTGAGACATGTAGAGCAGGAGAGAAAGCAGAAAGTGGGAGCTAATATTTCATATAAGTATAGTCTGATTTATTGATAGTGGAGAGCAACAGGGGACAGGATAGGCAGACAGGGTGTTGCAAGAAAGGTCTGCACGAATTGTCTGTTAGAAAGCTGAACATAAAAGCCTTAAGTGGAGAAGTTTGAATATATAATCAGATGGAGGGTGATGCCTAGATTAAAGAACACACAAGACAAAGTGACAAAGACAGGTTGGCAAAAATGAGTAGGAAGAATTGATTCAGACAGAAGGAGGGCAGCATGATGGAGAGACAAGTGAATGCTTTAGTATTTTTTGCTAGCTGATGTATTTTTGCTGACAGGGTGTCATGTTCCTACACTGTTGTCTTAGGAAGATGTATTTGGTGACAGCTTCTCACTGTTCCCGAGTTACTAAAGCAGCTGCCATTCTCATGTGCAGAGACAGAGCTGCAAATACCCGCTCTCATTTTAGCTTTCATTTTAAATTCAGACAGTTTTCTCTTAATAACACTCATTTGTTGTTCATCGTCTCTTCATTCGGTTTCCTGTGAGTCATCATCACCAGCTCATTGTGATCATTAGCGGCTGCCAGTGTCAGATTATGTGACCCATGATTCATTCATCATGTGTTTATTTTCTCCCTTGCCTAAGGATTTAATAAAGGATTGAGACAAACATTTACATTCTTATGTGCACGCACAAGAAATACTTTGGTCAAATTAGTAAATAGTCCACAGTACCTCAGTGCAGGTGAGCCCTCATTTTCCCTCATTTCCCCTTTAAAACAAATTATATATATATGCTAGTATGTAGCCTTCCATCCCATTCCCAGGACCTAATCCCTGCCTACCTCCCTTGCCAGGACTGATATGAGCTAACATGTATGAGCGTTTTTATTACTGTATCTGAGATTGTGGATGCTTGTCTTTGACCATTCAGTTGACACCCCCTCCCTTCCCTTTAACTTCCCCATGTCCCTCCCTCCATCCCTACCTCCGTCCTCTTATCCCCCCCTGCTTCCTTCCTCCTCTCCTGTAGATCACGCGGATGCAGACAGAGAACAGCGCGCTGCGGGGGAGCCAGCAGGCTGGGGGGGCAGCTGGCCATGGGGTAGGGGGGCCTGGCGGAGGAGGAGGGGGAGGAGCCCACTGGCAAGGGGGTGGGATAAGAGGGGGAATAGGCGGAGGGGGTCTGGGTGGGTTTGGGCCAGGAGCAGACCCCCAGGGGCTTTCGGTGCCCTCCTCGGTTGCCCCCCACTCCCATCCCCACCGGAGGGACCGCCAGGCCTTCTCAATGTACGAGCCAGGGGCGGCCCCCGGCCCCACGGCCCATGGTCCCCCAGCCCTGGACTCCCTGGCAGCCCGCCTGCAGCCCCTCAACACACACAGCGTAAGTTAGAACTCCCCCGGCCCCTTCTATTTCCCAACTTCCTTTTGGTGGCCCCGATTGGCTCTCTTTGGCCCTACTGATGAGTGGTAGTCCAATCCTGACCTCTCTAATTCCCTTAGACTTCCTCTCACCCTGCATCTTAGTTCCCGATCTTTCTCTTTGAAAGGTCCAGTTGTGCATGATCCCCTTTAAAATGTGAAAGTACGGCACGGCTTTGTCTTTGAACTATGAGACCTTAGTCGATGATTTTAATCAGCACCATGAAGGGGATGTGCATAAGTGTGACACAAAGGAGAAAGATGGAAAATAGGGATTGTGCTGTCTGTTTGGTTGCCTGGCGACGCCTCTGATTTCTCCGCTCTTTAGCCTGCTCTGCACCTTTTGACCTTTACATCTTCAGCCCTTTTTGACCTTCCAGATAGCTCTCCGCTGTTTCATTTATGACCTTACCACACGTGAATGCACACACATTTCAAACAATGATTTTGACTCCTGTAAAGTTCCTGACACAGCAGAAAAATAGGTGACCAGTTACAGCATTGAGCGGCATTTAGCCTACAGCACCATCTATGAAGCTACAGTATGCAAACACAGTCACTCATCATCACCACTACTGTCTGTGGAGACCCCCATGGAGTCATGTCCAACTCACCATCTCCGTACACAAAGATTTACCTGTATGTCTGTTTTTGTTTCTGTCTGTCTGTCTGTCTGTCTGTCTGTCTCTTCACCTGTCTGTCCCTTGCTCACTGCAGTGCAGCCGTGCATCCTCTGGATGTAAGCATTCTGTCTGTCATTGCATTGTTTGCCATTTCATCAAAACTGTAGGATTCGCTCACATGCTGCTGTGCACCACCACTGCTTATTATGCATTCTAATAACGGAGATCAACATTAGTGTAAAACATGTGTGTAGTTGTTTAGACCCCCTGTGTGACGTAGAGAGCTGTTCATCACCACTTAGTTAAGTTGACACTGTTCTTTAGATATTTATAGAGGCATGTAGTCTTGATGGGATGATGGGTGAGCTGCCGAGTTGATCTGATGCTGCTCTCACTGGCTCATTCATCTTGTTTTTCTGCTGGTTATGTAAAAAAAAATCATCTCTTCCTTCTGTCCCCACGCTCTTTTTTTCTTCTATTTCATCATCCACCTCTTTCTGCTAATCTATCACTCCCTTCTCCATCTCTTTGGTCCGCATATCTCTCTTTCTCCTCTTATTACTATACTTCCATTTCTCTCTCTCCCTTTCGCCATCCTTGTGTTCCCCTCTTCTCACAGGTAAGGAAAGGTAGTACAGCGGGTCCAACGCCATATGGAAGCCAGCATCTGTCTGGATCAACAGAGATGGGCAGATACATGGTAGGTTCATACATGTGACAGTTTGGGATTTTTGACTGATATTCTGACCTTCTGACCTTGTGTGTTGACCGCCTGTGCTCAGTCCATTTAGGAAGCTGAGATTAAAGGCTTACAATGTTTTGTCAAAATCACTCTCAAATACTACAGTGGCTTAGAATATTGACCCTAATCCTTGGTTTTTATTACAGTAAACCTCTCACGATCCTGTTAGAAAGGTCCACAGTACAAATGTTCAAAACAGAAAGGAGTCTTTCCTCTACTCAGAATTTGGCTGCAAATGCAAACATCCCCAAGTGATTTGGATTTTTCAGTGAAGCAGCCACATTCATATTCCTTCAAAAGATTCAAAACTGCTGATTTGAAAGCCTCTTTTTGAAATCTAAGCCACTTTGTGGAATTTTTGTTAAAATCCTTACATCCACTGGGAACAAATGCTTGAACTTGGTGGGGGGATGTACCCTTTGTGCAGCGCAGCTTTTAACCTTTGGTAAGGTGGGTGATAATTGCACTGATAGACCAAGTAACTGCTGTGTTTCCCTCCCCAGGTCCCTAAACCAGAGAAGCACGGCAGTGGCACCGACAGTGACTACGACAACACACAAACATACGACCTCTCGCTAAGGTCAGACCTTCTGCAAATCACTGTACAGTCAAATGAGCGTGTTTTAATGTATACCTGTAGATTTTGGGATATAGTTTTACTTTGACTGCAAGTATAATGATCATAATAAAAGTATTCCCTCTGTTAAATCAGATATGCACTCACAAGACAAACTGTCATGAAAAAGGGCATGAAAGTCAAACTTGTCATGAGGCACTTCAAAATTGAGATTATTAGTCATTTAAAGCCCCTAAACTAAGCAAAGCAATTCATCTGTGTTGTGTAAATATGATGATTTAGATTACAGTGTGTATTTAGATATATATATTCGGCCCATATTCTGTGTATTGATGTTTTTTGTACCTACCATGCAGTTGTGTAAACTTGGCCAAACACTGAAATTGGGGTTAATGATCTTTACTAACAGTTGTTAATGAGAAATCCGGGGCAAACAGGCAGACTATTAATATTATGAACACTTAACAGTGTTGAGATGCTAAAGCCCCGGACTGATAAATGTCCTGTGTGACTGGCAGCTCCCTGCTTTAGTCCAAGGTGTTAATTGAAGTGTATTTATGTGTTTCTCTTGTCAGCATGGGCCGCAGCAGCGAGGAGGAAGGTCGCGGGGAGTCTGAGGAGGGAGGAGGTGGGGAGGCAGGGGAGCCCGACCCCACCCTGCCCTGCACAGAGGATGTCATACTGAAAACAGAGCAGGTGACCAAGAACATCCAGGAGCTGCTCAGGGCCGCTCAGGAGTTTAAACACGACAGGTAGGTGTGAAATGACCCAGAGATGGATAAAATCACTGTGGTCTTCAGTCTTCAGATTAAGACTACTAATTACATTCTCGGTGACAAGTGATTCTCCTAAATGGATGAACCACTGAGAAATCAGAGGAACATCTAGTGCCAGTCGAAAATGTTGTTACATTTACAAAGCCACACACCACAGTCCTTAAAGTTAAACTCTTGCCAAAAAGCAACCAAGGCTTTATTTGTGATTGAATATGAGTCAAACCTTCCTGTAAATGCATAATTACGACGAAATAGGCACTTTTAAGATTTACCGTAGTTTTGCTTTTGGGCAAGCTAATTTTCAATGGAGTTCATGGGGCACTCTCATGCTAGCATCAAAATCGCTATTTTTAAAACACAAAGATGGCCCGACACAACATGAAACTTTGCTCGTAGTGTCACCAGGGTCTCTACACATGAACACTAGCATTGAGAACATTGTTTGTGTACGCAGAGTTGTCCAAAAACCTTATTTTTAAGAAACTCTATGTACAAAAACAATGCCTCTTTCTTCGTAATTATGCATTTACACGAAGGTTTGAATCATGTTCAATCACTTTTTGGCAAGAGTTTCTCTTTAAGTGACTCAGCAAACGCAATCATAATCATAAACTAACTAAAGTTGCTGGTTATACAGCACTTCTCTGTTTATTTGGCCATGTGCTGTTGCCATACCTCAAATCAAGTAGCAACAAGAAAATTGTTGCTAAATGTATTAATCCATTATCAAAATAGTTGACAATGAAACTGTTGCAGCTAAAATATCATCATTTGTCTCCCCTTTAGCTTTGTTCCATGTTCTGAGAAGATCCACTCTGCTGTCACTGAGATGGCCTCACTCTTCCCCAAAGTAAGTCCCGCGCACATGTTTAATTCCCCTGTCGTGTCTCTCTTTTTCTCCTTCGTCTGGGTGTTGCTCTCTTTATCTACTTTGATCTGTTTATATCCTCCACCATGTGTTCAGCTTTGATTCCCTTAATTTCTCCATAGCGCCCAGCATTGGATGCAGTCCACTGCTCCCTCCGCCTGTTGGCTTCCAGTGCCTCGCGGCTGCAGGTGGAGTGCCGTAAGGCGGCACCCTCGGAGCCCGGAGCCCCTGCAGTGGACTACCAGCTCCTCACTCAGCAGGTCATCCAATGCGCCTACGACATCGCCAAGGCTGCTAAGCAGCTGGTCACGATCACCACTCGTGAGAAGAAACAGTGACCCAGCAAATGCATGGATGGATGGAGAGGGAAGAGGGAGAGAGAACGGATTAATGCATGGGAAGGCTAATAGGGATGGGAGGGGCTTCTGGGAGAGGAAGAAAGAGAGGAGAAATATGATAACACTACAGATGGGAGGACGAGGGATGGGGAGTGATCGAGAGAATGCTGGCTGCAATGAGGAAAGGCAAAGTTTGGATTATGCATGGAAAAGGAAGCAAAGCAAATCAATTGTTAAGTAGAAACACTACAGAAAAATTCCACAAGTGTGGAAGGGAAAGTAGGGAAGGACGAGTGGATAAGAAACTACAGCCTGCTGCAACCTAAATAAACTGTGGGAATCAGATGTGTATAATAAACCGCTTAAACTGTGATGAGCATACGTGAATTACAAACGGTGGCGATGTACAGTGAACTGGATCCTGAGATGTTACCGGCTTTATTTATTCTCACCTGTCACTCGTCATCCCTCCCTCTCCCCCGTCAACCTGAACCAGGGAGGGAAGAAGTGTGAGCTGCGAGAGAGGGGAGTAGTTAAGAGCAACCACGACGTACTCCACACCATCTCCGTCCCTCCATCCTGTGAGGAGTCAGGACGTTTCCCCTCTCCTTTCCTCTTCAGCCCCGCTCCTCTGCCCCCTACCCCATCCCAGACAGGATGAGCTGGCAGTGCAGAGAAGGACGCCCCCTGGGGCCCCATCCAGCTCCACCACCACTCCACACCCAGCCTCACTCAGGCTCTTAGCTGCCTCCTATTTAAATAGCATTCGCAGGGGGCGTCAGCTTTTCTCCAACCCGTCACCCCCCCCCCCCCCCCCCCCCCCGTTGTTGGCGGTACACAGCATGATCTGGCATGTTTTCAGTTTCTTTCCTCTCTCTTCTTTTCTTTTTCTTTTTTCTTTCTTTTGAATACGCAGGTTGGTGCTGTCTGCACCTCTGAGGACAACAATTACTGACAAAAACACTTACACTGGAATAATTGTGATATATTGATGTTGTTTCTCATGCCTATTGTTTTTTTTTGTATTGATATTTTTACTGACTGTCATCTTGATTTAACTGTTTATGTATGTTTATTTTATTGTCTCAAATATGATTCTCATTTAGTTGAATAGGGAGACAGGTGGTGAGTATGTGCTCGAACTCATACTGGGATTTAAGTCAACATGCACACATAAAAGAAATAACCTGTGAAATGGTCCTGAGCATTTCTCAAGCGCTCCTTTTTTTTTGGGTGACACTTGAGTTCTGTTTTTTTTTTTTTTTTTTTTTTTTCCATGTTGTAATATGTCCTGCGGCCAAGGGGTTGAACAATTGCCAAAGGGGAGCGGATTTAGGGTGAGATTGTGTTCTTGGTTAGAATTTTCTGTCAGAATGGAAGCCCCTTTGTGCATTATGACAGGACCTGGATCAAAACTCTCTTTTTTTTGTATCTTCTGCTGTCTTTTTGGGCTTGATTTTTATCGTACAAATTGCCTCATTTGACGGAGCCAGTGAAATCATCTCAGAATCAGTCCCATATTCATGTTTGTGTATAAGGATTAAACCGCCCCCCTCCCCACCAATTTTTGCTTTAAAGCAGTATGTTACTTACCTGGCGGGCGTCTGCTCCCTGGGCGCATTATTTGCATGCATGTTAACAAAATGGTTAGGTCGCATTTAAGTTGACACACATACTGATATGTTGCAGTTAAGCTTTAAGTAGTCCTGTGGAAAGCACCAGATCAACCTGGACAGTAAAAACCGTGAGAGACGCTCGTCGCGTCATTTCAGTGGAGAAAATCGTCTCATTTGAAATGCAGTTACACACCTCAAGTGTGCTTGATGTAGTTTGCCATGTATTATTTTCACTTTTTGGACTGTCTGGCAAGCACAATCAGGCCCACGCTCTGTTTGATTCTCTGTCACGGCCTGCTGATCTGGGCCACAGAAGTTGTCACTTCTAGCTCACTGTCTCTGCACTCTGCCAATTGGGAGACGGCATTGGGAACAAAGATATTCTTTTTTGTTTTTTTTCTCAAAAAAGATAGCGCACTTAGCCTACTGTAGGTATAAAGCTTGTTGTACTGTGCCGAACAAATGTGGTCGTATCTGTGAGAAAAGGATGCAGATAGGACCTAAGAAGTCTTTCCTAGCTGCCATGAGGACCGTCCTCTTCTAGTTTAGGTTCACCTCTAACCCTCCTCCAACGACTCTGTGGCTGGTTTCTCACAGTGTTTGTGGCTTGAACTTACATTGGTCTATTCTATAATCAGAAAGCCTCTGCACATTAAATTAATTGCCTGAAACGTTGACCTCATCCTTCACACGGCAGTTGCATCTCAGCCTTTTTTTCTCGTTGTTTGTTGTCTTGAATTGCTGCCTTTTTAGCAAGAAACAATTAGACCTTAATTAGCCCCAAACACTTTGAGAGACTGACGCTCGACCACCTTCAGCGCTCCTCTGTCCGCTTTATTCACGTTTGGTTTTTCACTGTCGCCCCCTTTAACCATCACTCGGGGTCTCGGACTGTCAGTGTTCGTCAGTCTCTCTGTCGGGGAGGTCGGATTTGTTTGCTCTGTTCCCTGTCAAAACAGATCTGTGTCCAGGAGACTCATGAAATGTATCATTGTTTGCTATCGAATGCCTTCGGACAGCTTCATCATCATCATCTCGTGCTTGATTGGCTGAGTTACAGTGATGTACTGGAACAACAGCAATACTTCCACACACACTCACACTCTCACGCACGCACGGGGCCTTGTCCCTCCAATCATGATTGCCCAAGTTTTAGACTAGAGCCATATATATGAACATATATTTTCATGCTATATTTTATATTAAGCTAAATGTTAGGGTTATGTCTGCGAGATATTTATGTCTATTTGTTGGCCCAAGTGGGTTTCAGGCTACGGGATCTGTTCACCAAATCTTTCTTCAGCTCTTCAGTCTTGACACCAATGTACTTGTAGATGTTTTAAGTCTTGTGAGTACGGTCACGCTGTGGTATTACCCCTTAATGTAGTTATATTGTACATATTTACGATCCTACCGGAATCCACAGGAGGCGAACAGTTTGATGTAGGCGATTACTCAACGGTGTGGTCTAAGTTGCACTATTTTCAAACACCAGCTGGGTGGAGTAGGATCTACATTATGTGCTGCACTCTCCCAAAGGTCTTAGTTCAAGTACATACGGTGCAAGATGCAGCGGTTGATACAGGATAGGGTGATGGGAAAGCTCTGAAGCGCACTTCGGCTTAGCACTACAGTCATCTCAAAATGGGTGGAGGAGGGTCTAAAGTGCACATGGACCGGTCCTTCCCCCGAGTTAGTAGACACTACATAGGGTGCCTCTAGTATGAATGTTAAATGCTTCCCGTTGATTCATGTCCAACACACTTTCTACACCATCATCATTCAGCACATACTCTCCAACATCCAACACGCGCCCCTCAACTTACAAGTCGGACCAAGCCTTCTACAAGTACAAACGTTCAATTTGCAGCCAGTGAAATACACACACACACACACACACACACACACACACACACACACACACACACACACACACACACTTCTGATAGTCAGCCATTGGCAGTGCACTGTGGCCTGAACTGTTGCTGTCCCTGTGTTTCTTCACAGCTCTACACTTTGGGAGATGGGTGACGGGAGAGTTATCTTTTAACAGAAGACGTTAAAAACTGTATAAAGTAGAGGAAAACAATGACTTAAAAAAAGGTCAATGGTAATGGAAACTCATAAGCTGTACATTTGTAATAAAATGTTAAAACAAAATGGGGCTGTGTCTGCATTAAGTGTCACCTTATTGTATGGATGCATCTCTTTAATGGGTGGGACTGAGCGCCCAAACCTTTCACCCCCAATGGCCAAACGCTACTACAAGAATGGCTCATATTTAGTTGATTCTGGCAGCCTCAGTGGACAAAAGATGATGATGGTGACACAAATGAACTTGACCACAGAGTAGCTTATTTTTTCAGGCTGAAGACTCCCTCAATTCATCCTCAGAACTCCACCATAATAATGCTGTTTACATTGTATGACCTATCTGACGAGATATTGCTGAAATCCGACCCAGTGACTGGCATTAAGAATATTATAACTTAATAACTAACTATTTTGATTATACAGACGTAGTCAATTTTCTTGTGATGGGCCTATTGGCTTATACAAGTCTTATAGAGGCATCAGTATGAAATTGATACTGTTTTATAAGCAGTTAAAAGTTCCCTGTAGTACATGGTGCTGTTTACATTGTTTAAGAAAAAAAGCATCAGGGTGAAGTCACAAATACTAACTGGTTAAAGGTAAATTACAGCTGGAGGTATTACACAGTCTAATCGCATGAGTGAAAAACAAAAGCAGTGACGTTATACTGAACACTGAAATCTTCAGATACCTGAACTAAAGATTTGAATTATTTGATGCCATTGACTTGTATTGCTGCCTTTGCCTAAATTGGAAGTTTGCAGATTTTTCTTAATATTGCAATGTAATTTTAACTCCTACTCCTAGAAAACCTTGTGGCTGCAGCTGGTGGTAGCTTTTACATCCATTAACAAATATGTATATAGTTGCAATATGATGGATGAATACTGAATGTGTCTTCAATCAAATAAAGCCTTATGCAGATGCAAACATCTGCTTATGGAGTTGGGATGGGATGTGAAAACAACAGTTTCAAACAGCAGTCGACGCCATCAACACCTCCTTCGAGGAATTTATTGTGTCTGTGAATACTTCTCTAAAGTCTGTCAACAACTATTCGTACGTACGTACCGTTGAATGACAACATGTACCGCACACAGCGTTGCTTAGAACAGCAACTTACATATTCACGTGTTAAACCTTCACAGGTGGGAAGCAACACAGTTCTACTATAAAACTACATAGAAAGACAGAATGAAACACAATAAAAACAATCCTGGGGTAGAAATGCAGACCAGAACTGGGGACTTGATACATGGAGTGAAGAAAATGAGGTGCATACACTGTGTCGGAAAGTATGACACACTGGAAGGAGTCGTACAAGTGTGTGAGATCTGCAGGTCATAAAATCCAACCCGAGGGCTTCTCTTTGGACCCGTTCATGTAATATTTACAGGGATGTTTTGAGGGGTCACGGCGCTGATTCGGAACCACATGACTAACGAGGGTTGCATCAAAACACACTGGCTTCTTTCTTTTCTTCAAAGTCACTTTGGATGCATTTCTGCCTTCCTCTGCATGGCCTTTCTTGACGAGGTGGTCCCAATCCAAACGGTCCACATGCAGCCAATGTGAAAAGGACTCACTGAAATCACTGGGTGCCCTATTAATTCGGGTGCACAGTGATCCAACGGACCCGTTTTGCAGCAATGTGGTCTATCTACAAGACACATACTGATGACACAGGTCCAACGTGCTACACAAGGGTTTGTAGATAATGTGATGTTGAAGAACGCTGCCCTAATAATGAGTTGTAACCATTTAGCACAACCAACATCTAATTTGTTTCTCTTAGACCACTCCCCACGTCCTCGACATGCAGTGAGATTTCTTGGAGATGATGTTTTTTTCTATGGATGTTCGTCTGAGCTGGAGGAGCTTGGCAGAAGAACGCACTCCTGTCTTCGGCCCCTTTTCCGCCTCCTCTTCGCAATTCGTAGCCTCCTGCGGATCACATCTACAAGACACGGTCACACACACACACACACACACACACACACACACACACACACACACACGTGATGATGCGCATTTGTTCACAAGACTAAACACTAAATAAATAATCAACTAATTGAGACAATAATCCGCAGATTAATCAAAAATGAAGTTGTTAATTTCTGCCCTAGTGCTAATTGGATGCTGTGTGGTGCTCTACCTGCCACGCTGTCATAGTCCATCTGTGGGTCGTGCCAGTAAAGACTGGGCGTGGTCCTCCAGTGGCGGTACAGGCGTGTGTGAAGCACTGACAGGGTCAGGAGAACCAGCAGGAAGCCCAGTGCAGCTGCTGCCCACACCGCCTCGTCTGTCCTGGGGGTCCTTGGCAACCCACTATTCACAGAAGAGGCTTGGGCCTCGGCTCCTGAGTCTTTGTTGCATTCACAGCGTTCGCCTTCTTTGCAGCCGTCGCAGTCACGGCTGCTGGGCAGGTAACCGGCTGGCTGCAGCGGAGACTCCGATTGGGATTTGGAGACAGAATCAAAGGCGGTCTTTTCACCTGTGTGAGAGTGTGTGTCACTGTATGTTTGCTTGTGTTCCAGCTCTCTCTCTTTAACATCTACTACTTCATTATCCTTCATCATGCCATCTGCTGTGTGGCCTTTATCATAGTGTTTATCTTTGGAGTCGCTCTCTTCCACGGGGGGTTGAACAGAGTCTGTACCTTCATCTTGGGAGTTGAGGACCTCCGTAACGGCAGTGAGGTCATGTTCACCGTTCACACTAACTGCAACATCTAACCCGGGGGAGGGGTTCGGGTTTGTCTCAGACATATTCAACTCCAAGGGAGTTGTGGGGTCCTGATTTACATTTTGGATGTGAGACTGGGAGGGATTTTCTCTTGGACCAGGAGGATCTGAGAGACTCCTGTCCTCTGGTCCAGATATGCTGTTGTTGCTCTGGATGTCCTCTGTCCTGCTGGGAGTGGTTATGGTGGAAACATTTGTTAAAGTGCCTTCTTTCTCGTTCACATCCTCAACTTTCTCACGTTTTTCTCTTAGTGCAGCTCTTATCTGCCTGCTTTTGCCTTGAATCGGATCAAAGCCTTCCTTCTTCATGTTGGACTCCATCTCTTCACTCAGCAGAGAAGAGATGGTCTGCTCACAGCATCGCCTCACAGACCCCTGGGGATTTACGATAATAGTTACTCAGACATCTGCAACACTACTAAATGAATTTTCTTTGCTGATTTTTATTGCAGGACATGTAAAAAGAGGAATAATTGACACCACGTAATTCAAGTCTCCAGACCTTCGTTTTTGCCCGGAGTTCCTCCGGCTGCTCAGCTGACCACGTTAACAGCAGGTTGTACTTCCTGCTCTGGCTCACAGCATCAAACTTATTTCTTGAGGATGTTGTGGACTCCAGCCAATCACAGACGTCTGGGGCGGCCACGGTGGACAGCTCCAAGGTGCGCCCCCAGGACACCAAGGCTATTGGCTGAACACAGAGCAAAACATGCGCTCACTCCCTGCATTCCCCTGGCTGATACTCACATTTTCATTCAATAAATTACGAGACTCTTTAAATCAAACCTAGGTATTTGTAATGGCAAAAAAACTGTGGCGCTGCTGTTAGAAAAATAATTAGTGGAGCTAATGCCGAGGCTTTAACAAGCTTGGTTGAAAGACGAGGACTGGCCTGCGTTTCAGACAGAATCGGTTCAGCACAGTCAAACTTAAAATAAAACAGAACCACAGGGGGAGATGAGGAAAACATGAAAATGAGTGTCAAGTTTTTTTAATCATTGATAGGCACTCACAACAAGGGATGCATCACGATTAAAGAAACTTGCACAACAGAACCAGAGCAAGAACTGAGAGGATTAACAGCCGCAGAGAGAGTTCAAAGCAGCTTACTGGTATTTTAAAAAAACGTACGTGTCTTCAGTTTGATTCAAAAACTCCAACTACATGATCTTCACACACTCAGAGGATTTATGTAGACAAAAACAGAACAACTATTGTCCTATTCTTCAATTTTGACAAGACAAGATCACTGATTATATTTAAGATCAACAGCACCAGTTCCTAACTAAATAATTTGCTAGGTTTTGACAGTATATCTGTGCATTTCCTACTGAAAACCATCAGCAATTTTTATACCAATGTGTCCTGAGAACTGAGTTTTGTTGTCACAATGCTGGAATGTTCTGACTTTGAGGTAAAATACTAAAAAATATTGCTTTTTGGTGCCATTTTCAATATCGTATGGAAAAACTGCTACAACATCAACATTAAATACCCAGCCAGAAAAGTTGTTAAGCCACATGACAAGGGCAGCCCCAGTCAAAGTTGTTGCTAACGCCGTGGCTAACTACTTCATTTTAATCAGCAGCTGGGAAACAAGACACAGGCATTTAGCTTGGATCTTGAAGAGTTGTACCAATTACTTACAGCTATAACGTTCCTGTACTCTTCATACTCAGTGTCATCACAGACGCGCCCTCTCTTTTTCTCTCCTTCTCTCAACTGAATCCTTGCTAACGTTAGTGAGGTTTTGCATCTGGTAACTGCACATTTATACTGCCGAAGATGAGCAGTGACACTGTTTCAAATATTTAGAATCGATGTGTATTGAAAAATCTATATTTTTGCAACAACACTGAAACTAAGAACAACTTTCCAGAGCTTTTAGAGTCTGTCACAGTGAAGGGTGAGATGAGGGGCGTAAAGTTCTTTGACATACACAACCTCACCACTAGATGTCACTCAACCCTCGGCGCTGGACCTTTCAGATATGTGTAGTTTACTATTAAAGGGATATTCCGGCGTAAATTTAATCCATGTTCTAACACACCTTGACCCCCCCAAGAGATAAAGTTGCGGAACTCTACTGCACTCGGTAATCAACTCACAGGGCTTCCCCACAACAAGGAAGGCTTCTCGGGTGGTGAGTTTTGTTTATCTTTTCCCACAAATACGGCAACGATATCAAATGTTTGGTGCCTCGAAATATGTGCTGGGACCCTGTTTCTAATGTTGCTGAAGTTTGGTGCTGTTCTGAGCATTATTTGTGGCTTTTTGATGGCGGTTTTATATTTGGACCCATTTACTGCAATGTATTGTTGTCGTGCGGTCGTTTCTGAGGATGCTAAAACTACTTAAGCTAGCGGTCTGCAAACTCGGTGTCACGGTGTGTTAGAACGTGGATTAAACACCGGAATATCCCTTTAATAGACACCCGATAAGCCTGGTCTGGTCTAGTCAATACCAAAAATGTCTATTTGTGAAAGACTTACATCTTCAGTTGTACTCAGGTGTTCAAGCTTACCAAGCCATTTTTAAAATGTGTGCAAATTTCAAAATAGTTCCACAAAGTGAACAGAACGCAGCCTTAAAATCTAACAGAATAATTCCAACTCTACTACGGCTTGCTGCCTTTTGCGGGTCAGTGAACAAAGATAAAGGGTCTGTCTCACCGTGTGGTTACTGAGCTGCAGATGCGGTGTAATGATGTAGTCTAGCAGACAGGAGCGTGCGAGGCCAGACAGAAGCAGACGCTCGTGGAGTGGAGCACAGGGATGGTAGAGCAGAACAGTAGCTGCATGCTGGAATATATACACACAGACAGAGATCCACGTGTGACTATCAATCACACCGTTCGGTTTCTCCCCAAAAATGGATGACACCCAGTAACTAAGAGCTTATAGCAATGTATTTCCGTGTTATTTGTTATGCTTTCCAACTGTCAAAGATCCCTTAAAGGAAATGTCTGGTGTCCTTAAGTCATGGAAAAAAAACAACTGAGAAGTAATGTGTTGATCCAGGAGAGATCCAAAGTCCATTCTGACGTGCGATTCTTTCATTAAATCCCTGATAATCAACAAAATAAGCCTAAACAAGTAGAATGTGAGTATTGGCAGACTTCCGGACTTCAATTACGAACAATACACTGATTGTGTTTTATGTCCACAGTTTGATGCATGTCTGGATAAAACAAGCGGGGCAATGCAACAAAAGGGACTGTGGAGAACAAACAACAACAAACTACCCTATGCTTCCGTTAACCCCATTGCTCAGATCTATGGCATCTGGAGGAAAATGACTCTTTGCTATGTTGCCACATCAAATGTTGTGAAGTTCTACCTTTTACGGAATGGCTGAAGATAGAAGATGTTATTATTAGTTCATTTTTGTGGTTTCCTATCGGTGTGACATGACGTCATTAATGAAAATTAATTTGTTGTCCTGAATACAAATGTCTATTCATTTCCTGCAACAGGCAGATAAAGCGATTAAGTTGTTGTGACAGTGAAGACAGAGGCAGCACCATTCTTAATGTTACGACTTACGTGCAAGTTATTTAGCCACCGTTGAGGAGGGCAGTACAAGTACTCTCCGCTCTCTGCCCTTACTGGTCTGTACGCTCCACTGCAACACACACAGGCACACATTCAAATGTCCGGAATGTCCCTTTTAAACACGACAACAGTTCTTAATAGCTTTGCAGTATTGCAGTGATAAAGAAGAGAAACCCAGAATATATGACAATATAGACACTGCTGTTTGTTTTTGTGACTAGAGGGGCCAATGTCCCAAAGGTCATGGTTATGGACCATCGAGTGACCTCTTTAGAGCATAATTATTATATTTCTGTCTTAACAGCCTTACCTGTTGGGAATGGTATGGTTGTAGGAAATAGATCTATCCATGCAGATCTGCCTGGCTGGCTGCAGTGAAAAGAAATCAGGTCAAATTAGATTTTAATCACACATAGCTGGTTACTGCATAAACGCCCAGTCTGAATCACCAAAGATAAACACTTAGTCTTCACAGACTTGTAAGGAAGAAGTCTTAGTTAACTCAATCTCAGGCTGCAACTGACATGTTATAATACATCAGTGAACATTGTTGAGAAAAGGGCATTAGCTGTATGGTTCATTTCATGCATTAATGTTTAATGTGCTAACTTTGGATGCACTGCTGTGCGTTATCCCGTTGTGCTTTGATTATAGGTCATTTGCTGCGTCAGTGTTTGAGGGTCAAAGGTTGGGGAGAACAGTGACATAAAGCTCTCGGCAGAGCGTTTACTCACCTCCGGATCATACACTGTGTCGATACTAGGAAGGATCTGTGGATAAGGGAGACAGTGAGCACTGGTTGAACAACTGATCGAGCAACCTGAACAAGCCAAGAGCTGGTTTACACCCAGGGCAGCGCCAGATGTACTGGCTTCTACACGACAATGGCTTTTCCCATGATTGTTTCATGTACTTCCTGCCACCCAGTGTACTGTGGCACACCCCACCCACCTGAGCCAGTGAGGCCTGGCAGATAAATGTGTTGATGATGATGATGAAGATGATGATGACGTGTGTTGCATCCATAGTTACCTGAGTGGACTCTGGCCAGGGAGACACTGGACAGTTAAAATAAACAGCATCCTTTGGCAGGTCTGTACCTAAATAGAGCTTTCACACACACACACACACACACACATTTTCACGTGTAAAATAACTGAACACAAGTTGTATCCATTAACACACGCATGACACGCATACCACAACGAATAATGGGTATTATAGTTACCTTTCCATTGTCACACACTGGCCCCTGGGACTTGGACACATCGCACCGACACAGACTGACCCACAGCGCCGCCAGCACAGCCACAGTCAGCGGCTGGGACGTGGTTTCCCTCGGCATGGTGACAACCGGTCTTCAGCCGTTCAAGGGTGACCTGACCCACATTTAGCTAGTTGTCATAGCTCCCCTTCGCTCCCATAGCTGGCGACTGACAAAGAAATGACCTTTCATAATCCCAAAACACAAATATCGTTCGGCAAAGATCCATAACAACGGAGCGATGAGACCTGCGAGAGGCGGTTCAAACGGGTCGCAGTCGTTCCGCGGTGCTAATGCTAGCTCAAGTTAGCTACTTGTTGTGCATTTTGAGTCAAACTAAAGCGCGAGGCTCGCTCAGTTTTACACAGACAAATGTAAAGAAAAGTATTGTGTTCCTCCACAACTACTTCTCTACTGTATGATACACAGCTGGCAAGTTAGCTAGTTAACCACACTGTGGAAAGATGAGGTTTCCCTTATGAATTTCAAATTAAACTCATCTTATCATCCTGTATCAACTTTGTTGGCTTTATAATATCTTATATTTCTCCTTTCCGCGTCAAAAGAGTCATTCGAGTTGTCAATACTTTATTTTATTGTTGTTTTCTTTTTCATTCAAATGACAATATCCTTATTCCAATATCCTTACGCTATCTTTACTTTTATTTTGAGAATAAAATTCCATTTCCGGAAGTACGATGGCAATGACTCTCCTGTCGAACTTTACTGTTAAACTACAGAAGCTGCAAAGGAACATGACACAAAAAGTTTGACTTGTAGTGTACTACACTGTGGTTTTACCTCTGAATTTCCTCTGGGAGGCGACACAATCGCATTATATGATTTAAATCAGCGACAAACATTTCAAAACCCTTTTACTAAGGCTGTTTTTTTTTTTTTATGAATTCGAGGCTTGCTCTGTGTGGCCATGGGTTTCTTTATGCTTCTGTGGCCTATGTATGCATTTTGCTCTCACTGTACGTAGTTTTGACCAATTGTTTATGGTCTGTGTGTGGTACTTGTCAGTTCTAGTATTCATGACTGAATAAACTGAAAAAAAGAAGAAAAAAAAGAGAAAAAAAGACAACACAATTTCATACTGTTTTGCTGACATCTTTCTAGTGTCTAACAGTGGTCTGGGAACCTTATTTCCCTCTGAGAATCGCTGTTTATTCAGTTATGAGGAAATGAATAGTTCCTGGTTTGAATTGCTACCTCATTAATATTGTAAATATTAAAATCCTGAGTTTGAACTTCTTCTACATAATGCCCTTTTAAGAGCTAACAAGTTTGTTCCCCTGGGGTATTGCAGCATTAGGTGTCACTGGCAGTGGGGACGCTGGGGACAATCCCTAAACACTTTTTGAAATGACCAGTTTTGTCCCCATTACTTTTGTTAAAAATGTGCCAAAAAGAGCTTGTGCCAGGAAACGTTAACTAACAAAGGGGATTACATACATTTACCCTCACCTCATATGACCTCCTACTTACATTGCCAAGAAGAACATGAGAATTTCTATCAACGTGTACTTATTGAAGACCAGCTCACACAGACCATGCAAATTGTCTACTATATCCTGTCACTGCAGGCAGTAAAACAGGCATTACCTGTTGGTACAGGTCAAACAGACATTCATGCTGGGTTGCGCCCAGGAGTCAGAGGAGAGCCAGACAGTGTGTCGATGTTGTTGCTTACAAAATAAAACAAATTGTATAAGAAAGGCTAAATAAACTTGATCAATCTTTAATTCGTTGTGTAATAAAGAACTAAATTAAGTGTGAAGTCCACTCATCGAATACATGATGGTTGCACGATCAGTAATAGCAAATATAGTCTTTTAAAGTAGATTTAATTTTGAAAGTGTGAAGGGAAGTCTTTGTGACTGTCGCCAACTTCACACTTTGCAAGTTTCCACACCCATAAAACTTTCTAGTTCCACTCTCTCTCTCTCTCTCTCTCACACACACACACACACACACACCCTGTCAAAGAGGTGCACAGGTGAGTCTGTCAGAGGAGACTCGGGTCGCTGGACAGAGGAGAAGTCTGGACATGGAGTCCACCCTCCTCAAAGGTTTGCTCTTTTTTTCACTGTGATTTGTTCAGCAGTCTGCTTAGTTCATATTTTAATTAGTGAGGGTTTGATTTAAAAGGCTCTTTCTTTAATCAGCAGACAACAGTCATTTCAGGAAGAAGCAAATGACCCATTAATTACAGTTTTATAGGCGTGTGTCCATTACTGTTTTACACAAAACAAAGTAGTTGTCTTTCTTCCTGACACTATTAAGGGTGTGGCACCTTTTTGAATTGTTGTAATAGTTAGGCAGTTTGCTGGATTTATGGCAAAAGGGCACCAAACATTTTGAATTTGCAAGCCTCAGTTCATTGATCTAGCACTTTATGTTTGATGTTTTTTTAAACTAATTGTAACCTGGTTATCCATTTGAGGAAGTGGCACACTAAAGAGGTGTGGCCACACAATTCCTTCATTTGTTGTGACACAACCAGCATAGTCAGCATCAGCTGCTGCAACAGCTGATCTTCTGTAAAATGTGTATACTGGCGGCTTGTCAGCTGATGTTTCAGGATTCTAAATAATGATGCAAAGAAAAGAAGAGATCAGAGTAATTGTATAATTGTGTATGCCAGACATCTCTAATCCTGTCACCCTGCACTGTGTAGCTCCAGGCGGAGCAGGCACTGTGGCTGTCCAGCAGCCAGAGGTGGCTCGCACTGGTGGCTTGCAGCCCCTTGAAGTGGTGGCAGGGCCACTGGTGGAGGGAGACAAGAGTAAACCCAAACAGGTGAGCAGCAGAAATGTTTAAAAGTAACACATAGCAAACATTTGAATAAAATTTGCATGGCGCATTCATTTAAGAAACTTGATGTCTCTATTACTCATTGCTTGTAATTTCATGACACTAATAGAAAAAATGTTGCATGTAAAACTCCAAATGCATTGAACTAACTGACTGGATTCCAAAGCTTGTAAAGGGCTCAGTAGGTAATCTCTACCTTCTCTTTTTGTCTGCCCCCAGGAGCCGTACTCCTGTGACAGCTCTCTGTCTTCCTCGGACAGCGAGGACGAGGGTCTAGGCAAGAAAGACAAGAAGAAGAAGAAGAAGAAGAAGCTGACGAAAAAGAAGAAGAAGAAAGTACGTGCCTCGTAAAAGCTTATATTCGGGGGTCCGTTTTGCTCAGTGGGTAGAGCGGGCGTCCCGTGTACAGAGGCTTTGCCCTCACTGCAGCGGCCCCGGGTTTGAGTCCCGGTCTGGGGCCCTTTGCTGTGTGTCATGTCTTAAGCTATCTTGTCAGTAAAGGCCAAAAAAATATTTAAAAAAAAGCTTATATTTGCCACTTGTCGAGTCTCCTCCATGGGAGGAAAGTTCAGCGAGGGCGGCACTTAGCAACAACCAGTCAGACAGGAGAGAGCAGGGAATGGTTTTAATTTGTTGATAGTGCACATCAACTGTCACTCTTGCTCAAGGCATAGCTGGAATGGGCGTGTGTGGTTTTTGTGGGGGAGTGCTTGTTGCTTGCCTTTGTGTGACGCTGAGTTGCTTGAGGAGCCGCTCCCTTCATCCCTGCGGTCCCCAAGCAGCTCGAACAAAGCCTCGCTCCAGTGTGCTCGTACTGACTCATTCCAATAGGCCCTCTCGTTTATCACTTTCACCGACAAAGGAGGGTATAAATAAACCTGCTCACGGTGTAAACAGAGTTGAGCCGTAACTGCCCCCCCTTTCTTTCTCAACAGGATTCCAGCTCATCTTCCTCCTCATCGTCCTCCTCCTCATCGTCGTCGTCATCCTCCTCCTCCTCATCCTCCTCCTCCTCCTCCTCCTCTTCTTCCTCCTCCAGCAGCTCTTCAGACAGTGACAGTGAGGTAAGTCGTGTCATAGGCTCTGCTCAGGGATCCCAGAACACTGCTTCCATGCAACTCTTGTCTTGCTCTAACATGTCACACACCGGCTGCTGTCATCACACACCTTTCGGTGCCACAGAGCCCTGCCTGAGACTGACTCATCAGAGGGAAAATGGGTTCTTTGCATCGATCATTTTGCAAGGACTCGATGCACAGCTCTCAGTATTTTTTCGGTTAGAGGTACACTGTGGTAGAACTGTTTTGTTTATGTAAATCCGTCAGAAATCTGTCCTGCAGCATTGCTAAATTAAGTCCCTGGCCACAATCACAAACAATCCCACATCAGCTCACAGGGGATTGACAGCCCCTTCTGACTATGTCTCAGCCTAAGGTGAGGATATTGTCAAAGCCAACACTACAGTCACACACACACACACACACACACACACACACACACACACACACACACACACACACACACACACACACACACAAATATGTAACCCTTCTATTTAGTTCAGTGACCTTTAGCGTCAAGCAACTATCGGTCACATGGTGGCCTACTGTCTTGCTCATTTCCTGCATGTGTGGGTAGAAAATCAGGAGATGCAGGAAGGGTGACATCTCAGACTCTTGCGAGGTTTCAGGACAAAAGACTAACTAGTTGCTTATAATATGTATATTAGTAGCATTTTGTCACTATAAAGCCCATATTATTGTCTTAATCTGCCATTTTCTACAACCACTGAATATTCCTGGACCAGGTCGATTCTTAGCTTAGCCCAGAGCTGTCCTTAGGCTTTTCACATTGCTCGTAAACCAGGACTAAAGGCTAAAAAGCAATTGCCTTCTCAGCCCCAGGTTAAGGAGAGCCCGGAGTTAAGAATGTGCAGTGTTTAAAGCCCTAATTTTACCGTAGTAATTGGGAGCTTATTGAGGGAAAACTGTTAGTTGTGGAATTGCAGTGCTGCAAAAAGTACTCAACAGTCATACATTGCCAGAATTTTACTTTGGTAAAAGTAAAAGACACCCATATGAGTGGTACTTAAGAAAAAGTCTTCAAGTATATAAGTACAAGTAAATGATACTTATAATTCCATTACTGTATACTATAAGTCAAAGGATTTACAGATTAATTTTTTTCTCTGATTGCAGAGAAATATATGAAAAATGTCTAAAAACATCTTCCTGGATCTGTCTTCTTATCCAGGGCTGAGAGCCATCCTCCATCCTTTTGTAAAAAACAAACAAACAAATCCCTTCAGTATTTTTGTTTAATCCAACCAACTAACCGACACGAGTGAAAACATTACCTCTTTGTCGTGGATAATACATTAATTGAAAAAAATGTGCTGTACTCGAAGAAATACACTTAGTAACATTCCCTTACTGTGCACTGGCAGTTTATAGAATACGGTCATGCAAAATAAGGCATTAAAACGTTCTTTATAATAACTAATAAGGCGCCAATATGCAAACTAATATGCATGCTAATAATCAGCTACTTAATGGCAATTAGTAACTTGATCTAAAGTGTTATCACAGAAAGAAATCTGAATTTTTGCATTCCACAAATGTTTGATGCCCATGAGTTCTCTGCTGATCAGCTAAAAAGATCACAAGAGCAAAGGTGAGGGAGAAGTATCTGTGAACACCACTGGAATGCATTTGGTCCTGCGCTCTAGGCGGAGGCCCTAATGTCCTGGATCTCAGAGCTGGCAGTGTATCTGACAGGGCAGGGACACACCCAGTTACAGTGTGTGAAACACCTGCCGTATCCAACACAACAGGTCACTGCAATAAAGTCACTGTTTGACCTGTGGAGCTTTGTTTGGAATGGAACCACACCCACACACGATAAATGTGTGTCCCTAAATGTGTGCATATTAAAGGCAGCAGGGGGAGAGAGTTTAATTATAGGCTCATTAGATCCAGGTAAATAGGGGGATGTATTTTACACACATCAGAAAATTAATGCATAATAATACTGTAAAGGCAAAAATGGCTCCAACATTATAACTGGTTAATGAACTTGCATTTCTATGGCGCTTTTCCAGTCTACTGACCACTCAGAGCGCTTTACAACACTTGTCAGATTCACCCGTTCACACACACATATTCACATACACTGATGGCGGACCCTGCCATGCATGGCGCCAACTGCTCATCAGGAGCAATGTGGGGCTCAGTATCTTGCTCAGGGACACTTTCGACACGCAGCTGGGGGGAGCCGAGATTTCAACCAGTGACCTGGTACGTGTGTAATATCGGCCATATGCACCGTGCATATAATGACTGATGATGTGTTGGCTTTGGCTGCATGTCCACAGTGGGTGTGGGTGTGTCTTATCTTACTCTAGTGAAAACTAATGAAAATTCTTAAGGTATGACTACACAGGTGACACCCAACGCTGATCCTGAACATTCGATCTTTTTTTATATCATCCCAGCTCACTCTGCAAACAGGCTTCATGAACGAGAATACGCGTGTTAAGCTGTTAAAATGTCTTGCAGGACGACAAGAAAAAGAAGAAGAAGAAGAAGAAGGAGAAAAAGGATACAAAGGATAAAAAGGGCGTGCAGAAAGAATATGTCTATGACAGTGCCGTCATCTCTCTGGCTGGTAAGTGAAATGCAGCTTTTCTCATGCGAGCTGTGAAACTGTTTTGAGACATTTTTGGATGGCTGTTGATATTAAGCCTCGCGGAGTTTATGCATTTGGACGCTCTGTGCATTCTCCTTTACAAGAGAATTCGTTCTGCAGGCTTTCTTACATTCTTTGCAAGGAGTTGCTTTTCATCTTGCCAGCAGCTCCTGAAAGCCTCATCACTCAGATTTAGATGTCTTTGGCTTGACTTGAACTGAGTTTGTGTGAATAGGGTTGACGGAATCACGCCAAACTACTTGATCGTAGGGCTATTTCTCAGCTTACAAGGCACGTCACTATTTATTTCTTTTCATTAATCAAACAAGTTCTTTACATTGTTATGCACTGAATGTTCCCAGGTCCCGACGGCCAAATGGGACAGCAGCTTGACGAGGATCTGAAGGTGAGCCAGGTGAGAGACGACTCAAACAAGCTCCCATTTGAATAACGAAGGTGTTAAACAAAGTCATTATAGGGCTGTTGTTTTTTTCCTCTTCATTCTTCAGGGATTCAACTCATCGGATGACGAGGGAGACAAGAAAAAGGAGAAGAAGAAGAAGAAGAAGAAGGACAAGAAGAAGAAGGACAAGAAGAAGAAGAAGGTATGTGGAATTTCCCCATAATACATAATACATCAATAACTGTTTTATTGGACCAGCACGTGTCATTCAGTCATACATGTAAAGGGAAAAGATGAAACATTCATATCTGAATCACTCTTTGATCCTTTATGTCACTGAATATCATAGATGTATTATTCATGTAGAGTGTCTGCTGTACTTCCTCTGTCACAGGACTCATCCTCATCCTCATCTGACAGTTCATCCTCCGACAGTGAGTGTGAAAAGAAGAAGAAGAAGAAGAAGAAGAAGAAGAAGAAGAAGAAGAAGAAGGTACGATTTTAATAAAATTATGACGTCTCTTCGATATGATGAAGTTACGATATTGCGAATACTCTCTGATCCGTCTGTTCCACCTCTGCGCGACCACAAGCGATCAAAGTTTGACACGTTAGACGCTTTCTGTCCCTTCACAGGACTCCAGCTCCTCCTCCTCCAGCTCCTCTTCCTCCAGCTCCTCTTCCTCAGATAGCTCCTCCTCGTCATCATCCTCCTCTGACAGCGAGGACGACAAGAAAAAGAAGAAAAAGGACAAGAAGAAGAAGAAGAAGAAGGACAAGAAAAAGGTAAAGCAATGTGGAGCCTCTTGTTTCTTTCTATTTGCAGTGTAAAGTAAGTTTGGGAGGGTTCTGCAGACAGTGTATAGAAATACATGAACAATCACATCTGCTTCTCGTCGATGACATGATATGAAATACACGGCTTGTGTTGCTGAATTGAAATGTCTCCCACATTGCTGGAACGATGGCAAACTGATTCTTTAAGACTGAAGATTAAAAAGACTTTTGGTTTTTCTGTACACAGGAGGCCATGTTTTTGCTACATTACGCAAGTATGAGGAGTATTTGAACTTTGTGCACAAACAGCGTGTGTTCACCAGTTTCCCCAGCAGTACACACCTTCTGAGTTATTAACTGTAGGCTCTGCACCTGTCGGGGCCTGTTTTCAGGAATGCTATAAAAACACACACAGTTACCACACTGGCTTAACACCTCACCTCATAGTTTATCAGCTGTATTCAAATCGTTTTCCACTGCACGGACAATAAGCGGGTCTGTACACTCAGATCTGTTTACCGTCAAGTCAACAAGTGCGAGTGTGTCTTTGTGCATGCTCACTCACATCTCCGCATTGTTCAGTGTGCATGCATTATGAACAGTAAGCCTGAGCTTGACAGTACCTGTGCTTTTTCACAGGATGAAGAGAAGAGTAAGGTCAGCAGTTCCTATGCTGTTTCAGCAGCGGGTGAGTGAGACTGATTAGTGGCTGAAAAAGAAGGAGTAACCAGAATCACGAGTGGAAATCAGAGCAACAACAAACGGCATTAAAGCCAAAGCTGTCCGTGAGTTTGACGCAGTGTTGCTGGACTTCTTCTCTGCAGGTGGTGAGAAAGCAGGACCAAGTGCTGACGGAGACAAAAAGGAAGCTTCTGACAAGGTGAGGTCCTCACACGGATTGCGTGCGTGCCATTGCATGTCTGTATTTGCACAAACGCACAGGCAATCATTGATTTCTGTTATTGTGACAGGCCAAGAAAAAGGAGCCCAAAGCGACAGAAGAAGGCAAACTGTCCTCTGCGTTGGCTGGTACGTGCTCTACTCTTGCTCACAGGTCAAGTTAGAGGCTGTTGTTTCGGGTGTAATGATGTTTTCTGTCCGGCAGGAGGAGCAAAGGCATCCCCTGATGGCATCGAGGAGGGCAACCTGAGCGATGATGAGGGAGAAGGAGGGAAGGAGAAGGACAAGGAGAAGAAGATGAAGAAAAAGAAGAAGAAGGAGAAGGTAATCAGGCTGCGTTACCATGCGCTGATGCAGCATTTTCCTGTGTCATACATCAAGACTCACATCGATTTTACGAAACGATCTTTTTGTGTTTTCCAACAGGATTCTGGCGCCTCTTCAGATAGCGACGATGACAAGAAAGACAAGAAGAAGAAAAAGAAGAAGAAGAAAAAGAAGAAGAAGAAGAAGAAGAAGGAAAAGGTCAACAAAGAGTTTTATATCCAAGTTTGCGTTAAACTTGCATCATGCAAATGAATAATACCGCATATAATTTAAATGGAGTGATGGACACAAAATGTAGTTTAAGTCTGTTTCCAAGCGGGTGAATTGAAACTTGATTTGATCCACAGGACTCCTCCAGCTCCTCATCTTCATCATCTGATAGCTCCTCCTCAGACAGCGAGGATGACAAGAAGAAGAAGAAGAAAAAGAAGAAGGTGAAGAAGGCGGATAAGGTTTACGTCGTTCTCACTCTACAGGATCCAAGCTCTTCTTCCTCCTCTGACAGCGATGAAGATAAGAAGAAGAAGAAGAAGAAGAAGAAGAAAAAGAAGAAGAAGAAGAAGAAGGTAAAGCAGGTGCAAGAACTCTTAAAATAGATGGATATAAAATGAAAAAAAGAGAGATTAATTGAATTAAATCATTTCCAGAAGTCCAGCTCATCTGATGATAGCTCCTCTTCTTCCTCATCCTCCTCTTCTTCTGATAGTGATGATGACAAGGTGAGATGACACACACACTCACACACACACACACGTACACACACACACGTACACACACACACACATGTCCTCATGCAAGTTTACAAAGTTCGCAAAGGTAAGCAGCTGCAACATTCATCACAAGCACAGTCACAGTTTTTCTGTACTTTAGAAGAAGAAGAAGAAGAAGAAGAAAGATAAGAAGAAGAAAAAGAAGAAGAAGAAGGTGAGAACGTCTGATCCTTTTTTTTTCAAGCCTTTTTTCTGGTTGATTATATATATATATGTAATCAGCGAGAAGCTTCAAAAAAGTTTCTAGAAAACCAAAAACATCTAGAAGAAGGTCAAATGAATTTAAGAATGAATGTGTATTATCTTTATTTCTCTTTTTGTCCAGGATTCTTCTGACTCCTCCAGCGACTCTTCTAGTGATGATGATAAGAAGAAAAAGAAGAAGAAAAAGGACAAGAAGAAGAAGAAAAAGAAGGACAAAAAGAAGGTAATGTGGGGCGCAATGAATGCGAAATACATCTGTGCTTCTTTTTTGTCTCACGAAAACAAAGTTAACTGGAGTGTTTTGCATGTTTTGTATTTGAGCAGGACTCAAGCTCGGGTTCATCTGATAGTGACAAGGAAAATAAAAAGGACAAGAAGGACAAGAAGAAGGAGGAAAAGGTAAATACTCGTAAAATGTGAATTTTATCTGATTCTGCCTCATGTGACGTTGAATTTAGTGAATCTTATTGGTCCTTCTGTGGGCCTTCAGGATTCAGGCTCATCAGTTAGTGAAGCTGACAAGAAGAAAAAGACGGTACGTTTGCTCTTCATGGAAAAAGATAATGGCCTCCATGATTTTCCTTCACATATTGTCTAAGGTTTTCATTTGTTCTTCATTTGGGGTGGTGGCTTTGATTTCATTCCAGGAAAGCCCTGATGGTGAGCAAAGCAGCAAGCCAAAAACGGAGAAGTCAGGCTCAGGTGACGGCGGACTTTCAGCTCTCAGTGGCAGCAGCTCTAAGGGCGGTGCTCCTTCTGTCTCCTTCGCTCCGCTCCCCTCCAAACCCCTGGTGAAGCTGGATCCTCAGAGTCCTCCAGCTCCAGCTCCAGCTCCAGCTCAGTCTTCCAATTCCTCTGTCTCCAGCAACTTACTGAGCTATGGAGACAGGGCTGTCCGCAGACCTGCCAGCCCCATGGAAGCCCTCATGGGGAGCCCAAGGAAGCAGGGAGACGGAGGGACCCGATCTAGTTCCAAACTGACCAGTAGTGACCTGCTGAGAGGCCCCAAGCCTTACACACAATGAGATGTCAGGATCAAAAAAGATGTTACTGGTGATAAGAGATGCTGTAATTCTGCTCTCAGTGCTGTGACATTTTCCACGACAAATCGGATGAGTCATCATGCAAAATAAAAGCAGAAGTTTTTGATGTGTTTTCTGGTGCAATGCAAAGGTCACCGGGTGAAGATGCTTCGTGACATGATGAAAATTTTGAGGTTGAGAAAGAATACAATGAACGATAATGATTTTACATGCTTTGATTTGAATTGGTTTGATTTGAAAAGGACATTTGTGGTGAAAATGTCAATTCACAATCACATGAAATGAGACAGGATGCTTGCTTTGAAAAATAAAACAATGATTTAAATTGTTTTGTTCCTCTTCTTTTTATTGTTGTTCCTAAATTGATCAATTAGTGTAAAATGATATTGAGGATAGTAGACTTTCACAATACAGTCAAATATATGACCAGGGGATTTATGCATGTGTGTCTAAGGCCTCTCTGGACCGTTGTATAAGAATAACAAATGACAATGGCTAACAGCTGTTGGGCTCTTGACTTCTTATGCTACCTTCATGTATCCCTACATCACAGGTGCACAACTGTGATAATGGTTAGTTCATCCCTTTGATGGCTTTGATTGGAGACATTTACAGTGTGTGGTGGCATCTGAATGAGAAGGAAACGAAATGATGCCTAGCAGATGTTTTACAAAAATAACTTGATACTATATATTACAGAAATTACAAATTAAAGTGTAAATATGTGCGTACATACCAAAGGAAACAGTGCACTTACCATATTTATTTATATATATAAGTTCATCTCTCCTGGACTTAAACTCTAATAAGAGAGATTTCTCCATTTTCTATACATTTCCAATACTTTGTATGGATGTATGGTACTATCACTTTGGCAAAGAGCTGGTAAAGATAGGACATTAAAACGCCCCCATTTTAAGGTTCTTTTTCCAAAACGACATACCGAAATTAAAGGCATGACAGCTCCCATATAGTTTGAGACTCAGTGATGTGCTTGGTACCATTGGAAAGGTAACACCCTCAAGTTTCTTCTAGTTATGTCTATTCTATGACATTTTGACACAGAGTTACAGAGGTTGGAACACAGGTTTTGGTTTCTGTCCAATTCAAATGTCAATAAACTGACTAAGATATAAGGGCTCAGGCATGTCTATGGACACAGCAGACACAATTAGGCCATAGCCACAGGTCTCAGCTTGCTACACTCAAAATTTGAAGTCAAAAGACAAAAAAATTGATTTTTCACAAATTTTTTTCTAAAATGTCTGTGCGTTTTGCTTGGGTCCTTTCTTTCCAAGAGCGCCTACTGAGATTCAAAGGCTTATAACTTGAGAACCCCTTTACCTAGAAACATAATCTTGGTCTCAAATGAAAGCTAAGACCCTGGGGTTTCTTGCTTGTTCGACACTTGTAGCTAGTTTTGGGTAAAATTACATGGATATTCCCATTCTATGGACTCTTGGCGAACTATGAAAAAAAAATTGTGGCAATGACGTTGTAGCTGTGGAAAAAGGGAACACTCCGAAGGTATGTAGGCATTCTTGCTTCTTGCGGTAGAGGGCTCTTTCTAATGTTGTGTCATGGTGAGTTTAGAAGGCTATTACATGGTCTGGAAATAACTTTTTTGAGCTTAAAATAATCACGACAGTCTCAGCTTTCCAACAGTGAGTATATACTGTTAAGATCTGATGCTTAAAACTATTAGCAAAAAAACCTATTTGTTTTTACGAAGGGTGTTCGTTTAGTGAAGGGTGTTCCTATGTTGGAACGGTGTTCCTTAAGGGGTTAAATATGTGTTCATCATATCCAGCACCAACGATAATAACACTATACAAACAATTAGCAGTGCTCCATATTTTAAAAATGGTTAACATTGTGATTTTTCAAAGAATATCAGACAGCAAACAATATTTCATTGTATGACTACAATGACAAATAAACTGTGTTATATCTTGTTTTTTTTAATGCAGTATAATAAAAAACAGAGAAAATAAACCACAACCACAGGAGGTAAATAAATTAATAACAGCTACAGCACTGCAGATGAGTATAGCTTTTGTAGTCTCTGCTTACTCCTCCACAGTATTATATTTTTACTCCACTACATTTATCTGAAAGCTTGAGTCACTTTGTAGAACATCACAATGCAAACACTGCAACAATTTGGAAAAGCTACCACTGCAGTGACATAATGTCAAACCTGTTCTAATAAAAGTCAACTAGTTTCATGCATTTTTAGAGTAACAGTAATCAATAATATGTTTAATTCATTTTGCGCTTTTCATGGAACTCAAAGATACTTTTACATAATTTACAAGGAAAGCAAAACATTGAAAACCTCAGAAAATAAGCAACAATAATAAGACATTTTTCTACCCCTTGCTTGCCTTTAAGGAATATCACACCAGCTTCTGAAACAGTTGAACTTGATGCAAGTTGTTTGCTCTTTATTATTTTCAGGTCACGGGCGAAGAAAATGCGAAGCCGAGTCATGACGCTTTTGGTTTTCTGTACACAGGAGGCCAAGCTTTGGCTATATTATGCAAGTATGAAGAGTATTTGAACTTTGTGGACAAACAGCATGTGTTCACCAGATTCCCCAACAGTACACCTTCAGAGCAATTAACTGCAGACTCTGTAACTGTGGGAATTATGGATGGATGAATGGAATTAAAAATACCACAGTTATTAAACTGGCTTAACAACTCACCACATAATTTATCAGCTTAATTCAAATCACTCCACAGACAATAAATGGGTCTGTACACTCAGATCTGTTTATTGTCTGTCAACAAGTGAGTGTGTTGCGCGTGCTCGCTCTCATCTCTGCATTGTGCAGTGTTCAGTGTGAATGGTTGATCGTATTCGTGCTTTTTCACAGAATGAACTTAGAAGAGTCAGGAGTTGAGTGTGACTGATTAAATGGTTCAAATCTCATTCTACAGAGAGGGGTTTCTCTGTATAACTCAGTGAATTTTCTTCTTCTGTGGCCCCTCCCCCCTTTGGGGCGACCAAAGGGTCTGTTTTGGGTCCTTTACTGTTTTCGTTATTTATGCTGCCCTTGTGTTCCTTTTTAAGAAACATAATATCTCCTTTCATTGCTTTGCGGACGATGTGCAGATCTACTTGCCGTTAAAACCGAATGATTCGGACTCACTGTAGCTCTTATCTAACTGTCTGAGCGATCTAAAAGCCTGAACCTGGATCTGAACTTTCTCTGTCTAAATCAGTGATACATGCGTTTGTAACAACTCCGCTTGATGACTGCAGCTCTCCTTACGTGGCTCTTCATAGATTACAGCTGGTGCAAAATGCTGCTGCTTGGCTGCACGAAAACATGAGGACGTCACTCCAGTTTTGGCCGCAATCCACCGGCTTCCTGTCCACTTCAGGATTGATTTTAAGATTTGACTATTTGTTTTTAAGTTTTTAAATGGCACCTTCTTATTTAACTCAGCTTCTACATAATCATTCTCCAGTTAAAGCTCTGAGGTCATCCTAATAAATTGTTCTGAACGTTTCCAGAGCCAAACTCAAAAGTAGAGGTGACCGAGCATTTTCAATGGCTGCTCCTAAATAATAGAACAGTTTGCCTTTGCAATAATAACTGCTGGGACCACCGAAACTTTCCAGTCATTGCCAAAAACCAACCTTTTCTCACTGGCTTTTAATTCAAGTGAAACCGGGACATGTTGCCTCCGCGTGCTGTTGTTTTGCGTGCCCTGTTCGCTGACAAGTCAAGTTAGAGGCTGTTGTTTTGGGTGTAATGACGTTCTCTGTCCAGCAGTAGGAACAGAGGCATCCCCTGCTGGCATCAAGGAGAGCCACCTGAGGGACAGGGAGGGAAGGAGGAGGACAAGGAGAAGAGGGTGAAGAACCAGAAAGAGAACAAGGACAAGGTTAAAAAATGTATGTTTTACCCATGTCTTTGTTGACTTTGGATCATGCATATTAGTAGTATAGCATATTTATTAAGTGGAGTGGTAGACAGAAAATGTAGTTTAAGTCTGTTGCCAAGCGGGTGAAATGAAACACACACACACACACACACACACACACACACCTATCACGTTCTCTACATGATAAATTATTCATCTGCACCCAAGTTTAAAAAGTTCCCAGAGGTGAGCAGCTGCAACATTCATCACAAGTACATGTTTTTTTTTATACTTTAGAAAAAGAAAAAGAAGGTGAGAACGTCTCATCCTTTTGAAGCTTCAAAAAGGTTTCCAGAAAACCAAAGACATCTAGAAAAAGGTCAAATGACTTTAAGAATCAGAGATGTCAGGCTCAGGTGGCGGTGGACTTTCAGCTCTCAGTGGCAGCAGCTGCTCCTTCTGTCTACGTCACTTCACTCTCCTCGGAACCCATCATGAAGCTGGATCCTCAGAATCCTCCAGCTCCAGCTCCAGCTCAGTCATCCAATCCCGCTGTCCCCAGCAGCTCACTGAGTAATCAGTTGAATCTTATTGGTCCTTTTGTAGGTCTTCAGGATTCAGGCTCATCAGTTAGCGAAGCTGTCAAGGAGAAAAAGACCGTAAGTTTGCTCATATGTAAAAAAGATAATGGCCACCATGAGTTTTCTTCACAGACTGTTTAAGGTTTTCATTTGTCCTTCATGTGGGGAGGTGGCATTGGAGAGCAAAGTGGCAAGGCAGAAACGGAGATGTCAGGCTCAGGTGACGGTGGACTTTCAGCTCTCAGTGGCAGCAGCTCTAAGCCAGGTGGTGCTCCTTTAGTCTCTTTTGCTTCACTCCCCTCCGGTCCCATCGTGAAGATGGATCCTTAGAGTCCTCCAGCTCCAGCTCCAGCTCCAGCTCCGGCTTCAGTTCCCTCTCAGTCGTCCAATCCCTCTGTCCCCAGCACCACTCTGAGTGATGAAGACAAGGCCATCCGCAAACCTCTCAGCTTCCTAAAGCCCCATGTGGTCATGTGGAGGCCAAACAAACAGGGAGACAGAGGGACCCAACCAAGTTCTAAACGGCCCAGTATTAACCTGCTGAGAGGCCCCAAGCCTTTCAAAAAATCAGCAGTCAGGATCAAAACAGATGTTACTGATGATAAGAGATGCTGTAATTCTGCTCTCAGTGCTGTGACATTGTGCACAAACAGAGTGATGAGTCATCATGCAAAATAAAAGCACATGATTCTGGCGTGTTTTCTGGTGCAATGCGAAGGTCGCTGGGTTAAAGATGCATCGTGACATGACGAAAACTGAAGTTGAGAAAGATTACTTTACGATGAATAATAATGATTTTATGTGCTTTGATTTGAATTTTTTATTTGAATTGGTGAGAAAATGCACATTTGGGGCGAAAATGTCAATTCACAATCACATGAAATAAGGCAAGATGCTTGCTTTGAAAAAATATATATATATTGATTTGTCTTGTTTCTCTTATTCTTATTGTTGTTCCTATATTGATCATTTAGTGTAGAATTATACTGATGAAAGTCAAATATATGATCAGACGAAAACATTTTTCTACCCTGTGCTTGCCTTGCAGGAATATCACACCCACCCAGTCTCGAGACAACTTGTCTGCTGTCAGAAACAGGTTGAAATGATCCAACCGTCGACTTAGTCACTTTTTTCATGTGCGATGTTTTGAGATGCAAAACACAATCTGACTTGCTTCAATTATTCAAATCAGCATACTTCGACCAGCTTACATTAAAATGCTTCTTCTCTCCGCAATAGCTCGTCTTACTCCACTGCCCTGCCCTGGGTAAATTCGTTGCATTTCCTGCACTTGAACGCAGCACAGCTAAATGAATTGACGTGAACGTTTAACCCGGAGAGGGCGTGTCTATGGGGGCGTGGTTAGGTCACGTGTTGTAGGTGCGGTCCAGGTTTCCCTGTTCGTGTGAGTGAGTCTTGGACAGACTTGTTTGGGAAAGTGCGCGGTAGAGATGGATTTCGATCTGTCCGCAGGTAGGCAGTTCACACTGACTGTGTTCGGTGGCATTACCGTGAACATTAATGCCCGATGTGTCTGTTGAGGGCTGCGTAACTGCATTCAAGGAAAGCGTTTGCACCTGGCAGCGCTTTAATATCCAGTGTGTGCTGGATGTGCCAACAGAGCTGCGTTTACATTTCTCTGCGCCGCTATTGTACGAGGGGAGGGGGGGGGATTCGCTTTGTAACTCAATGACAGTCACTCTGATTGTTATATCACCTTCATTCTGACCCCACAGGTAAGCTTCTCACCTGCTCACTGTTTGTCTCTTTTGCATATGTGCAGCTATGAGTGATGAGCCGGAGATGAAGAAGGAGGAGGCTGAGAAGAACGAGTTTAGTTGGCCCTGGAACAAAGACAAGGACAAGGAGAAGGTAGGAGCGTCCATCATGTCCTCATGTGGTTGATCAAAGCTTTTCCAAGTGATGAGAATTTGGCAACCGAATCTTTTGTGGTATGTGTCTAGTGGTTTTCTGGCCGCCGGGGCCAAGTGGCTCTTGCCAAGAGCAGATTCCAAAACTGGTATCAAATTTTTTTTTTCTCTCTGTGCCGCTGAATATTCACCAGCCATCCAGGTCATGGTACAACTAAGTGCTATACAGAAGCAGCTTGACTTGCTTGCTTGTTGTTGCTGCTTCTTCTCTGGTAAACCTGCTTCATGTGGGCCCTTCTGCCGCCACCCGTCGGGGACAACACAATTCTTACCCTGCCTCGATTATTTATGATTTCTGGAGTCCAAATCAATCCTTAAGACTCAAGCAACACAAATCAGTGATTCATTCAAAGTCAACTTTTGCCATTTTCTTTCAGGGAGACTCCAAGAGCAAGTCCGACAGTAAGGACAAGTCCGGCAGTAAGGACAAGTCCGACAGTAAGGACAAGTCCGGCAGTAAGAAGAAGTCTGACAGTAAGGACAAGTCTGACAAAAAGTCGAAGGACGGCGATGGCAAGAAGAAGACGGAAAAGAAGAAGTCAGAGCACAAAGAGGGAGATAAAACCTCATCCTCATCCTCATCCTCATCTTCCTCCTCCAGCAGCGATGAGGTAGAGATCTCTTATCTCATTAAATGTTTCATGTAAGATGTCTTTACGCTTGTCAACTAGGCCTCGCTGTGTCGGATATTTGCCGCATCGAACACCCAGGGGCCGACTTTAACCATCCCCTCAGGGCTCAGTCTGTGGGTGTGTTCGCACGCCACCCTGTTCTAGCTCCTAGTCCTCGAGAGATTATTAATAGCAAAATGCAACAAAAAGCAGCCCGACAGGTAACATACCTGTCACGCCTCATCTCGAGGGTTGGGTGCGCGCATGGAATATCCACAACAGGTCTGACCAGCAGCACCAGGTTTAATCACCTCTGACAGTGTGTGTGTGTGTGTGTGTGTGTGTGTGTGTGTACACTGCTGCCACCTTTGCGCTGTTGTCAAGTGACTCATCTTCCTGATCTTCTCGTTTTATCTTATAGCTTTTCAACCCGCAGATAAGCTTTTACTGTCTTATCACACTTTGACTGCATTCCTTTCACTTTGTCGCAGTGTTGTTGTGCGTTCAGAGGAAACGGAGCAACACGTTGGTCACATTTGTATGAATAACAGGTTTTTCCATGCAAATGAGCAAAGCAAGCGAGGAAGGCACCAAGCCCAGGGTGGGAGCAAAGGGAAACAGGTCGGATAGGGGAGTCATAGAGAGCTGTTGTCTAATGGAAGCCAACATGTTCTCAGGCCTGTCGTGGCCTGGCTAGACTCCAGCATCCCCGCCCCTAAAAAATGATTAAGGTGCTTGTTACAGCTCATGCTGCTGTCACAAAGATTCATACATTAAAGATAGGAGGGAGCTGCAGCACTCAAGATGTGCTTTAATAAATCATGTTTCCTTTCTGCACTTACAGTATTGTCCTTTTTGTCATTTCAGGACTGATGCTTCCTTCGGGACCGGCCTGCACTGTTAGATTCTTGTGATCTTGTCTATTGACAAAGCCAATGTGTGTGTGTGTGTGTGTGTGTGTGTGTGTGTGTGTGTGTGTGTGTGTGGTGTTGATATAGCAGGGGTACAAACTTCTCTTCCTGTCCTGACATACCGGTCTATGTGTAAACAAATCTGCTGATTTACTAGAAGTAAAAGTTCTGACTACAAACAAAACTGCAGGATTTCTTTCTTTTTTTTTTCAGGTAAAGTATGTTTTCCTCACCACAAGATGGCAGTGTTATCCATGTTTGAGTTCAGTCAGTTTGTGGTCCCAGTAGAGAAGGTCAATATTTATACTTAATACCAAATACCATAGCCTATACAATGGTATTTTTGTTTGTCAGTGATTTTCATAAATTGTGTGGAAACGACAGAAATGGCTTCACATTCACTTTGAAAAAAGATGGATTGAATTAATTCTGTATGCTTTAGTCACTTGATATGGGTCAAATAAGTGTCAAATTGCTCCTTTGGGATGAATCTATTCCAAGTTTAAGAAAGCCCTGGGCTTCAGTTAATGTTAAACGGCTGCAGAGAGCCTCATGACACTGTCTGAGAGTATCATTGGACCAAAGGTGACTGTGGATCCTTTACCAGTTGAAGTAACAATGTAAAAATACACCAGTTACATACAAGAGCTTTGGATTTTACAGTGGTTGTTGAAAGTAACTGAGTACAATTTTAAGTTACTCGTACTTTACTTTAGTATTTCCACTTACTGCTACTTAATACTTCTACTCCGCTTTAAATTCCGCCACAAACATGGAACTTTTTATTCCACTACACTTGTTTGACAACTTAAGTTACCATTTATCTTAAAGATTTAGTTTATTAATACGCAGTATAATTGACAAATGACACACAATCTCATGTAAAAGGTAAAGTGAAAGGGTGAGGATGAATTGTTATCTAGCAGATAAAATGTATATCAGAATCAGAAATGCTTCCCAGTGAGGGGGAACTGGTAGGTTACAGTAGCTCCTCCTAAAATAGAAATATAAAATCAAACTACAGGGAGATTGAATGCATAAATAGAAAATACAATAAGAAATCCGAGTAAATAACAATAAGATATTATCAATAAATTACCAAAAAAATGCATTAAACTATATGTGACAACTTTGTATGTATTTACATGTATAAAGAGAATTGCTACTATAAACGGGGATGTAAGATATGTGTCTAGTACCACGCTATAACTACAGTGTAGATAATGTTAACTGATACTGAAGCATTTAAAGGTTAGCAGAAGTTTACAGTATAAATAAATAAGTGCAAAATAAATGCTATGAACCACAGAGGAATATTGCCCATGATAATGCACTGACAATGTAACAATACACTGTTGAATAGTTGTGTTCTTAGAAATGTCGATGAATTATGGAGTTGTGGCTGTTCACAGGGTGTAATAGGTTCAGGGGGCGGTCGTTTGACTCAAAATGTGTGACGTCTGAGGGAGGAGTTGAGAAGTGGGATGGCCACAGGCAGGAATGACTTCCCGTTGCTCTCTATATTGCATTTTGGTGGAGTGAGTCTTTTTATTAAGTGTGCTCCTGCGTTCGTCCAGCTCCTCATGGCGTGGGTGGAAGACATAAAGGAGTTAAATCACCTTTACCAGCTTCAAACATCAGAGCAGTGTATGTAACATTTTCATGTTACAATAATAGCTTCAACATCATGTTGATGGTCTTAGCCCCTCCGCCCCCCATCACTTGTTTGTGCACTATGTCACTTCAGTGTGAGGGGTAGGATCACAGCCTGCATGTTTATTTCAGCATACAAGTTTTCAACTCATAACATTGTTATGATGTGATAAGTTCTATTTGATGTTTGCACCTACATGACGTCAAATGACGTCAAATTATTTCTACGTAATGTTGCTTCAAAGTGATGAAGACATTGTTGCAGCAATAATTATAATCACATCATACAATTATTTTTATATACTGAGTTCTGCATAAAGAGTACTTCTACTTTTATACTTTAAAGGGGCATACGCAAGAAATTTTGGTTGAAAACGTTTGAAAATGATCTAAAATTTTCAACAAAATGTAAAGAAATGGCAATATTGACCTCATGATGATTCTATATTGTGTCGCAAAGATATCTACAGAAGTTGGCATGCTAACACCTTTCCTGGTCCAAAAATCCTACTAGCGGTGTACTAAGCTTCCAGCTCCCAGTCTGCACGGCTTACTGAGCTAACCAGTTATCGGTAGCTGCTGTCAGCAACAGTAAGCGATTACTCACGTGACAAACTGTCCCCATTTGTTTTGATCATGAATTTGACAGGTGGCCTATTCTTTCTTTTGTTCTTTGGCTATGTGTAAATTTAAATTGCATGATTTTTACATTCTTACATCACACATGTTTCTACATTGTACTGCTATTTTCCCTTTAGCACAAGATCTTAGTACTTTTGGCACCTCTGGCATTTTAATATTCAATTTAAATTTTCAATATACAAAATGACCCTCTTCAGAGTTATATTGTCATATTGCTCTTACTAATGAATTAATGAATAAGCAGCGTTTTAATGTAGCTTGTGGAGCTGGAGCTACAGTAAACTATTGTACATACCACAGTTTCCTTTACTTTATGAAAATGCACAAGATTTGATAAGACAATAATATGTTTTGACAGCTCAACAACTCAAAGAACACATGAATAGAATACAGTGGATGAAGAGCTCCCCCGTTTACTCGCCATCAATATTGAAGTTATGGTGAACTCCAGCCAGGACTGTCAGGAGAAGAGAATTGCAACATTTAGCATCGAGGATCTGCTTCAGGTCCTTTGAATCTTTTATGGGGGTGCAGGGGGAAAAAAAAGAGAAAAAATGGAGCAGTTTCAGAAAGGAATCAATAATAAATCAAGCATGCATCTTTGGGAGGCTGCTGAGGGAAAGGCAATTTAATCCATCCATCACGTTCAGACCTTTACTTTATTCTAACCTGTGAGGGAATATGAAGGGAGAAATCAGTGGATGATTTACAAGAACATTTTCTTGATTAATTGATCTGGTCAGAATGTACGGGTGTGAGGTGCCATCAGTGCCAAAGGTGTATGTCTTTTATGATAGCACGTCTTCCATCCTTTTATGCAGTTTCACCTTTTACCGTTCTACTTCGCTGTAACTTTGTACGTTGCCTGTGTTTGATTTTGTCTCGCCTTCGTCATCTGATGTGGTACATCACCTACATCATTTGCATTTTTACATAGATTAGTGGGGAATGGAAGCAACAACAGACCTCAGTCCTCATTAACGAGCACCTTGGTGCACCTTTAGCTGGCCTATGTGCCTCTTTGCTGAATTTGGTTCAGTTTTCCCTGCACTGTGCCATGTGTGAGTCTACAGACTTCTGCTATGACGAGGACTAACATACATTGATACAATCAAAACCAAAATCTGTTCAACATTGAGTGTCTTTGATTCAGAAATGACAAATGCTGGAAATATTTGCGCTGCATAAAGCCAGTCTACCCCTCGGTGGTACTGGAGAACTCCCTCTGGGATACGCCAAACATTGTATGCCGCTTCAAAACTTTAAGATCTGGTGCAATGGAGGTTGTTTTTCCTCCGATGCTTGAATGCAATATTACCAAAGTAGTATGACCCTCACAGAAAGGGAGCTGAGGTAGATCGGGCAGAGAGAGGAGGAGAGAGAGAGAGAGAGAGAGACGTGAGGGCCTCGGGACATCTTTAAGATCTCCTAACTTGTACCTTATTTGACTTCAGTTACAGCATGAGGTCTGTGAATTCCTGCCAATTGCTTCAGGGTAGAAGAAGAAGAATGGACAGATGTGGGATGGACAGATGCCTTCCTTCGTGATTTTTTGAAAGTTGAAAAGTCTTCAGTCAGAATGGTTCTCTTCTGATGTGTGGATGTTTTTTTTTTTTTTTTTAGTTAGCCAACTGTAAGGACCAGGTATCCTGTCAGGTTGAACAGATGTAAGCATCTGTTTAGTGCCGAGGTGAGCTCGGTGCGATCAGAGTGATTAGAGGCCTGAACACGGGCTGTTTGATGCAGTCTCCCCACTGATTCTTTTAATCACTGAGCAGCTCCTCTCGCCTGCAGTCACTTTGCAAGTTTCCCCACCAAATGCTGCTCTGCATTAAAATCCCCCATCTCTGGATTAATTATTTATCTTTTAACACCCCACATTACGGTTTTACATGCAAAACCTTTGATTCATTGAGATCAACATTTTCAGAAGAAGTGATTATGCATTCGAATGTATTTCTTACTTTATGCAATCAGGTTTTGTGTGTGTGCCGGGTCTGTTCCTCTTGTTGCCTCTGATGTGTGACAGGCCGAGTGAAGAACTCACTGTGCACTGTGATATTTACATTACAAACTATGAAAATGACTCAGAATGAAGGGCCTGATATAGCAACAGCGATCAAAGAGGCTAATGAATTCCAGCATCATTGTGGCAGAACATGGAAATGTTTCGTACACAGCAGAACTATGCAGCCTTATGATCTTCCGTGATTTTATATTATTGATTATTAAGTGTGCCTATTATTGTATATCTTATGATATGCATGAAAAAAAAAGGACCACAAAGAACCGAAATTGCTCCAAAGCTCATTGAATGAGGCGGAGCAGCAGAGTTTTGTTGTTGATACTAGTGTCCCTCATTGTATAAAGTGAAAAATGATAATAACAGTCTAATATTGACTGTTGTGGATTGTCTTAAATATATTACCGATCGACCGGCCATCATCCATTCCCTTCATGATGCACCCAATAACTATAAGCCGCTCAAAGTGTTGTGATTTCAGGGTTAATGGTGCTGACCAAACACATGACTAACGTATTGGAATCTTTACAGTAGAATGAGGGGATCTTCTGGGCTCAGAGTCGATTATTATTACTGGAAAAGAGCACAATGCATCCAAATGAATCGTAAGTCAAAGCAACATCATGTAGAAATTGGCATTTTGTGTGATTTGCCACACATCCACACGTTACTGGGTGCAACACCACTGTCAGAAATACAAATCCAAGGTCTGTAACAATTTGTCAGGTGCTCACGACAAACAAAACTCACTTTGTCATAACAGTGTCATGTGTTAAAACCTTGTATGTTGAAGCAAACATGTATGTAAGGCTGTGATCCTACCCCTCTCACTGAAGTTACATAGTGCAGAAATAAGTGCTGGGGGGGGGGGGAGTGGCTGAGACAGAGACACCATTCACCCTGTTACAAGACACTGTACCATCAACATGATTTTTGGTTTTAAGGTAAAAAGTCACATAGTGTTGCTTTCACATTTCCCGGTGGAGTTTATCTATTGGCACATTTTAAACATTTTAAACAAAAGACAGCAAGCTATCACATTAATAGTATCATGCACCAATATGGCTTTCCGCTCTGCACTTAACCCAGGCCTAGAGCCATTCATAGAACCATTTTTAGCCCCGGGCTAAGGGAACAGATTCAGATTCAGATTCAGATTCAGAATACTTTATTGATCCCCGGGGGGGAAATTGTTTTTTGTTCCAATGCTCCGTGCAAAGTAGAAATAGAAATACAGCATGAATGGAAACAAGCGATAAAGATGAAGATTTAAATAAAATAATATATTAAAGTAGACGTTAAAATAAAATGAAATAAAATATCAAAGTAGAAAATAAAATACAAATAAATAATAAAATATATATAACACTGCTGAGCCCTGCTCTGGAGCAGGGTTAGCCCTTAGTTGGTGTGGTTGTCTGCTGATGATCGACTAAAAGCTGGGCTTAAAGTTGTGAAACAGGGCCAAAGTAAACTGTCATTCTATGAAGTTAACATTAAATGTGTATTCCAGTTGATATTTACTTACCATGTGTAGTTGAAGTGCAGTGTGTTTGGTATATCTCTAGGCTAAAGTTAACCCAGGTGTAACAATTTGTGTGTGAAAAAGGACTAATTTATCCCACTGTCAGCTCTTAGCCAAAGACTAAATATAGCCCTGAGCTAAGAATAGCCTGTGTAGTGTGACTGAGCACTGAGATCTTCCTTTCTATTCAAATTAATTTAAAGAGCTTCACTGGCACAAATACTTCAGAAACAATGAGGAACTAATACGCAGACACTATAAAATATGTACGGTTGTGTATGTATATATGTATATAAATATTTATTCTATCGGCCGTGCTGTGGTCGCGCCGCAGGAGGGCACGAGCGTCTCTCTCTCGACTGGCGTCATCGGTCTCCCAGCAACAGCCGGGCGCGAGCTCATCTCAATCATCCGCTGCTGAGCGTCATCAAGCCGCACGCACGCAGTCACACTGCAGCAGGAAGCCCGGCGGATTGGACCTAGAAAATAAAAGCATCGTTGAGTTCAGGTGAGTTTCTCATAGTGGACAGTGGAGTGTTTGTACAAATGCTCAGCATTTCCAAACATCTTCACATTGGTCAGTGATGTCTCTGTTTCCAACCATCTGCGAAAAATATCAAAATGAGTGGCCCACACAAATTCGGGTTTTGTGACACACCGATGTTAAAAAAAACAAAACAAAAAAAAGGACTACATTTTGGGTGGTTGAAAAAGGTCTTCGGACACAATATCATCCACTTCTCAACTCGAAATCAATGTTGAGATTGAGGCTGTTGCACACTGAGATATTTCATTAATTTATTATTATTTCTTAAAGAAATATTACCTAGTTTTATTTTTGATTTTACCATTCATTTATTATTTACTAACACATTTATCTCACTGTTATAATTCTTAGTTTTTTTTTGTGACTAATTTTTACTTTTCTTTTATTGTTAAAAGTGTGGGGAGAAAACACACAGAGGAGGGATCCTGTGTCCTTTTGCCAACTGATGACGAAGTTGTCGAAACCGTAATCTGCCGTCTCCACCCTAAAACGCAATTTCAACATCCACACTATATGACCCTTATTTTGAAAACCACTGAGTGGAAGTCGTGTTGTGTCCAACGCTCCCCGGCTCGCTCCCTGGTCCGCTCAGACGCAGCAGAACAGACGAGAAACCATGGAGCGCAACAAGACCCGTTGGAGAGACTCACCGAGCGGACGGGGACAGTGCCAGTTTCAGATCACTTTGTAAGTCACTTTCAGCGACAGTGGGCAGATCTGAGTTCACCAGCGGGTGGACACCGAGTTGCTGTGAGCGTGCGTAATTTGACGGGAGAAGTCGAGGAGAGAGGAGAGTCTTGGAGTGAGCCGCAGCTACCAAAGAACGCGAGGAGAGGAGGAGTGAAGAGCGCCCGAAGGAGAGACGAGTCCACGCTGGATGGACATTATCTCAACGATTTTGTTTTCGCACGTTTGAACATTTGTTGTGGTATTTTTGGAGGGGGAAATGTCGCTGGTGCGCGCTGCGTAAAGAAACAAACAAACACACGGACTGCTTGCATGTCTCATGCCGTTACTTTTCTCCAAGGGGACTGTTAGCGGAGTTGAGATTTTCTAAAGAAGGAGGCACTGGGCCGAACTGAGAGCCGGTCACCGAACAGTTACGAACCATGGTGAAGTTCCATAACTCGGACCTCTGGATAGCCTGGATGGTGATTTTCTGCATGGAGGGTAAGTTATGTGACACTTTGGAAACTTGTGCACCCGTCCTTCAACTGCGAGCAGACCTGACATTGCGCACAGACAGTCCCATGATAACAATATTGTCAATAACAATGATGATACAATTTACAGGCTGAGGGGAACATATTTCAAAAGGCTTACAGCTTTACCATCACGTGCGTAAGTACAATGCATCAGCGCTGCAAAAACAGATGTATCTGGAATTAAATTGTGCCACGGGCTCAACCTCTCCTCTCCAAGTGCGCGTGCCACAGCCATTTGATCCCCCCCGCCCCCCCCCCACCCACCCCGCTCTCCTCCTTAATACGGTATGTTTGGATCAGGCTGACAAATCCCCGGCATTTCCACAAAAACTAAAGCGCAGATTTAGGAGGACTTTTCCCCAGCCGTCGCCATGTCATCGCTCCCAAAAGCACTTTTGATTGTGCACGTCTTATCCATAATGCGCTCAGCCGCGCCTGATACCACTTTTGCGCGTCTAACACAACACTTAAGGTCTCAATTCACTGCTTTTTTTTTTTTCTCTTTCTCCTTTTTCTATTAAAACACTGAGGCACAGCACAGTAAGAGTCTGTGTGCTGAATCAGAAACGGGAGCAGACGGTGGAAGGCTGCGCTGGTACCCGCCCGGTTAACGAGGAGCAGGGTGACCAGACAGCACGGGAGAGCGTGCAACCCCAAAGGACAACCGCTATATGCTCCTATTATTGTGCTATGGAGAATTGTACTATGTGTGTGTGTGTGTGCGCGCGCGTGTGTGTGTGGCACTATAGCGAGCGTGTTGACCTTATTTGACTTCTTAGTCCGGTTGTGTTATTAGAAATGTACCGAGTTTAGTGACACTTTGTTTGTCACACTTTATTTAGCCATTTTGTTTATAATGTAATAGCAACATTTACAGAATTTCATTTTGTCTTTAAAACTTTTAAAGTAAGTCTTTATGAATACTAAAAAAAAAAAAATTAAAAAAAAAGTCTTTCCTGTAGTTTCGAGAGGGCACTGCTGGAATAAGATTCATAATTGACGAAAATAGAAACGCCATAACAGAAAAGATTAATGGGCCCATTAATAAATGAGCATCGTTTATAAATTCATGCAAATATGGTGTACACTAATGAATAAAAATGTTTAAAGAAAACATTATAAAGCCATTAAATATTTGTGAGTAAAAAATTAATGAGTTCTTTGAGATGAGATTCAGCTTTTCTTTCAAAAGAAAAATGTCCCAAACCTTTATTTATAAGATCCGAGCCGAGCAGTAGAGTGGTAGAAAATGCCAACGGAGGCTTCTTAGAGCCCTGGTGTCAGGACACAAAAAGCATTTCCACTGAACCCTGCAGGCACACGCACACACACACACACACACACACACACACACACACACACACACACACACACACACACACACAGCAGCCTGACATGTCAATTTGGACAGAGCAATTGTGTGAGATTGAATTTAGTCCTGATTGCCCAGGTGTTTCACTCCGCTGCCCACTTATTCAGCTGTACACCTCCGCTGTGAGTAGATCTACGGCGTCTTGTCAGCCGGGCTCCTCAGGGTTTTACACACACACACACACACACACACACACACACACACACATACACACAAATACACACACATGCTCCATTTTGATTCGATCAGTCTGACCCTTTGTCTGACCAAATGATTTGAAATGAAATAAAATCATGGCTGCTCTTGTCCATCCAATTCGAAAAGAAAAACCCCTCTGCCGCTGTAACGAGTGCGGGTTCGAGTCTACGGATGAGTTTAGGGAAACAACAGACTGCTCGGCGTGTGAGAGCATCGGCGGCTCTATTAATGGGCCCACTTGTTCAGACACGAGCTGCATTCGCCGGGTAGTTTTTCTTCTCTCCCTATCGCGTCTTGGCGGTGAGCTGCCAGGGTTTCTATAAATAAATTCCGATGCAGCAAAGTCACTATTGATTGTGGATGCTTGTTTTGGCTGTTTGTACTGACCTCCACTTTTTGCATGTCAGACACTGCCACTGCATTGATCTGATGTGTTCATTATGTTAGTGGACACCCGATTGTTTGGGGTTATTGCACAATGAGGCCTGGGTCTAGCTTCACTTGTACCTCAAATGTGCAGTTCTGACAGTCGATGCCGCTCATGATGAGCTTGTGGCTCTGGACGCACTGGAAACACTGAATAAAGAAGTGATAAGAGGAAAGTTTCGGAAATCAAAAAAGTGAAGTGATTAGACAGTTCATGGCAGGGACCTCCGTACCTCCAGCATCAGTTAGAGGACATGTCCGCCATCAACACTCCCCAGTTACACATGAACATTGTGTCCTCTCTTCTCAGTTAGAAACAGGCGTTGAAGAGCTACACGGCGGAGACAACTGCAGTGTTTAAATCCTTTGAAGAAAGTTTGTATTAGAAGAATAAACAGCAGAGGCTCTATGCTAATAAAATGATTGGTTCAGCTGATGTCACAACGAACCCCCCCGGCAATACCCACACAGAGCCGCTCTGTCCGCGATGCCCCGATTCAACGATTCACCCGGAACAACCCTCAAGGGTGTTGCAGGGACCGATCCGGAGGTCCAATCAATTCAACAGATTAAATCCAAGCGGAGGTGGTGACTCTGAACTCTTCAACTGCGGCTGCTTGTTCGGGAAGTCTGCATAATAGATGCTACAGAACATTACGAATTTGCATCCAGCGAAATGTTCGGATTAGCCCCCAGGCGTCCATCCCGCTGTCCCGTATGTTTGAGATGAAGGGTCCAGCGAGGAAGCGGAGCGCTCGAGCATAAAAACAAACACAAAAAGACGACGTGGAGTGCTTCTTAAGCTCATTGACATTCAGAGCAGTCATGTCTGCATCAAAGCTGAAGTCGGACGGGTTCTCTTCTCCACATTCACTGTGAGCTTGTTAACCTTTGAGGCTCTGCTCGAAGTAATGAAATTACACAGCAAGTCTTTCTGCTGGTTCCATCCTCTTTAATGTGAGGATTTGCTGCTTTTCTTTGTTATTTATGAAAGAAAATCATGAGAGTCTGGGTTTTGGGCTGTCTGTTGGACGGAAGACGCAATTCAAAGAAGTCACTTTTGGTTCTTGGAAACTGGAAGTTCTTTTGACATTGTATTCACTCGTCAATTAATCAGTTAATCACTATTTGTCGCAGCCCTTTGGGCCACAGTAGCAGTAAGGATGGATTTTTGTAGATTTGCAGGGCAAAATACATTCAGCTGTCAGTTTAAAATCTGGGCTAAATTTGGCCGGAAAGTTGTTTCAAAACTGATATTACAATATAGAAGGTTCAATAGTTTAAAAACATCAACATGTTTATGTGTGTATCCGCTTTGTTTGGTCCAGTTCCTTTACTTATTTTGTAGGTAGCCAAAGAGAACGAGGGATGAGAGGGAGCAAAATGACAGGTGCTCTGAACAGACAGAAAGCGCTGAAGTGGGAGTGAGAGACGTACTCTCAGTCAGTGTGATGCACCTAGCATCTTGCTGGAAAACATGCCGCTCAACCTAGAAAACCCTGCTAATGCACGATGCATATGATAAAAAAGATCCCTTCTGTGTCGGTTTTATCTGATAAGTAGCGTCCCCCCCCCCCTTTCCGCCTGCTGCTAAAAAGGAGCAGCTGGAACAAGAGTGTTGGACAGATGGAACTTTCCACCTCGATTATTTTCCTCACTAAAAATAGCCTCTCAAAAAATTAAAAGACCTCTGGGACCGCTTGCAAAGTGCATGTGCGTCTGTGCGTGTGCGTGCGCATGTTTGAGCGACAGAGACGCCGAGAACTTCATACGACGGGGTGCTCAGATGATGGCGGCAGCGGCCATCCTGGGAGTGTGAATGAATAAATGATGGGCAGATATTTGGAGGAGAGCGAGCGCAGCATTCGCCTGGTCCCACGGTCTCTTAAGCACACATTAAAGTAGGCCCCGAAGAGTCCACAGGCTGCTCTGCTGCACGGCAGTTGGCCAAGCATCTGGGGCAAACATCTGATGTGGTCAGTTCACAGAGTTTTGGGGGGTTTGGGGCTTTGAGGTTTTGGGGTTGGTTGTACCTTTAATCAGAGAGGCAAATGAGGGAATCATGAGCGGATCATGGGCGTTTAGGGAGCAGGGCGGTGTTGATGGTGTGATCGCTTATGTTGAGGTTCGGATGAGATCAGAAGCTCATCTGGAGGCGGGCGGTACACCTGTCAAACCTGTTTTAGGCTCAGGTTTGCCATCTATAACACTTAAAGGGGCAAACACTTTGCTTTCCAGGAGAAGTTCATTCATTTTGCATGATCGCCTGTCACTGCGGCATCACTCTGTGCGGCAGGAATTGCGTGAATGAAGCATTTCGACTTCAATTTCAGGACACGGAAGACGTACAAGATAGTTTCATCATTGCATCAAAGTTGCAGCGAAAAAATGTGCCACTGGATCATTTCCCAGAGCAGCAAGATGACTGCTCTGTGGCTGGAGCGGGAGAGAACTGCGCTACTGGGAAAGCTGATGTTATTTAGGAATAGTGACGGGTGATGCGGCACGTAAATAGTATTTTGTGCCACAGTGTTGAAATCTCTGGTAACACTCGATAATTACCATCATTGGTAAGTGATGAATTTGTTGTTAATTCAACTCTAGTGAATCTATTTAACAAAAACAATTCAATTCTTCATGAAACATGAATTAAGAAATTGTTGATTGATATGTGTAATACTTTAAAAGGTTATTATATACTGTGTAGTTCATCTACAAACATTACCTGTATTACCTATATGGTCTCTTATCGTGGTAACGATACAATCCCAATTGATTTAAGAACCTGCAAAAGGTCTTCACTTTATAACTCAAGCCTGGAAAAAGAAATCACTCCAGTCCTGCAACAGTTTGGTGCAGAGGGGAAGGTGTAAGTCAAAAAACTGGAAAAAAAACCCAGAACAAACATAAGTGATTCCCCGTGATGGAAGTGTATACAAGTATCTTGGTCGCTAACACACTGGGACAGATTGTACTATTCGGATGAGAGCATCTCTTAACTTGATTTTTCCTTCTGAGTGTGTGTGTGTGTGTGTGTGTGTGTGTGTTTCTGTCTGTGTGAGGGGCCCTGGGCTTATACATATTTAAAGCGGATGTCTTCCTCATGTCGCGGCACCCTGAAGATCCTCTCCTTGAAATGAGCAGTTTTGCTTTGCTGGCTCTCGAGGTCTGACAGGACCTTTGCTGACAGGACTCCCACCCCCGCCCATCCCGTCCCGTCAGCAACTCAGGGGGGGATTTGGTACATGCGGTCACAACATCAAGGTGGCCTCGTGTATGGAACTAAAAGATCTTACAAATGTTCGACCCCTTGCAACTATCAGTGAGCTTTGGTTGCAATCAGTTGAGTTCGGGGACGCTGGAAGTCAGTCACAGTTGGAGGTGCTGGGAGGTCGGTCTACGTAATGATGCTATTTAATTGTGCGCGGCATTCGAGATTTTTTTGTTTAATACATTTGAAAAAGCCAGGATAACGCTCATCAAATAGTTATTAACAACAATTTAAAGCTGTTTTGCACTACAGCACACAGCAAACGCGAAGAGCAACATACTATAGATCACAGTCAGCCACAGCACCTACAAAGTCAAACAGGACACTCCCACAGACTCCCCTCATAAAAACGCTCAATTTTTTTGGCATAGACACCTTTATTAAGCAGTAGACAGATTGGAAATGTGGGAGAGAGAAGAGGATGTGACATGCAGCAAAGGACCTCCAGCCGGAATCGAACCGGGGTCGGCTGCGTATATGGCATGCGCTCTAACCACTCGACCACCTGCGCACCAAAAATGCTCAATTTAGTATGAAGTAGGCAGTGATGTCTGTGCCATCTTCTCAATCAGTTGGGCCTTCCTGTAAAGTCGGCAGATGTTATAGGTTTAGTATAAGCAAGAAAGTGCTCTGTCGAGAATCTGCGTCACACGTTTTTCTTGTTATTGTTGGTTTTTTTAATGCCTCCTTTGGGGCGGTGCTGCAGCCCCCTCAGAGTCTCTAGTTCCTTCTTCCATGGTTTAGTTATCAGTTATAAAAGAAAGTGAAAAAGTCCCGCCAATCCAATAAATACGAGCAAAGTCATGAGTCCAAATTGGGGATTTCCACAGACTGCTCAAACAGGACAGCTATTGTTTCGTTGTACCCATTAGACAGGAATGACTGTTTACAAACAGTCCTCTGTCTCTAAATCCATATAACTAACAGATTTTAGGCTTCGCTCCTTTTTATCCCTGTATAAAACGAAAAATAGTGTTCTCTCTGTCTTTAAGGGCACGCGCTCGAACTTCCACGCTTGCAACAATCGGTGCTAATCGATTTATATTTCGCAAAGCCCCTCCCACACCGCTCACTTCCTTGTGCGTGAGATATATTGCGGCGCTCAATCAGTGTCTGCCAGAGGGTTGTTAGGTTGATCTCTGGTATTACCAAGAATAGTCGCCGTGTTTATCATTGTAAGCCTTTATGAGCCCAGATCAATGGCGAAGGAAATGCTCCTGTGCGGATTATTCCCACAAGTGTGTGTTAACAGACAGGGTGTGAATGTGTGTGTGTGTGTTTTGTGTGTGTGCGCCTGGGCCCTTGTGTTCCCCAGGCAAATAAATTACAGTGGATCCCAAAGGATCAAGGTTTCAGACAGTTTTTCTTTTGGGATCATTAGGCAAATTGGCGCTCTCCAATGAGCTCAACGTCGAGATGAAAGGAACTCACTTAAGTCCGTCCGGCTGTTTATCGCAATGCATAGGGTTGCGATTAAACGTTTGACTCGGCTCATTCAAACCTTTTGAAAATAAATTAAAAAGTTTGCATATCTCGAAAAATGTATCAGGCGCAGCTACATTTTCCATTCAGACTACCTATGGCTAAATGGATTTTTATATTTTCTTTACCCCTTTAATTGCCTAATCTGTTCCCCAGAACTGATAAACTGATCCCTAAACTTATGAAAGGGGGTTCTCAGGGCTACTTAAGGTCCTTGCGCTTACTTTGCACCCTGCTGCAGCCAAGAATAGCCTTCAGAATGAGACGAAATCAGTCAAAGCGTTTCTAAGTCATGCCAAATATACCACAACGTCGTGTTTTCATAGCCTCATAAAAGGACAAACTGTGGTGAATTACATGAATTACACAGGGATTGATTAAGTCATTTAAGTTCCCCAACGGAGCCATTTCTGTGAACAAATGAAGTCATTTGCAGGAGCCAAAAAAAAAAGAAAAAAGAAAGAAAACGAATCTAGAGTGCAAATTGCTAAACTGATAGAATAAAATCAGTGAATAATGAGTGTGACTTTTAAAAACACCAATAAATGCACAATATCTTTTCACCGCTTGTCACTCACCGGGCCGGTTACAGTGGACTTGGACGTGACGATGATGATGTGGCCATTCATCTGAAACACTCGTTTTTTTTTAAAAACAGATTTCACAGCACAACACCAAAACAAATATCACAGGGCTTCTGCAGAGGAGGCAGGCAGTCGATTCCCAGGACACGATGACAGACAGCTACATGAAATGCTGTGGTGGGAGCTGCGTTTTACAGCAGGCCTAGGGGAAGGATGCAGATTCAGCTGTGGGTGGTTTTAGGTCAGAGTTTCCTGACAGCAGTCCTGAAGCAAAGGACTATTTCCAACTGTACTCCCTGGAGTAATGTGGCCTTGCATCACTAATTTGAAATTGATTGTTAATTGATCAGCACAACAGCTAAATGACCTCCCAGCACTTGATGAACCCAGCGGCTGAACGGGGCTGGTGTCACCCTGTGAGATAATGAAGACCCCGTGACCTGCTTTGAGCGCGTGGTGGTCCGTTGAGTTGTCTCGACCGGATAATTGCACCGACTCTATAAATACGCTCTGGATAATTTCATATAATAGAGGAATGTGATTTTGTTAATTGCTCACTGTTGCACACGATAGGCTGTCCGTGCTCTTCTGTAATGGCTACCCCCATTGTTAGGTGGCCGGCCGAGAGCGATGGCGGAAACGACTCCTGTGCTCCTTCATTCTGAGGGGCAGAGGTCTCACACATGAATAGTCAGCATTAGTCAGCAATAGTCAGCGATCTTCTTGTTTGCTGCTGTATACAGCCTTTCCTTTATCTGGAAATTTCCGTAGTCATGTTTTCATCCTCATGGCAGCAGCATGTACGTCTGGCGGATTCGTTAATCTTTCAGAAGCGATGTGCAAAGGGTGAGCGGCAGCTGGACTTGAAACCCTCTGCTTGTTGTACTGACACTCACATAATGGAGTGGAAACGCAGAATACTGCAAAGAGAAGAGAAAAGAGGGGAACAAAGGGAAAAGGGGGACAGATTCTCCTGCATTAAATATGCCCAGGGCTTTTCACAGCCATAGGTAATTCATAAACTGGCTGTTGGGGTAAAACGCTGCTGTTTTATTTGTGCCTTAATCCAGTTCAGTGTCTCTGCTCCTCACAATGTACTAACAAGAAACACATTTCAAGAGGCGGCAGGGTGGCGTGGAAGGGCTCAAGGTAGTTTTTTGTTTTGTTTATCGGGTGGTTTTGACCATCGCACTCGTCGAGTCAACTGCCGACATCTGGAGACACGACGGCAGTTCAAAACCGACTTGGTTTGAGGCTGCGTTAAGACTTACTCAGGTGGTGGTGATGCGAGGAGGGTTGTGCAGCGGTGTGGGAGGACACAACTGGGAGAGCGTCACTGTTTTGTCCCTCAGAGTGGCCGGTCTCTGACGCACAGCTTGGAGGCAACAGCTTTTTCAGAGAGGCTTTCTCCGTCCAGAACCGTTTGCATAGTATTTCTGCTCCCCTGCCGGTGCAGTCTCTTGGCAGGACGATGATGTTGAGCCACCAGGCAACATATTAGAGACTCTGGGCGATTTGCAAAACCTCCGAATGTTTGTGCATGCGTCTGTTTTTGGCCGATATTGTTTTACCCCCTTCTTCCAAACTTTTATAGTAAGTATAAGTGCCCTTTTAATGTTCTAATGTAAACAGCTTGAACAACAGTACGGTTGACCAGTCAGTCTGATTAACAGCTCATCGACTGGCCACCGTAGTGTGACGCGAGGTTGCGTTTCTCCAAAAGTTGCTACCCACAGTCAAAATTAATGGGAGGATCAGTGCCGCAATGTGTGATCCGGTCTGAATGATGCCTTAACTTTCGGGGTTTCCGGCGGGTAAATCAATCAGTGGAGGTGCCACTGACGATAAGTCCAGCCGGTCAATGTGAACTTTTTATCTCACACATCAGTGCCTGATTGGGACTGACCGGGCTGCTTGTCTTTGTTCCCTGTTGTACTTTTATGTAACTTGTCCCCTGAGTCTCCAGATCCCTCCAAATACTTTGAGTACAGTGTTATCATAACTGATAGGAGGGATGGTCAGTACTCAAAGCTCTGATGAACCGTCCACATTTCTGCACAATAAAAACACCCAAAGTTCCAATAAATCCAACTGTGTTATACTCTAAATGCTGGGTCAGCAGCGTACTTGTATGAAGCGGTAGAGTGTCACTATCTGGTTAGTAATGACACCGAAATGCGATGTCCCTGCAGGAGAGGAAGACGAGCTCTCGGCGTGACACACTTTGGCTCTCAGTAAATGTGTGTTAACTGCCTCAGTTGCTCCCTGTAGGGAAGGTTGCGTGGCAGATCTCCGTAGTTTCATTATTAGTCCCTCTTTTGTACAGCGCCCCAGAGCCCCACACTCTCACTGGTGTTCTTCCTCTGCCCGCCCTCTGTCTCTCTCTGGTGTCATTCTCTCAAAACACAGGTCCAACTTTACTTTCTCCCTATCTAGACCTTTGTCTCTCTTCGTTTTCCTTCGCCATCCCCCGATACCCTCTTATTTGTGCTGCATTGCTTCCCTTTACATCAGTGTTTTCCAATTTCATGCTCTTTCACTGTCTCTCTTTTTCAGCCTCTATTTCCCTCTCCTTCACACATTCCAAATTTTTCTCTCTCTCTCTCTCTGTCCCTCGCCGCGTCCTCCCACACACACACACTGTCGACGCACAAATCGACTTTCCAGGGATGAGGGTGAGACTGAAAAGAGGTCCCCGCGTGTTCTGTCCTTGCAGACAACGAATGAGCATGTCAAATCTGATGCATGTGAACAGCCAGGGAGAACGGCTCGCAGAGACACACACACACACGGAGAGAGAGAGAGAGAGAGAGAGAGAGAGAAAGAGAGATCAAGAGAGAGATAGAGATAGAGGTAGAGGCAAGCAGGAGAGATCCCATCTGTGAATTGTTACAGCAGACTTCACCTTAGCATTGTCGCTGTTGCATCCAGTAGAACAGGAGGGGGCACAGGTGGGACTTTGACAAACTAGGGAACACACACTTGCACAGTTACACACAGACACACACACTCAGAGGCACTTGCAAGTGAATTTCACAGACATACATTGGCAATACATGCACATGCACTTGCACACACAAACATATTTAAAATCGCTCGGAGTTGCTCATTTGTCCGCATAGCAGAGTGGCTCACAAACACACGCACGCACGCACACACAGGCATGCACGCACGCACACGCACACGCACACGCACACACACACACACACACACACACACACACACCTGAGACCTCAAACGCCTTTATAGTAATGTCTCTCATAAATGTGCCTATGACAAAGTGTTAGTCTTTGCTTTATTTGAACTCCACAGCCTCTTTAGGAGAGTGGTTCAATGGTTTAGAGTGAGGTCAGTTTGGTGTGGGAGTTGTAGGATGGGTTACAGCTGGTCGCCACTTGTCATACTACATTTGAGGCACTTTAGCTAATGTTCTCCTATGGAGATACAGTCAGTCCTTCCAGAAAAACGCAGAGTTTTTTTGTGATTGTTGTGGGCAAAAATCCTTGATTATGCGGCACGTTTTCTTAAAAAATGCGATGGAATATGCGGGATATTTATGCAATTTTATGCGATGAAATTGCGGGAACTTGCAAAAATCGCGGGAACTTGCAAAAACTGCGGTTTGATGAAAAAGAGAAAAAAAAAGTGATTCCCCCATCACCCTGTTCTCACTAGGCTACTACTTTAATGTAAAGAGTCATTTCTTATTACTTCCTATAATAAACAAGCATACTACATCACAGAAAGTGCTGGGAATATTTAAGTTCTCAGCTTGTTTTATTTCAGACCTTAATCAACACATGGCTCAAACTTACAAATCATTGATGAGTCAAACAAGTTCTGTAGCTTTACAAAAGGAATATGCTACAACTTCTGTAAAAATGAATAAATAAAATATAAAAAAATAAAATGTGTGCTTCCTGTTTACACAGGTAGCGATACAAAACAGACATCTTCTGTTAAAATAAGTGCTTCCAATGCACAAAGTGCAGTCTCTTACTGTAACGTAAATTTACATACTACTAATATACTTACAACTGTAAGGTTTTTGAAACTAGTATGAGTTTTTGTTGGCAAATGAGACAGATTTGCGGGCTTCATCATGGCTTCATAGCGGGGTTTGCAGCTTTTCGACGATGTTCACGTCGTTAAATTACGTCACTTCATAACGTTCCCAGGGCAACAGGGGAAAATGGCTGCTCTTGTGTGAAGTAAATGCAACATTTTTCAACTTTTGCTAAGATATATGTGACTTTTTTGCAGTGAAAATGCGGGGATTATGAAATCATGCAAGCCCCGCATATTTTGCGTGGAAATTCGCAATTTATGCGGCGAAAGTGCGGCGTATTTGAAAAAATGCAGCCCCCGCATAAATATGCGGACTTTGCCTGATTATGCATTGAATTATGCGAGGGACTGTACAGTGTGAACAGAGGTAGGTTTGTTAGGGACTATTGAACAGGATGCATGGTTGTCAATGGGATTGAACCAACCCAGCTGCCAAAATAAATGTTGGCAGTGCATGTGTGGCTGAAGTGGTCAAACAGCAGTTTGTCAGCCAACTCAGCCAGGTGACACTTCTCCATGGTACTGTTCGTAATATGAAAAGTATTTTAGAAAATTGATTTGATATGTATTTACAGATGCAAAAACTTATTGTATTCACAGTTTTCTTAAACATACATTGCAAACATTTTATCGCTGCGACTGGCGTGGACTGAACCTCATTAAAACTCAATTTTTGAATTTGTGATTTGTGAAAAATATTAGTCAGTGTTTATTTTGATTCCTAAAAAGAAGTTTAGAAACTGGTCTGGTCCTTACTCGTACATCTTCCCATGGCCTGTAAACTGCACCGCAACTTTGTTTACTTTGTCTTTGTTCCCATGCTGGGGCTCAGCCTGCCAGCCGCTGTCAATCAAACAGAGATGCAGACATGTCCCTCCAGCCACTGAGCTGAAAACAGAGCAAAAACCCTTTTCCCTGTTCCTCTTAGGGATGATCCAAATGACTAATTTCAATGATGTTTAAACTAAAAGTGAGAAAACCTCAGAAAAATCAAATGTAGCTCATTTATGCTAAAAAGCTTCAACATTGTCAGAAAAAACAAATATTGTGTATATTACTAAATTGTTATTTTAGTCACCAAATTTCTCCCCATTTTTCTCTCTACTTTCACTTTCCTACATTTTCTGAGCTGTTAAAATCTCAAGTGGGCCTAAATTTACTGGGACGTCATGCAGCTAGGGACAAAACCTTTGGATGCGTTGGAATTTAAAAAGCGTGTAAAAAGAGTGTTTGAATTAGATTTCAAGTGTCATAGCTTTATGACCCTTTGGCCACTAAAACTTGTTGAGGGCATTGTCTTAACTTCAGTGGTTGATTAAAAAAAGAAAAAAAGAATGTGACGAGCCCTGTTACATCCTGTGAGACCTGCTCCCTGTTGGCGAGCACATAGGCAGTGTTAGTCTACCAACAATATAAGGGGCATGGATATCAGGGGGCACCATATGCTGCTGTGCCCCTTCAACCCTTAATCCATGCCTCTGCTGTCTTATCTGGTTGCCCTCTCTGACAGCCTGGAGACCGGTGGTGGGGGCAGGGAAACACTGTCCAGTACGCTCCACACTGCTTTGTGATAGTAAAGTGCTCAATATGCAAATCCACTTGGCCCCAGATAGTTCTGCCAGAATGTGAAAGGCCAAATTCGCCATTGCACACAAACACACACACATTGGAAGGCACGCATGTACCTACCCACACCCGCACACAGTGACACAAACACACAACGATCCCTCACCCCACCCTCCCACACGCATTAATATCACGAGGATATTGCACAGACTTAACTGATAATGCCAGATAGTAGTATTGTCACAGACCCCACTGACACACTATGTGTGTGTGTGTGTCCTATTTGTCCACTATCCTACAAAAAACCTTTTAAGTAGATCCCGGCTATCAGGGGAGCTTTAAATAAGTGTAACACAATAATGGATGCTAGTCTGTGCACACGATAGCGAGGGGTGAGGGCATATGCACAGGAACACTCTATTCAGGAAAACATGGAGAAAAACGCTGACACTGACTTTGTTATGATATCCTTAGAAATGAGAAGATAATATAAACGCAGCAGTGAAAGCAGCCTGACCCAGTGCTAATTAGCACACATACATACAATGCTGTAAAAAAAAGTCATACTTGAGTAAAAGTAAAGATATCGGGTTAAAATATGACTTCTGTAAAAGGGAAAGTCACTCATATGAATAGTACTTGATTGAAAGACTTAAAGTATCTGATTTTAAATGTACTTATGTATCAAAAGTGAAAGCATTTTATACACATATTTGGCTCTGATGCATTGTGTAATCTGCAAAGTAACTAGTAACTAAAGTAATCCAATGCATTTCATGGAGTAAAAAGTACAATATTTGCTTCTAAAATGTAGTGGAATGGAAGTAAAAAGCAGCAGGAGATGGAAAGTTAAACCACCTCAAGCACAGTACTTGAGTAAATGTACTCAAATGTAAATGTACTCAGTGACAGAAAACACTGAGAAAACTCAACAAAGTTAGTTATTTGTAACAGAGATGATTACAAAAAAATTCCCCTGTACTTTTCTTCACTACATTATCATCATTTATCAGTATTTTTAACTTGAAAAGTAACTTCGCACATTTACTCGAGTATTGTACAGGTACAAATTCAAAGTGCTTTCCTTGAGTATCTCCATTTTAGTAGAGTAAAAAGTACAATGTTTGCCTCCAAAATGCAGTGCAGAAAATGGAAATACTCAAGTAAAGTGCAAGCACCTCAAGCCTTTACTCAGTTACATTCCATCACTGTATACATACAAGAACCTGGTCAGAGTGGTTGGTGTGCAGCAAAAAATACTTAGACGTGGGATAAAGCCTTGAAAATGTTAATTTCTTCTAAACTGTTATGACTGTGTCTTATTTGTGACTTATCTCTGTCATCATGGTGGCGTGATTGGCAAAGTCAGCTATCATTTCAGCGAAAGCTTTGGTGTCATGTGTGCATCAATTGCTGTTTTACAGAATCTGAAATTAATTAGTTCCCAAATAAACCTTCGATTTGTTGCACTCAAACTCAAACTCAGTTGTTTTATCACCAAGCCAAACCCCCCTTGTTGCTTCTATATGAACGAAGTGGCCGTGGCTTGCCTTCCTCTGATGAGCTGCAGCTGCTGATCCGTGCCGGCTTGTCTGCTAAGAGGTGATTTGTGAATATGGAACAATGTGTAAACTATTGAGCCAAGGCCCAAATCATCTGCTAAAACGGGCTTTGCCACAGATTATGTCTGTCATTTGGTCTGTGACCCTGGCTTATAGATTATAGATAGCTTTGGCTTTATCAGTTCACTGACACAGGGGCGAAGAACTCGCGTGAGATTCCATCTATATACACATAGAAAGGTTTTGACGGTGATATAGCCAGGTCATAATTTATTCTATATGTCTTATCCTTTGACCCGTCTATCTTGACTGCTGTGTTTCTTTAAAATTCTTGATGGTATGTCTCTTCAGCGATGCAGAGGAAGGTCACGCTCTGTTGAGTGATAGTTTTGTGAAGGTCAAGTCACGTCAAGTTTGTTTATGCAGCCCCTCACCTCAAGAAAATACCAAAGGACTCTGCATTCACCAGGTCAAACCACTGTATGTGATAGTATCTGGAAAAAGCAGAGTGAAAAATATCCACTTGAAGCAGAGACGTTTATTCATACACACAGCAGAGAGGAAGGGAGTGTAATGGTGCGGCAACAGAAAGGCAGCTCTGCTCTGCTTTTTGAAGGCTGATTTCTGTGGTAATACTCTTTACATTAAAGTAAAAGAGGAGTGTGTCCTCCCAAGATAAAGACTGGATCGTATTTCAAGATTTCCGCAGGTTTATCGCCCTGAGGGAATGGTGGTTCTAAAGATATGTAGCTTGCTAGGAAATGCTCTGCTGCCTGCTAATTTCCTCCTGATTGTTGGTGACAGTCTGCCAGCCAGCACCCTGTGATCGGAACCCGTGACAGGCTACATGAGGGATGGTGAGATCAAATAAATATGATTGTGGGGGCTTGTTTATTATATATATGCCAGCCGAAGCTACAGTATCTGGCTCAAATTGGGAGCCAGTGGAGCTCGGCCCGCATGTCTGCAATTTGAACAAATTTGATCTTCTGATTTGATTTACTATTTGTGGAGCAGTTCTTTGAACAAGTTCAAGGTTTTTAATACATGGCATGGTAGTACATAAACATTTGTGAAAGAGCTTCGTCTATAATGCATCATCAGACAATATTGTAATATTTATTTTATTCATCAGGATGCTGTAAGCTTTACCGAAGGAAGCTGTTCACTAAGTTAGCTGACAAAATTGAAGTCATAATTCTGAATATAATTTCATAATTTCACCAACATGTGATGTATAAATAGAAAAAAGCAATGGGCCAAGCGATTAACCTTGTGGCACACCAAATTATCAAAACGATTAAATCTTAGTGATGTGTCAGCTACTTTGAATGGAGAAAATTGAGTACAACAGTGGAATAATTTAAATCTTAACCAAAATTTTAAGTAATTTATTTAAATCATCAAAAATGATCCTGCTACTATGAAATTAAATGATAGAAGGGTTACAGTTGTCTGCTCCTGAAAAAAGAAATAAGTTAATTAGTAACGACTTTTCTGTCCAGGAATTCAGAGTAAAAGCAATGATATGAAACAGCTTGTTAATTATTAAGACATGAAGAAAGAGTACGAATCATGAGGAATTATTTGAAAGGTGCGATTTGTACGAATTTTAGTTGAAAAAGTTCAAAAATGAACCAAAATGATCAACAGAATGTGAATAAATAGCAGTGTTTTTCATTATGACGTGTATGTATTGTGTTGCAGAACTATCTACTGGTTCTGTGCTTGCAGTAAAAACTCCCCTGGTCCCCGAGCTCCCAGTTTGAACAGCTAGCTGCACGACTAGATGAGCTAACTGCTTCACGGCAGCTAAAGTTAGCTATTACTCCAGTGATATGCTGCCAACTATTTGTTCTGATTATGAATTTGACAGTTGTCCAATTCTTACATATTGCACCTTTAAATAGATTCCTGAAGTATAATAAAGTATGATGCTATGCTTTTGTCCCAGTGTTCCTACAAATAGACTCTCTCCTGGGGTAATTTGTTTATTGCCATTTGCTCCAATGTACACACACACACACACACACACACACACCCACACATGCACAAATGCAAAGATGTACACATCCACACAATGTCAAACAATCCAATTAGCCACCATCAAGTCAATTGGGGTAATTACCCAGAGACTATTACCGCATTTTCTCCCTGTGCACTATCACAACTGTAATTACGGCAGAGCAACAATGATGTGCAATTACGGCTCACTGTCACTGCTCTGTAGTGATGTGATGTCAGAAAAGACGGCCGACTGGTGCTGAAATGATAGAGAATTGCACTCTATAATATTGATAAAGATAGAAACTGCAGGGTGTTGAAAAGGGGCGAGCTCAGTCAGGGAGAGCAGGACAGAGTGTATCCTCCTGTGGGACCTGTGAGTCGAAGTCTGAAACCTTCATAAACATATCTCATAATCAATGGCAGAATATCAAGTGATCCATCTTCCCTGGCCTGTAAACGCTTGACATTTTCCCTTTATTAAAGCTGTGAGATGAAACGCAGGGTTTTAACGATGACACGGGATGATCAATGACTCCATTGTACTCGGCTGGAGGGTGCTTTATTAACACGGGACATTGTCCCGTTCCACAACAATTTCTCCGTATTTAGAGGATGATTTCCTCATTGGTATTTGGGTCTCCTATGGCCAAAGTTGAATGCGTGGCTCTTCGTCTTTTGTGCATTGTAATTAAGGAGAATAGGGCTACGTCACGCTCTGAGGATGGGTGTGAAACGGAGAGAGATAGAAACAGAGGGAGATGTAACCGGTCGTTATTACTGTACCACTTGGCGATGAGAGAGATGTGGAGATGTGTGTTGCATATTGGAGCACAATGGAAAAAAATACTCTTTGTTAAAATGAGAATGGTCTCGAATAGAAGGGGCCCATTGAGACTGCCATCGGTGTGCCTGCACAGCCACATGAGACGCTATTCACCATTGTTATAATAAAACACTGCTCAGATAAAGGCTCATGAATACAGGTTGCATAGAAGAGCTGAAGCAGCCACTCTGTAACAGATTACACCGCCGCCATGCACAGCGGGGAGAAAAAAATGACTCCAGTTTTAATTAATCCTTGTTTAAATTAGGATGAAAAATTAATGCTGCGGATTGGCCGTGCAGATGAGATGAGGCGAATATGATACAGTGTTTCATAGCTGGTAATCAAAACATCACAGACACCGAGAGGCTGGGGGGTTGGCAGAGTAAGAGCTAAACTCTCAAGGAACGTGTGTGGGAGAATAACCGGAGCCCAGTTGACTTAAGATGGAGAGGTTATAGTGAAGCCGAGAGAGCAAATCAGCCACACAGGCAGATTTCACACCTGGTTTAACAGTAAGTCTGAGGCTTCATCGGAACTGGAGAGCGAGGGAGGACATTTAGGTCTCGAGGATGGATGAAGAGGGCAGGACGGTGCAGGGTGCGGAGGACTGATCTACAGACTGCAACCTCGTCTGCTAGAAATTTCGTTCGTTTACAATAATTGCTTTTGCCAGTTATGTTCCGATGGAGGCGTAGTTGTGAGCGAGGTTACTTTTTTCTCCATTGAATGAAGTCCTTCGTACACTGAGACAGGTGGAGAGGGTGGATTGTGGCTGTATGAAATGAGAACTTTGACACTGGAGGCCGGGGTTCACACCCTGACACCCGTGTTAAAGATTGTGGTTTAAGTATTAATCAATGAACATGTCTTATCTCGTGCTTCCTGACTTTTTCAATATTGAAGGAAGCACCGTGAGCGCTCACGTAACATTAACCATCAAAGGGTTTAATCATGCCCAAGTTGACACAAGCGGACATTGTAGCCTATTGCAAGAGCCGACGGTGTAATAGACAGCTGACAGTGTATTTATCACCTCTGGCTCGGCTCGCCTTCGCTGTGATGTGAACACAACACCTGGGTGAACATGCTAATCTTCTCTCCTTCTCAGGCGAGATGCTATGAGATCTGTTGGAGTTAAGGCTGCTGGCTTGTTAATGTCTTTCCATCCGTCTCTGTCAGGCAGAACTTGAACGTCGTTCAGTCGGCTGTGAGTTCAAAAGAGAGACTGAAGTTAAAGCTATTTTAAAACGCAACCGTTGTTTGCATCACGAGGAAAAAAACAGAAAGGCAAACCCGTCCACTGGAGATATGAAAGGAGTTTATCGCAGATTATTTGCCAGTTTACACGTGTTAAAAAAACCTGTGTATACACACTGATTTTGGTGTATGAGTGGTATTGCACTGTGACGAGGTGGTGCATTCTGAGTTTTGAAAAGGGCAGGAAAGGACATAGTAAGTTGATCTTCGTCAGGTAGCATTCATCATCATGTTAGTAAGTTAGATATGTACGTTACATACAGACCTAAATACAGTCAGTGCTCTGACTCCTCTCCTCTCCTCTCCTCTCCTCTCCTCTCCTCCCCCATCCTCCCCTCCTCAACCCAAAAAACTTCTGGAGCACACCACAGCCTAATCCCTCTCTCTTAAAGCATTTAACACTTGTTTGCTTCGTGCAGTCCCATCATCTTCGGCTCTGTTCAGAGGGCAGAGGGCTCCCGTCTACCCAAATGTTTGATTTCCCCTCTTTTTCATTTCCTTTCTTTCTTCCCCACTTGGGGAGTTGTGAATGAATAAGAAAAAGAAAAAAGAAAAAGAAAAGGTAAAATCGTTACTTTTACAGTTCATTTGCACTGCATTTTCTCTCCCTAGCCTGGTGGAGACTCAGGTGGGCATGTGTATTAATAGCTTTCCCCCGTTGGTGACGTCAGCTGAAATCACACATGCGCCTCTTAACACTCTGAGGTGTTTTATGTTAGTTAGACACGTCAGTCTCAGCAGTTATTTAGTCAGCGCTGTAAAGCACTTGTAAAATAAAGGAGGGAATCTTGTTTTTCTCTCCTCCTGCCTGCCTCTCGGCCCCCCGAGCTACGGTGTTTTCATGTTCATGCTGTTCTGTGTTGTTATTCAGTTGTGCTTGTGCCTCATCTAACAGTTGCTAACCTGCTCTCTGCTCCTCAATCTCTCCCCGTATCTCCCTTTCTCTCCATCGTTCTTCTCTTTAATGTGAGTGTCAAACAGTATTTCATTTCCCCTCTTTTATCTATGTATCCGCATGTGTCCATGTGACTAATCTCTCTCTCTCTTTCTCGCCGTCTCTGGCTCTCTCTCTTCATTAAATAAGGCCTGTATACTCTGCCTGAAAGCTTTGTGGGGTCCTAAATGCTAAATGCCAGTCTGTCTCTGCCAGGCGCCCGCTTAGTGCCTGGTCTCCTTGGTGATGAGACCGGCGATCAGGCCGTTCTGCACCAGACACTGAGTGGCTTGTGATTGAGAGTGCGCGTTTGTATGACTACGTGTGTGCGCATTTGTGCCGGCGCACACCAGATTTGTGTGCGTTTCACCCCTTATCTGTCTAAAGGCGTGTACTGTATGTAAGGGAGGGAAAGAAAGCAGGGGCACTACGCTGGACATGTATTCACTGGCTCATTATCATGTGAATGCATTATGTTTCCTGTCAACATGCCTCTGCCAAACAAGGGGGCCTCTGTTCTCTCTGCCAGGGCTCAAGCGCCGCAGCGGCCAGGCCCCAACGTGGTGCGGTTGTGCGCTGGCACAGTCCACCAGGAGTTTAGCTCCACAGACACTGCTGCTGGCCTCATCGCGATTCAGTCCATCTGTACTGGCATCTCAGCCGCCGAGGAATGAGTCTGTGGGAATGAGATGGGAAGACTCCATTCAGAAACATTTAATGACTGATGGAGGGCTTGTTACGGATCAGATTCAGATCATTATGATATGAAATTATAGAAATAGCAGAGCTGGTTTTCTTCGGTGCCTTCCCGGTTTGGTTTGACTGCAACTAACAAGGTCGCGATTTGATTTCCGACTTGGTTCAAGTTGATTCAATATCGCTTCGATTCGGGCTATTTCAATTTTAAAACCAGTTTTGCTAGAAAGAGATTGTGAATGAACTACTGCTGTAAGTGGTACAAGGGGCCCTCTAACCTGCATTCTACTAAATATTAATGTTTTCATGAAGAATTGAACTCAGTGGTTTCAGAGATACATGGTTAAAATCTGCAGAGGACAGAAACATGTCTGTGGTTAAATTAATAAAATAAGACTCTCAGCATGGTTTTGAATAACGGCTACCTGCATGTGGCACTAGGTGGATGCTAATTTTAGACCCCCATCCACAGGAAAAGGCAAGTTAAAAGATCCATGTCAGAATCTGATAATCTATATCTGATCATTGAAATGAGGATCAATTCCAACATGCACAAATTGACAGACACATCTTAAAGTGAAGCAAACAGCACTGCATGTACAAGCAGTTTGGTAATTTGTACTCTAACCCAGCTTGGTTCAGCTCTGGCCTTGGCAGGTGACCAAGCTCACCTTTGGCAGACCGGCCAAACATGACCGCCATCATGTCTGTCTGTCTGTCTGTCTGACCAGCCCCCAGGAGCGGAGTCTGGTCACTGTACTCGGTTGCCCTTGGAGATTGTTTGGCATGCTTGTAAATTTTGGCGGAGTCAATATAAAAAACAAACGACAGCCTTTGAAATGGGCAGACAGCTGAATTAACACTTCCTTGAAACAGTTAACAGTGTAAATATCTGTCTTTGTGATATCATCATAGCAGTTATGACACGGCATGACTCAAATCAAAACAAATCTTGAGCTATCTTAAATAATGGGTAAGCAGATATATTTTTTTTTGATATTTTTGACTTAATTGTCCACAAATAGGGTAACATGATGTCCATCTTGTCCAAATGCACGTCCACAATGATACTGACGAGATGATTCTGCTTTCCTTAATCGATTGCCCGAGATGACTCTTACAACCAAATGGGGGAAAACCTTCCCTGAAATCAAACCTTTGCTCCGAGGAGAAGATGGCCTTTGCCATTACCATCATCAGCTGACTAATGCTCTACAACAGCCTCCCTACATGCGAGCTGGGTCTCCAGCTGCTGCTGGGGATATTGACCTGGCTGACAGAGACTAATTCTTTGATACACAGGCGAAGAGTTAGAGGTCAGCCCTGTGGTCCGAGCTCTCACATCTCACTGGGACCAATTTAAAGGCCTGAATAGCTGAAGGTCCTAACAGCACTCATGTAAACCTGAGGTGCTATGAGGCTGTGTGGGCAGGGTTCCTGTGTGTGTGTTAGGGCAGGTATATGTGCGTATGTGTGTGTGTGTGTAGGAGGAGGGCTTTGTATGCACGCCTGCTCATGCATGTGCGTACCGCGCTCCAAAGCGCTTGTGCAAGCAGTATTGAGACGCTTCAACCTGCATGTGTGAGAGATTGCATGCAGCTTGCACACACTTATTATGCATAAATGGGCGTTTGAATAACACCCATGAAGCCTGTGTGAAGGAGCATATTCTAGACAGATGCAGTTAGCCAGAAAATGGCTCCACTGTGGGCGAAAGTCTCATGTATTATGAAGACCACCAGTTTCTGTCTCCGGTCTGAACTCAGGTGGAGGTGGACTGAGTGTCTAAAGTGGGTTTTAAAGGCTCGAGCCCTCTAGGAATAATTAATGAGGAATAAGAAAATGAATAACTCGGAGTCAAGTGTTTGGATCAGCTTTGATTTGTTTGATCTTATCTAGGATTAGCTCAGTTGAGGTTCAGCAGACCTGGCCAGGAGTGTTTCAGATTGAAGAATAGAGAATCTTACTGCTTCCTGAACGAGAAGATTTGGGAATGACCTTTATGGGTTGAAAGGGTTGGTTCCCGCAGAAAAGCTTACAAAAGTGGCTAAACTGCCTAGTTTGTCCTTATTTAGGTCTTTTGTTTGCTACTATGCTTCTGATAATGCATCAATTCACAGAGTATGGCAGAGATTACCACAAACACTGGTGTATCTGCTGATTTCTCAGCAGCCTCAAAGTGAGGACAAGACAAGACTGAGAAGTGACTGGTCCGGGACAGGCAGGGCATGCAACCGCCTGAAAACTGCAGGTTGTTTTGAGCATAGTGTATTTTGAGCATTTTTTATCCTTTCCTCTGTTAAGAAATTACAGCACAATAAGCAAACATACCAATGTAAGCACTGCATTTCTATTGTGGATGAAAATATGAAAACATGTTTTTAGGCTGCTCATGAAAATGAGCATATCTCAAAAACTGAAATGATTCCATAGTTCAAATAAATTGGAGAGTGTTAAGAAAGATTTAGTTTGTATTCCTACATTTAAATCAGCTTTATGTTTTTAATTAAACTTTTTTATTAAATGTCCCATTATATATATATTTATACATATTTTGTATATCATATTTATTTATCATATTTATTTATACTTTTGAATGTATGACATATTGTCTATTGTTTTATCATTCATTATTGTTTATTGACTCACATAACCTTTTAGCTTAGGTTGCACGGATTTCAGGGACATGAAGCATTTGGAGACACGCTAAGAAATACTTGTTGTGTCTACTACTGTAGGCTTACACAAAGTGAAGCTAACCAGCTGCGGGTGGTAGATTTATATCATCATTTATTGTATCAGTCTTCTCTTGTAAATCATAGCAAGTGAGCAAATCAGTGTTATTCCCAAAATGTCGAACTATTCCTGTATTTTACGGGCTTTATGGACACATGGTTTCGGGTCAGCCTTGTCCACATGCTCCAATAAACATTGGATTTTCAGATGGATTTGGGGGTGATTTCTAAAAGTAGAATTTAGCAGTTGATGTGTTTTCTCTGTCAGTTATTTCAGCCCATGAGTCAAATTAAGGGAAATTACGCCTACTTTGGGAAACACTGGATCATTTACGACACTCACAGAACGAAGCTAAACACCTTCTTTTAGTTTCTGACGTGAGATGGAGGCCCGGTTGAGAGAGAATATGAAAATAATCTGGCTACCTCCTCTTGCAGATTGACTGTTAAATGACCTTCTGATAAAAAGCATATGTGACTCCACTAAGTTGGCTCCAGCAGTCTCATGCTGCAACATATCTGTGCCAGAATGAGCCACTTTAACGGCTCCCATTTCTTTCACACTTATTCCAATTAAAACGTAGCTTGTGATTAAAGGACAGCAGTCCGCCTGGTAATATGTACAGCGCGTGTAAGTGCCTTTAACCGAGAGAGACGGATACAGAGAATATGTGTGAGCTTCGTGTCATGTCTTCGTCATTATCTTTGGTTAACTGTGCGTTTGTATATGCACATGTGTGAGTGTGTGCATGCACTTTTATTATCTTGGCTTGTTGGACGTCTGCGGCAGCACTTCTCAGTTCACACTTGGGGTTAATTGACCTCTGGAGACGTTTTCTCTCCGCAGTGATAATGAATGTGAGGATGATATGATTATTCTGCATTTGCTCTCGAGATTTGTAGGAAGCTTTGAGTTCGGAGTTTTTTTTTTTTTTTTTAAACAACACATTTGAGCGCTTCGTCTCTCATATTTCAAATCTTTCTTTGAAGGCTGTGTCAGAAATGTTGCCATAATATTGCTGGTGTCACTTGCAGCGTGGAGGGTTTTTAAAAATCATTTGAAGACAGGGCTGCAACTAATGGTTATTTTTGTTGTCGATTAATCTGCCAATTATTTTGAAGATTAATTGAGATGATCGCAATTTCAAAGAACCAAAAGTGCCTTAAAATGTCTCTTTTTATTCAAACAAACCCATTTTTACACTCAAGCACCTATAATAAGCACATTTTTGACATTCTGCTTGAAAAATTAGTTAAATAATACATTCATTATCAGTGTAGTTGGTATCAGTATCAGTTCTCTTTCCATCCCCAACCGATTAATCGTTGCAGCTCTATTTAAAGATGGGTGTCAGGTATTTAACCACGGTACTGTTAATAAATCAAGCCGACATGTGTACACTTAGACGGCCCACACACGTAATTATTTTCAGGTAGTACGTTTCCCTCAAAATAAATATCCAGTGTTTTGTCGCAGAACTCTTCATTTGTTTTGTTTCATGTGCAGATGAATATTATATGAGCAATATTAAAAGGTCTGATCATCAATGATTAATAGTCTTTGTGCTGTAATGTAGGTTAGGGCCCAGGAGGCGAGCAAGCTGGAACGTAAAACAAACAAATCATTCTCCATAAAGGAAAACATCTTTTAACACCCTCTCTGCTGCAGCCTGCATCGTAATGACCTGTATTCCCAATAACAAAGAGAGCTGACGATGAAAAATCATCAATGCGATGAAGTCATGAGGGGGTTTTAGATACTTGTGTATACATTTGTTTGCAGCAATCTCAAGGACAGCGTGTGTTCTCCGATGTTTAACACACACACACACAGGAGCGAGCACGCGGGCTCACTCAGAGGCACACACACACCTACAACAATCAAAGTGAGAAAACTAATGAAGCCTTTCAGAAACAAACAACTTGATTAAGACTCAGGAGGGGAGAGAATCAGGTGTGAACACCGTGGGTCATGAAATCATGTGTGAACGTATGCCAAGGATGTGTTTTTTAAAGATGCAGTTTGTGCGTTTTTAAGGTACGCGCCGTCTCCAGAGGGAGTGTGTTTGGGCATGTTATCTCCAGCGCCGCTGCTGCTCACTACCTGGTGAGCATCTTCTGGCTGAACACGCTGGCAGGGGAGCCGAGCGGAGTTTCGCCTCTGGGAGGCACAGTGTTGTCTCCTTGAAGCTGCATTACTTCGGCATCCACTGAGGACTTTCTCTTCCTTGCCTGTTCTCCTCTCAGACGGGCAGAAAGCTGTGAGTGAGGCAAGACTAGAAGAAAGACAAACGAGACATTTCTGACTCCGTGCGAGTGATTTTCGTAATAGTAGCGCATGAGAAACAAAAGAGAGTGACTATGTAAAGATATTTAACTTTGTGCAGCGCTTGAGTATTTAGCAATGAAATCTTCAGACTCTTGTTGTCACTGTGCAAACCGTGCTCTCTGGAATGCAGGCCAAACTAAAGGCACCCCAGAGTGATTTGCTCTATTGGTGTCACTGTGTTTTTAGAGGAAGAGTAACGAGCTGGGTGAATCAACACACGGAGGGAAGGTTAACGCTGGAAGCTAACTACAAATAATACATACAAAGAGCAAGAGATTTCAGGAAAGTTATTGGATTTAAATCAGGCAGTGTAGAGACCTACTGTCAGAAACCTTCTCAGCATCCAGCTAACCTCAATGTGATCTCTTTTGTTGAGTCCCACTCTCTCTCTTATTTCTTTCATTTGGTAGCTGAACAGACTCCATGTGCAGTGTTGCAGCAGATTGGTTCCTGGATTTCCAGGAGTGATTTGTTTTAGAAGGGAGCATCAGTTTGTGACTGTCAGCCTCATTTAAACCTGTGTTAACAGATGTTTGAGCTACTCCGGTGCAGCAGCAGGGGTTAAATTTGGATTTGTGAGGAGAAGAAGACCGTGTCATAAGGAGTGTTTTTTAGCAGAAAGTAGTTCCAACGAATAGCTGTAGACATGGTGTTACTGTGGATGTAGTAACAGTGGCGCTGTTTCAACAAATAATTTTTTTTACTGCTGTAAATCAAACTAAAATCCATTCACCACCTCCTTCTATATGGTCGATATGTTGAATTTAACTCAAATCTAAAATGAGATTTAATTTACTTGTATCATATCATTTGGGTGACGCGACTGTTTCGACATGTTTGAAACGCTGTGAGATCTCAAGACAACAAGCAGTGTAATAATCCACTTGATGTGTCGAAAACAAAATGAAAATGTACAATTGCCTTTTATAAATTTACAATTTTGCTTAAAAAAGTTAATGTACTGACAGCTTTGACGGTGCCGGACTTCTCCCAAGCGCGGCTGCATTTTCCCCTGATGATTTCACCTTATAAGCTTTCAATCCGTGAGCAATAACTTGTGTGTTTGCTTTGCAGAAAAGCATCTAAGTTAATAAGGCTACCGTGAGATCACAATGCTGTATCCGAAGACTTAAATAATTTATGAGGTAACCGCTGTGGGGGGGCACAGTATGGGGGTGCGTAGATTGCTCGCGGCCCCCCTCTCGGTTTGGAGACACAGTATTGATCCTGCTGCAGTGTGGTGGCCACAACAAAGTCAGCTCAGGCCCAGTTGAACTCCTGGGCAGCAGAAACAAGCGGTGGACACACTGACATGGTGAAGATACAAAACATAATTTGATGCGTGGCGAACTTATAAGTAAATAGCTGTTTATTTGCAAACCTGGGGCAACATTAGTCTCTTTTGTTCTCTTTTCACTCTAAAAACATCTATCTATTAAGCAGCTAAATGCTACTAATCACCAGCTGGTTGCTATTTGCTTTTGGGCAGCTAGTGTAAAGTGGGTTTTTTTGTTGAAAACAGCTGTCTGCTGCGCTGATGAGAGCGGGGAGACTGAATCATTCCGATAAAGTTGTGGGCCAAAAACAGAAACAATGAGCTAAAGGAAGCTCTGACGCCCCTCAGAGCTGAGGAGTTACACCTGTCGCACACACATTGAATCCATTGTTAATGTATAAATATTGCTCAAGCACAGCAACTGTTTTTTTTTTTTCATTTCTTGATTTAGATTCCATCTGCTTCCAGCTCTGAGCCGCCATCCACCCAATTTAGTTTCTCACTTCCCAAATGCCGCATGCGTCTTTGCATTTATTTCCTACGGTGTGCTTCCCAAAGTCCGAGCGACACTTGCGGGGGAAACTGCAAATGAGCAGCCACCAACATGTAAACACAGTAAACACAGAGGCAGATGTTTGAGCCGAAAACAAACACGCATAGATTAACACAAACGGCGATGTCAGACAGACAGAGACAGAGTCACAGAGAGGTTTGTGATATGTGCCTGTCAATGTTTTCTTTTTTTTCCCTTCTTTTTCTTTTACTTGTGGTGCGAAAGAGGGGGGCAGCTGGGATGGCTTGGTCTCCATGGAAACTGACATTCCCTTGTAGGTGCTTGGCAGCCACCGCCAATTGTTGAGCTTGGGTAATGGTTTGAATTTCTCTGTAAAGTGCCTCAGAGGTTGAGATTAAATTCAACCTGCTCGGGGTAGACTCACGCGGTGACTAATCGCACCGTTTTTAGAGAGTGAAGGAAAGAAAGAGCTTAGTGGCGTTCAGACAGCCTGTGATCATGTGTCGGATGTTTATTTTAGCTCCATTGTTCTTGGCTGCCAGTCACTCTGTAAAATATCACTTTCCCATTCATTATAAAGCACCTCTTGCATCGATAGTCACCGATTGCCCTCATATTCCAGACAAAACGAGGAGGTGTATCCCTCATCATTGCAGTGGTCCCTTTAATACCGTCCGATAATGCTGCTCCGACCATACTGTTCTACGTTTGCATCATTTGTTTTCAGAGGCAGGGACTTCTCTCTGTCAGATTTGTTAACAGCTTGTTTTTCTCTTTTGTTCCTGCACCCCCCTTCCCCTTTCCCATGAGCCTTTGCTCCAGCTGGCAGACCTATCTGAACGAGCGCGGTCAGGCACTGCTGCTAAACAACTGATGAAATGATTGTTCTCCTCCGTCTCCAAGTGCAGAGCACTTAAGCCGGATGCGGCAGGTAGTGTGAAGGCCTGCTGCTGATGGGCCCGCGAACGTCAGCGGCTGAAAAGAATCGGCCGGGCAAAGCGTCAAACCTCAAATGTCTGCCAACTCATGCAGCAAATATGGACAATTACTGCTTTGTGCATCGTTGAGAATCGGAATCAGATTTGCAGACATGGGTTTACCTAAATAAGCAAACAAGCCTTTTTTCTAGTTTAGGCTGCTGCTGTTGAATTTGATCTTGTCCACATGAAGAGGATGTAATGGGATTCCTTAGTGAGCAAGTGCATGAGTCTTTGCTTCCAAGATTATGAGCAGAAAGATTCCCTTTCAGTGCGTAATGGAAGCCAAAAGCAGGGGTGTCCAGACTGAAGCTTGATGCTGGATCATGGGACAAAAGCAAGCACCTGTTGAAATGTGTTGTTAAGATGCCAAATGGTACTAAGCTCCTGTAACTGACTGAGAGAATCATTCTGCTCAACATGCTCATGAAACAGGCTAGTTGAACGCTCCTCATTCTGTTAAAAATAAATGGATTTTCAAATACATCTCTTACACTTTTGAAAATAATCAACATTGAGTGATTTGTAGTTAGAACCAAGGAGTTTCATATGTTTCTTTCACAGACCTTTTTCATGCGGCGCCTATTGTCCTCTGATATGATGTTCAGGGTGGTTATGCTGCTGTTTTCCAAGTTGCGAGTTGAATAAACATAGAAAATCTCACGGATACCAAATTTGTTATCATTTTGCCCTTTCACGAATGAAAACATGATGGATAGTGAACATCTGTATGGACATGAGGCCATCTTTCTGGGTAAAACATCATATTAAATGACCTGTTAGGTAATGTTAGCATTCAACCACTTCCTAGCTAACACTGCCGTTTGATTACATTCAGTGCATTTCACTTTCAGGTTTAAATGAATTTTATCCAAGATGTACATTGATTTTTCAGAATTAAATTTACACCTTTCTTATTGTGTTGATTAACACAATATCGAATGGTGATGTTAGCTAGGAAGTGGTTGAATGCTAACGTAAGCTGTACAGCAGAATCAAATGCAGTTTCCCTTACAGTATGACCTGATGTCCCTCCACATTTTCACTATCCGTTTTGTCTTCTCAGATGCTGATCAATCAGGAGGCGATGAAATGATATTGTCAGATTCCCCACGTTTATATGACTTGTAACCTGGAGCACATCAGTAGGCTACAACAGCATGGTTGAACAAATTAAAATGCCAAATGGATACAAAACCCAGTGCTGGTTATGATAGGGCCAAAAAAGTTTCGATCCTAAGATTCAAAATATTTTGCACATATTTTTTGAAACCCCTGACATGAAATCTTGCATGAACAGCACTGGCATTGTGTGTGTGCAAGTAGCTGATTGTAAGGCTTATTTGTATGCCACAGCAGCTGCTGTTGTTTCCCCGGCTCCTGTGGCCTGGGTGGTCAGTCTCAGTCCAGCCTGAGGGAATCAAAGGTTTTCCTGCAGAGGACAGATCGTAACTGCCAATGTCTCTTTTCACAGTCCTGTGAATGGAACGACAGTGCAGGACAATGAAGCAGTGTTCCGCATGAAAAGAAAATGGACTGATTGTTTGAAACTGTAAAAGTATATTAAAGGCTGGTTTATTTACTCCGCTTGTAAATCATCAGATCTGAGGAAAGTAAGTCTTGAGAAAGTTCTGTTATTTAGGAAAGTAAAGAGATAAAAACACACACCTAAATGTACGTTTTTTACCCCAGGAGAAGCCATGTCAAGTGATTTCGTCCTGGCAGAATGCTTTTATCACCGATGATAACACTCAAAGCACTTTCAGGGAATGTGAATCACATACACTCACTGTGGCTCAGCGAAATGTCACTGATCAACCGGCAGCCAGCGCTGGACCATCCCACAGAGTGCCTGCTATCAGGCAGCAGATGTAGCGGGCATCTGTTCAGACCAATAGAGAACATGGTCTGTCATCCTGCAGGCATGAGCTGGGTTGTCCAAGTGCACCCACGTCAGACTGGAAACCAGTAATTGAGGGCAGAGTGGTTGGGGGAATTGGGGAAAAAATGTTGTTTTGGAGAATTTACTACTGGCAGGGTTGGTGGGCGCAGCTTGGCACTGGGAGGCGTATAAAACATTCATTCATATTCCCAGTCAATCTATTATTTATTATGTATCAAAATGATGATGTAAACATATCTACAAAGTATTTTCTGTTATGTCCTCTGTGAGGGCAGTGAGCAGTACCAAGACTTCTGAGCATGGAGCTGAAATAATGAAGCAATTTTGCAATCTAACAATATATTTCAAGTGCCCTTTCTGTGACCCCTGTTGTAGACTTATACTTTGATAATGCGCCAGTCACATGTAAGCTGCTGCCACGCAGAGGTCAAATACAAAATGAAATATTAAAAAAAACTACTGGGACTGGGTGTGTGAAATGAAAATAAGAATGCAACAGAATGCAACTGTTTGCAAAAAAACTCAGACTAAAACTCAGTGTCTCAACGTTTTAGAAGCAGGGTGGGTTGATTGCTGCCCATTTGAATGACGATTTTGTTTAAGTTAAAGGGTAACTCAGTATAGTGCCTCCAGTGATGTCACTCGGTGGCTAAGTTGCATTGTGGGAAATCTAGGCGCCAGGTTTTGAGAGCAGTCCGGGGTCTAGCATTGAACCCCTACAACACTGTTAAACTCAAAAACGTTAAAACAAATGATCAGAATCAATGCAGCAGAATCAGAGAGATCCCTTTTTTATTTCACATATTCTTCTTCCTTTACAAAATCCACAATGCAACTTAGCCACTGAGTGACTGTGAAAATTGGTGGTGTTACCCTTTAAGGATGTCAGGGTAACCCCCTGATCTATGTGGTGCACTGGTCTGAGGAGGTATAATCTCTGTCAGCGGGGTAGAGGGCGAGGGGTTCACGCCATGAACCCGACTACGTGGTGCTGTCAAGAGCAACTGTGGCTAAAACACATGGAAAAACACTTTGAGAAGAATGACATGCCAGAAGATAGTCAGGGCAGACGAGCTACCAGTAGCTCTGACAAGCGACAGCTGGACAGCAAACACAAACCAAAGCCAGCTTCATTATTATCTGCAACTTTCTTGCTGTACAGCAACAGAATGAAATGTGGAAATACTTCCAGCCACATGAGACTGGTGTGCTCCTCTCTCAGAGCCCCTCGTCAGACAACCTCGTCAAAGCGGAGGCGGTGTGCAGGAGCTCAGTGAGTCCACAGAGTTCCGGACTAGTCAGATGATTAGTTATAATGTATGTTGAGCAATTGTGGGCAAAATTAACCAAACGTGACATAATCTAGTTTTAAAGTATTTGCAGCCTGTCAGATGCAGGTCGATGGAGTCACATCTAGCTGCGCAAACAAGTAAAGGAATACTTTTGTCTGCGTCGCAGAAGTGCACACAGTTCGTGTGTGCACGTGTCGTGTCTTAAGCACATGTGGTTGTTGACTCTTTTTTTTTGTGGTTATGCATGCATGCACAATAATTACTTTATGCTCAGTGCCAGAGACGGATTTAATTAACTGTCCCCTCTCAGGGTAGATAATTAGTCAATAGCAAACACACACACACACACACACACACACACTGTACACACACAGAGAATAACGTCAATATGTTGTCCATCCTAACAGTAAAGCTGAGACTAGACTGTACTAACAATTACTTGCAGTTGCAGGAATATAAAGCACACGTCTTGAGCGACACGGCTCAATAGGCAATTAAAGAGGAGCGTTGAGGGAAGCTGCAGACAGGAGCAGAGCATGGTGTGGGTTCTGCCTGCCCACAGAGACAAGCTAATGTTGTTGATTTTGCTTTAAATGGCTTCATCAGTGTGGCGGCGCACTATATGATTTTGCTCCGCCTCGCTGGTGTTAACTCTGACTGCAGCAGTAATTATATTTTCTTCTTCTTTTCTTTTTTTTTTTTGCAGGTTCAAGGTTTGATCTACACACAGGGAAAGGTAAAAAAAAAACTTTAACTTCCTTCCAGATTGCTTTGTTCTTACTCTGCTGTAATTTTTTCCTGCATGCAGAGGGATACAGGATGATAGGCAGGCATTAGACTGCAGTTATGTGTGTGTTTGTTTTGGATATCGAGGCATTATAGTGGAGATTTGTGGGCCACTTTGTCGCTGTTCTCACCGCGTGCTCTCACACGCAGTTAGTGGAGCCTGTTATGCTAATCACAGTGAACATAAAACGTGGATTAGGGGTGTCTTATAGTATCAGCCATAATCACAAGCAAACATCTCCTGAAATACTCTGGCACAAAGACACACGCTGCAGAAAATATCCCGCCTCTATCGACTGGCAGGAGGTTTCTCCCAACTGATTTTTTTCGAAACCACACAAGAACAATTCTCCATTTCACCTCTCCCGTCTAAGTACTTAATTTGTTTTTAGGATGACAATTAGAGCTGTTTTGGGTTTTGCCATCTAGGCAGGATTTGATCGTTATGGCGATGGTGGACCTGCAGCTCTTTTTGGTCTATTTCTGGCAGATGGAGTCTGTAACGGTTTATGTCTGCGGCCTCCCCTCTGTAGATCCCAGAGTATTTTAGTCCAGAATAATCCCCACCATCTGCTGTCTCCTCTACTACGTTTTAGTGCTCAGTATCTATCTGTCCCTCTGGTTTATTTCCTGCTGCATTTCCTATCCTTGTTTTCTCTGTATTTTACTGTCAATCCCTCCCAGCTTTTTTTTCTTTTTTTTTTTTCAAAAACTGCGATGCCACTCTTCCCCTCCCATTCAGGCTCTAAACTCAGTCTCCATCACCGTCTTCAATGCCAATCCAACTGCTCCTCCTCTGTCATGGGTCTTAATTTACTTCCGTTCACTTTTACATAATCTCTTCCTCATGACTTCCTTTTAATATACGCCTTTTTTTTTTTCTCTCCGACTTGTTGTAAATCTCTGGATGTCTGTGCATGGTCTGCTCCTCAGTGTTTCTCTCTTTATCCCTCCCGCTGTCTGTCGACACATACACGCCCACGCCAACCACTCTCCACATGCTGTCAAATCCTAATCTGGGCTTCATGAACACAGACTACACCCCCCCGGTTTCTAATGTGAAAGTCCTAAAAATCCACCCCCATGGGAATGCGCGGAGCTACATGTTGTGTGTGCATTACTTCAGCAAAACTACTGAGCGGGATTTGATTGCACCAGCTCTCCATAACTCCGTGGCACCGTCCTATCCAAAACAATCAACTCCGTGAAGAAGCAGTCAATGAGCTGTAACGCAACATCCTAATACAACAGTTTTACAAAGCCAGATGATACATCAAACCTACCCTGAAAAATGCTTTTTACATAAGCAGCCATATTGGGTCATTTAGTTTAAGATCCTCTCCATTAATGTTTTCAAGCGCACATAAAAAAGTGTGTCTGACTTGCTTCACACTTTTGGAGCCAAGAAAGCGCCCGTTCCTTCAATCACGCTCGTATTCCTGCCTCTTAAAATCAGATTTTCAGCGAGCTCCTGGAAAAGTCGCACAATGAATGTGAACACAGCTTTCTAGTCATTCATCATTCTGCGCAGCGGAGCTCAAACTTTCACACGAAGGAACAAGAAGAAAAAGAAATGTTTTTGACTGAAGGTGGATTTTAATGTTACTGACACAGATGTTTCGTGCAAATTTGATTTCTGTCAGATCACATGTGTCCAATTGCGTCCAGTCCTTTTCCATTTATCCTGTCGCAGTAACTCCGTAAAGGGCAATTCATTGTCATACATTAGCATGCTAGTGACAACACATACACTTGACAGTGGTTTAAATTTTGAGTAACGCATCTCTGTGTAAGAGATCTTGTGTGCGGTGCAACCCGTTTTAACTGAGCTGTGTGTGAGGGCCGCTAAGGGTCTCTCACTCAGAACAAAACAAAAGTCATAAGTAGTTTGGTATCAATGGAGTCGTTTTCTTTTATTGTTAAGCAGCCACGTTTGCCAATAAAAACCTGTATCTACCTGCGCTCACTCCCCGACTCCCTTCCTCAATCTCTGAATATCTCCAGGAAACCAAATGAAATACACGTGTACCTTGAACAAAATGCCTAAAAATGTCTAGGATAGTGCAAGTACATAGCGCAACAAAATATACAACCAACATCTAGTCGTTTTATGGCATTTGAATGCAGAAATGTTGCAGATTATAACTTCACGTTATAGCTTGGTAAACTCAGTAACAGCTGTTGCGACCTGATCGAGGAGAGCCAGAGACGACTACCTGCAAATCTTTGCTGGCAACGCTGCTGACAAATGTGGAAGATCTTACAGGCTGCCAGCTCATTCACGCTGCTTGATGTTACCATGTAGAGGCTGTAGTTTATGGCAGAGAATTACAACTACAAAGGAAGTTAACAGACGCTGCCGAGTGCCTTTAAGCACCACTATACCTGGGAAATCAAACAGACAATTTCACAAAGGGTGAAAAGTTGATTGCATTGTTTCCTTTTGGAAAACTTATTTCATGCAGAAATTGTACGGAAATGATAAGATCTGATAAAATATGAAAAATATTGCAGCTTAACAGAGCAGCAACAGTAGCTATGATCGCTTGCTTGGGGAAAAAAAATAAATCTCATTTGAAATACAGAAGGCTCTCATCTTCCTCTACCAGTACCACTAAGGTGCCAGGGGAAGAAGCACTTGACTCTCTGCTGCTCCGCTGCAGTTGTTCTCTGGCAAATGGTACATGACTACTGCAGAGATCCTCAAAGTGTGCATGTCTGTATCCCTCCTTTTCCTCTGCCCTCCTCTCTGAGTGTGGCTGAGCTCTTTGTCAAATTAATACAACCGAGAACATGACACCAACACTTGACTCAGAGCAGAGACACGTGCGTTTATGACATTGATGATCTCCCTGGAGTGGAATTTGCCGTGCTTCAGGGTACAAGGGTACATGGTTCTTCTCCTCGATATGTTCGGTGTGTGCTGCGTGGGCCCCAAAGTGGCTCCAAACAACGGCGGTGATAACATTAGCAACCAAAATACAGACAGGTATGACATCAGCACTCTGGTGACATGGTTGTCAGCCATGTACAGCACATTTTTGTCCCAGCACACAGCTGGATTAACAATGACTGACTGGATTAGTGAGTGTGTGTGTGTGTGTGTGTGTGTGTGTGTGTGTGTGTGTGTGTGTGTGTGTGTGTGTGTTTTTGCGAAAGTGAGATAGTCAGACAGAGACAGAATGATAAAACACGGTGGTGACTCCTGTGTCAAGTGGGTATTTGATAAAGCCGGATACCTTAAACAGATACCGATAATACCCCGAGATCATCATATTTTGGCGCTGCCGCGAGTGACATCACAAAACCATGCACTCCTCGCGTACACGCGACCCCACACACGCGTACACCCGCGGCACTGAGCAGGCCATATCCTCGTCATCTGCCCCAAATCCATTCAGGCTAGGAGTCACAACCTCATCCATCCGCTCCTCTCCCTCAATTTCCTCCTCTTCCGCTTCCTCCCCTCTCATTCTTTCCCAGACGTCAGGTCCCGACATCCTCTGCGAGCGCGTCTGAAATGACACGAACGCAGACAGTTGAACAGTGAGATTAAGCGTGTAGGTGTTCGCAACCCCGTGGGCGCTCGCGGCTCAGCTTTCATAAGTGGCACCCAAACAGCCAGGCTCTCTGTACGCCACTCAGAATGACGAATGTATCAGTGCTCATCATTTTACAGTCCTGTGAGTGCAGCAGAAGCAGATGGAGATACAACAGCTATAGCTAATCCAGAAGCCTTCTTGTATGAAAACGCCTGCATCCTAAGGCCTAATGCCAAAGTTGTCCCTTAAGATCTTTTCTTTTGTGTCTTAAATATAATGTTTGTAAAATTAGAGTCTGCATGGATCACCCCCCCACAGTGTGGAATACATTTGAACCCTTGGATTAACCCCTTCACAGTGTGAAATACTTACTTTTTAACATCTCGGTGCTTAGTATAGACAGTGCTGTGGTGCTGTGGTGCTTACACTGAGCGAGTCTACAGAGTGTTGACCATGGATTTATTATAAGAGCTCATAATACAAGAGTAATGTTCTCAAAAAAACAAAACAAGTACAAAATTATTATTAACAAATAAATGAATTCATAATGCAGAAAGTTTGTATCAAGTTTGATGCTCATTAGGACATAATATTGTGTTAGATTATGATAAAGCTTTGGTTGATTCAGAATTCCTTTAAGGGTCAATTATGACAGATAGTAATAATAATGATAATGATAATTATCATTATTATTATGATTGTGTAGTAATGTTTGCTGTGATGCCGTCTGTGGTGGTTAATTAGAATGTGAAAATCTCACACTGTTGCAACTACATTTTCAGTACATTCAGTGAGCGCTGGTGACGGCAGACATGGAGCGGGAAGGGCAAAGTAGATGAAATTAATTTACCCTAACCCTTTATTTCTTTTGCTGATCCGAAAAATTATCCAAAACTGTGATACCACTCAAACCATGAGTTTTGTACCGCTATGTATGCGTGTGTATGTGCTTGTGTCAGCATCATGCGCGTGTATGACAGTTGTATGATTGCCAGCTGGGCCATTTATGCTAAAAACTGCCTCTCTGCCGCCGTAAATTGCTTTGGATTGCTGTTAAGAGCTACTTTTGCACATTTCCCTGCGAGTCCGGTATTAAAATCTGCCATGATGTCATTCCTCTGTGGCTCTTTCATCCTCGCCGCTCCAGTGTATTCCTTGGATTACTGTATTTGAACACTGCGTAGTGCTCTGCGAATGTCAGTGATGAGTATAAGGCGTGCAATCTGCTTGACTATTCAAAAACGCTCCTAATTGAAAACGCTGAAAAGACAGCTCGAGCTAATCAGCTTAGAGATGTAGTCCACAGTTGACGGATAATAAAGAGGATCTTAGCGCTGAAGAGTCTATTACTGTACCACCCATGTAATGAGAGTTCACATAATATTACCTGAGGACAATGGAGGGGATAGGGAAGACAGGAGGGAGAGGAGAGGGCGGCAGGAACGGAGGAGTGAAAGGTTGCGGGAGGCCGGGGCGAGGGCTCCTTATTAAACAGGGGGTTTTAAAGAAAAAAGAGAAGAATCACATTAAAGGGAAGGAACACCTAATGCATCAAAGCGAGTTTGTTAAAACCAGTTTTAACCTGAGATTTAAAGGTCATGGGTGAGGTAATGGGGTGAACTGAGAGTGTTCACGCATGAGAGTGTCATGTTCACAAAATCAATGTATGTTGGAGCCGAGTCATGGAAGTTAATCCTCACACTCAAATGTAAAACAAGTCCTTATAAATCGATATCTGGTGACAGTTTAGTCAAATTTTGTCAATTAAACTACTGGATCATGGTAGAGCACTACAAGCTCCAGTGAAAGCAGCTGCATCTCAGTGCTGACTACAACACCTCAGAGTTGCAGCTTTGTGGCGTGGAATAATGCACCTTGTCTCTGACGGGATGTGTCTTGGGGAATAACGCTGCAGCGAGTACAGTTAACATCGCCGATGGCTCCAGTGGAAGGAAGGATGAAATGCCACAGGGCGACTCTCCGGACTGTCTGTCACTCATCTCTCTCACACTTTCACTCCCTCTCATACCCTTTCTGACCCTCTAACCTCGTCTCTCCACACACACACACACACACGCACGCACGCACGCACGCACACACACACACACACACACACACACACACACACACACACAGAGGTCAAGGCTCTGCAGTATGAGTGGAATGACACAATAAACACTAGCACCTTTCCAAGCAGCTCACTACTGGACTAAAAGAAGGTGACCACAGTGTGACATGAAATCTGGCCTGCAAGTGCACAAGTAACCCCCCACTCTTCTTACCCTTCGGTAAAGTTCACTTGGAAATTCTGGAGATTGCACTTTGTAATATCCTAATCCTATCAAAGTTAAGCAAACACCAAATGGTGTTAGCCGTGCGTGCCGCTTAGTTATGGAAGGGTCTCAGTGTGATCAGATGTCCAGTCCAAATAAGCCCGTCCTTGCTCCGACTGCCCTCGTAGTTGGCACAATAGATGAGCTCGTAATAACATTTCCACACACTTACTTGATACCTTATCTTTTTTTTATATTCTTAAATGTGATACAGTATTTTGTCTAGGTAGAGAAATAATCCAAAACGTTTGCAATAATCAGAGTATAAGGTAGTGAACTTTAAGGAAGACACTTTGAGACATTAGTAGGATCAGTATATCGACACAACTCTCATGTCAATGTGTGAAGTTTACTTCTGCAGCCAGTGAGCTTAGATGGTTCTACAGAGGAACGTTGCCATTGGTCACCACAACTTTTTGTTTTAACAACTTGAGAGCTTTTAAACCTTTTTTTAGGTTAATTTTGTTCTGTTTCCCTACGAGGTCAGAACTCGCAATGACATCACATTTGAGTTGATCATGTTCAAGTAATCTAGGAAAACTAGTTTCAGACCGCATAGCCATTGCTATTCATGTGAGCAGTGCAAATTGATAACGAGGCATTACGTGTTATTTTGCACATCCAAACGCCTGAGCAGCATGTCCACTGATAAAAAGTTGGGACAGCACTGTGTGGAAGAAACATTTAATGAGATACAAATGAGACAGAAGAGCTGATAAATATTTGTACAGGCCTCACAGTGGTTGATGCACGGTGTGGCCGATCTTTAATCTGACTTCAGGGAGCTGTCCAGTTGAAATTGCTGACCAGTAACTAAGAAACTAGAAATTCCGACCTCCCAGTTGGAACGTAGGTGGAACACACCATAACACCAATCCAGGCTAGTCGCTCCTCCATGCTTCCAGTCTTTATTCTAAGATATGAACCGACTGCTGACTGTAGTTCCATATGTATGTATTTCTCAGACATGAGAGCGACATCATCTTCTCACCTAACTCTCAACGGTTAAGAAAATAATTCTAATTCCCCAACACCACCACCTTCATATTTAAATAGTTATCCCTAATTTCGAATGTGCATTTTAGCTCAATTCTCTTCTATTGCAATCTCTTCTTTTCTCTCACGATGTGCCAAGAATGGAATATATGTTAGACTCTGTCTGCTCTGCCCTCCGGCCTGGGATAGGACTACTTTCTCTCGACATGTGTAAGGTGGGCAGATGCCAGCCACGGGGACGGAAGAAAAAGGGCACAGCTAAAGTCCCACTGCTCATTACCGTCGACGTCACTCTCATTAATCATCCCAACTTCAAGTATCCGAGACCTGCAGGATATAAACTGTGAGTTAGGCTCAAAGGGTAGCAGCAGTTTGATAGCGACTCGCCATTATATATGGGCCAAGACAAAGTGACGGCAGCCATGTGTTTGCTTTTAACGAGGTCAGTGAGTGTGGTGGTTTCTTACTGTTTGTCGACACCTGAAAACCTGCTCTCCCATATTGAGGTTTTTTCGGTGCGGCAGCAGAAGATGACTTTTTTTTGAGGATGTTTTTTCGGGCTGTACCATTTTCTGGTGAGATATCTTTTCCGACCAGAGGTGTGTGTAAATTGAGGAAGACATTGTGGTATAAGGTTTGAGGTCGGGCCCTGAGGCTCAGGCGATGGTTAGTGTCAGGCAGCTAATTTAGAAAGTGTTGTGTCAGAGTAATAGGAGCTGAGAGGAAACTCCCGATGCGTATTACAAAGACACACACACGCACACACACGCACACACACACACACACATTAGGCTGACAAACCACTGACACTACACACTTGACCCATTTGCCTTCACGGAACAACTATTCATTGTAAATGAATTAAAGAAAAGATGTGCGTGGAAGGAGAGGGGAGTACGAGTGCTTTGTGAGGACAGACAACAGATGGAGAGGAAATATGGTGAGTTCAGAGAGGTGGGGCTGCAAGAGTGAAGTTAAAAGTTTGTCCGTGATCGACAGAGAGAGGAAGGCGAGGAGCTAAAAGAGACGGGGGAGGGAAGGAAAGAGGAAGAGCAGCTGTCCTTAGATGTCTGTCTCTACGGGCTCAACCAGGAGACATCTTTTAAGATTCTCAACCTTGGCATTTGTACTCCAAGAGGAGTGCAAAGATATGAAAACATTCATCCTGAAATAAAATAGTAGCGACAGTTGTGTGAATTTTCTCTGACATCTGTCTCATTCAGACTAAGATGTACTCTAAGTATCCTTGGAAAGTGGATTTATGTTCCACAAATGGAACAGAGTGTTGTTTTCAAAGTTCCGAATAGGAGTTGGACCGAAAAAGTTGGACAAAGTGGCTTTACAGTAGTCACTGTAAAAAAAAAAAAAGTTGAGAAAACCGATGACCTCAAAATGACCAAGTAAAGTAGACTCTTTAGCTCATAGAAGTTTTAGTTGTATAGTCGACCTTGGTGATTCTAAGGTAAGCAGTTTCCTGATTTTTTAAAGTAAAGTCAACTTTTAAAACGTACAGTGTGGGACTGATCCGGTCCAGTATTGGTTTTGGGTGCAAATTCTGACGTCATTCACTTATCAGATATTGTATTGACGTCACAAATCTACATACTCATCCAGATTCCATAATCTGATTGATTGGCTGCCAGTTTTCTGATGCACCCTTTCAAATTCTCTCATCACCCTTGTACTCACATATAAAAATTTGCCTAACCAAGTGACTTTACTTAAAAAAAATCGAGGAAACCAATTACCTCAAAATGTCCAAATAATGTAGACTAATAATTTTAAGCTGTTAATCTTTTTAGCTTGTGCAACTTAAATATGACAATGCTTTACTCGAGGTAATTGGTTTCCTGATAACTTTATAGTAAAGTCGGCTTAAAGGTGTGTTTCTCTAAACACCAAAGGAGTGATGGCAATTTGCACATCTCCCCCTGTTCATATGTGAGGCCTATCCTCACGTTCAAATAAATTGCTTTGGACTGCATTCAAATGTTATGCATTTTTATTACTATTTTAATAAGCGAGAAATAAGAAGAAGGATCTCCGGCATTTGTTACGGATCAGAACTGGAAAAATAAAGTGGATTGGTGCACCTGTACATGTGGTTCTGAGAGCGCCGTGACCTCTTTTTTGTTCTCCTCGCTTTTTAAATTTGAATTGCAGAATTACATGGTCTGCCACTGTATGCGCTGAGGGGCTCCCACAGTCCCACGAGGCCCATTCAAAACCGATTATTGCATAATTTCAGGAATACAAGAGTGAGCGGGGGAAATGAGCCAGTTTTTTTATTGATTGACCTTTTGGAAATGAAAAGGTTTTTGTGTGCCAAAAGCAAGCGCCCTTGAGGCGGCAGAGCGGCGTGATCCGCGCTCCGACCACCTGGAGTGATTGTCATAATCACGGCGAGCGGCGGTGAGGGATGGTCTGGGCCGCGTATTGATTTTTGCACAGACTGTATTGTAGTTTTCGGCGCGCGGGCTGACGACTACATCGCCGCGCTGGTGTTAACACTGCAGCACCGGTGGGACACGTGGGGAAAAAAAAAAAAGGTCTGCGGCCTTTTCCTCCTCCCCTGACTGACTTTGCTTTCTTGTCCTCGCCTCCTTCCATCTCCCTGTGTGACGGTCCTGTCATACGCGTGAGGACGACTGATATCTAATAGGCAAACACAGCTCTCTGCCCCATTGATTATGAGGCTGTTTGTTTTGGGGGACGATTTGGGCCACGGTCCTGACGCTCATGCATTATGCAGAATGTATGGCACTCTTCGCTGCAGGAGAAAAGCAATAAACGTCCCGCTATCATCTGTTATTTGGGGGGGTGAAATTAAAGGATAGTAATGCGCCTGCCGAGCACCAGCCGACGTAGCAATGTTTCAGGGTTATTTTTTTTCTTTTTTGACGATAGCACTTTTAGACATCGTCGTCGCGATCACTGCCGCTGTGATTTTCTCGCAGTTTCGGGAGAGAGGGCGCCTTTTTTTAAGCGTCATTATCAAAGTCAGATATATCGATGAAAAATTCTGTTTAAAATCAAGCGACACGGCCCCCCTGCTTGAATATCAATGTGAATAACTGAATTTTGAGGTAAGCTCTTTTTTTTTTTCCACGTTGTGCATCCGCCTGCTTGTCATATCTGAACTCATCTGCGAGATAAAGAATTCATTACTCAGCATGGCAGCGATCTTGTTTTATAATTTTTTTATTTTTTTTTTTTACTTTAGGTGAAGGCCACTGGATATATTTTATTTACACCTCTGTGAATTATTCAGGGGGGAAATGTTTCTAGATGGAGCTAGCTAGCTAACTGTCTGCCGTCTATGAAGGGGCTGAGCTATTCTAATGATCCCCCTCTCTCCCATATGTATCCGTGGCTGCCTGCAGGCCTCCTCACCATAGCTGCTCATCAGAGAGTCTCCGGATTGAGATCCTCGCTCAGCAAAAAGTTGCCACTTTAGTCGGGACTCGCAACGGAGGGGGAAGCGAGATTCGGCCTCCCAAAACCCGTCCGCTCGTGTTCCAGATTCGTCTCCCCCAGGTGTGCGAGTGTGACGCATGCCCGAGCGTGTGTACAAGTTGTACTCGCGAGTGTGTCCTCGTGCGTCCTGCTACCTTTTTTCCACGCGGATCCGTCTCCTCTTTTTGGTTTCTTTTCTTTTTTAAGGGAACCCATCCCTTTTTTCTTTCCCATCTCACCCACGTTTCACCCCACCGCCGTTTGCTCCCGTCCTCACATCCCGCCTCGCTCCGCACTCCCCCTTCTCTCGTTTCTCCCTCCATCTCTTCGCTCCGTCTTTATCCGCTCCTTCATCTCTGCTTTGAAGTGACCACAAGGCAAACCCTTATCAAACGGAGCTCGATAACGGCCCTCAGAATTTCTCCCAGGAGGTTTTTTTTCCTCCGCGTGCGTGCGTGCATGCGTGAACGAGGCATATTTGTCTCTAACTGATCTCTCTGACAGTGGATCCGACCTGTCAGAGCTGACAGGGCGTTCAAACAATACCCACTCAGAAAATATCTGACTCCGGGCATCATTGGGCTGGGGTTGCGGCTTGAGAGGAAACGCTTTTTTTTTGCAGTGTAGGACGGGATTCAGCGGAAATCTTTTGAAACTAAAGTGTTAGATGTATAGTTTTTTTTTTTTACTTTCTTCTTGCAGCTCTGAGAGTTGAGCTATTCTGCTTGGACCCTGGCCAGCCACAACTGGGTCTCTAAAAACAGCAGTGATCAGTCGCTCAGCGCAGGCTCCCCTCTGTCCTCCTCCTCCTCCACCTCCTCCTCCCAACACAGGCACACACACTCCCTCCTTATATTCTCCTCTCTCCAAGATTCCCTCCTTACTTCTTCTGATCTCCTGAACATCAATCCCTCATTCCTCAAAGCAAAAACGAGGGTAAGGGAGATGACAAAAATGAGATGACAGATTACTTGCTATATATAGAGCCAGTTCTTATGCCGCTCTCCTTATTCATCTTCTCCCCGTGCCCCCAAGACATTGGATACACCTTTTGGTTTGCGACTGGCGATGCAAATAGACCCTCTCCTTCATCACAGCTGCTCTTGAAGATTCAATAGCTCGAGCCGCTTGTTTTTCATAAATGGTGCCGAGCCTCGCGGCGTGGGGACTTGATAGCGGGAGGGCGAACGCATTTTACAGAGTCAGTGCGTGAGGAGTGATTCACAGATGGCCTTTCAATGGGAGGCAGGGGTTTGTTGTAGGGGTAAAGTTCCTTGTCTAAATCAACTGAAGAACAGTCAAATTCCCCCCCCCCCCCATAGTAGAAAAAGTGGTAAGTGTGCTCACGCATGTTTGTTACACTCGCCCGTGCCCGTGAACCCCGCTGTAACGTACTTATCTATCCGGAGAGAGACAGATTACTGCGGTCCACAGTGTAATATCCTCGGGTTCCTCCTGTTCATTTGTCTGTTAAGTGTTCCTATAGACTGTGTCATACAGCAGATTTATGCTCTCTTGGCGACAGTATTGTAAAGTATGGATTAGAACCTGAGTGAAAGGCCACGGATAATCTCACTCTCTTCCTTTTTTTTTACCCTGTCACTCTCACTCCTCTGAGCTCTCCGTCTCTTTGCCATCTCACTCTGCCTTTTTTTTCTCTAAATCATACGTTTTTTTTTTATCCCTCATTCGAAGTATTTATTTTACAAAACCAATACAGCTGGCCTGTGTCTTATTATTACCTCTGTGTGTGCCTCATTCTGTAGGCAAGCTTGACATGGGCTACTTTGCAATACTTGTTATTGTTTGTGACAGAAGTACAGGAAAAAGGGTCCATTTTTAGTACGATCATCTGTATGTTCTCCTTCACTCAAAAACACCTTTGGCTTATTGTTTTTTTTTTTTTTGGGTTTTTTTTTTTTTTTACCTTTCAGTAAATTGGGGACAATTTGTTTCCAGAAATGACATTTTAGTAAGTAAAAAAAATAAAAAAATAAAAATAAACCTGTAGAAAGGTAAAGGACAAATAACAACAACGAAAAACCGACTCATAGCGGGTTAAAACTGAAGGTGAAGTATCGTCATGTATGGCCTTAGCTAAGACACTCTTAGGTCTTGATCTAAGCTGGCTGGTCAGTTCTGAGGCTGTTGTTTGATTCCAGGTATGACAGTTAGTTTCGGGGTACCTTTTGATACACACACTTTTATAAATGTCCCCTTGGTGCAGTGCACTGTTCGCAAATGATGCACGAACAGCAGACATGACATGAAGAATCAATTAGCAAAAAGGAACAGTGGACATCAAAACCCTCACTAACTCTGGCTGAGAGATGTGTTAATGATACTCCAGCGAGAACCAGACATGGCAATATTTCAAAATATTGTCTCAAAGCCAAACCAGAAAGGCGTTGGTGGTTTATTGTATTTAAATGCGCCACATGTGATTTAGATTGTCTCAGATCGAATCTTGATTATGTCTACAGTCGCTGTGCTTCAAGAGGGCAACATTTCCCACGGTAGATGTTTCCTTCACATATAAAGGAGGACTTTACTCATTTTCCTGTTGTTTGGATCGCTTTCTGTCCATCAGTGCGTGAAACTGTCAAGCATTTTAGTTTGTAGGAAGTCCCACACTGACCTCTCAACTGCATTAAACCACTTGACTTACAGGAAGTTGGCTCGAGGTTAAGCACGCAAACAGGGTTTGTTTTTCTGCACCCAGAAGCCTTAGCAGGCTCCTTTCAATGCAAAACCCTTTGTTTGTCTAAATACCAAACGCATACAAGAGCTGTCACTTAGGCAGTTGTACCCAGGCCTCAGTGCATATTTATGCATTCAAAAAACATTGCTATCTGTCTTTCTCCTTTCACACTTTCATCTTCTGCCTTGCTCATCACCATATCATCAGCATATTGCTGTGTCGTTCTCTTTCTTCTGTCACTGTAAAGTATCACTCTCCGTTCAGATCACCTTTGCGTACTTTAATCTTCACAGGAGAGAGGGAGGGGAAGAAAGAGAGAGGTGGAGGTGCAACTCCCCCCCTGAGATATAAATTATGTTATCGCATATATTTACATCAAACCCAAAGGTAAGGCTTCACCAGTCGATTCCGCTACTTCAGACGTGGATAAAGATTCTACAATTCCAATTTGATATCCCCAACTTCTACCCATCATGTCTTTGGCAGCAGAATAATCCCCCCCCCCCCTCTATTTTATATCTTTTAGATGAAACGCAAAAATATGTGCCAGCAAGGGCAGGGGGGGGAGACAAATTGGAGCCATGAAACTATTCCTTTTCATGCTGAGAGGAGAAGGAGAGCTCTGTTAGCCTAGCTGACATTCCACTTAATTTGATTCATTACTGCGTGGTGACGCTGTTGTCGCTTCATGCAGTGAACTGGGCCAGTTGTGGAGCTTTGAAATGTCCTGATGGAGGACAGGATAGCCAACACAGTATGCAAAAAAAAAGAAAAGAAAAAGAAAATAAAGGGCCCTAACTGGTGGAGCTTTTTCCCAGCCCCCATCTGGACTGCAAATTGAAAATTTAACACAATTTCTCAACGTATTTGTGAACCAATTGTGGGGGCAAATTGTGAAAACAAATTTCAGTCCAACCAGAACAAAGCCCGTGGGGTTTTTAAAGGGTTGAACCCAGCCAGTAGTGTGGAATGACGCTGTGCAGTACATTATGGGTTAGAGGAGCTCTTTACAGACAAACAGTCTGCTCTCTGATCAAACTTAATAAGGTGCCTCCATGAAACAGCATGGACCCTGGGGCATCATTATATATACCTTCCCTTAAAGGATGAGGCTCATAAATATACAGTTTCGTAAAAAAGGAAATAATAATAATTACTGCACTGAAACAGCTTGTCACTGCTGGCAAACGTTATCCCAACAGGCCTAAGTAGTGCTTTTGTCGGGGACTATTTTCAGCAGCTGATTAATACACATTTTATGCTCTGGTGAGTATTTGTGGCAGCGGGACGGTGTATGTGGGATTCATTCAAAATAAACTACAGCGTGTGCGTTCGCGGTGATGAAGGAGCATGTTAACCGGTGCAAAGGAGTGGCTCAGTAATGTGTTTTTAATGGTTTTTGGACAACAATTGAGGCCCATGGCACAGAGGAATAAGCTATATCCGGCTCTGGCTTCACAGACAATACTTGTTGGAAGGATCAAATCATTGTTGTCGGTTGTTTGTGTGTTTTTTATGTCTCTTTCTTGGGATTTGTTTGTCACCAGGCTCTTTTAAGAGGAACACCGGTTCCATTTTCCTCACTGAGCGCTCTGCAATGACTGAAAAACACTAAATAGATAAACAGATAAATGTGATTTGGAACCTCGATCAAGAGATTTCCATTTTGGACTCACAGACAATATGCTGGGTCCGAGATGGCCGAGCAGAGCAACAATATGTGGCTGTGAGATCGCTGACATATGAATGGACTCAGATGGAGAGCAAAGCACAATCTGTCTGCGCGACTTGCTGTTGTGTGACTCATACAGTATGCATACAGTACGGACAACTGGTCGCTGGGCGGTCTTGGCCACCACCAGTCTCTCAGTCATAATGTTGTGGTTCAGATACATAAGGAGTGATGAATGTTAAACCAAACAATAATAATCGGAATAATCGCTATTGGAAAAATGGGCATTTTAGCAACATTTCTCCTGGTTAAGTTTTTAAAAGCGACACTTCTTACATTTAATATGAGGCCATAAGGTGCGTTCACACTGCTATTTTCTCACAGTATAACAGAAAATTGAAGAACCTCCTGTTGTCACCCGTGTAAATGTCCAGGAGACAGTCGCTGTTTTGTATGCCGCGTGACACTCTGGTTATTCAGTGAGCCGTGGGGAGGGACTGCTCACTGAGAGCCACACATCACACAGAGGTATCATTGATATGTATGATTTTTATTCGTGGAAAATATTTTTTTGAATTACATTAACATACTAAGCAAGAACCCGCTCCCGGCTCTCCCTGTGTTATCAGCAGAAACGTGCATTTAAATGAGTAATTATATTATCATTAATCCAGAGCAGGTAAAAGACAGGCCATTACTGTCCTGGAGCTCCATTACTTTCTACATTTGTATCAGTTATCGGGACTTTAACACACTCGTCTCTTTGTGCGCTGATCCTCACTGACAAATGTCTTAAGCAGAACAATAAAGAACGGGGCTTTTTTGTTCAGAACCAACCCATTTTATGATTATTTTTTACAACATCCGACTGGCTCGTTTTTTTCTCACAGATGCTTTATTCTTACGGATTTCTACACAATGGGCTGCGATTGTCAGCCCATATAAACGCATTTGAGTTTGCCCACACACAAGACAGGGCTTATGGCTTGTTGCTTCAAAGCTCGGACAAGCTGCTGTTTTTTTTTGGTTTGTATCAGAGAATCTTGAGGACATCTTCAGGCTCTTTTTCAGCCTTAAAGAGAGTTATCTGCCGACCTTCTTCCATGCATCTTCGCCCTAATACACAGGAGTGTAGAACGGAGGGAGAAAAAAAAAAAGATCATTAAAAGAAGACAAAGCTGCCCAGAGTCTCTGGACGGATCTAAAAACCCACTGTACGCTGGAGGAAGATCATTGTGATTGGCGGGCAGAGACTACATTCATTTATCACGCTACGCTTTCGCACACCGCCACAAGTGATTTTAAACCTAGCCATCCAACAACTTCATCTCCCAAACCCCCTCCCGCTTTCCTCAGCCATAAATCATCATCCAGCCACAGGCCAGTGGGCGCAGAGCAAGGTGACACTCCACCCTGCTAGCATCGCCAGGTGGGAGAGGGAGAAAGATGGGGGGGGGGGGGGGGGGAATGAGGGAAGGAAAGAAGACGGAGGAAAGGGTGATAGGTCGAGAACAGGGAGGTGAGAAAGAGAGAGAGCCAGTGTGAGTGCATCTATCTGCTCGGCTGTCACAGTGGGAGGGAAATCTTTGATGTAAACTCTATTAGTATTTGCCGTGTAGAGACACAGCCCAGACTTGAGTGAGACCCAGGGTGGTTCACGGCACCTCCAAAAGAGTCGATCGCGGCTGCGAAAATTCATCCACACACGGACCGTACGCCTCTCAGAAATGTGCAGTTGCTAGGCTGCATACATGAGTGAGAACCGGTGTAACAATGTAAAATATATTTCCTTTACCTGCTGGGGATATGATTTCTACGGTCTGTCTGCCTCCTGGAAGGGATGGTGCAGGATTTTTTTTTTCCAACCCAACCAAAGTCAAGAAAAAACATTTCTTTATGTCCATGTGCAGTTTGATCTTATGTTAAACAGTGAGTAGCTGGTCTCAGCTCAGATAATGAGTACCTATTGTAATTAACTTGCAGCTCATCTCCATATAGAGTGAATGACAGATGGTTTAGATTACACTATGAATATGCGGTCTAATTGATAATGTTGCAATTAAAAGACACATTGTGTTAGATTAGGTATTTGAAACACTCTGATATTGGAGTTGGACTAATCTACAAACGTCTTTGTTTGAAGGAACAGCACTAGATATATGCTTACTTGCTTTCTTGCCGAAAATTAGATGAAAGATTGATACCATCATGTCTGTTATATGGAGCTACAGCCTGGACTTGGAGACTGGAGGGAGGCAGCCTGGTTCTGTTCAAAACCAATAGAAGAAATGCACAAAAAAAAGAAACAAAAGAAAAAAAGACATGTAAAAGCAACAGTTTGCCAGTGCTGTTTGGTGATTTTTGGTGAGCCTCTACCCTTTAACTAACTGTAACTCCTGTAGGTGTTGGGGAAGCTACTTTGAATGAATATTTACTTTGCAAGCTGCCAAATACTTCACACTGTAAGAAACGGAACTACAGCAAAGCTACCCTAGGGAGAAATCTGGTTTAGTTAAAGGTGCATTATATAAAAATTGGCCACCTGTCGAAGAAACTTTCCAAACAAATAGGGGGCGGCATACCACCAGAGTAACTGCTAACTGCTGCTAACTGTAGCCGCATGTAAGTTCAGTTAGCCGTGCAGCTATTGATCGTATTGGCTGATTCTGCCTGGACTGGGAGCTCTGAGCACTGGGGAAGTGCTGGTGTCATTCACTATTTGACTTTGACCTCTTGAGGTAGGAACTGGCTCTGCGCTTGCTGGTTAGCACACTAACTTGTAAGACAATACATAGACGTCTTTGACGTACAGTCAATGATGACATTTCTTAACATTCTGTGCCCAGTTGTCATCGATTTTTGAATGTTTAATCAAAAATTTGATGACACTTAATATATTCAACTTTTCGTTTTATTTTATGGCCCTGCATTATTTGTAGTTCACTTAGGTAATTAAACAAAAGAGGAAAAAAAGTGTAATTGAAACATCTTGCAAATATGAATGTAATTAAACTACCAGCAACTTCAATACTGGGCAATCTACTCATTGTAGTAGGTGGATGAGCATTTTTATTCAGTATTTTCTCTCAAAAATCCCTGTCACATCTTGCTCTTGCTACTCTATGATGCTACCTCAGGAACTGAGATTTAAAACATGAAGTTAAGCTCTGCTCACAGGAATATCCTTACCCCAACTACGTGTTACAGCAGCTCAGGAACTCCTCTATTAAATCTTTTAAAAGTGGCGCAGGGCATAAACAAGGATGGCAGAGAGAAAAAGCACTGATGCAGGCAGTCCTCAATAGAGCGTGAGGTGTGTACTGTGTGTGTGTGTGTGTTTTGTGTCTGTACAGTACTATAAAGCAGGTCTGTCCTTTTTACTGTAGACTTTGTTCTATTGCACAAATAAAAACCCCCGTTGGTTTGTAATTAGGCTTGGTTTCACTAGGGACATCTCGTTTTGATCAGCAAGATGTTCACTTGTGAGGAGCAGCTTTTTTATTTGCTCGTAACAATACCAATGATTTACACTGCCTTCATTAATCTGCTCTCAAATGTAATGAGCTCATCCAAGTGGGAGCAGAAGGTTATGATAGCAGCTAAACGGGGGAGTTGGCTCACTTAACCTGGACCGCACTGCGTCTTATTTCATGCAAGATGGTATGGATAGAAAAATCAAATTTAATCGAATTAATCACCAGCTGATGCTTAATGACCCTTGTGTATTGGAGCGGAGAAACTGATGTAACTCCCGTTGCTGCACATTACTGCCCTCATCACATTGTCTCATTCAGACACAGATGAGGCCATTTACAATCTCATATTTATCGCTTCTCAGCTGCAACGAGGCAGTCAGGCTGCTCGGTGTGAAGGTACGAGATTGACCCAGCAGGCTCAGTGGGGAAGGTTCAACACCACCATTGTTCCATTTCCCTACGAAGGGAAAGCAGAAGAGGGTGAAGTCGGCCATCTATCAGTCCACGGTGGTAACGAGGCTGCCCTTGTGCAGTGTGATGAGAGAAGCGCAGCGGGAGGGAGAAAAGAATGGCGACGCAGGCTATTCGTCCACCGCCATCACCTGCTCGACACACAGCAGTGATGGCATGTGGGATGCTGCACGGCGGTGTGGTCTCAACCATGTTGTGACAAGTCGGTATACGCTTGATAGCCAGAAGGAGAGCAGAGTAATCTCTCTTGTCTTTTAATAAGAAACAAGACAGATGTTGCAATATTTTTGGCTGTATCGCCATGCATAATATATATCTCCTCAGAAGCACTTCTGTCGTGGTTTGAGTTTTAGGGTGGGTTGTTGTTTTCTGTTTTATTTTGTAAGTTCTCTCCTTGTGTATCCTGTTCTATGCTTCACTTCCGCCCTTTGTCCTTTTCCCGACCTGGTTCTTGTTTCATTTGTTAATCAACCTCTTTATTACAGCTTGCTTTTTGTTCTTAACACTGATTGACTCCTGGGTGTCTCATGTCTGGGTCCTCACTAGTTTTGCCAACAACTTCATAAATGTTACGACTATGTGTCAAAATCACGTATCACAGTATTTTGACCAAATATCTAGATACTGAAATTGTGACAATATTGTTGGTACTTTGACAATATATTAACACAAAGAGATTTTTTAATATTATCAGTAATGTGGATAAAACGATCTAAGTTGATATATTGTCTCATCATAAATAACAATATAATATGGACATACTGCCCAGGCCTATGTCGTTGCAGGTATTAATTAATGTTGCCACATTTTATATACTTTATAGCATAAAGATGAAAAAGCCAGAAGATCTTTAACAGCATTAGTTTTTTTTTTGGAACACATTAAACAACCACATGCTGTTTTACAGATGGTACCACTGTTATTTCTTGTCGTCATTAAGCACACATTAGACAGAGAGACAGGAGTTCCTCTGGTAAATAATATGCAACTCTCTTACAGAGCTGATGACTCAGTCAAAGAGTACTCATTTTTAATTTTAACTATGCAGTAATTCCTACTGTATAACATTAGCTGGCCGGCTTTTAAATTCGGACATATTCATGGCTGAAGCCGGTGCAATGATTGGCTCCCCGAGGAGGGAATTAAAGTACGCCCTCAGAGAGAGTTCGACCACAACACTTCTCCGGTTCAAATGCAAATGACTCTATGCTGATTGTTTCTTTTTTTTTTTTTCCCCCAACGAGGGAGGAGAGGAAAGAGAGCCAGTGCTTTTTGCCTCCCCCCCCCGCAGCATTTCTGTGACACAGACTAACGCAGACACACAGACGGCATGTGAGCAGTGATTTCCTGATGTCAGCTACAGATGGCCTGTGCCATGCCAGATTAATGGCGATACTGGGAAGAAACAGAAGAAAAAAAGAAAAGAAAAGAGGAGCAGAGGCTGACGCAAAGTCCTCAAGTTCACCACGAAACCGAACTATGTTAGGCAGGTTCTCAAGCGTCATTAGAGCAAGCGCAGTCACCCGCACTGTTTAAAGTGTTGGGATCAGGTTTATCCACGTCTGTGGCGAGAATGCTTTTCCGCAGGATTGTGTGTCCGTCTGTGTGTGTGTGTGTGTGTGTGTGTGTGTGTGTTCTTGTTTTGCAGTTGGCTGTCTGTGTTGTGATGAAAGCGTCTGAAGATAACAAGAGCGAGGCAGCTGAGGACAGAGAGATAGATGGATGAATGGATGGAACCTTTTGTTTTTTGCGAGTGCCAGCTCAGCATCAGCTCATGCACTAGTTTTTTCTCCTCACACCTCACTTGACAAGGGGAGAGAAATTAAGACCGAGTCCTCGTTTGCCTCCCCTCGACTACAGCTGGATCACTTGTATTAATCATAAACAATAGTGGTAGAGTGCTGCGTGAGGCTAATGTCTGTGACATCGCAGGCCTTCCATAGCACGTTTTCGCGGAGCTCTCATAAAGAGAGGGATGCTGCAGTGTCACTGGGCTAGCCAACACACACTGTACCCACTTGTACACACACAGACATAAACACACACACACACACACACACACACGTAGTCGTCTCTCTCGCTCCAGGCGGTTCTTCTGCTTGGCTTGCAGTGCTTGTCCTCTCGTTGGCTAAATGGCTCTGGGTAGCCTCTCTGGTTCGCACTACAGTAGCAACACTTAGCTGTCCCTCCAGTTAGACTGGCAGTTAGACTACTGTTCAGCTGCGAGACTCTTTTTTGATTCATTTAAAGACAACAGCCGCCGCTAAAGCCTAATTGTCATGCTGTCTACTTTGCAGATGGAGCTTTTTCCAGAGGTGGAAATGTTGCCACAGATACAAACGCACACACACACACACACACTCACACATCCTGAACGCACACACACCAGATGATTGTTCTCACATCTCTTGTAGCTTTTTCGAGTTTCGAGCCTCTTCGCCGAGGGAGTTCATCGCCACACTCTGCCCCCTCCTCTCGATCACACCCGCTGCGCTGAGCTTAAATGTATTCCAGCTCAAACTAATAACCGGGATATTTTACAATATTTAATAGTTCCGATGATAAAGCTTAATGATTTTCCTCAGCGGCAGAGTCTGCATCTCAGGGCTGCATTGGATATTCCTGGGTTTATATTGAATCCATATATCCTGAGCGCGGTCTCTCATGCTCTGCAATAACCAGTGGCAGAATTAGAAGTTTGCACCTTAAGCTGCGAGTTGTCATCACTTTGTACGCACTTTAGTCCCACTGCTAGCAGATGCCGGGGCCTGTTCGGAGCCCATCCCTTCGCTGGTCTCCCAACACAACGGAGATGATGTGTGAATTCTGCTTTCAACTAGTCGTCAGCGGAGAAAAAAAACCCGCTTCTTTGCGGGGTGTAACACCAGCCGCATTACACTAATAGAAAGCCGAGGTGTGGCGTAAATTATTATAAAGCTCCGACTTCAAAGGGTGTTAGATAAACAATAAAACGAAATGGGCTGAGAGAATTATTTCACGGATGATGCTGTTGTTATTTGGGTTTTTGACTGATGCCCAGAGCAAGACGCAGGAGGTTCAAACCAACCGCACGCACTATTGCATGTGTCGGTGGGAGCAGAGCCGACTCTCAGCCGCCTGTCATGAGTAATTGGCTAAATAATCAGGCATGGCTGGAATGGAATTTAAAATGTGATAGAGGTAGTTTTTCTGAATATTTTGGATCCGTTTTGCATAATTGCACTTTGACAATAAAACTGGGAGCAAAAGGGGGCTTGGATTTGTTCCTGCACATGGATATCTGCCTGTTGAGTGTAGCGTTTGGACTGAATGCTTTGCGATGAAGGATTAGGTAATTTTTTGTTTTTTGGCGGCCAGTTTATAATCCTTTTATGATTTTATAATCAATACATTTTATTTCAGTTTGTGAGATGGCAAAGGGGAAGGTTCAAGCCACCCAAACCAGCTTGTTTATGTGAATTTTTTTTACAAGGTATTGGAAAAAGACAGACATATGATTCAAATTCACACAAAATATAGAACTTGAAAGTGTTTCAAAACTGAGATTATTGTGGTATTTAAGCAACAAAGGCCTTAAAGTGATGCTTTAAAGAAAATATCACTGCTTTTGATTTATTTCGGTGCTTGTTTTCCTCATCAGAAGGAGATCAGCGTATGCCGACCTTTACATTTGTCCCTAGTCATTATATAAGATTGTGACAAGAAATTCAAGCCAGTCCCATGTCTGTCCAGCTGACGGAGGCCTGGCCTCCTGCCAGCCACCCTGCTCGGGCTGTCCTCCGGTGTGAGGGTGGGACTCTGCTCCACCGTGTTTTATCCTGTCCTATCGGATGTTCTGGCAGTGTGGCTTTACAGGTTGTGACCTAACCCAGCTGTTTACTGGCTCTGCCGTGCTCAGTATATGTGTGTGTGTGTGTGTGTGTGTGTGTGTAACCCTGACTGAGCAGCCTCCTGCTCCGCCTTCTGCCGTGCACAGTGTGAAGTTGGGCCTGTAGTGGGTCATTTAGCCCATCGATCTGCTCGCATCACACCTGACCACCTCTCTGCAGCCATCTCCTGCCTCACCAGCCACCCACTGAGTCCTCATCACACTGAAGCATGTGTCCACTCGCTTTCCATCCTGCTTCTCACTTCAGTGTCCACCGGTGTCGCGACAATATTGAGATTTCTAACCTCAATACCTTGAAAAATATTGATATTCAATACCGTGTTGGATAGAGAATCTAACAGCATGAAGGCATGAATTTTTCAATTTGTATTTGTTAGATTTTACAAGGCTTGTTTTGTGTGTGTTAAGCACAAAAGCACCTCAGTTAATTTGCTTCTGACCGCAGTTAGAGGAGTGGGTGGATGCAGGGCTATGTGGGCAGCGCAGCAGTGTGTGTGTGTGTGTGTGTGTGTGTGTGTGTGTGTGTCAACTAGCTCTCGAGGAGAGGAGAGAGTTAGACATTGCAGCTGCTACAGGTCTATGTATACTGCAGAAAATGTGTATTGAAACCGCTTCAAATATTCATGTATCGATATTAATATTTTTGACAACACTAGTGGCACGACTGGTCTTAGAATGTGGAAAATAAAACCAGGATCTGGTCTGATGTTCTCTGTAATAAAGTAGGAGAAATAGAAATACACATTTTATCGGTTTCAAATATAGATATCGCCTTCAGCAATCGACCAAAATCAATTGGAAACTATCTGATTTCAGCAAAAATTCAAAAAGGGGCATCCCTGATTCATAATCCACAAATCTAACCGCATATATCCATTTTTCTATGCGAGAATTATACTTGTATGTTTATCTGATTGATAAACAGTAGTGCTGGTTTTCTATTGACATTTTTGATACTTTATAATTCCCTACTTTGATGGATCAGATTTTCTATAAAACCATTTCTTCATTTAAAGGGGCACTCCACTAAATATACAGATGCAAGTGCAACGTGGTCTCCATGAAGAGTCCCGCTCAGCCTGTGAAAACAGTAACAGTGGAATGCCTTCAGCGGCTCGGGGGAAAATGACCTTGATGATGTCTTGACCTTTACTGCTTCATTCTTTGACCATTTCTTTTTCTGTCATCTGTTGCTCGGGAGGCTCCCAGCTATAGTATACGTTCTCAGTGTAAGCAGCAATACAAGAACTCAGAATAAAATAGATAAATAACTTAGACTAACATCCCCTTAAATTGGAGGCTTACATTAAAGGAAATGTCTGATCAAAGAGTATAAATAGAAATGTTGAAGATTCTGACCGGATATTAAACTCACCCTTAGTTAATTTGACAGGCGTTTTATAGTCTGTGCTCTGGACACAGTTTAGTCCAAGCCACATGCAGTCTTTCACATTTCACTACTTTATTGCTAATTTATTACTACTGTGCCACATACCGTGTTCATTTCTCCTACTGGATTAACTGATTTTTTAAAAGCAGTACACTAGTTGCGTGCATGCCGGTCTCTACTGCTAGACAAGGGTTCATCTGTGTGATCGTGGGTCTCTGGTTAAATATATGATTTATCTCTGCTTTGACGCAAACAAACTTGTGTTCATGTGTACATCCCCCCAGGGCATGCACACAGTGTCTTGATCCATAACAGTGACTACTTTGTTTAGTTGTATCTTTGCGATTTAGAGGAGTCTTTTATCTGTGCAGGGGTTTGGTAGGTCTACTAGAGCATGTGACCCGAACACACTCAAACAAAATGTTGCTGTGTGAAAGGAGATTATGAGAGATGAACATATGTCATGAATAAGCTCTGCTTGACATTTAGCTTCAAGGTTCCACATCTCAGCAGCTTTGTCGGGATTTCATCGTATACTTTGCATGTCTGCGCCAGTCGGCGGCCTGTTATTCGCTGCGCAGTTTCCAACTGCACTTAGACTTAGCGCCTATCAGCACCTCGCATCTGACTTAATGATTTCTTCAGAGACACCTCAAGACGAAGGCACTATTTTTACACAACAGCAGCTGTGGAATTTGAAATGGTGGAGGAAATTGTGTCAACGGTTATTTTGAGGGTTTTTACGCACCGGGCCGGGCCGTATAAACCAACTGATCTGTGTAGTGAGTGTGTGTGTGTGTGTGTGAGATTGGTGAGAAAGAAAAAGAGATGGTGACAGAGAGGCTTCTTTGACCCCAGTGAAAGTGAGGAGGGGATCAAGTTGCCGGTGCTGCTAAGTGAGGTGACTATTCCAAGAAGCGGTGTACAGTTTCATCTTTGTCGCGTTGAAATACCGAGCTCGGGCCTGATCTGTCCGTCTGTCAAAGACGCTGCGCTAATTCGGAACCGTCTCCCAGACGTCTCGACATACCTCTGGATTCATGTGTCGGGAAGACTCACTCTGCCTCTCAGTGTTAGCTGTGGAGGGACAGTGAGCGCGTGTGCTTGTTGTGAGATTGAGTGACACACAGATATCCCCTACCAGGAAATTGCACTTGTGTCAGCCATTATGTGTCAAGGTGATCGCTCCTCTTCATTTCGGTGCCATGATCACGGCACCTATATGTTATATCTAGCTGCTCTGGTGGTCCGGCGGTAATTATAAGCCGTGTCCATTACCTGAAATCTCTCACGGCACCACAGGGCCAAAGAATGCATCTCTTATCATTCTCAGCTTATCTCTCCCTCGAAGAGCATTTCCGATGGCAAACCATTACTTTGAGACATCCTGCATGATTTACTAATTACGTCCTTAAGGCTCATTTTGTGAGCCATATTTTCTTTCTCCAAAGCAGTTTTCATAACACATTCTGTAGATAATCAAATAAAATCAAATGCAATTTAAGGAACTTCCAGTAATGAAGTAAACGTGTTTTTATAAATGTCCTTTAATATGCAAAGCACCAGCACCAGAGGACACATTCCTTGTGAGCATGCCTAACGAGCTGAAGGAACTAACGGGCCAAAATAATTAGTCTTCACCAGCGATCACCACGCTCGTTAATCAGCTTAGAGTGAACCGTGAATACACAAATAGCTTCCATACTAGTCCTAAATCCACAGAACATTATGAGTATGTAATTACCAGCCGGATTACACAGAATATACGAGTCTTTAGTCGTCGCTAACCACGCTGTAATTCACAATCTATTTCCAATGCAATCATTTAGAGCTTCTACCGAAGTATGAGAAGCACTTGAACGCAACCAATCAAAGGGGGAACGCAATAAATCAGCCGTAATCAAGCTTCAGACAGTTTAACGAGCAGTCAGGGTTACGGACAAGTGATGAGGGCTTCACCCTGCGCATGTGAATATCTTAAGCGTTTGTGGATATATGTAAACAACCTCAGTGCTGCTCACAATGGCAAGAGGATAATGGCCTTGATAATGTATTCTTGTTGGGGGCCAAACATGTTTTCCTGGTGCTCTGTGTTCGGTGTGATTTATGACAGAAGTTGACCTGCTCATTACTGCTCCGTTCTAACTGAGTTCACAGGCTCTCTCTCTCTCTCTTTTTCTCTCTCTCTCCTCTCCCCTTCTCTCTCTCTCTCTCCCTCTCTCCCTCCCTGATTCCCATGCTGCGATAGGTGTGAGTTTTTGCATGATGACTGCTTTTCTCACTGCATATGGTATTCGTGGATCAGATGTGTTCTTCCATACATCCACATGTGTGTGTGTGTGAGTGTGTGTGTGCTCCTGTGTGGCAATTTTGTATAATGGCTGTGTGGTTGCGCGCGTGTGGGTTTGTGGATGTGTTGTGCGTGAACTTTTGTGTGCTCTGGCACCGCATGTTTTAAATAGAGAGTTAGCTGATATTATGCACGTCACGTCACAGCCAATTAAGCCCCTGCTTACTGGAGCCCCTTTAAGTGAGATTTTTCACAGGAGCGAGTGTGAAATCTCAAGGATTCGATGGAAATTACAGCAACTCTATATTCAGAGACTGAAGCGGGCTCCTAACTCCTCTCATTTAAACCAGCCTCGCCAGGTTACCCGCCTAACGTGCTTTAAAGTCTGGCAGTTGTGGCCAGACCTGCAATTATTGAATTGTTTGAACAGTTACATTCAGGCGATGGAGGCTGATAACATCTGTTTGGTTCCCATCATTGAATCACGATCCAGATCACATCCAGCATTGCCAGATGCAGGGATATTATTGTATTTGTGTGATCATTTGGCTCTCTGTACAGTGCACATTCAATAATGCCAAAATTGCCATTATGCCCGAATAAGTTCACATTTTGTGACGCTGATAATAGCAGTTGATGTTATTTTAGTTCATTTCTCTGACTCTTGTGACATCTGTCCAGCCAATCATGCTCATTGTAGGTTCTGATGATGAACATGGTTCATGAGCGATCAGTCATTCTCTTTTGGTTTGACGCTCTTCTGAAGCGACTCGAGGTTCCTGAGCAAAATTTCTCACTTTTGCTGCGTTAAAGTCGGGATGTTGTAAATGTGTCTGTAGGCGTAGTTAATTAAATTCATTAGCTGAGCTTTTGATCTCAAAGGTGGAAAGTGTGAGGATGTTAGTTTTCAAAAAAGAATTCAAAAGACTACAATTATTAACAGAAGAACAAAATCAGTTTTGATAATGTGTGATGGACATCTTTGTTTTGTGTTGCCGAGGTACAGTATACACTGAAGTTAAAATGCTAACCAGCTAGCCCCTACCGACGCTCCTGAACTAGCGGCGTAGACAAGCCCCTTAGCTGCACTGCTAACTGCGCTAACTAGCTTACGGTGGCTACAGTCGCTAGTTACTCTGGTGATATGCTGCACCCCTATTAGTTTGGAGTATGAATTGCCAGATGGCCTGATCTTACATATTACATACTTAATCATTTCCATGTAGTGTATGAACGGGCTTCTAGTCGTGCTGTCTTTTCCTTTCCTTTTGTAAAATAGACGTCAGTAAACCTTGACTCATATATTTCATAAAATTTTTGCGTTTTTTTCCTTAAACTGAACCAGTTCGTTAAGCTTTAATGGGTGTCGTGCTATCAAAGCCCATTTCAGAGAAGGACAGTCACCACTTTCCTTCTCCAAAAATAAACAATAATAACCACCACATGTCCCTCTCTTTAGTGTATAATTGCTTGGAGACTTTAGCCCTCCCACCCTGCACATACTTACAGTATACAGTGTCTAAGTGCCTGTTTCTGGGCAGACCTCCCGTCTCTCCATGCTCGGCCTGGAGTCTGACCCTGTGTTGTCATAGCCAGGTGTTTATGATTCTTGCTGGGAGCCATCATGGCATGTCTTTGAAGCTGTTTATGATTTAAAACCTCCACGGGCTTGAAAACGATCCTCGGATAGGCTTGTGGCTGTATCGCAGCCTCTCCGGGGTCCATGTGTGAACCTGTGTGTGTGATGGGGAGAAAGCTGCAAAGTGGAACTGACTGTCGGTTTTTATTTTTAGATGGCAAGTTGGTTAACAATCTCCCCTCCGCGTCTCTCACTCGCCAGTATCTGGTTACTTTATTTTGCGACCTTAATGTCCCACCAGAGACATTAGATGGCGAATAGATGAACGGAAGTGATGCTGTTTATCTTACCCGCTTGTATTTCTGTTCCCAAACGATCCGCCCCGCTTCTTCATTTCCATCTTTTGTCACCATTAACTCAAAACAAGAGACTGGGAAGTTACCGAGCAGCTTGCAGTAGAATTTGCTTTGTCTTTTTTATACACGGTGAAAATGTACCTGTCATATTGTTCTGCTTTGTCATTCGTGGTGTGAGCAGCAAAAATAGGTGTTGCTTTTTTGAATATTTCCACTCGTCTGGAAGCTGTACATTCACTTGGCTGCAGAGTTGTTGTCTAGACATGAAATTTCACCCAGCTGCGTCCGGCAGCCCAGAAATATGTGTGTCTTTTGAGGTTCGTGTGCACTCTTTTCCATCTGTGTGTGCTTGTGTGTGTGTGTGTGTGTGTCTCTGAGTTTACAAGGCATAACCTTGTCCAATTGGGCTGCATCATGTGCTGATCATCCCCCCGTCTATCCCCGGGACAAAAATGTCTTTCTCTTCGGAGCTTTGTAAGGCGTCTCTATCTTCACTGTTAATTGGGTTTGGGGAGCTCTTTGGATCTCTCCAACTTTGTATGTTTGAAATCAGACGGCTGCTTTAATGCAGAGCATCAGCAAGGTGATTAAGGGCTCTAATCTGTTGTGACATGCCGGTTGCAAAGCGACATCAAACACTTGTAACGTTGTACGCATGAGAAAACAAAATTCACTGCTCTTCTTGCACATTTGTGTTTTTGCCTCCCCAGACAGGTTGGCAAAGAGCACTGCGTAGTTGTTTTACTGTTTATTATTTTATGAATTTGTGAATATTAAATAAGTCAAATACGTATGTATTACTACCAATAATGATTTCCTATTAGACTAACTTTATAACTTTGGAGGTCCATGACCTTTTAGCCTTTGCATAATACTAATGGCTGTAATACATCCCATAAAGTTGCCCATCTAACCATTATTTGCACTTTGAAACTAAATACCTCGTTGAACTCAGACAGCCCACAGAGATACTGTAGATCCTCGTGCTTCCCAGCCCCCCATCCCTGCCTTTTATCTCCAGCGCAGCTTGTTCTTTGTATGAAAAAAAGAAGAAAAAAAAAACTGCATCACCCCAAGCAGATTTTCAGAGAATTGGTTGATGCTAATTGATATTCTAAACTTGCCTTTCCACCCCCGAGGCAACCCCGTCTCTATTAAACGATACAGGATAACCAACAAAACTTATTTTTTTGTCGGTCTAAGCAAAAATTCTAAGCGCACCACCATGAAGATTGAGGAGTTTTCCTAGAGAACGAGTACCAGAAGAGAGAAGATTTCGATTTTTCTTCTCTCTTTTGTCCTGTTTTGTGTAAGAAGCAGGATATTAGGGATGTGATATCCACTGCTGCTGCGGGCTCATACGCTTGGCATTGTTAGACGACGACTCCCTGCTGTGGTAATATTGTAACAGTGTCAAACATTGGTCTAGGCTCTACGCAAAATTAATATAAATGTTATCAAATCACAATATGAACGAGCGCAATATCCAAATCTCAGAATTGGCAGGTAACATGTGACAAAACAGCATTATAATGAAGAACTGAACTGCAGCACAGGTGCCCAGGCCTGCACATCTTGTTCTGCAAATGTCTTTGGGGAAGCACTGGGATTTCACCATTGCTTCCTGTGATCCTTTTCATTGTGATTAAAATGATAACTGCTGACGAAGTGGAGTGACACAAAAAGCGTTCTGCCACATCTGCTTTAGGGTTGGGCTGATAGACGATCGTCAGTCAAGTCCTGATTTGAAAGGAGTTGGTGTACAGGGCAGGAGTTGTTGGCAGTTGTTGACATGTGGGTCAGAGAAAATGAAAAGATGTGTGTTGCTCGAGGCAGATCCAAGGTGCTCGGTTACTTAATTGGAAGTGTGTCTTTCCTGGAGGGCTGCTGTTAGTGTGTTTCTCTCAATCAGACCTTTGTTTTCTGGGTGTTTTTTTTTGCTTAGCTTCCTCAGTGTAGTTAGCTGGCTAGCTTTGTGTCAAGCTTCTGAGGCTGGCATCTGAGTTACGGACATGTGGTGTGGAGACAAAGACCCTTTTAGGGATCGGCGGGTAAGAGCGACTACAGTGGTGTGCTGATTAGGAAGTCCAGCCTCACAGCAACTCTGACGGGACAAACCACCTCAAATTCAGAACAACAATCCCATCGCTGTGTTTCAACGTGGACGTTGTCATATGCTAACCAGGTGGACAACACCTAACCTTAATCTTTACGGACTGCTCCTGAGCAAGCTCTCTCATTCGACACTTGCATTTAAATCGCTATACCTGCCTCAGCTTAGCATGCTGATTACCTGAGTGTATGATTAACCAGCTTTGCTTCTTGCCAGGAACTGTCAGCCATAGAAACTGTAATTGCCACTGGATAAACACATAACACGCTGCGAGGGGGGCTAAAAATACTTTGTCTCTCGGTGTTGCGCCTGCCCCCAGTCCTCCTCCTCGGCACCTCCATCCCTCCCTCCATCTCCTTGGCCGGGCCCGAAGCATACACCGTCTTTCTAGGACTATCCCCAAGACAAGATGTGGGTACGAGTTTCAACCAAGGTCACCCATTCATTTTCCAGCCTGTGACAGTTCTGTGGTACAGATATGGGTCAAAGCTCTCAGAGTGTAGCAGTACTCCCCCCATTTTCTCCCTGACCCTCCGCTAAAGGGCCTTTCGGAGAAAGAGGAGGAGGGGATGGGAGGTAAAGTTATTGCACATATATAGTCACCATTTCTTTTCGAGACGTCCCGGTGGAATTCCAGTATAAATTTAGACTCTCCTGCTCCCCCGGCAGCATTAAGTGCTGAGAGGAATCCGCAATGATCTTTCATTGATTCTGCAGCGCCATATGGAGGCCCATTAAACTGATCGCGGTGGCAGCAACAGGAGCAACAGCACGCCTCGCGCTAGTAGATTTCTTGTGTGTCACTGTCGCCCCTCACAAGTCCGTATTTCACAGGTGAAGGATGCCGCGCAGTACCTGGTCTGATTGGTTTTCTCATTATTCGTTAATCATTCAGCAGGCAGACAGCTAAGTAATCATTAGTTCATTAGGCGTCGTCCCCGCATGGGACCAAAGTGAATAGAAAATGAGGGAACAGCAAGGAAGAGGTGCGCTTCGATACCATTTACAGCCCTTGCAATGCAGCGCAGAACACTGTATACTCTTTAGCTGACTTCATACTGTATGGAGGATTCCCACAGGGCAGACTCACGCAGAGTTGAGCACCTCAGCCAAGATTTCTTTTTTTTTCCCTTCCTCTGTGGAGAGTGGTGAATGGTGATAATGTTGGTCCTCAAAACAAATACTGTCCTGGTTTTACTCACATTGTCTCACTTATAATGAATATACAGTACAGTGGAGCCAGCAGGGACTGTGCCTATGCCAGCCTGTGACTTCGCTCAACAATGAATCCACTCCTTTGTTTAATAACACTATATTATCACTGCCATTGTAACTCACACAGAAATCCCCCACTACCATTCTTCCTCGGCTCTTTCTTAATCTATCGTGATCGTAGCTAGATGAGTCTATGCAAATAATTTCCATCAAGGGTCCCCAGATGACATTTCCCTCCATAGTGTTCATTCCAAGGTTAGCTATTAAATTAGCTTATAGGGCTGCCAGTGCCCTGTGCAATATGTGTCAGGGTTTGAATTAAACATATATTAAAATATGGATGTGACAAGACAGATACACATTTCTCTCGCTCCTCATAAGAAATATCAACCCGAGACATTTTCACTGCCGGGGAGGTGGAGGGTGTGTGTGTGTGTGTGTGTGTGTCCGTGTGTGTGTGTGTGAAGGGATCCATTTGAGAAATCGAAAGTTCTTCAAATATCGTTAAAGATGAATGCATGAATCATTCATAATGTGAGCCTCTCTGAGCATGATGGGTGCCTCATCTCTCCCTCCATCTCTCACTCTCTCTCTGACACTAATTCACTCCTTTTTTTTTGCCCCCACATTTTCTCCGCCTTCCTCTCTGCACACCAGCAGAAGGCCGTTTCAATTTTCCTCTTATTTTTTCGCTTTTCTCTGCTTTCATTTGATTTATTTTTGTAATTGTTTTTGCAAAGAGAATAGCCCGACTGTTATAAGGACGGTGAGTTCCACATGGCAGTTGCGAGGCCGGCTCTCCTCTCGCTTTGTCCGACTTATATTCACCGCCCCTCTGCTCGTAAAGCTGTTACGCCGCTTAATGTGTTCGTGAAAGGGCCGACTCAGGTGAGAGAAAAAAGAAAAGCCTGACTAGGATCAAAGTTGTGACCCAGACAAATTTTGCCCTGCTTGGCCTTTTTTTCTGTTTGGTGTTTAACTCACATTGTCCTATTTCTGGAGTGTGTCATGTTGTCCACGACGGTGCTGGTTACATAATCTTAACAGCTTTAAGGTGATACCTCGTGGGACACCCCTGTGTGAGAGCCTCAGGCTTTCCACAATATTCACAGGTCAGTCACATTTGCTTACTCATCAGAGTTGGAATGAGTTGCGAGTGTGAGCTGTGTTCTTTCATTCCCACCGAATTGAATTGAATCTTTCCTATCTGATGCTGTTTTATGACTCATGTATTTGTTTTCATTGTTTCTGTTTAGTTCTAATTGACGGTTATCTTTTGATAGATAGATCTCTCAGCGAGCCATTTAAACAAATAATAAAAACAGCACGGTTACGGTGGAGAATTTAATTTATTGTCTTCTTGCTTTACATTTACAAGCAGACGGCTGCAGTCACTTCACAAGAATTGATCCAATATACTTTTTCAAATGTCTTAAAACAACAAAACTAAAGAAATGCTCCAGTGAAAGGAAACAACTTACACCATTATGGGCAAACTCTTGATATCCTAAGGTAATAATCATAGCTTGAATGTCCATTGTTTTGTCTGATACGGTTTTCCCAACAGTCAAGACTTAACTTCTGGGCACAGAATTTTGATTTCAATGAAACTGATTCCCATGAAGCCAAGCAGCAGTACAGGCTCTGAGTCAAAATCACTAGCCACACATAACCTGATGCTAAAACCCATGGGATGCAGTGTAAAATGTAAATTAATCCAGGTTGCAATGATTTTCAAAATATATTCGTCTGAATATTTAATGTTCAACCTTTTCATATTCATGGTTTTTGTCAATATAAGCTCATCATGAATTTGCAACAAGCCTGCAAGACGTAAAGTGAGTTGAACCATGGCTCGATGAAACGCAAAAATGATCTAATAGTGAATTGATGAGCATAATGTATTAAATTTAATATTTGGTTCACAGAAAGATAAAAAAAAAAAAAACAACAACACATTTTTAAAATATAGTTTGGTCTGATTTAAGATTTTGCCCCTTACTTGCAGCCCATTGATAATTTATAAGTGATTGGATCGGACCATGCAGGTCTTTCAGGTCTGTGGGTCTTTTCAAAAGGAGAGCAGGAATAGTGTCAGTGTGGATGTAGTAAGTAAGTAGATTCTTGTCTGTTTGACAAAGTGCATGTACCGTGTGTGTGAGACAGAGGGGACGGTGGGGAGAGATTTGTAAGGAAGACATGTCAGCGCAGCCAGTGAGGCAGACAGAAAGCGACAAAAATGAGAAAACCCGATGACATCTCTCGCCGAAATAGAATCTGTAATAGTCATGTTGGGAAATCCTCTGGAGGTTCTCGGTGTAAAAGCGCAGAGAGCTCTGAAATGGACTGCTACGTCGTTCTGGCTATGTGAGCAGCGCTGGCTTGGGGAGAAATATTGCTGCAAATGCACATAAATGTTTTCGAGCATGTCTGCCAAGGTCGCTCTTACTTTTCCCTTAATGGTGACCCTCGTATTTATTTTTTATTCTCTTAAGGACTCATGATGTGTAAAAATCCTCCGGGGATCATCTGTGTAGAGTGCAATGAGTCAAGACAACAAAAAAAAAAAAAATATTCTCAAGATATGTCCACCGCGTTCTGCTCTCTCTTACGAAAGGCCCGTGTGCACTGCGCTAGATCTGTGTTGCATGATTGAGTGTGCGGGTAGACCTAATCCCTTTTACCCATATGCTGCAAGGCTGAAGCATGAAAATGTATATTGTCCTCACAATCTGTTTCAGCCCGTATCTTCTGGGTGGCGAGTGCAGAGCACAGTGTAAAATAACATTGACTTATGCTGATATAAATGAGATTACACATGCAATATTTACTGCGTCTCTCAAAGCTTATCCCGGCGCACCGCTGTATTGTATGGAACAGTTCACTGTATCTACTCAACTTGAGGTACAACACTTGCGTGATACTTTTACCTTGTTAGTGGCCTTAACATAACAGCTCATTAATAATCAAACACGCATGAGCAAGGGCAAGCTTTCTTATGTGCACGTGTGACACAGTCAGCCGATACTTTCACGCGAGGGTCGGAAAGTTTTGTTTGTTTGTTGTGTTTGTTTGTGTGTGTGTGTGTGTGTGTGTGTGTGTGTGTGTGTGTGTGTGTGTGTGTGTGCTGCCTCCATCACCAGGAGGCAGGAGGTTTATTAGAGCAGCTGGAATCTGAACGCCCTCTGATGTGGCACTAAACTTTAAATTACAGACTTTCCTGGCATGTGCATGTGCATGTGCGTGTGTGTGTGTGTGTTTCAGCGTGGGTGTGCACATCGGGCATGTGGGTGAAGCACATGTGAGCGCTAACCTGCATACGTGTGCCATTACACTATAATCTATATCTGCGTGATACTTTGGCCTGTGTTTGTGCATGTGTGTGTGTGTGTGTGTGTGTTTCCTCCCACACGGTCCAGGTGGCACGAGGAGGCATCCCTTCCGGCATCCACTTTAAACACACACACACTCGGAGCTCGCTCCGGTGGATGACTGCACGTTTCTACGGATGATTAGATTACGTAAGAAAACACTGCAGAGCCCTAATAGTTGGTAAACCCAGATTACGCGGGATTATCATCCCTTTTGCTCCGCCTCTGTTCTCCCTCTGTGTGTGTGTTTGTTTGTGTGTGTCGGTGTATGGGAAGAGTGGATGATGGGGGGGGTTGGGTGAAACAGGAGGAGGAGGAGGATGGGGGAAAGGGGCGATGTGTGTGGGGTGGGGCTGGGGGGGGGGGTTTGGATGATGCCGCAAACACCAGAGCCAGATGGGACAGAACCCCTAAGCAGCTTAGAGTCACAGTAATCACGCAGGCTAAGTTGCCATCAATGGTGTATGTGCATGTTTGTGTGTGTGTGTGTGTGTGCGTGTTTGTGTGTGTGTGTGTGTGTGTGTGTGTGTGTGTGCGCGCGTAGCGTCTCATACATTAAACTTGGGCGGCGTGTACAAAGGCTGACGTCAGAGAATGTGAGAAAGAGACGGAGAGTGAATAAGAGATGGAGCGAAACATTCTCATGCAATCAAGATATTAGAGGAGACAGGGAGGGAGTGGGAGGGAGGGAGCCTGCGATTGCGGAGAGAGGGTGTTTCGCGGCGTGGGAAGAGATAATGGAGACGAGCGGGTCAGAAAGGTGGTATTATTTCACCCTCGTGCCAATGAGATATCGCGGGAACAATGGAGTGGGAAATGACGGTGTGTGTGTGTGTGTCACGCTACACGGATATCAGCCCCTCGGGGGATCGGGAATCAATAGGCCTCTGTCAATAGCAATCTGCTTTGAATTTCTGCATGGCATTGATCACTGAGGGGGGTCAAAAAAGCTAAGTTATATCCACTGGGTTTACATGCATTGAGAAGAGGTCTGAATGCAAACACAATGATACAGTAAGAGCATTTCAAATATGCATATGTATGATGCATAAACGCGTAAAGAGCACTCATGTCTTTTCAAAGCATTCCTGTTGTGTTCCCTCCCCGCGCAGCGAGCGAGGAGCCGGCTTCAAAACTGCAAAAAAAAGAAAAAGCAAACTGTAAAACCCAGGAGAGAAGCTCGCATGAATGTATTTACCTACATGAATATTCAATAAAGGGGCTGCAGCACTTCACAAAGGGAAGTAATCACTGATTTATTTATTTGTGCTTTTGACATGCTATGCAATTATGCCACTGCAGGCAAGCTGTTGGGCTGCTCCCTGCCCTGCCCCGCTGCTGTGTTTCTCTGTTTGTGTGTGTGTGTTTGTGTGTGTGGTGCTGTGGTTGAGTTTAAAGCCCTAATATTGATTCAAAAAGGATCAATAGTGATGATTGTTCTGGCGCAGGCCTAATAACGGTGATCAATGGATGATGGGTAAATGATGCCCCGCTTTCATCCGCGCGCAAACGCCTCGCGCCGTTTGTTCATTTTTAGCACCGGGCGTCTCCAAAGGAATCAGCCGCCGTTCGTTTGCGCGCGCCTTTGTTCCAATTACTCGGTCGAAATGCTGAAATCAGACGCTGCTCTCACTCTCCCAACTCTCACATCACCTCACTTTCCTCTCACTGTATCCCCGCTCTTCCTCCCCCCCCCCCAGCTCTCCAGAGGGGAGAGAGAGATGACAGCTAGCCCCACTCTCCTCTCATTGAACATTCAGCTTTGCTTTTGATGGAATTAATTTGAATGTAAATGACGCTGTGATGGAAGAGCTTTCGTTTGGCCCCAGCGCCAAAAAAATTAATAAATAAATACATTCACACAGCGATGCCACCCGCGTTACCCCCCGATGTCTGAGCCGGTCCGCGGAGAGAGGGAGAGAGGGAAAACAACAAAGTCGCTGCAACAATATGGAGCTATTACTTTCTCCGCTGCCATTAACAGCTGCAGAACATAATGAAATTACACCGTCACTCAGTGGATTGAGTCAATGATCGAATCAATAAATGTCTTGATTTTAAATCTACGCCGATGGGGCCGTTTGTGTCATGAATTATGGCTCTTAAGGAAGGGCGGTGGGATCAGACCACCAGGGGAATTCGTAGAGTAAGATGTTTCTCTGAATGGATATGTAGAATTCAACACAAACCTGACAACGGATGAGAACGAAACAGCAAAGAGAGTGAAAGGAGGCAAAATAAGAATGAGAACAAGAAGAGTGTGTTATACTGTGAGGGAATTGTTCTTAAAGGTGGTGGTTTTTGGAGCAAATGTTGCACGTCACATTCACATTATATGCTTCTCAGCTGACTTTCACATCAGGAGGTGGCGTTATTGCAGAAATCAAGGCTGGGGAAACAGCTCGAGTCACGTCACTGGATGTGTTTTCAAGTACATCTGGGGAAATCTTGTGCCGTTTTTTCTCCTCTCTGTATGTACAACAGAGGAAAATATATATGTTGTTTGTTTTTACTCCTTTACGAAAAAGAGAGCATATTAAACAATCTCAGGATAGATGTCATGGCGTGCACTGAGACCTGATTTTTATTTTTATTTTTCTCCCCCCTCCATTATGGAGCTCTTCTGCTTTTATTAATGTGGTCTAAGTGGGTAACCATGTAGGGCTCACTTTTGAAGGGGAAAAAAGAACAGTAACCACAAAATATCTCCAATCACACCTGGATATGTTTGGCTCTCCTCTCCTCTCCTCTCCTCTCCTTTTCCTCTCTCCTCTCAGGTTTCTCCCTTCCTACCCATTCATGTGTCATCTGTGTTCCGTCTTACGTCTTTCCTTCTTTCCCCGTCGTTGTTCAAAGACGCCCTTTCTCATGTGAAAACATTTCCTGTTCTCCTACCTTTTAACATCTGCTACATGTTTTAATAAACTCAAAAAGCACCAATATCAACAAGGTGACTTTGTCAAAGTGACACCCACTGAATCTTCAGGTGTGGTGATAAACTCAAGGATTAACCTTTCCTTCGTGGGACTGGGAATTTCTCTCACCTTTTAAGGGAATAAAACATTGGCTTGGATAAGAATGATTGAGAGACAAAGACATCTATCCGACTATGATGAAAAATACATGAGAAAGAATTAGTTTGAACAGCGATGTAAAAAGAAAACGGAAGCTGAAAGAGATAAGTTGAGGAATAAAGAGATGGTCAAGGATCCATGCATTTATCCACTTGCTGGTCTATGTTAGACCCATTTAAGATCATAAATACACACAATTTATGTTTGCCGACATCTGCCCTTCACCCCTTTACCACTAATCACTGTGCTTTATTAGGCAGCTCCGGCTTCCTCCGTTGGTTTACCGCGGTGTCCACCTCTCCGCGTCTTTTACACCGCCATTGATTTCCAGTGTCCTCTTGGTGTGAGTCTCTGGCCCGCTCACCCCGAGCATCATACATCACCCGACATTAAGGCTTCACCTTTTATATCCCTCCCCTTATATCATCATATCCCTTACATACACCCCTGACTTTACGGCTCTCTCAGCCCCTCCGAGTTCAAACTGATGCCTCTCTATATTGCCACTTATCTTCCCTTGTGAGGAAGACAGTTATATTTTTGAAGATTTCTCGGAATGGGAGAGGGTTTTTTTTTTAAAGATTTATCAGTCTTTTTCGATCATGCCAGCATCCGCCTGCCTTGAATCCCTCCTCTTTCAACTACGCGGCCTGAGCGTAGACTTGTGAATCAGTCAAGATGTCACTTTGATGCTTTGTAAATCCTGCTCCTCTCCTTTGACTCTTCCTCAGATGGAGATACAAGGATCTCATAATATCTTTTGGAAAAATCGTATATGCGTTCACTGTTCTCTCCGGGGCTCTTTCGAGACCAGGAATAGACTGATGAAGTGTGTGACTGCCTCCACAGTAATTATGTGATGAATGCGTTCATTCTGTGTGTAGCCCGGAGCGGTGAATAGCTCAACTGATTATTGAGGGGTGTGTTATTTGTGTGTGTGTGTGTGTGTGTGAGAGAGAGAGCTTGTGCGGAGACATGAGAATAGACTAAAACAAAGAATCTCGAAGAAAGGGTGTGCGAGCGCTGTTAACTCTTCGCAACTCTGCTGAACTCGCAACCACATCTGACGTCTCGGCGAATGAATCCAGGCGAGTGCCCACATGCAAATATTAGTAAGTAACCTCGCGCGCCTCCTCGTGGGGGTCTCGTTAGCCATCCCCACCCTCCCGTGTCGTTCTTTACCCGCAAATTCTGGAATATCGAGCCGGCTGCCAGTCTGCTATTTCTGTGACAACGCCATTTCTCTCTGCTTTGAGTGAAACGTTAAGGCGAACACATCAAGCCTTCAACGTTTTAAACCCCCCTCAGATGGATGTTAAGCCCCATTAATAATACCACGGTCCTGCTGCCCAGCTCATATGGATTTTCCTTCGCAGACAAAATATACAGTAGTGGGAGAGGCACACAGAGCCAGAGCTGGAGAGAGTGTGAGATCACAGAGGGATAATCTTCGATGGCTCCCTGCATATACCTATATGAAAAAACCTGACTATACGTATAGGTCTGTAAGGTTAGGTGTTCAAATGATAAGACCAAGTAGAGTGTAGAGAGATGACTGGTACCAGATTTTTTTTATGACTGATGCTGATATTGGGGAGTAACAGATAGCCCAGTCGCCAGGGTATAATGTTAGCAGTTAACATTTGGGCAAACCACAGATACATCTAAGGTTGATATGTGAAGCAACAATGTTATATCACATCCAGATAAAATGCCGATTAGCTGACTTTCACATCAGGTGGTGGCCTTGTTACAGCCAACAAGGCTGGCAAATGGCCAACCACAGTGTTTTTAAATAATGTTTAGGGCTATTGCCATCAATTTTTGTCACGTAAAAAATGTATTGTTCTTTAAGGAGAGCTGTGATGTTCGTGGCAATCCAAAACTGGCTATTTTTCACTCCCTAATCGTGGCGACCGATACAGGTATTTTAAGCCAAACCATGGTGCTGTCCTAAGCCCCACCAAGTGTTTTATGTCCCAAACCTGAGCAGAGCATTAGCACAGTGTTGTGATGAGAGAGCCATGGAAATGTTCCCGCATAAACAAACGTTCCGTTTTGAACTTTTGTGGCTTTTTTAAAAAAAATTTACTTAGTTAACATTTATGCCGGTGATTGGGTTAGATATGTCTGATACACACACATTCTTTTGAAGCGATCGCTCAAATTTGGTTATCAAACTCTACGGACAAATATTTTGGCAGAGGCACAATATTTTACAGTCACAGCGACGACAATCTATTAACTTTGGATCAGTGCACTAAAAAAGTAAAATTCTCAGGGAATTCAATAATTATGAGTTTCATACTGGTGCTTAAAGGACAATACGCCAATACTGATATATCTGTGATTGGCAAATATCAGTTGATAATATGGGCACCAACTGATATATTGCTCAGTGTCTACAAGCAAGTACACAAATACAACTACTGTCGAAGTGTGTACCTTTAAGCTTTAACGCTTGTTAGTTTAGATTTCCCTTTAAATAAATGTTATTGGCATGGTTATTGCATAGAAAAGTGTTAACAGTCAAGGGTTAGGGTTAGACACAGCATTCAACACATCATTTATACAGTAATAACCTGAACTAAAAGGGAAACTCTGGAACATAAAGAGAAAATTAATATCAACATTAGATTATGGTCGTTGCTAATTCCATATTGCTGTTTTTTAATCCAAATATTGCACTGATAAAACCAGATTTGTTGTCAGTAGATTGCCATATTGTTAGCAAATAAGCACGGATATAAACATTGTTGCTATTATTACTTTTGTATTTACATAGTGCTAATTCTTACCTCTTTAATATCTAACTATTACCCCACTTATTACCTTTAACATAACATGCTGCCAGTATTTCAAACCACTAGGACTGAATGAATGTGTGACACCGGCCGGGCAGGGCCTCAGTATTACATCAGATATTTTGCCAAGGCAGTTTGTTAACTGTGCTTTTGTTGTTCTGTTCTGTGCACGCAACATCTATTGCATCTCTGTCCATCCTGGGAGAGGGATCCCTCCTCTGTGGCTCTTTCTGTGGTTTCTTCCATCTTTTTTTCCCTGTTCCCATTTGTTTTGTTTTTTTTTCTCTCTCAACAAGACCTGTTTCTCCTCAGTCGAATCGAGTGTTTAACCACAGAGGATGCCGTTCACCGTGCAGTTTGTATAGCCCACTGAGGCGACGTAATTGTGATTTCGGGCTATATGGATAAAAGTGATTTGACATAGTGATACAGCCACAACAAGGCCCCATCTTTTGGGTTTATATCAAATGACAAATGACTGTTTGGGGGTGGCTGCCTGCTTTGCTGGTAAGTTGGGAACTCTTGTAAACAGTATATAAACGAAACTAAACTATCTAAGCCTTTGAAGTGCATCAATGTTATTGCAGCAGCAGTAAAAGTATATGAGATATGAGACTATAACGCACATGAGCAGTTTCTCTTTTACACAGTTGCATTATATTCTCTACTAAAGTAAAGGTTATGACTTCTTCTGCCAGCAGCAATATAACCAGGCTCTGATACAGTTTGTACACAAGACTCACATAACCACAGTTACACACAAACATGGAGACGCGCACACACACTCAGTCCGCCTCTGAGGCCCAGAACCAGCTCACCGCCTGTCAGTCAGGCCCTGAGGAGTCTCAGTGGACCCTCGCGCACACAAAGACGTGCAGGAAAGATCAATGGGCTTGCGTTTATCGAGCAACATATCCCTCCCACTCTCAAGCACGCAGCTCCACCACAACATCACCCCACCACCACCACCACCACCACCAAGTCTCTGACCTGCCCCTCGACAGCCGACGTAGTGAAGGTATTGATTTCCTCATATTAACGCAGCCTTCGCGAAAACGCCCAAGGCAGCAGAGGAGGGAGCGGCGAAGAGAACGAGCTGGAGAAGATAAGAGGAGATGGGGAGGAGGACGAGGAGAGCGGGAGGAAGGAGTGTGAAGCGGCGCCCGGTGCCTTCTGATACGGTGCACCACGCTCGAAAGGAGCCGCATGTCAGATATAAGCAAGGCGCTAAACTTTGGTGCATGCCCCGGCCTTTGAAATGTTAAAAACTGAATAGCTTGAAGTGCACTTGTTGAAGCTGTGTGCGATGCGGTATGGCGCACACATGATCCACATGCTCTTATGGAGGAGATGGGGGGGCTGGTTAGACGCACATGATGAGTAATTCATGTTTTCTTTCCATTTAACCCACTTACATTTCCTGTGTCTCCTCTGGCCCAGGTTTCACGATCCCTTGGCGTTGTAGGGGTGTCGGTGTAAAACAGATGTTTTGCCATCATAGTCATAAGGGGTGACAGTTTAAGCGGCACATCTCTTTAAAATGAAAAGTTCCTTGATTCATACAGTCCATACTGTGTCCGTGGCCCTTCAGCTCTGTTAGAAGTCAATGACGTTGGCTTAACGGTTTCTTTTAGCATTCAGGTTTTATATGGGCTTCATAAAGAGTCCGATACGTATAAAGGTGAAACTCAACAATAAGGTAAAGACTTGGCTGAGATGTAAGTCGTTCCGTAATCGGTTTTTGGCCGCGGCCTGGTGTGGATATAGGAATGCAGTCGTGTTGAGGTGTTTAAAACATTAGTGTGTTTTCGGAGGTGGGGTGGATCTGTCCGCTGAGCCTAATAGGCAGCACGTGCCGCTCCTCACTCGTCAGCTGTTACTCTCTTCTGCCTTCCTTCCCTCGTGCTGTCTCGCACACGCTTTTTTTCTTTTTTCCTCCTCTGCCATGCACGCACACGCACACACGCTCATTTTCACTCATTTTCTCTTTTCATTGCGAACTCTCCCTTTTGTGGAGGAGGAGTAGGAGGCGTATTTGCCAGCCATATGGCAGTGCCAGGGGCGTCCGGAGCAGATGTGCTCGGCATTGGGGCTCTGCTCCATCGAGCGCATGCATACACACACACATATATACACACACAGGCTTACGCGGCGCCTGTTACCGAGGAAGAGGTCACCGACTGACAACAGCATTATCTAACTCCCAGAGTGCAGCCACGCTGGCTGTAGGAGCGACAAAAAACTTACAGTGAGGATGCTCGGAGTTCTCAATGGGGCTTAAAGTGAATAAGTGCCTCCCTCTAAGTGTTATTCAGCAGTTTGTAGTCAGTGGGTAGACTTGTGGCAGGACGACGTGGGTTGTGTGCGCAAATTAATGATGGTAGCCACCTCTATATGTTGCCAGCAGCCAGAGATCTACGCCCATTTGCTGGTAAAACTCTGCCAAGCGACGTGCTTTGCGTCATTTGGCTTCAAGATTGTACTTCCACACTTGTTTTACGCCTGTACCTCCACTGACACAGAGTGTAGAAGTCAGATCGAGAGAGAGGGAGAGCTTCACCTCTGAGATCAAAAAAGGGGTATTTCACCAAGCTCAGGTCAGAACGTAAGGGGAGGAAGTGCTGCACTGCCTATTTCTTGTGGAAAATGTCTCAGAAAACATGTTTAAGTGTACCGTTTAACTGTTACACAAGACTGTCTGTTGCCAGTTGGCCACCATGTTGTTTCCTGTTTCAAAGCGGACTTACCAGAGCGCCGAGCACTGCCCGACTCGCAGTACATCGCCCACCGGGGGGATTGTTGATTGGTCCTGGTTGTTGTGGGGTTTCTGCTTGAGCAAAAGAGAATGCAACAGCCTTTTTTTTTTCGTTTCTCTGGTGGCACCAATTTCGATAATATTTCAATACATATTTATCTCCTGCAGAAACAGACAAGACCATGTTTCCAGGGGTGAAATGCTTCTTTAAAGCTGTGACTCCTGTGATAATGTACACATTGGAGTATTTAAATACACTTCATTGCCATAAAAGTAAAAGCCGTTGTACAATGTGATGCAATCACCATTCATTTATGATGCTGATACAGGCCAACAGCATATCACAGTTTTTTAGAGTTAACTAAAGGTCAGTTGTGTCTTTTCTACTTTTCTGTATGAGTGAACTGAAAGCTGGTCGGCGACTAAGAGAGTTGGCTTTGACAGATCAGATCAGAGTGCGATGAAAGTTCTCTTCAGTGATCGGGCTTTGGCGGTGGTGACTTTGACTTCCCGGTTCTTTTGCTGTCTGGGAAAGAGCCCTCGTTGACTTGAGAGAGCCGACTCAGCGTGTTTGTGTATTTTTTAAGAGCTGTTTTTCTGCTGAATAGTAGAAGACCGACAGAGGTGTGTGTGTGTGTGTGAGCGCGCGCACGTGTGTGTGTGTGCGTGTTACTGTACAGTAAAAGTTTCCTCTGAATGAAATGGGATGTAAATTTGACCAGTGTGCAGAATGAGGATGTAGGCTGGTTCTCAGTGTTTTGCTGAGCCAGCATTTGACCTACATCAAACATCAAACAGCAGAATAAGTAAGAAAAGCATCACCATGCCGGTCAACACCTCAGCATAAGCACACTTCAAAGGGGTGGAGCGAAAGAACTCCTTGCGCTGACTTCTTTTTGTTTTTTTTTCTGAATAACTATTTCATACAGTACGTACCTTTGTTTTTTTTTTATTTACTTCTGATCAGTAGTAGATCAGCGCTGGTGGAGGGATAAAAAAGAGAGGAGAAATCAAAGAGACAGCAAAGTAATGACATAGTTCAGGCCTGTCGAGATAATGATCAACTCATCATGCGCATCTCATTGTATATATTTCTTATCTTATCAGAATTACCGATGTGCATGAACTCGATCATCTTCGTTGACCCATTTTATTTATATGTTATTTTGTTATACATTTTAGCCACATGATGCCAGTAACTAGCAGGGTTTTCCTACCTTTATAAGACATTGGCACAGCACCTCAGTGTTGTTTTCTTTTGTTTTGATTAATTTTTTTGTTTGTGTGAATTTATTTCATTTGCATTTTAGTTATTAAGGATATTTTGATATTTCTCACTCATTCCAAGTTGACTGGATATTAAGAACTAACAGCTAACTGCTCTGTGAAACAGTGTACTGACCTTATTATATAATAAGGGGTGAATTCCCCCATATTAATAGCACTTGACTGAAAGTCTTTAAGTATCTGATAGTAAATATACTTAAGTATCAAAAGTACAAATAAAAGTAAATTACACACCCATGCTCTGTGTTTTCTTACTCTAACTGCAGATAAAAATGAATTAATTTAACAATGTCCCACTTTGGCTCTGATGCAGCATAACTTGCAAAGTAACTTGTAACCAAAAGTATCTTATAAATGTAGTGGAATAAAAAGTACAGTAGTTGTGTCCAACATCTAGTGGGGTGGCAGTATAAAGTAGCTGAAAATGTAAATACTCAATTAAAGCACATGTAAATTATAGTACAGTGCTTGAGTAAATGTATTTAGTTTTCATTCCATCCATGGGACCAAATCAAAAGTTGTTATAAAAACAAAATAATACAATCAATGTTCTGCACAACATATTTTCATAAAATCATAATCTGGAAGTGCATAAAATCTGCAAAGTGATTAGTAGCTCATCAAATAAAAGAAGTGACGTAAAAAAGTACAATATTTGCCCTGGAAATGTAATAGAGTAGAAGTATAGTAGTATCAGAAAGTAGTACTCAAATACTCAAGTAAAGTACAAATACCTTCAAAATGTACTAATGTACAGTACTTTATTAAATGTATTTAGTTACATTCCGTCAGTGGTATTTAAAGGAGAACTTCGGCCGTTTTTAACTCATATCCCTGTTGATCGAGGTTACCGAGTGCTGTCAGTCGGAAAAATAACGTGAATTGTTTTGCACAGTATTTAACGAGTATCAGAACGGCAGCTAAAGCGAACCTATCAGGGCAGACATCCTTAAGTTTCACTTTTGGTTATGTCTGCCCCCATAGGTTCGCTTTAGCTGCCGTTCTGATACTCGTTAAATATTGTGCCAAATGTTCTCGTTATATTTCCTAATGACAGCACTCGGTAACCTTGATCAACAGGGATATGGGTTAAAAAAGGCAGAAGTTCTCCTTTAAGTTACATTCTAACGCATTCGTTTAATGCAATAAAGTAAATAGAAGGCTGAGCTTTGCTATCGTGGGAATGATTATTTATTTCCAGTCATAGCATCGCATGAAATACACTTCTCATGACTTCTCTCATGAACTGCACAATTTCATCAGTGCACTACTCGTGGAGAGTTCTTGTTTACACAGAAATGGAAATAGGAAATGTCTATTTTGAAAGAATCTGTGTCAGCCCGTCCCCCTCCCCTGTTCCTGGATCCACTCAAACAATTAATCAACAGATGACTGTGCTGGTGTATAAATGGCGTCTGAAAAATGAGACAGTGGAGGAAGCCAAAAGATTTCTAAATGAGATCAGAATGGTCTCTCTGAGAGGAATCGATAGTTGTTGTTATTTCTTCTCTAAACAGCGACATGCATCACTTGGCTGGTCGTGTGTCATGGTGGAGTCAGCTGAGAGCAGCTGTCCACAGGGAGATCGCAAACCTGTTCGACACTGGGGGAAATAAAGTTCAAGTCACGCCTGTGTGTGTGTGTGTTGTGTGTGTGTGTATGTGTGTGTGCGTGTGTGTGCGTCTGTGTGTGTGTGTGACAGCTGGTGAAGTGCAGTCCAAGGGTTCTCGGTGCTTTCAAATATAGCACAAGTTTGACGATACTAACCTTAAACATAGGGTGTGTTGTTTTTACTAATCAGTAGGAATGGTGGAAAGGTCAGATGACAGGAAGGACGAAGGAAATAAAAGAGAGAAAGACAGGTCACGACATGTGCCATTTTTCTTTTTCCTTTGAGAGATGTTGAAGTGGTTGGAGCTCTGTGGGGTCTGGTCTGGTCTGGACTACAGCTCCCTGATTGACTTCCTCCTTGTCTGACTGATTGACGTCATGCTGTCCTCAGAACGCACACTAATTTGGGACTGGTCAGACACACCGTCTCCACCGCCCTTATGGCTTTTAAAGAGGCATTTTTACATTGTTTCTGCGGAAAGATGTCGACTAAAAGGCTACCAGAGAATCTGAGTGATTGTACCAATCTGAAACATCATAAAAAAACTAAATAGAATAGATGAAACTAAATGAAAGACAGCCTCTGCGTGATGGATTAACAGCTGAATGTGTGTTGAGTGTTGGCACAGGCTGTTAAAAAGGTTTACTTTGGTGCTTGGTTCTGTTTTCCCTCTCTTCACTCTCCGCACTCCCATCACTCCATCATTAATTTAACCCCACTGTCGCACGAATCCCAACCCAATCACTGGAATTAATGTTGACAAAGTACATTTCTGCAAGAACCACGGCTATTTTGAACCTTTACATGTGCGCTTCTTCAGCTTGAGTGTTCTATGTTATCTCATGACAACACTGTGCTTAAGCTCCGGTTAGTTACAGGCACAAAATCATCTTGGTAAGGGTGAGGAAAAGGTCATGTTTCGGCTTAAAATACCTGTTTTGTCCCTTCAAACACGGCTGGAATATGCCCCATGGTCTGCTTAAAATTATCAAGCGGCGCCATGCATACGAATGTTGAACCGCTGTCACTGGCCTGGCAGCCACTGTCGCCTCCACCTCCAGATATGACAGTCTGGTCACATTAAGCATGTAATGTGAATTTGATGTGATGCGTATTGGAAAAGCGTCAATATGGGACGCAGCCAATGACACGTGTACATCTGAACATATCAGTGATTTGCAGAAAGTTAACTGCCAGCATTTGATCCTGGCGACTGTGAATGCATCCTCACCTGTGTTTGCCCAGACAGCCACCACGTACCCTCAAGTTCCTCTATTACACTGCTCTGTGTTTCATAGTTGCCCGACAAATAAAACAAATTTACTGCATGTATTTGCCTTAACATGCAGATGCTTTATGATGTGGTCCACGGCCAAAGCGTTCAGTCGGCTCAGTCTCAGTATGAATGCAGGGAGCTGCACCATGCGAGTGTGGAGCAGGATGCAACACTTAGCAACACTTAACCTGCCTAAAAAAAATAAAGGGCTTAAAAGAACAGAGTTTTTTAGTAATTAAAAAATAAAGATAGGTCATATGTTAAGTAGTTAAAAATTCTAAATTCAACCACTTTAACAATCTGACATCAGATACAGGAATAAATCCCCCAGCAGCCTCTCTGCTTTCCTCCGATAATGCACGTCAGTGGCACTGAGTTGAGCCAGGGTTCATTTGGAAGGTGAGCCACACAGGGACTCAAACGGATGATAAATCATCACGGGCCCTTATTGCCGGAGAACAGTGCTGACCAAATCACCTGCAGAAGCGCTGCTGCTCCCAGGTGGCCCCGGCCGGTGTTGGTGGGCTTAAAATCACTGTCTCTAATTTCGGAGAGTTAACCGTAGCGAGGAAGCGAGGGACGCAGCGAGGGGAAGATCAAACTGGGCAGGATGAGTGTGGGAAAAGAAACAAAGCAAAGAACAAAGAAAAAGACGATTAAAAGAGAGGGAAAGAGAGAGAGCAGTGTCTCCCTGCAAGCCAATTACTGACTAAGGGGCAACAGACAAGGTTGCCTTAGGCTAAACGCTGGTTCCAGGAATAGTCTTCTAGTATTATCTGCTGGCTGGCCCTGTGAGGCTCTGGCTGGCTGGCTGGCTGACTGAGAAGCTTAGACTTTATTTGCGTTAACCTGTGCCTTGCAGACGGTAGCGAGAGTGCCAGGAGTCTGGCCTTACCTGCCGACATGTAATACAGAGAGGGAATAAGGGAAACACTTACAGGTCAGACTGAGGGTGCTTCAACTTAAGGATAATACTTTTGCAATAGTTGTAAGGGAAATATTCCTTTATAAACCACCTTGCTTTGGTTTATTTAAGGGTGAAATACCTAATGCAATTTATGCAACAATTAAAACGATCCTATCCCAGTTAACGAAAGGGGCTAAACTCTTACCTGTAGCCATACCTGCATACCAGACATGGAGGCGGACTGTGCCGCTTCACATGGGCATCTCTGGCGGAACCAGGCTGTTGCCGCCCACTTAAAAAGGACTTGAGGATGCCAGCTGCCAAATAGCAAAATAGAGCCCCCTGCCAATCATGTCATCTTACTGGCAGATCAGTATGCCTGCCAGGATGTTAGATTTACATACAGACACAGTGGCAGGTTTGCCAAACATGCAAGTCTGACAGGGAATGGAGCTGATACACATGGAGACGGTATGAGGGCTGCGAGGTGGCTGGAGGCTGACGGAGGGAATCCAGGTCTGGTTCCTCGGCTGTCATGTGGAACAACACACTGAGTAACATGTGTTGGCAATTTGCAAAACAGCATGATCTGTGGCCTTACGAGCAAGCATGGGGGTGATGTTTTTGAGTAGGAGCTGTATATTTTGTGATTAGTGTACTCCACTGAAGTTGGTACTTGATGTTTTTTGGACATTGTGTGTGTGTGTGTGTATATGTGTGTCCAGGGCTGCATGTGCAGAGCCATCTGTTTGCTGCTTTAGCAGCAGTCTTCCAGTGCCCGGGCTTATCTGTGCACGAGGGCAGTGGCCTACTTTAACCTTCTGCTCGCTCACTGCGCACAGCCGAGCACACTAGTTTGGTCGATCACCCGTTCTTTTTTATTTGCACGCGCGATTGTCATTTAGAAATAGTGAAATATACCTTCATTTCTGAAAAACTAAAATCCGAAAACAAATTAACGCTCGAAGAGAGGACCGATTTGTGAAACAATCATGTCACACTATCATATGTTATACCTCTTAATCGCCAGTTGATTCGTCTCATTTCCTGTGTGCGTTTTTATTTGCACAGAACTGGTGTATTTTGGTAACCACTTACTGTGAAACTTTGAGTTTAGGAGCGATACACTGATCCCGTATACTCAGTGAAGAGAGAAACTAACACATCTACAGTAATCAGCTGCACGGCTGTCTCATGATGAGCAAGTAGGGACGTCCTGTTGCTCATGTGATGCATGCATGTGTCTGACATGAGACCAGACAGAGAGGCTTGTACAGAATTTATATAACGTACGAAAAAAAAGTGGGGAAACTTTCTGCTGAGTTATCATCGCAAGCCGTTACACCGCCAATATTGTTGAAATGAGCATAAATCTTATTTCTTACTTACTTATCTGTTCTGCGCCTGTTTGGTTAAATGTAATATCTTAACACTGCATTATTGATGAATTAGTTATGGGCTATCTGCGCATGACTGTGAGACTGTAAAATTGAGGCCGTAAGCAGATAGTGTGACCGATGCTTCATGCTATAGCTCGTATGTGGGCTATGAGGCCTTGTATCTGTAGTAGTAGTGCATTAGGAGTGCGGTAAGCTGGGCGAGTCACACTCAGTACAGTTTAGAGGAGAGTATTAAGCTATGTAGGCTAGTCAGAGGGCCCTGCTAGGGAGTTGGCTGTTGTGGCTAATAGGTCAACCAGGAGGGGCGGGGCTGGGGATGAGAGGGAGGATGAGCGAGAGATTTTTTATTTTATTTTTTTCTAAGGCTTTTTCATCGGGCGAGGTTTGTCGGACGGACTGAGGAGGGAAAAATGTAGGGAGAGGAGAAGGAAAAGGAGGGATTAAAATGGGCAGAGTCATGTGAGCGAAAAAACCCTCTGGCAGACGTTAAGCTGACATCACCGACTGAGTTCCCTTTGACCCACCAAAAATCCCCCCAGCCAAATAAGACTGAACAATGGAGAGAGTTTAGTTATATCGATTCACGGGCCAGCCTGCTGCCGTAATTTGGTGGTTTGAAGAGACATTGCGCTGCGACTGGGGAGGGTTTAACATCCTCCCACAGCCTTATTTAGAGAAGTGGAGTGATGGGTTTATTACAAGCAGATGGTGGTTATTCAAGAGATTATATTAGATTATATGTTTATAAATTTGGCAGGTAGATGGTCAGCATAAAGCAACAAATTGAGATTTTTTTTTAGATTGTCAGCCTTTGTGTGTGTGTGTGTGTGTGTGTGTGTGTGTGTGTGTGTGCATTAATTAGAAGCAGCCAGCCACTGGTTATCTTAGCTCAGCATAAAGAATGGAAACAGGGGAAAACAGCTGTCCAAAGCCGACAAAGTCCAAGTACCACCACCTCTGAAACTCACTAATTAACATGATGTAGCTCGTTTGTTTAGCCTCAACAAGAACTAGAGTGTGCAAACAACAAATTGTGTTCTTGGCCGGTCGCTGCTACTTCCTGTTCAGACTGCAGAAAATCACTGTGCCCCCTTCAAGAAATAGTCCAGAACATCAACCCACGTAAAACAATGGATTGACTAAACGAGCTGTGACATGTGGGCATGTTGTTTCACCTTTGGGTAGGGGTGACGTGATTCTCTAAATCTACGAATTCAACGATTCAATTTTCCATGACTCTGGTTTGAACAACAAAAGATTGAAATGCTGTGGGTTGCAAAGTTTCTCCAACCTGTCACGAGTAAACCCTCTTAACAACAAAGTCGATAGAGGATCTCTGAAAAAGAACCGACCCGACGTCTCAGACACTTTTGCCGTTAACTGAGGGTACTAGTAGAAAAATAAATAATACTACCGTTGATCCTGCTTTTGATTTTTGATGATTGAAATTGAAAGTCAATTTTTGATTTGGACTTGAAATCATGACCCCCCCCTGCCTTTGGACCGCGTCGTGTGAGCTGCTTCCGCTCTGTCTACTGTCTTTAAGCAAAGCTAAGCTAACCATCTCCTGTCTTAACTGGCAGATATGAGAGTGATAACAATTTTCTTGAATTTCCATTAAATCATTTCATAAATGTGTATATAATATAACTATGCAAAAAGCAAAGGAACCGTAGGAAAAGATTTATAGAATTTCTTAGTCTGCAACAGACTGATGAGAAAGTTGCTACAGCAGTATACAGTTTTTAAATACCCTTTCAGAATAAAAACTCAGTTGGTCTGTGACTTTGTTTTGTTTTTTTACCTCAGCAGTGCTTTGAGCGTGGTGCTTGATGAGTTGCCATCGAGCAGCTGGGTACACAACTACACCACCTGAGTTTCACACGGATGTCTTTGCTCGCTTGTTGGTTCGCCCTGGTGCCTCACGGGCAGCGGTAGCATCGCAGGGTCAGCCGTACACAAACACAGCTCATCGTGAGGCCCCCGGGTCTCCTGCAAGAGAGTGGGATGCAGAGCTCCGGTCGTGTGTGGGCACAGGTGCCCGGTGCACATGAATCCATGTGTAGATAAGTTCATGCTTGTGTTTGATGTCATGCTTTTGCTCTTTTTTTTTGTCCTCGCAGCAGATTGACTTCTGGTGTGGAGGTTAAAGCACGCGAGCGGTCGCAATTAGCGCCCGAGTCCGAAGGAGGATTCTTGAAGGATGCAGATTAAACATGAAATGTGATCAGTGCTGCCCCCTGAAGCAGGAGATAGATGATTTTATGCTCGATCTCTCAGCGCTCCGTCTTACCCGTCTCTTGTTTAAAGAGATCTCACGCACGGAGAAAGCGCAGCCGATAAAAGGCGGCTATCACGCGTGGAACCATTCAAGTTTAAAGCTGCTTCCTGTTTTTAAAATGTATATATATTACCAGCACAGTATGTCGAGGACAGAGAAGGGGTAATTGGGTGTAAATTTCAGGTCAGAGTTTAAAAATTAATTCACTTTTGCATACAAAGAAGAAGACACTTGGTCAGAAAACTAACATACATCTCGCTTTCACATATGTACTGATGTGTGTTTTGCGTGTGCTTTTCTTAAGTCAGGCTTTCAGCACCATCATCAATCATGTCACTTAAACAGGTGTATGTATGTGTGCAGTAGGTGTGTCTCCATGTGTATGTGTGTATGTGTGTGTGTGTGTGTGTCCCAGCCCACCCAGTGAAGCTGTGCCAGAGGCTCATCACATCACGGCATCTGTTTGAAACTGAAATAAAAGTAAAGCCTATGAATAAAAGAGCCACATGAATAAAAACAGAGGATGCAAATGACTCGCCAAGCAGGGAATGTGTGCGTGCATGTGTGTGTGTGTGAGAGAGAGAGAGAGTGGAAGTGTTGTATTCGCCCCGCATTTGTTCTCCACCCCATCATGGCTGCACCGTAGTTTGACTGACTGAGTGAGTGAGTGAGAGCACACACACCCACACACACCCACACACCCACACACACACACACAGATTTCCATGCTCTCTGAGGTGTATGGTTTTCTCATGCATTAATCAACAGCAGTTTTGACACTTGGCTCCCGAATGAGGAGAGAGAGCTGTTTTAACTGAGCCACGCTGTTGGTTCTCTCCTTCACTCCACAACCACTGCCAGCGCAGCCCGGGGTGACTTTATCAATTAGGCCTCTCTGGGAAAAAAGCAGCATCCTCTCTCCTCCCTTCTATCCTCAATTTCACTCCTCCCCCTTTTCTTCTCTTTCTCCTGATTTATCCTCTCTCTCGGCGCCTCCCTATCTGACTTCTGTCCCTCCCTTTTCCCTCGCACCTATCTCCTCCTCGTCCTTGACCGCTACCGCGCAAACTTTTTTCCGCGCACCAATCACACCACTTTGCCTACACCATCCTCTCTCCATTACCTGTTTTCTCCATACCAAAACACAGAGATCACAAATGCTGAGCAGCACATCTCCCGTCAACAATGAAAATGAGAAAAAGAATGGAATACTTTGTTATTACGAGTAAAGTAATGTGATTATGAATTTATTTTTCACACAAATTCTCTATATTGTAATTAGTTGTATTATTGACAAAAACATGCAATATTTTTTTAAGGCTAATTTTTTCTTATCACTGACGAGACATCTCACATTCACAGTTCTTGAGCTCCTGCATGTAAATGTCTTCATTTTGCACATTGAGGCAATAATGAAGTGTTCATTTTTTCTACTCTATATTCAAACAGCTACTACAGTCCACTTATTTCTTGAAATTTGAATCAATCATGTTAATGTGGGCTAATAAAAGCAACAATGCAATACTCATCCATTACAGGTTTACATAACTGTGGGCAGCGTCGGCACGTTTAGTTTTTGCTATTTCCTGTCAGTCAGGCCGGGTGTTGGTCTGGCTGAGCTGTGCCTCGGGGCAGCCCGGGGCTAGAGAAATGAGCGGGTGGGAACAAGATGTTGGACGGTAAATCCAGTGAAATGGTCCGCTCATTTGCATTACACCTTTACATTTAGCCAGGAGACATGAAAAAGAAAGCAGGGCTGTGTGCTGCACTCGGCCCCTCGGCGGGAATAGCAAGGACAAATGTTAAAAAAGAAGAAAACAGGGTGAGAGCAAAGTAACAAGTCATTTGCCAGCTCCACTGCATATTATACAGTAGCTTATACATTTATTTATTTATTTTTTTAATCCACGTGAATCCATATAAGACAATGACTCGCTCACTCCGTACAGTATTCACTCTGGAAGAGCGGCCCTCCACCGGACACGCTCCAGGAGCAGAGCTGTCGTATAGCTCAGGCAGAAGTGTGTGCAATAATGAGGCAATGCCGAGCAATGTTTAGTTTGTGAGCTGTCGAGCCATTCCCATCTCTGTGTCTCAGATGTGTCCCTAACCGGCCGCCATACCATGCACATGTCACTGACGACGACATGCGCTGATGAGTTTGAATATGAGCGCATTGGAAGTGGGTGGTCATGTAGAGGGCATGTGCACGTTGTATGTGTGCGAGCGTTTGCCAACGTGTGTGTGTGTGTGTGTGTGTGTGTGTGTGTGTGTGTTTCGTCTTGGGTCGTGGGAGCTTACAGGCTCTGTGCGCAGAGGTTCCCTAATCCAGTGTTTTGAAATGAGCCCTCCAGCTGTTGTGGGCTTGAGAGACTGCTGCCTTGCAGGAGGCTTAAGGACGATAAGATGCTCCTTCTATCTTCATTCCTCTAGGATGTCTTTCTTTCTTTCTTTCTTTCTTTCTTTCTTTCTTCCTTAATTCCTCAATTCCTTCCTTTTGTTCCACTTTTCTTCTATGTGGCTATGCAGAAAAAACTCTCAAACTGATCCCACGCTGCCAATACCATCGCGCATCCTGTTAAGGTCGTCACCCTTTGATATGGACTTCCAGATCTTTGCCGTTAATCCTCCAATAGGAACAAAGATTGATTCTGCGCATGAAGTGAACACTGTGCACACAAAGGATAGAAGCAGATCAGATCAGCGTAGCGAGCTTAGAGTTTGTTATTGATGATATTTGTGACGACGGCCTGAGATTGTAAATGTCACGAGGGGTAATGGGAGCTCATTAGCTGCGCTGTGACGTGCGTGCCCGGGTAGACTGTCCTGCTGCTTTACGTTACTGTCCTGTTTGAGAAATTGAGTTACAGTGAGGGATGACACTTCTGTAAATGAGCCATATTGACATTCCAGCGGAATATAATGGCTTGAAGTGAAATTGCTTGCATAATCTATGGGGAGCCTTTTCACGGTCGTGTGTGCCTCACAAACCGTAACCGAGCAGAGCGGCTCGAGCCTTGCCTATCTCCCCTGTGCCAGCAGTGAGCCTGCAGGGCGTGCGGTGTCTGCCAACAGAGGGAAAAGCGTAGGAAGTCGGCAGGTTTTTCGGACAGAAAGAGAGCGAGCAACAGTCAGTCTGTCGGCTAGAAGAAGACGGCGACATTCAAAAGCAAGATTCGGCGGAGATGACACTCGAGGCCTGAAATGTTCAGAGGATGTGAAAAACCTCATGTTGCTCGACTCAGAACAGTCTAAATAACCGGATTGCAAGACGTGTATTTTGTTGTGTGAGGTGGGCACCGCTCGCACTTCCGACTCCGACGTACCACACACGCGCGCGCGCGACATGCTGGTGGTTTCTACCATCGGCTTATCGCAAGATCATCATCTTACATTATCGCTAACAAGGACGATTCACAGGACATGATCAATTATCTGTAATCATATCAGTGCCATCATCCTCCTCACCATGTTTAGATAAGATTACTTCCCATTGGGGTTTTTGGACATGGATACATGCTTGCGGGGGAGATCTAACTTAATTTAGGCTGTAATGTCTTTAGCCGGTCTAGAAATAGGATGCTGCATGTACACATTTGTCTCTGTGGGTCTGTTAGGGCTGACAGCTGAGCCCAGATGAGGAAAGCGGCTCCTCATTTCCTTAGTTTAAGAAGATAGACCTTTCGTTGCACAAGACAACAAGCCACGGCGGCTGCTCGGTGTGCTGCACGCGCACAGGAAGCAGCGGAATAGTATCTGAAGTAACCATCGCCATCCCCTCCTGTCATGTTCATTCAGCATGTATTGATACAGGCCGTGTTCCCGTGAAAGAAGCAAGAGGCAAGTTGTTTTAGGAAATGAATAACTCAAGAGACGGCCTATCGTGTCTCCCCATTTAACTACTACATATTTCATGTGATTCTTCACAGTGTGGTCTGGATGTTTGTTTAGCTGCTGAGAGCATTTCAAAACAGGAGCTCGGTTCGGAAATCATGTTTGCTTTGCTGTAAAGATGAGAAGGAGGCAGGGAGATGAAACGGGACTTTTTCCCCCCTCCTTTTTAAAATACATTTGCTGTATGTGCACATGGCAGAGGTTTACGGCCCTCGCCTCCCTCTCTCCGTGTGTCTGTCTTCGTCTGTCACTCACTAAAGGCAAGTCTGTTGCTGTTACGGACGATCTTTGCAGGAAGGCGGCGCATTTGAAGTCCACAGATTTATCTGAGAATTGGAACAAGGCTCTGTTGGGAGTTGGGAAGACGTCATTCAGATGTCTTCTCCGCTCGCTCTTTTCTCTCGTTTGACATGTTCGCACCTTGAATCGGGGCCGCTGGAAGTCATTTTGAACAGGGGGTGCTGTGAAAAAAATGTTTGTTTTTTTGGACAAAAAAACCTATGAGCCTATAGGCGTAAAAATAAATAAATAGATTGAGATTCACTACTTTGTTGTCATATACACTTCAGTGCACACAGCCCGGGTCTGTAACACAGAGACATCATCAGTTCTCAGATGAATATATGCGCTGCTAATTAAACTTCACAGTAACGCTATAACAATGCAATCGATTTGGTCAGCTGGCATGAACCTGAGTCACTGCACTATCTACGATTATGTCTCGCGCGACTCTATTAGCTCCAAACTCGTTTTACGCACACCACACGGGAATAATCTCTGACTATTTAAGCACGTTACTGAACAGCTCTCCACATCCATTACGCAAAGAACACACGCACAATGTAACACTTTCTGTCTCCAACTCCAACCTTTTTACGCAAAAACCACAAGGAAATAATCTCCGACTATTTACACGCTATTTAACAGTTCTCCACATCCATTACGCACAGAACACACGATCAAAATAACACACTCCATCTCCATCCCCACCACCTTGCAAAAATACCATAGTGTGACGTTTAACTGCATGAATAGATTTGAAAGTGCGCGGCGGCACCGTGCTCTGACTTTGAGCTGCAGGCAGGGTGCCCTGGTTACAGGTGTCCAAATGTTGAGGTGCACTCTGGGGTCGTGCTGCAGTGTGTACCCATGTCTTCAAAAGACACAAGGCGGAGAAAGTGCGCTCGGATGAGGCCACGGAGATAGGTAGGCACGGCATAACTCGATCGTTTTTTCTGTCTCTGAAAACATGGCTCTTGTTTGTGGCTGGAGCTTTGTCAAACATGATGCTACATCTTGGACTGTGACACACTTTAGACCCTCTGTCTTTTGTGACATCTGCAAGCTGCTTGGCGACGCTTGGCCCAAGCATTTTGAGCTGGAGTTCAAGGCGCTCTCTGTCAAGTTCCTCCGGGAGCTGAAAGGCCTCCAGATTGACGCCCCTTCCCTCTGCTGCTTTGATAACAGCCCTCTCTCGCTTTGTGGCAAGTTTCGTACTGGCCATAAAATCTTCTGTCCAGCTCCGCCGATATCACATCAATACCCTCGTAAAAGCTACGTCGCCGATCTACTTTGTCGATCAGCTCATCCACGACTGCATCGTCCCGGAGTGTGGCCATTTGTTCTCTCAGCACACCTGTGCATTCCAGTGCACCTTGCGCACTTGCTGTGGCAATCTGCAGGCTTGTGGCAACTCCATCACAGGGCTTGAACAGAGCATGGCAGCATAAATGGCAGTTTAGTGGACATGTCATGGATACACCACCTTGTCGGGCAAAGGCCTAAGATGTTGACAGCAACCTCATCACAGCCAAAAAAAACATTGGATTGAGATGTTTTCGCTTTGATGACTCTCTTATCACAGATGAGACACCCTGGACAAAGTTCAAGGTATCGGCCACAAGAGTCACTTCACGTGCGGTTTCTTGGAGAATCAAATCTAGTGAGTGGTTGCTGCAATGAACGTGAAGTGAGTGCAGGTTTAACTCTTTAAGCCAAGCTTGCACAGCTGAAAAAAACCCTGACATATTAGCTGCTCCATCAAAACAAAATCCTGCGATGTGTTCAATGGGGATGTTTAGTCTTAAAAAAACATCCTTGATGCAACTGAAAAGAGTTTCTCCAGTGCTGTCCCGGGCGTTATAAAATCCCCAAAACACAGTGTGAGGCTCAAAGCTGCTGTCGACATATTTCAGACTGCACGAGAACTGCTCAGTGTTGCTAATGTCAGTTGCACCATCAGTTGTGAGGCCATACAATCGGCAGTGCGATGAGCAGGCAACAATTTCCCTCTGGATAGCATGAGCAAACTTTTCAATTATTTAATTTTGTATAGTGTCCGACATCCAGTTGTCTCTTCCTTCTATACACTTTCTTTCTTCAGGGAGATTATAGGTGCGCTCCAGCATCAATTCATACAGTATTCCTTTGCGTGCTGTGTCGCTCCTGAAGGCAATTCCCTTGCTGCCAAGGAATCGGATGGTCATAAAGAGAAGCTGCAAACAGTGCCGAGCAGTAGCCTGCTTTCTGGCATGAGCGCTGGATAAGCGGGCGTCCATGGGGACGTCATCCAAAGCAGCCAACTTTTGTACTGACTCGCTGTGCAACTCTGATCTCTCATGCTCGTTAAATCTTTCAGTGACTTTACGCCAATTTGAAAAGCCGGCATTCACGAAGGGGTTGTCTTTCTTAAATTTGTCTCTAGGTATGACTTTTTTTTTTCCAACTGCTTTCAGGCAAATAAAACACAAAATATGATCAGTCTGTGCCATATTTCCTCCTCATTTCTGTCATTAGACTATATAAATTTACTAGTCTGCTGCTGCCAAGGATGTATGCTGCATGGAGCGAGCGGTAAACCTCTTTACTCGGCGACCACTAGCCTGCCTGACGTAACTTGTGTGAACCTGTGTTGAAGGGCCTATAAAAAATAAAATAAAATTCCAAAATACACGTTATACCCCACGCGTGTCAGAATCATTTCTAGATATATTCATAAGGAATTTATAAATTGTGGAAATATTTGTATTAGATTTTTTAAAAATGCTGCAGCACCCCCACTTCCCGCGGCCATGCCTAGTATGTATGTTATCAATTGTGTGTCAAGACGCTAATCACTGCCTTACTTCCTCCTGCAGTGTGTGTGCGGGCGCTGGATGTGACGGTGTCCCAGAGCAGCATCCAGGTGGCCCGTGGCCAAGCAGCCGTCCTGCCCTGCTCCTTCACCACCAGCGCTGCCCTCAACAACCTCAACATCATCTGGATGGTGATACCGCTGTCCAATGCCAACCAGCCAGAACAGGTACGGGGTCTATCACTTTAGGGACAGAGCATCCCTTTGGCTTTCTTTAGCAAAGAAGTGATGCTGCATTGAAGGAGTGTGGACAAATATTAAGCCTTGAAACCAGCAGACAGGGTTCTGCAACCCAATTTAGTTTGTGTTATGGGAGACCTGCTGTAATAATTGTGATTTATGTAAGCGTTAATCAGCAGGAGACGGTTAACAGGCAGAGCTGCAGCACACTGTTCAGCCCTATGAGCCGGGCCAAAACTGGCTGCAGGAGATCGTTCTGTCCAGTTTAAATCGGTCTAGCAGGAGCATGTGTTCTTTGTGCAGCAGAAGGCTAATGCTTCTCGTGATGACGACATTTTTTTTTCTACATTTAAAACTCTTTGGGATCAATATGCTTTGTGTTTCTTTTTTCGTAAAATCTAATGATCTAATCTAAAATAAATGTTTTTGTTATCACATTTTATTTTATTTTTAAGAACTATGACTATATATCATTTAATTACGTTCATCATTATTTTGGTTTCATTGTCTGACATGAACTTTGAGTTTAGTTTGTGCGGATTTTAAGGGACATGAAGCATTTAAAGATACTCCAGAAATGACATCGCAATAAGCACAAATGTCAATGTAGGCTCTGGCCGACCGTTGCTATTGCAGAGTCTAAAGGGCTGAATGCTTACAGAGGTGTATACTGTATGACAGAGATGCATTGAAACCCATGTTCTAATGCAACATTACTGTACGGATGTCCATGCTGCTTCCCAACACCAACCTCACAGTCAAAGCAGGTACATAAGACTCGATCTGTACTAAGGTGTGCTCAGATACAGCGAAAAGAGAATTCCAGAGGCTGCACAAAAGCACAGGAGGTCAGGAGGCAGATTGAGATTAGCGGCCGGAAATTAAGATGAGAACACATTAAAGAAATCTTTGGGTCTTGAGGGACATCCAGAGCAGTAAGATGACAGCAATGGCTCCCGCTCATGGTGATTATCACTACAGAAAAAACCCAAGCCAATGTGCTATATACAGTATATCTGCACATGCATACCACATGTGTTGTGGCCGCTTGTGCAAAAATACACAAAGACACAAAACTTCTCTTTCCGGTGCATCTGAACGCACCTTTCTGACATTAGTTGGGTTATAGATAGAGAACAATATATAGATATTAGATATTAGAAGACTATTGAGTCGAAGACTTAGAGTTGTAAAGGTGTCGTAGTAAGCTTAAAGGGACAGTTCACCCCAAAATCTAAATGTATGAATGTTTTATTCGTGTTTTGATGTGAGCTTTGGAGATAATGGCTGAAGAGATGTCTGCCTTCTCTCGGATATAGTGGAACTAGATGGCACTCGGCTCGTGTTGGAACTACCTTTCTACTGAATTACACAAACCAACCCTGTCACTGGGCAGAAGGAAGCGTGCATCTTAACAAGACTCGAGGTTGTCACAGCATGGAGTGTAAACATAAATGGTGTTAGGTTGTGCTGTAATGTTGGCTGTCTTAGTCAACCTAGTGAGCAGGCCTCTAGTCAACGAGTAGATGCATTCTTCTTACTATGAACTAATAGGTTTGGCGGGTAAAGTCCAGTAGTTCCAACATAAACCTGTTCACAGCGAGGTCTGTGGATTATCTTGAGTAGCCATGTCATGATTTCTGGAGGGAGACAGTGCTGATGAGTTTCTGTCTCCACCAAGGAGATTATATTTTCAACTGAGTCCATTTGTTTGTCAGCAGGATTACATAAAAACTATTGAACAGATTTCCACAAAACTCGAATGGAGGATGGGTCTCGGACCCCATTAACTTTTGGCGCGAACCAGTAATTTTTGTCTCACTTTTTTAGCACTGTAAGATGGAGCCTTTTCCAACATTCTTGATATGTATTAAGGGAATGATGCATGGATCTTGAATTTAGTTTTGTCTAGTTATGTGACTGGTGAGTGAAAGAATTAAAGAAAACTACTGGGCCTTAGAGGAGGTGCTACTGAGTGACACTCTAGTTTTAAATGCATTTGCAATCTAGTTCCATTTCATCCGAGAGAAGGCAGACATCTCGATGGCCGACATCTCTAAAACCCAACAAACACAAAAACAATCTAGATGTATACATAGCACTACAGGTAAGAGTAAAAATGGGTATTTTTGATTTTGGACTGCACTGTCTCTTTAAGGTGTGTCCATAGACTAGATGACTCTGTAGACTTTCCAACTTGCAGGACAAAAATTGCCATGTGGCACATATCTACCTTTTACAACAACGTATCAGCTGTACAGCAAAGAGCACCCTGAAGCTCATCTTCCTGTTGTGAATTTGTTTGGGAACATTGGCGACAGTCTAATTTCCGCACAAAAGCACTGCATGATTCAGACTTCAGCTTCTTCTCACTGCCGTTGATTTTGTCTCGCTGGCTCTCTCACCGCCATCCCTCCCTGGCATGCTCCTCTTGTTTTCTTTCTGTTTTGTTATTTTTATTATCTTCTCACCTTCCCTCCCTCCCTCCCTCCCTCTCTCTTTCTCTCTCACTCTTCCTCCCCCCTTGCGGGACTTCTGTGATTCCATTTGAGTTGTTTAACATGCAGCTGCAGGCCGTACAAGCTCACCTGCCTCCCTTCACTTTGAACCCCGGCGCTGGTCGGCCGTCCAAATAATACAATCATCTTCTGCACTAATTACCTCACGCCCACGACAGGCTCTATATCGCAGCTGTTCTCACCACACACAGGCGCACACACACACACACACACACACACACCCACACACACACACACAAACTGACATTAGACAGACTGCTGGTCCAAATGCAGTGCGGATCCACATGCATACACGCAGGGCTTATATATATTTACTGGCTTCACATAAACATGGATGCAGTGTGCACCACAGTAGTGTCAAATGTGACATGCATATTTACATACATCCACAAATGCACCCATTACAGAGTAATGCTCCCATGTGCACACCTGTGGTTTAGCGCTTTCACTGCTGTCTTCGCACACAGATACCTATAGAGAACAGTGAACACAAAGCGTGTACAGGCACTTACTCACGGATGAATGCACTTTTAGATGCCAGGTGAGTGGTGATGGGAGCCCATACATGTAAAAGGCAGCGTAACAGTGCATTGTGTTCTCACACTATTGCCTTCACGCTGTGTTTTAATCGCATATGACACACACAAAGTCAGGTCCACATAGATGTGGTATGTGGAACATTGGGCCCAGGCACAGTGACGCGCACACATGACCAATGCGGCCGCACAGAGGAAGGAACAAACAGTGCGTGAGCCACAGTTCTGTGCCGTGAATTTGGCGAGCTGTCTGCAAAGTGAGTGGTGAAATAAAGTGCCGTGTGGAGTGACAGCGCATGTACAAGGTCATTTTAGAGGAAAAGAATGTCATAAATGATTACGGCTGATGCTAAAAGCCATTAAGAATTACTGAACAGAAGTCTCACGACCTGTGTTAGCACTTTAGCGAGTGCACTCGGACCACTCAGATCCCTCACCGCTCAAATTTGAATACCGTGTTCGAATAACAGGAGACATCGCAACTTGTGTAGCACTGTTAGAGGACAACGGCACGTGGCGCACTCCGGTTTCTCAGCACGGCGCAAATTCGGCTGTTTGTCGTGGCTCAGATTAATCCCGCTGGGTGTTTGCTTGATGCTTGCCGTGTGGTTTTAAAGACGTCACCCCGTGGTTTACTGCACAAAGCCGACATGGTTGACTTCACATTATAGGCTGTATTGCTTAATGAGGAGAGTATATGAGAAAGTGTGTCAACCTGGTTAACATAGAGCCTGTATGGATGATTGAGCTCTGAACAAGTTAATACAAATGTCAAATGATAATTAATTTTGATGAAATATTTTATACAATAGGTATAGCGATTTGCAATGTGGAAGGGGTCACAGGATTCTGCAGCTCCCCTCAGCTCTCATGAGTTTTTCAGCGTTTTTTCATCATGTTGTTTTTGCTGTTCTCGGAAATAAAAGCTCTAAGAAGTAAAACCCGCTGTAGGCCACGTGCACAGCGCCAGACACCCGTCAGACACAGTTAGCTCGTGAGCATAGTGCAGCAGTCACTCACTGAATACAAATGACATGGCAATTTTTAAACTAGTGTCAAAATTACAAAGAAAAAGTAGTGTAAACACTTTGGTATCACTTCAGAATCAAACAGTGAAAATATTGCACACAAACTACAGGTGTACTTAGTGGATTCTAAGACGCGTGGGATGCATTTTATTCTGTGCAACTTTTTGCTGTAATGTAATGTTTAAACTAACAGGCTCAAGCACATGTCTATGAAACCCTGCATGTCAGACCTGCTTATCAATACCTAACTGGTTATTAAGAAAAAGGATTCATTATTTGTATATTTCCGTATTTACAAAACATGATCAAAAATGTGTTAATTTTGACAATGTCATTGTAGTTTGACTACCCAATTTTAAATGTAATCTAGGCTGGTTCTAATAATCCACTGATTTCATCCCGATAACATGTAATCTATTAATAAACAGAAACAGAATAATGCATATTTATGTACTTGTGCAGGTGTTGTGAAGACTGGGATACGGACACCAGAAAAGTTTAATAGTAGCTTTGTTATTATATATAATATATTCCACATCGCTCTTTTTTATATATTAAATCTGCCACTACTGTAACTGCAATGTATTACATTTGTATAAAATGTATTTATTGACTTTGCAACGCTCAAAGAAAAAGACCATCGAGCTCAACGCGGATTCTCTGTCTAAACTTCAGGCTTACTGTGGATGGTAGTCCTGTTTGTTTACTCTGATTAACTGCCTGAGCTGATCTCCGGATTACAGCGTGTAGGCATGTAGCTCAGCGGGGTGTACCTGTGTGTTTGGGTGTGTGTGCATGTTCATGCGTTGTTTTTTTGCATATGTAATCTGTCCATCATTCTGCTTTTGGGATCAAATGCCACGACCTCTCCTCTGGGCCGCTACAGTCGCAGTGTGATAATCCAGATAAACGCGTGCACACACACACACACTCACACACAACGAGACAATGGTTTTATGTTTACGAGCTGTTGTTTATCCTCTCTAAACTGTTTGCTGGATATTCATTTTGTTTATGCTCTAATAAAAAAAAAACTAAAAAAAAAAGCCCTCTGCTCCCGCACCACCTGTGAAACTATTCCGGGAACTGAATTTGTGGTCGCTATCATTAAAATGGTTGATGAATCAAACATTTAAATACAGCACTTTGGAGACGCCCCTTCTATGTAGCGTGCCGTGCAGTTCACTATTATCAAAGTTGTCTGAAATCCTTTAAGATCCAATTGTGACACATATCGTCTCCTGACTTGCTCTAGCTTAAGGAGAGAAGTAGAGGAAGTTTTGTCACACTTGAACTGATGAAAACTTTTTTGCAGCGTCACTGCATCTTTTCTGAATGATTTTCAGTCTGCAAAACCAACTACATATGTTTTTCATAAATTCCTGGAGGGAGCCGTGCTGATTTTTTACAACTCCGAGGGTAAAAATTGTGCATTTTGAGTGAAATGAGACTCCGGCGAAATTGAGGTCACATAGAATCTGTGGTGCAGAAATGAAGTTAATCTGTAATTGAGAACATCTGTCATAGTATTTTAGATGATCAGATTCCAGTCCCTATCTGAACCCAGCAATCTGCCAGAGGACAGATCGAACAGACGCCGCATTTGCACACCCTCAGATATTACCTTTTTTTCACCGCGGCGACTCCCTCCCAGCCCTGCCGAAACAATGTTCGCCGGACAAATAAAAGAAAAATGAACAAGAGGCCATTTCAAACGCAGCGCGTTGTTTGTCTGAGGCTGTAACTCCTCCATGTGGAGAGGCTGGGGAGAGGCTACGCTGTGATTCATATACTCAGCTTCTCTCATATACAATAATGTGATACATTTTATTGATCAGCACAGAAGAAATTCGTTCTTTATTTGCTCTCCTCTCTACAGGGACTTCAGTGTGCAGAGTCAGCGGTAGCACAGTCCTTCTCAGCAGAAGAGTTTTAAATTGTAAGAACTCTTCAGGGTATGGATTGTGTCGACTAATTGACTTATGTGATGTAATGTAACTAAGTACATTTACTCAAGTACCGTACTTCAGTGCAATTTTGAGGTACTGCCGCTCCACATTTCCATCCCACTACATTTTAGAGGCAAATATTGTACTTTTTTACTCACTATTATTTGACAAGATTATTTTCTAGTTACTTTTTTAGATAACTTGAGGCATCAGATCCAAATGAGTACATGTTCAAATCAACTAACTAGCCAAGAATAGATCATCCCATAATATACTGTATATGCATACATGTAAATATATGTATGCTTTACTTTTACTTGTACTTTTGTTACTTAAGTTCATTTTTTTCCCTAGAAAATTACTTTTACTTTTCACTTTAATACATATATTATCAGATACTTACAGACTTTTCACTCAAGCACTATTTGTATAAGTGACTTTCACTAACGACATATTTTCACACAGTATCTATATTTTTACTCAAGTATGACTTCCAGCTACTTTTTGTTTTACCCTAGACTTACTGTAGTTAAAGGACGTGGATCACTAACACACCCTGATCACTACCAAATCAAGATCACTTGCTCTCTTGCAGTGCGCACCTTAAAATTCAAAAATCAAATCTGGATAATCTCTCGCTGCAGCTGAGTCGATCTCGTGAAGGAAGTCGTGCTGTAAAGACTTGAAACTTGCTCAAGTAAGTTCCTCCATCAGAGTGATCGATTTGTCACCTTTAATTTTAGGATTTTTTAATGTAACTTTATTGTACTCACTGTTTGTTGAGGCATGTACATTATCTGCAGAAGTCCTTTGCATGTGATAAAGACAAGTGGTGCTTTGGGATCGGGCCAAAAGTGTAGACGCATAATGTAGATCATGGGCTAAATCGTGCAAAACCAGCTATTTGGAGAGATATACTAGTGAAGTAGCCCATATTGTTCAGAATGTTTCTCAGAGGACAGAAAGAGATAACAGAGGCAGCTTACTGTCTGTAATTTGAGGGGAGGCTGTGGGGGTTTAGAGATTTATCAGGCTTTATTGAAGCGATGGCAGTGTCCCTCGTGTCTGGGGCCAACAGGGCCCTTCGGGTCAGTCAGAAGTAGGCTAATGTCATGGGACTGGTGTGGCGACGGACAATATCAGAAGGTTTACTGTGTGAATGCAGTCGTGTCAAACAGGGTGGATTGTGGAGCAAGAGAATAGGACATGGTTAGGGGTGTGAGCGAATGCTTGTACTGTACGTGTGTGTGTGTGTGTGTGTGTGTGGAGGGTTTTAGGAGTGTAAGGATAAAGAAGAGGTTTACCGCTGGGCCAGCAGTGGGACGTCCAGCTAGTCCAGCTAGAGTTCTTAGGGCCGTCCGCCATCTGAGTGCCGGCCATGACCTCTTTTCTCGCTGTGCACAGCTACAAAGCCAACCAGGTCACGCGAGAGGATGAGGTGATTTATACACACACAGAAGTAGACGCGGACGGATCTACACAGTGGACGAAGACACAAAGTCGAGAAAATGGGGGAATTTTTTTTCTTTTTTTTGTGTGCGAAAATACATGTGGAGCACACATTTACTGTATCTTTCTATCTTGACAAACCGTACAGTGCTGATCTTCATTTCTTTCTTAGTTTTTTTTAATTTTGATTTTCAGAACACGAAAACATGAAGGAACCCAAAAATACAAAAGCAGTGACAGGTGTAAGATGCAGCACGGTTCAGGGCCTGCTTTAATCCTCTGTTCCCTCATGTACGCACACACACACACACACACACACACACACACACACAAGAAGAGTGCGTGCTGCGTGCGAGGCCGACTGATTGGATCACTTTCACCGAGCATGCAGATTATATTGTTCAGGTCATCCGGAGTGTAGAGTCGGGTCATGTCGGTGCAGGGAGGGAAAAAGAGAGGCAGGCACGGACAGGACATGGGAAGGGAGGGCAGGGAATGCGTGGACGGACAAAACCTCGGTGAGACCACACAGTTACTAGACTGATAAGAACAGTCTGTGGCCGAACAACCACACAACCGATGCACTCACCGTGAGTATACACCGATCACACTGAATCACACACACACACACACACACACACTCACACACACAGGGAGAAGATGCAGTTGCAGGCTCTCATCACAGCTGAGGAGCTGCCTATTCATCTGCACATAAGAGGACAAAGCGAGCGTACTGCACTCAGGAAATTGCAGCCGCGCAATTTACAACCGTTAAGCAGCGGTGGAGAACACAGTCACATACACACTTTCATCAGCACTATCACGCTCTCTCTCTCTCTCACACACACAAACGTACACGCACACACACACACACACACACACTGGTGCTGGTTGTTTCCCTGCCTGGGTCTTTGAACAGTTCAATGAGGGCCCTTTTCACCAAAGTGAATAGCCCCTCTGATTCCCCTCCGTGCTTTGTGTGTACTTGCGTGTCGGTGTGTGAGCTGGTTGCGCCAGACTTGCGTGCACACGCCGTGTGTGTGTGTCCTCTTCATCCTTTGTGTGGGCCCAGCTGAGGGGTGAGAGGCTGTTTTGCATGTGGCCCGGCCTCACAAACGAGCTGTTCAGCCCAAGTTTGGGGCCTGAGGGAAGCTTTTGAACAAACTGATCCTTCACTGCTCTTTAATACGGACTGGAGACAAGCTTACCTCAGTTCGCGGAAATTCACCCGTATGAGCGCGTTCCCGCTGTGCTGATTCTCAGAGGTCACTGATGAAACGAGGGAGGTTCTGATTTAATTTCTCGCTGGATCTGATTCCTTGTGCGGGAGACTCTCTGTTGGATTCATCAGATTGCAGTTTATATGTTTCAAAGTTGAAATGTTGTCAATTATGCATGCCATTTAGTGGATGCTTTTATCCGGAGAGGCTTATGGTACCAAGGCGAGCGTACTTTCAGTATGCGCTCCTTATCCTGGCATCTACCCACTGAGCTAGAAAAGACCACTTACAAATAAAAGGTTTTTTTGGTCCGTCTGTCCGTTTGTTTGTTTCCAAGGACATAAAAGTCTGTTCAGTTCTTTACTTTCTGGCTCCACTGTTGAGCTATTTTTCAGCCTTGCAGTAGAACTAGGTCTCCCTCTAGTGAGAGTTATTTGTAACAGGCCTCTAGAGGATACGTCTCAGAATCACATTCAGACAAAAGACCCTCAGAATGACAAAATGCCTCGGATTCTTAGGACTATAAACACTTGGTCACCATCTGCTGCGTTTCCTTGGAAAACAGGAGCGGATTCAGCTTTTTTTTCATAGGATTATACATCTCTGAGTTGCTGATTCTCATCTATTTCTCTTTTCTTCCCCCCTTACATTTTCTTCTTTGACCTCTTTGCCACCAATGCCTCTTTCTGCCTTCCACCTCCCCCACTTACTCATGTCTATTATTACCATTTCATTCCCCTTGAACTCTTTCTACATTTTTCTACATCCGCTACCTTCTGACATCCCGATCCAGGTGATCATTTACCAGGGCGGCCAGGTGTTCAGCCTCGCCAACCACCTCAATGGTCGTGTGGGCTTCGTGGCCACCATGCCAAGTACAAGTGCCTCCATCTTCATCAACAACACCCAGCTGTCCGACACTGGGACCTACCAGTGCCTGGTCAACAACCTCCCAGACAGAGGGGGGCGCAACATCGGCGTCATCGGGCTCACCGTGTTGGGTAACCAGCAAGATATTTCCTTTTTTGAATAATCCAAAGAACAGTTTGTTATACGAGAAGACAGCAGTTAAAGCTAAATGTACTGCAACAACATTTTGATTTGACTTGTTTTGGTCCGTCCTATAGTTTTGGGGAAGATTTTAATCAGAAGACGAAGATCTTCTTTGATTACATATTTACGCTAACCAAAATCAAAAAAAAAAAAAACTCTTCATTTTCATGACTCAATAAACTGAATAGTAAAATTGACCTGAAAGGACAACACAGTTTCATACTGTTTTACTTTGTTTTCCTACAGTGTTGTGGGGACCTGCTTTTATGAACAGCTTGTTTATTCAGAATTCACATTTCTGAGTTTATGTTATTACCTTATTGATATTGTAAACAAGACAGTTGTGAGTTTGTTAATTGTCTACAAAACTGCATAGTGCCTAATTAAGGTAAAGGAAGAAAATTAAACTTGCTTGCTTTGTCCCTGCTTATTGAAGGGCACTAAAGAATGGGAAACAATGACATTTTAAACACAGTCATCATCAGTGGTGTAAAAAGTAAGGATCCTTTTCTTAAGCAAAAGTACTAACATCACACTGTGAAACACCCCACAACAAGTAAACATCCTGCGTTCTAAATCTTGAGCGAAAGCATGTAAGTATTATCAGCTAAATTTAAATGAAAAGAACAAAAAACAAGGTAGAAGAAAATGAAAAATATGTAGAGTAGAGGTACTCATTCTGTAGTAAAATTATTATTATTTTTTTAAATAACAACTGATCCTTCTGTGCATCACAAACATTCAAAATGAACTCCACATATGTGGTAATGTTGCTCATATCAAAAATCTGAAAAGAAACTAGTTACTAAAGCAGTCACACAGATGTAGTGGAGTAAAAAGTACAATCTTGATGTGGTGGAGTAGAATTATGCATGTCATCATTATGAAACTTTTTATTTTCTATTTTTTATGTTCTAAACTAAGAAGATTCCTTTTAGTTTCACGTTTAAAACAGTTTCCAGTGAGGCATCATGTAAGCAGGCTTGTGTTGATGAGATTCTTCACCCGTCTTTGGATATGAAACTTTCCCCTGCAATTAGGAAAACATTTGATTTGCTTTGTAAAGTGGTTAACACGACACTGCCCACTCTCTCCATCTGCCAGTGCCCCCCTCGGTGCCAGCATGTCGGATCCAGGGCACGCTGGATGTAGGCAGTGACATCATGCTGTTCTGCAGCTCCGAGGAAGGTATTCCCACACCGTCCTACTCCTGGGAGAAGCTGGACGCGCTGCCCAAGCTGCCGCACAACGCCATGCAAGGTATTACAAACAACCTGGCCGTCGGAGTTCCTTTTTGCCCCACCTTCGCTGGTAAATCTCACACACATAGCGTAGCTCAGACTCAGCAACAATCCCACCATCTCAGCCACCTGTCATGTGCCAGGCCCAAACTACTGCCCACCTGAAGGCCCCTCCCCCAACCCAAACCTGACCCGACCCCCACTGATCCTGCTGAGGGATGATGATGGATGGATGGGAGTGATTCAAACCATGTGAATATTGTGAATGAGTGTCAGGAATGAGAAGATACGTGGTGTTTTTTTTTAAATGATTTTCCTCATTCTCTTATGCTGAATACCAAATCTGACACATTTCCCCGCCAAATCCAAACACGTTCTGCTTCAGTTTTTAAACCGAGCGGCGGCCTAACACACATCCAGCTCCCCTTAGAATGACAGGAGCGGGTGTACTGGAGTTTGGTTTTCAGCATCAGAGAACGCTGTGGACTCTCCTTTCTCTCCCAGCTGTGTTCGTTGCACAGCCAAAAACATCTTCATCTTTGTCTGTACACTACTGGTCAGTAGAAGGCTATTATGTTAGCGTGATTGCTACATTAATAAAACTAATTGTTTCTCTCATACTGCCATAGGAACAAATAACGTAGATAGACATGAGCGAGGGGCTGCATGTTTCGAATGACCCTGAATCTTAATTGCAAATTCGGCAAACAAAGGTGGCTGAACACACTTCAGTTCTCCGCATTTGTGAGACGCTAATAGGAATTTCTGGGAATCAGCCTTTTGATATGTTAACATCGAACAACCCTTTAGAGAGGCCTAATTGTATTTCGCCTGACAGTTCCTTATCGTTACAGTTCACTTATTGTATGCTGTTGACATGATTTCCTCTAAACACTGGTCTTGTAAATTATGTATATATTAAAGATCAGCCATTAGAGAGATGGATCATTGAGATATTTTAATTCAGGCTATTGCTGAGGGGTTCGATTCCCCTGTCCTTGGGCAAGATACTGAACCCCAAACTGCTCCTGATGTGCCGGTCGGCACCTTGCATGGCAGCCACCACCATCAGTGTATGAATATATGTATGAATTACTGTAATTGGCTTTTGACTAAAGCGTCTGATAAATGCCCTAAAAAAACTGATACACCTCTTTAAGGTGTTCTGTATTGAGTTTTGTGCCCGTCTTCTTCTGCTGTTTGCATTTGATTCAAATTGAAATGAGTACCTGATCGGGCTGTATCAGTTTTAATTGACACGGACAGATGTACTGTAACATCGGTCACAACATTGTCGAGAGAGCAGGTGGAAATCGGGCTCGCTTCCTTTTAAACGAATCCAGTAGTGTACAGCTCTGTGGTTCTAAGCTCAACCCATTCATCATTTGTGAAAGAAAGGAATCTGCAGCTATAGTTTTTTGCTGTACAGGATGCTTCACTTGCAAGTCTTGTATAAAAAGGCTATATAGCGCCCTCTGCTGGTAGGAAGTTGTTCAGTTGAATGTTTTGCCATTTCTTGCACAAGATTAGTATAAAACAAATGAGCCAAATTTCAGGTTTTGCTCAAATTATGAATGAGTTATTTAGTTTAACTTTATCCTGTGCTTTACATTTGTGTCATGTGTTCGTGTGCTTCCACATTCTGCCGTGTGCATCCATGTAAATGCGTTTTAGTCTTTCCATTAATTACCATGTGGCTGTGTGTGTGTGTGTCCTTCAGACCAGATGCAGGGCACTGTAACTCTGAGAAACATCAGCACCAGCACCTCAGGACTCTACCAGTGTACCTCCAGCAATGCAATTGGCAAGAGCACCTGTCTGCTCAACCTGCAGGTTGTGGCACGTAAGTACACGCCGCTTCTTTCCTGCTGGATCCATGCGACGCTGTTATTGTCGGATGTAGACCAGCCGAGCACACGTGGCTGTGTTTGCTCGAGAGGTTACATTTTTAGATCGGAAAAGCCGCCTCCTCGCCTGACTCAAACACTGATGGATGGGAATAAAGTTAGAAAGTCTTCTGCTTGAGTGACACGTGTCACTGAGACGGATAAACAGAGTATCAAGCAAACAAAGAACAAGACCAGAACATTCTGAAGATAGCAGCACTCCCCACTCAGAAACAGACAGAGGGTTTGTTTAGGTCACACAGGGTCTGACAGTTTGACAGGAAGGACTGTAACATGGTTTTGAGTCTCTCTCTCTTTTTTTTTTTTTCATTTGACAGTGTGTGGCAGTCTGACACTCAGATATACATGCTGACAGACAGCAGAGTGCTGAGTCTGGAGATGTAAATACTCAGAAAGAGGAGGCGTTATTCAAAACCATTCTGATCTATTCCTGTTTCCGTTTTACTTGGGGTTTCTTTGGAGAGACTTGAAATATCTCGTATCCGTTGTTCAACAGGTTTAAAAGCTCGGATCTGTCAGAGTCAGCAAGCCGAATGTGCTCCTCTTAGACAAAAGTGTATGTTTTGGCATTCACTCTGAAAACTGTCATCCGCCACACAGTTCAGTGCACCTGAAAGCTCATTCTTTAAACGCTTAGTGTGTAGGACTTAGGTGCAGCTATTGAACACATGATAAATGTTAAACTGACTTGCATTTATATAGTGCTTTCCTAGTCTACCAGCGCATTAGAACACTTGTCACATTCACACACACGTGCATACTCTGTGTGCAGAGGCTTCCGTACAAGGTGCCGACCTGCGATACAGCGGTTTCCTAACTAAAGGAAGCACTGCATAACCAAATGTGATATTGAAATGATGTTTTCAGTGGAACATAATCACCTGAAACTAAGCTTGGAATGAGCCTTTTATTTATACAGAGGAAGCAGGTCCTCGTCCATGTTCACCATGTCGCACCGCCATGTTTCTACAGTAGCCCAGAGTGGACAAACCAAACGCTGTTTGCGTTTATTTTATATTTAGCGTCCAATGTAGTTGAAAACTTCTAGACCAAAGTTTAATATTTTGTTGAGTTTTTACTTGCATCATCCCAAAAGTGATTGTAACATGAGTCATTTCTGCCCCGAGTCATATTGAAATACTAATTGTAATAAATGTTTTGGTTATTTAGTTATCTGCAACACCCAGCTCTCTCCTCAAATGAGGCTGGTTCTAGACGTCTTGGACTGAACACATTGTCTCTTTATGTGGAACAACATTTGTAACACTTGCTCCTCTTGTCTTTCCGCCCTGCAGCCCAGCCCCAGAGTGTGGGTCTGATAGCAGGGACCATCGCTACAGGAATTCTGGCTGTCATCATCTGTTGCCTGTTAGTGGTGGTCACACTCTTCTACTGGAAGAACAAGAACAAATACGACGAGGAGGAGATTCCCAACGAGATCAGGTTTGGCTTCCATTTGTGGCCGTCCCTCTTCGGGGGGGGGGGGGGGGGGGGGCGTGATTGCAAACCAAAAGCTGCTGTTGAAGAAGAGACACCATCGTTTTCATGGATGTACTGGATGTAGTGTCTCTGCTGAAGACAAACAGGGATTGTTTACTTGCGTGCACGTATTTTAGACAGTGTCAGGGTGGAGACTACATCTGCTGCCTTTCTGCTGCACTTAAAAAGATGAAACGATAGCAGCGTCTTTGTGTTTTCTGTTGTAGAGTGAGAAGTGTGTCAGCCCTGTAATCACATAATCACATAGATTCCGCTCAAAAACCCCACGAGTAATTTGGATTTAAAGTTTGGAGAATTCAGCTTAATTTGATCCCCTAGCTGTGGCAGTAGCAGTATTTTTTATCTCCATCACCACAGGCTAATTTGCCTTTCAAACCGTCTGTGAGGCTCTGTCAGTTGTTTAAACACGCTGCTGCCCTAAATCACTCCACGAATCATTTTGGAAGATGAATCATTGTTCAGATAGCCGAGGCTTTGGCTGATTTGGATAACATCTGCCTCATTTTGGGCTCCGCTACAAAACCTAATTCTGCTTCCATCCCTACGGCTCCGCTTTTCCCCACTTAAAGCAAATATTACAATGAATATATTTTATCTCAGGCAAATGAATTACCCAGGATTACACTTCATACAAAACACCATATAGATAAACATGGACTGAATGAAGTGCAACTTTAATGGAGTGTTTTCATCTTAATTTTCGAGCACTCTCTGTGTATTTACAGAAATCTAAAAATGATATATGTTCTTAAAATGTGCCTGCAGCCTATTGGTATTGTTGAGTTTTAGAAGAGGTTTTACTTTTTAATGATTAATTAAATATAAAAAGTCACCTTTTTTGTTCAGTTTTTTGTAAAATTGTAGTTTTGGGTAAAGGTTTTCTAGTTACTGTGACCACCCACTGCATATTTGACAGGGTCAGAAATATTTAATTTTACATCTGATTTTGAAAAGATGCAGATGTAGATTTTTGGAAAGTGTCGGGGTTAGAGAAGAGCTTTAAATGTTTAATGTGTCACACAGGATTAGTGCTAAATATTTTAAGACTGTCTATCCGACTTGCTTAATTGCTTAATTGACATCTTCACAACATCATCCCGTATCTTCTCAACAGAGAGGATGACCTTCCTCCCAAGAGGTCATCGTCGGTGAAGGCTTTCCATGCGGACGCCTCATCCTCAGAGAACGACACGCTGACGTCCACCAACACCTACAACAGCCGCTATTGGCACAACCCCAAACCCAACTATGACACCAACTCCTACACGCGCTACAATGGGGACACGCGCCAGACCTTCTCCACCGCTGCCCATGGCGCACACGGACACGGACAGGCCCAGAACACAGGACATGGCCACAATGCGGTGGTTACAGCGCCAGGCACAGCCCCACTGTCCCGCCACGCGCCGCCCACGACGACGGCGACGACAACAACGTTCGCCAACGGCAGCCACACGCTCCCGCCACCTAAGACTCTGGTGGTCACTACAAACTCTGCCCCCTCCCCTCCCGCCATGGTGCGCAGCAACGGCTCTGTGAGCCTCAAACCGGTGGTGACGTCCACACACGGCCAGCACACGCACTCCTACGCGGTGAGCCAGGCCACGCTGGAGCGGATGGGGGCCGTGCCTGTCATGGTGCCCGCCCAGAGCAGAGCAGGCTCGCTGGTCTGAAGTTTGGTAAGACTTTGAGACTAAATGAGTGTTTGGGTGTGATGTCTGAAATCCACTGATGAAAAACAGAAGGAATATGGGCTGAAGCAGCCCGCTGCCCTTTACAACTGTGTCTTTCTGTATGTCTCGACCTCTTTAACTCAAAACAAACTGGGATTTCACAGTGCAGAGTTCATTTGATGCCAATTCCTTGATGGACAGAAACGGACAAGCACTACAAGCTGATCATCCCCTTATTGGATGGATATCCCGGCCGGTGTGGTGGGAACATTTTTTCAACCATTTGGGTGATTTTCACAATGCTGGAGTGAAACTTCCCGCAAAACCTCGACTCCCAGGTGTTTTTTCAGGGCTGGATCATTGTGATGATTGTGTTTTGTCTTTTTCGGACTCAAAGCAACACGAGGCATTTTCATCTCAGTGTTTCCATACTGCATGGTCAGACAGAAGTGAGCTTGGAATTCCACATAAATGCATGTGTCCCTTGGTTTAGGATACCAAATGATTAAGTCCATATTGTTTCCAATAATTTCAGTTGTAATTTTGACTTTGGTGATGGTGATGATGAGGATTATGCTTTGAAAAAGTGAATGTTTAAACGTCTGTTGAGAGTAATCTAAAGGATTAAAGCATACGAATGGAATGGCGTTGGGTGAAAAGGCCTTAGCTTCGAGAGAGAGGGGTTTTATTGGGTGCAATACATCACATAATATACTTTACTTCACTGAATGCAAACCTTTTAATTACGTTTTTGCACCTTTCAGAGCTATTTTATATCAAAACTGCTGTCTTACTATGAACAATAACTCTTACTAATGATACGCTTTACCCATAGCACATAAATCAAAACTTGGCTGCACACACAGATTACCGCTGATGTTTGAAGATAGCACAAGTGATGGATTTTCAGAGAAATAAGAAAACGCACAACATTTCTCACAACAGACAACTAGTGTCCCACCCCTACTGAAACTGAACCTGCAGTTGGATGTCGTCTTCGCTGTGTTCATCCCTGCTGTTGTCCCAATCTGGTTCGTGTCACATCAGTGCTGCTTTGAGAAAAGATGAGAGGATGTCGTATTTCATAAATGCTTTATAAAGAGACAAATATATATTTAAAGGTGATTTTTTTCCCCTTGACAAAGGCTAACACCTACTGTTTTCTACTGTACATATTGTAACTACAACAGTAGGCTAGATTGTGAATCAAAGAAAAATACATTACATGTCTGACTCAAACATATTTTACAACTCACGTGTCTTAATTTTAAAACTGTTCTTTTTTTCTTTGTTACATCAGACGACAAGCTGGGTTTGATAGGCGGTGGTGTCGGTTTCACTGGAGGGACGGGTTTTTTTATGCTTTCATTTTTTTTATTGAGTCTTTGCCATTTCATCTCAACAGGTCTGAGTTACATACAGTGTGGTTTAACATTGCTATAAATAATAGACACCTATGCTGTATATGGTAGAAAGTATCACTGTGTTTCTGACCTACTGTGTTTATAGTTTAACCAAATCTCACCAGTGGAAGAAAACAGCCTGTCACAGAACTGTTCCATAATTTAGCAATCCTCATTTTCTTGTTGTGCATTACCCTCAATGCACAATGCTAATAATATCTTGTAGCTACGATGCAATATTTGATACAGCAATTATTTGTGTGTTACATGCAGTATTGGAAAGTGAGTTTTATTCTTCAAAGTAATTTTCTCTTCGCGTGGGATTGATGAGTTTCAATTCAACGTGCTGTTTTTGGCATTTAAATCTTAACATTACACCTATTCTAACAAACACAATCCCATGATTCAGGGCGGGTTTGGTCCAGATTATTCTGCTGACTTAAGAAACACTTATTTTAATGTGTGAGACTCAGATTTATGTCTTCATGTCGTTTCTTAGTAGGTGTTAAAAGCATTCACAAGCACTTAATTTAATTAGAAAATAAAAATACTTGGAGGGTTGGCAGCTAGTCTGGAGTATTATCGTGTCATTTTAAATTGAAAACATAAATTAACAATGCTTTTTAATCCCCCCAATAACATTTGGATGATTTGAGCAATAAATACAAGCCAAGGTCGTGTACTTGTGTTATTGATGTCATCCCTTAAAGGGCCAGTGTGTGGGATTTAGTGGCGAATATGTCACTTAATATTCATCATGTTTTCATAAGTGTATAATCACCTGAAAAAAGGAATCTTTTATATCTACAGAGGGAGCGGGTCCTCCATGTTGCGCCGCTATGTTTCTCCAGTAATCCAGAACAGACAAACCAAACACTGTCCTCAGAGAGGGCCTGTCATGTCTTTCATGCGTAATGACCATTATAGTGGAGGGTGAGACGAGGGGGGTTGAGTTGGTTGCAATCTCAAACCCCGCCACTAGATGTTACTGTACTAAATCCTACACACCGGTTCTTAAATTCACACATTTGTAGAGTCTCACAAACAGACCTGCTCATAAACAGTACCCGCTTTTTTCCTGGAAATCATGATGGTAATGGCTTTTAGTTTAAAACTGCATCTTAACCCCTCTACTACGTGATACTATTCAGTCACAATATGTACCAGAACAATTGAAATCTGCTCATATTATATTTGACCCAGTTACAGACACATTTATCCAATTTATCAATTTGTTTTCTGTCTTTTTGGCAGAGCAACACACACGTACACACACACACACACACACACACACACACACACACACACACACACACACACACACACACAGGTTTATAAATACAGCAATGCTGAAAAAAAGGTGAAATGATCATAGGTCAGCCATCACCTCGTCTCCTTTTTGTCGGAGAGTGTTTCCAGAGTAAACTCTTCTGTGTGTGTAGGTTTCACTCACCACTCGTCCCAATGTCCCTGCCCTAAGCACTGGCTGACAATTTCAAAGAAGAACTTTTTTCCTCCAAGAGCTCTCTTTATTCTTCCCAGAGACAAAAAAAAAAACCCAAAACGAATTCAGGCTGGAGAAGCTAAACTGAGATTATCTCACTCTAACTCTGTCCTCCGTTTGCAGGAACAACGGAGGACAGAGAGCACAATCGGTATTAAACTACTGAGGGTTTTAACCCAGGTTAAATCGACATTTCATCTTCTACCCTGGCCATAGGTTGGCGTGTGGGACACAAGGTGGTACATGGGTTGTGTACATAGATAAATAACGACATGTGATATATTGCCAATAGTACAACCAACCTGTAAATATGTATACAAAATTACATTTGTTCTTACTGTTGGGTTGAAATGAAATAGGAAAAATAACACTGGAACTTGTAGTGAATAAATATTGTTAATACATTCTAGTGGGCATCCTGCTCGTTTGTTTGTGCGTTATGTGTTTCTCTTGGTGTAATGCAAATGTCCTGACTGCTTTATGTTTTAGGGTGGAAGAAACGTTACACCTGTCAAGCACACTTCTACCTGTTCGACCCATCCTGCCCTGTTTGCCTACCGAGGTTCCCTTCCACTAATCCATCGCCCTGCCCTTCCCTTCCCTCCTTTTACTCCCTCTTGCTTCACCCAGTGCATACCTCTTCCATCCCTCCTTTTGCAGGTAGTGTGAGGGGCCTGTAACTGGCCTAGTTGACTCCAGAGACAGTTTTCCCACATTTAGATTTTACTTTTTAGGGCATTTAGCAGACACTTTTGTCCCAAAAAACTTACAGTAATTCATACATTGATAGCTGCCATGCAAGGTGCACATCCGTTGCAGTTTTGAGTTCTGTATCTTGCCCAATGACACTTCAACATGCAGACCAGGCGAATCAAACCAGCAACCTTCTGATAACAAGATGCCGGCTCTGCCCTAACTCGCTCTAACTCACTCCCCCACATTCATCCTTCCCTTCCTGATTTCCATCCACCCATCCTCAATGTCATACACTTATGTCACACTCCTATTTTATTAAACCTGTGGTGGCATGCTCCTGGCAAGCGAATCAATAATAAATGACAAGTGCAAGAGGAGAGAAAACAAGATGTCATGAAGTAGAACATCACCCTTAAGAAAAAGAAACACTGTTACTGTATTTTAGCTACATGTAGGTAAAGATTATGGATGAAATGTCTTATGCAGAGTGGGTATCGACTTCAGAGGGATTCAGAGGGAGCCGCTGCTGTAATATGAATAACACATTTCAGGCTTCGCTCAGCAAGCTTTCTATGAAACTCATTCATCGAGCCTTTCGGCACTGCTGCAGGCTGTTAAGACAACCATAAAGAGGGGAGCCGCACAGAATAACAATATCAAGAATATGCAAGTGGGCTAGTTTCTTCATGTGCTTGGGGTTTCTATTCCCATGACCAATAGTGTGATACAGCAAAAGTGAAATGTCTTCGAGTAAAGTTATAGATACAGACCAGATACATGATCAGATACTTACTGCACATTGACCAAGAATACCTAATTATTTGATTTGTTTTAGGTTGCATTTAGGTGTGTGTGTGTGTGTGTGTGTGTGTGTGTTTGTGAGAGAGAGAGAGAGAGAGAGAGAGAGAGAGAGAGAGAGAGAGAGAGAGAGAGAGAGAGAGAGAGAGAGAGAGAGAGAGAGAGAGAGAGCACAGCATTGCTTTATTGGCACCTGGCTGATTTATGCATGGCCAAGATCATTTTATCTGGCTCAGCACTTTCTGCCATGTAGATTGGTAATGTGCAGTACACTGTGTGTATTTAAGTCATGAGGAACTGCAGTTCTTGAATTATCCACTAGGGGGCAATATGTACACACTCACTGCAGCCAGGACTTCCATGAATAATTCAGTCTGAGAACCCCATCATGAGAGTTCAAGACAGTAAATTCTAAACCATTCATTGTAAAAGGCAAGTGTAACCACTGGTAATGGATTGAGTGTTAATGGACTTATTTAAATTCATTTGAATAACACTTGTCTTAATGGTGATGGTTTCATTACTACTCTGAAGTGTCATCGGTATTCCTTTTATTCTCCCTCTAACCAATTTCAGCTTCCAGAATCAACGGGAGTGACCTTTGGAAAAGCAGCGGAAAGGGCAACGGACCAGAGCTGGTGTGTGTGTTGGTGTCTCTGTGGAAGCTAGCGTACTATGTATGTGTTCACACTCCCAATTAGAGCACTGAGGTTAATTATATTTTTTTCTGAGATCTGATTTTTGATCAGTCAAAGGAATCTTTCATCCTATAATCTATGTATATGTCTATGTATCATTTAATACAAATACACTCCCCATCTGTCTTTTTTCGCACATATACTGTTCTACATTACATGTCATGCACGTGGCCACTTCCTGTCAAGAGACTGTCTGACAGTTGTGCGTTGGGCACAAGAAATTACTTGTGTGTCCAGTGTTCTGCAGACACTGTGCTTGGCACTGTCCTTGCACTTATCGTTTTGAAAAGCGCTACCTAACTGCTGCTATTTTCATTATTATCATTATTATTGCTTGTCTTCTGTAGCTTTGATAGATGTCTTTACAAATGCCTGTGCCAATCTAGACACTATATTTCTATCTCCTGCCAAGGCCAAATGTAGCAGAAAGCTTTTAACTTTATTGAATTATTTTATTTGTGTGTGACCATGTGCTTAATGGTGGTCACAAGAGGTCTGTGACATCTTCTACACTATAGAAATCTCCAGACTGTATGAGTCTAAACTCTCGTCTGTGTTCAGCTCTCTCTCCACTTGTTTCCATCTCTTGTTAGACAATTTTGATGCTTTAATTTGTAAATTGCATCCCTGATAAGGTTTTAAAAATCAGTCCAATTTATACACTCTTTTACCTTTTAGCAATAATCACTCAAACTCAATCTAAAGCAGCAGCAATGAACTCTTGACGGGAACAGAGAGTCCGGATTATGCTTTTGTTGTAGGCACAGGAAACATAACTGAGTGCATATTCATCTTTTCACTGATAGCCCTCTCATTCTCTACCCTACAATTCACTAACTGAAGCCAAAAGGTAATACACTGACGACCAGGATGGGGAACAAATGAAAGAGAGACGGAGAGAGAGAGCGAAAGCAGGCAGGAACCCATTTCCCAGCAGGGCAGACAGGTAGCCAACTATGGCGCTGAATACGGCCAATCAAGCTCCCTGGTTTGCAGGCTGAATGCACAATGCTGTTTCTGAGAAATCACTTTGGATGGCCATTACATGGCCCAAGCCAAAATGTTCCCTCCTTACTTGTGCAGCCATCCCATAATAGCCCTAAGCTGAGGAGCTGGCTCACTTTCACCTCCATGGGCCTGCTGAAACCACACAAAAAGGGGAAACGCTGTGGGAGAGTCCACAGTGGGTTTCCAGTTTGATTTGCAATGTCATAATCACACTAAATGTGTACTGGACAGTCCCAACTTCTATCAAGAGGTTAATTAAATCTATGAACCACTTTAAAGGAAATGTATTCAAATCAATAGTGATAACAGTAATAGTACATGTTTTGGTTATTCTATAACACGGGGGCTGTGAAAGGAAATTGAGTTCAGTCCCTTTATGCTACATAACAGGAGAAATGAATGAAGTGTGGAGGATGGACTGTTGAGACTCACAACCTGAGGAAAGACACTACCTGGTTGGGTGTTGTCTTTTAGTATCGTTATCACTTATTCTCAGTGGATACCAAGTGTAACCCAGTGAAAGAAAACAGGTTAAAAGTAATGATTGTTGATCTAGATGTACTATTTCTATGCTGAGAAAGCGAGAGATGACAGGCCAGTCAGAACACAGAGTTCAGCAAGTCCGCCTCTGCCTGGGCGTGATTGACAGATCATGACCTACCAGCATGAGCGGATGTGTGCGGAAGAGAGGAGACGTACTCATAGCGAACGGAGCACTATCAAGAGAAGAGAAGTGAATTAGCAAGTTAAGTTCGTAGTTGCTAAAACGTATAGTTTATGCACGCCAGTGATTCAACATAGAAGAGACTATCCAGGGACGGCCCGGAGTGGGAAAGTCCCGTTTTTTCCTCAGTCGATCTCGGTAAGCGTTGTGCTAATGTTGCTAACCATGTGTGCTGTGTCAAGTAGCATGCCTGCTATTGAGTTGGTCGATGCTAGCGGCCTAGCGGCTAATAGCAAGCAAAATCGCAATGTTAATGCTGCTAATTAGTCAACTTAACAGTATTATATGAGAAGGAAGTATTGAAATACCTTAACATGTTCATTTTGTTGTGTTATTCTTTAAAGATGTGAATGGTTAAACATTTTAATGTGAGAGATGTCAGTTATGTAAATGCACTTGTATTTTCACTTGAGAGTGGGCATTGCAAATGTCAGCAGAGCCATATGTGACAGATATACGGCTCATAATCTTTACAGTAGAATACAGTAATGTATGCTGATTATATGATATTACTGTGAAATGATTCATATTGATTGAGATTTAAAGTTATTGAACTGAACCGAAGTGTAATGAAAGGCCTAAAATGTAATAATTAAGTATTATATTGTATGTCATGCTTAGTGTTACATTTTTGTTATGCTTTGGAGTGATAGTTGTACAACGAATATATTAGGTTAAATGTTAAATTCCTGTTTGTAAAACAAAACAGGTCAGGTCTTATGGATGGAGTGAGAGCTTCTTCAGGAGATTCATTCCAATTGATGGCGAGCTTCCCAGCGTGATTCTGAACCGATTCATCAAATACTCCATCTGGTGGTAGGGTGGTGCCAGCCGCAGGACTGTCACACATTCACCTACATTTGCTCATATCCCAGGAACATTGATAAGAACACTGGACACTTGAATGATAAGGAATCTTCAGACAGTGGATTTGAAAGACACTTTACTGTGATAGTTATCACAGCACAGACAGACTTTACTGACTTTTTGACTGACCAGATTTATTATTTTAAAGGGCCCATTTTTATTTCATTGTCATTTATGTGTTATTCATGGTGTGTGAATTATCACCTGAAAGTTCATTTCACTAAACATTCAGTTGAAACCTACCTTGTCGTCTGTGTACTTTCCTGTATGGTTATTGTAGTCTCTTCCCTTAGCTCCTTATGAACCTAGAGTACTAGTGTATTAACCAGGAGTGGGTTACATGGAAAAAACTTGGCGAGAGCTAGCCAGGAGCTTTGTGGACAGACTGCAATCATACATGAAGGTCACCTGTAACTAGCAACATTTTGATTTGAATAGCAGTATTTTGTTGCATATGGTGTTTATTTTTCTGGTCAAAGATATAAAACTTTTTTGAGTGATACACTTCAAAAATGGAGATTGTTGAGAAAGAGAATATCAAAGTACCAAACTCGCTCATAATTAGTGGGCTGTCTCACACCTCTGTAGATGAGGAGATTGCGGATTACCTAAAGCAGTATGGGTTAATTGCAAGGATAGTTCGTATTGATAACTCTGAGTCTGAATTTCACAAACAGGCCATTGTTGAGTTTGAATCAGGTGAAGCAGTACAGACAATTGAAGCCATATTACCATTAGAGAGGCCAAGTTCTGCAGACCCTAAGATCATTCACCATGTACAAACCCTGTCTAGTGTCTACAGCGGTAATGCAGGCACTAAGGTCACTCATACATTTCTATCTGAGCTTAAAGACATAGCCAAACTGAGTGGAAAGTCCTTTGAGGACATTTTACGAGAGGAGCTAACTAGGATAACAGACACCATTAATGACCCTAACCAACCAGTGAGTGAGGAGTTAACGACCCCTTCTACAACTGCCATAGCTCCACCCAATCTCACACAAGCTAAAGAGTCAAAACTTACCACTGTTGAAACTCCACTTCAGGCTGAACCTGCTACACCGCTATTTTCACCTGTACAAGGAGAGACCATGCATAACTTCAACTTGTCCCCTGAGCATCTCAGTACCCCAGATGTACAGCGTGTAGTCGTGGAACATATTGTGAAAAGCACAGATATTGCATCCCAGTTCCACTCTCCTGCTAAACTGAGGTCTTTCTCAGGGAGAGTCCCCTGTCCCAACTATGAAGTTGACTATGACACCTGGAGAACCAGTGTCGATTTCTACTTGACTGATCCCACTGTTTCTCAGTCACAGTTGGTAAGACGAATCGCCGACAGTCTCTTACCTCCCGCGGCTAATGTAGTGAAGCCTTTAGGTCCCCAAGCTCCTCCACACGCTTACCTGGATTTGCTTGACTCAGCGTATGCAACCATTGAAGATGGAGATGAGTTGTTCGCTAAATTTCTTAATACTCACCAGAATGCAGGAGAGAAGCCATCTGGCTATCTTCATAGGCTACAGTCATCCTTGAATGCAGCTGTGAGGAAGAAAACTGTATGTGCAAGAGATGCAGACAAGCAGCTACTCAAACAGTTCTGTAGGGGTTGCTGGAACAACTCATTGATTGCAACGCTCCAGCTGGAACAAAAACAGAATGATCCACCCAGTTTCTCAGAACTTTTGCTGTTGTTACGTACCGAAGAAGATAAGCAAGCAGCTAAGGCTAGCCGAATGAAGCAACATTTAGGAATCACCAAGCCAAAAGTTCAGGCTAACGCACAAGCTGCATGTATCAATGACATAGATGATTATGATGTGCAAACCCAAGATAACAGTATGTCAACAGCTGTGGAGCAGATTAAGAAACAGATAGCCAATCTCCAAGCACAGATTTCAGCTTTCTCAGTTGCAAAAGGAGAACAAGCTGTTAGGTCTAAAACAGCTAAGACTCAAAAAGCTAAGGCAAATGAGAACCGACCTATCCCTCAGATCCCTCAGAAGCAGTCACCAGGCAAGACCCCGTCATTGAGGCCCAGGCCATGGTATTGTTTTAAATGTGGGGAGGATGGTCATATCGTTGCCAGTTGTAGCAATCCTCCAAATCCGCAGCTGGTTGACACTAAGAGAAAAGAGCTGAAAGAAAGGCAACAGGCTTGGGACAAGAAAAACACTCCTAGTGACACTCCCCCTTTAAACTAGGAGTCGTTCCTATTGAGGGACAAATGGGAACAGGTGAAGTTAAAAGTCCCAACTCAGAGCATAAAACACGATTCACAGCATCACTAAAAGAACACAGAACAGCACAAACCAGAAAACTGCCTAAAGGTCTTGTAGGAAGTAAAAGCACCGCTAACGTTAAAGTTAATGGAGTTGACTGCCGCTCATTGCTTGACACAGGATCCCAAGTTACAACTGTGTCTCAGTCCTTCTACAATTCGCACCTGTCAGACTACACTATCCATCCAGTGAGCGACATACTAGAAATAGAAGGAGCAAATGGTCAGTCAGTTCCATATGCAGGCTATGTGCAGGTACGTGTGCAATTTCCAAGAGAATTTATTGCTTCTGAGCCGGAAGTTGAAACTCTAGCTTTGATAGTGCCAGATGTCCGTTCCAACAGTGACATACCTGTACTGATTGGAACTAACGCTCTTGATCCGCTCTATGAGCAATTTTGTGATGACAGTTCCCTACAGGCTAAATCATACTGTGGCTACCAACAGGTTCTAAGAACCTTACAGCTCAGGCACAAACAAAACTCAGATGGTCAACTTGGTTTTGTCAAACTGCGAGGCCCAGAGACAGATATTATTCCAGCAGGTCAGAAAGTTGTATTGGAAGGTTTTGTTAATGTCAGTAGTCTGAACAATGAGAAATGGGCGTTAGTTGAACAACCTACCATTTCATCTTTACCTGGTGGAATCTTTACTGATGGTTGTCTGATTTCCATTCCAACGCAGTCTCCATACAAGATCCCTGTTGTGTTAAGAAATGAAACCAGTCATGACGTTGTCCTACCAACTAACTGTGTTATTGCTGAGCTTAGTGTCCCTCAAGAAATCACACAAGCCCAGAACACTGCCAGTTGTCAGCAACAAGAAGTTAGTCAGTCATGTCAACTACAAACAGATAGCTGCTCAAGGCAACCGCAGTCTGCTAACCACACAAATCCACAGCCAGGCAACATGCCTGAGAGCTTCCAGTTTGATTTTGGAGATTCCCCGCTCCCGTTGGAGTGGAAGACTCGAATAACAAAAACATTGAACTCCTATTCTGATGTTTTTTCTCATCATGAGCTTGATTTTGGCCATGCAACAAAGGTAAAACATCACATCAGATTAAAGGATGAAACACCTTTCAAACTGCGGCCCCGCCCCATACATCCACAGGACTACGCAGCTGTGCGACGTCATCTCCAATCCCTCCTTGATGCAAAGGTCATCAGGGAATCTGAGTCTCCATTCTCGTCACCCATTGTGGTTGTCAAGAAGAAGAATGGTGATATCAGACTGTGTGTAGATTACAGGAAACTAAACCTTCAAACTATCAAAGATGCATATGCATTACCTAATTTGGAGGAATCCTTTTCAGCACTCAGTGGGGCTCAGTGGTTTTCTGTAATGGATCTGAAATCAGGGTATTATCAGATCGAGATGGAGGAGAGTGACAAGCATAAAACAGCTTTTGTTTGTCCTTTGGGATTTTGGGAGTGGAATCGAATGCCGCAAGGAATAACCAATGCACCATCCACATTCCAGCGCTTAATGGAGAAGTGTATGGGTGACATACACCTGCGGGAAGTGCTCGTTTTCCTTGATGATTTGATCGTCTTTTCCAAATCCTTGGAAGAACACGAAACTCGATTGACCAATGTCTTGAATCGACTGAGAGAAAATGGCCTTAAGCTGTCGCCAGAGAAGTGCCGTTTTTTTCAAACGTCAGTGCGCTACTTGGGGCACATTGTGTCGAGAAACGGAGTTGAAACTGACCCAGAAAAGGTTAAAGCACTTAAGACCTGGCCGAGACCTCAGACATTGAAGGAGTTGAGGTCCTTTCTTGGTTTCTCCGGTTATTACAGGAGATTTGTACAAGACTACGCAAAGATTGTGAAGCCCTTAACAAACCTCACTGCAGGTTATCCACCGACACATAAGGGGACCAAAGTAATCAAAACCGATGCCAAATACTACAATCCCAAGGAGCAATTTGGAGAAAGATGGACACCAGATTGTCAAAAGGCTTTTGAGGAAATCATTGGTAAGCTTACCTCGTCCCCAGTCCTAGGGTTTGCTAATCCTCAGCTACCATATGTCCTTCATACGGACGCAAGTACAACTGGTCTTGGAGCAGCATTATACCAGGAGCAGGATGGGGAGAGTCGTGCTATTGCTTATGCAAGTAGAGGTCTGTCATGCAGTGAAGCTAGATATCCAGCCCATAAACTGGAATTTCTTGCTTTAAAATGGGCTATCACTGAAAAATTCCATGACTACTTGTATGGAAACACCTTCACAGTAGTAACCGACAACAACCCCCTCAGGTATATACTCACCACCGCCAAACTGGATGCCACTAGCTATCGCTGGTTAGCCGCCTTGTCCACCTTCTCTTTTGATATCAAATATCGTACTGGAAAGCAGAATCAGGACGCGGATGGCTTGTCAAGAAGGCCACATGGGGAGTTGACTGATGACAGTTGCTCTCAAGAGGAGAGTTCACGGATTTGTGAGTTTACCTCACACCACCTGGCTCCTGTGGATGTAGTCAAGGCAACTTGTCAGTATCACATCGTGGAAAAGGAGGAACCATTACTGTTTCCTTGTCTAATTGAGTCACTCGCTATTCATCCAGATGCTATTCCAGCTGCATTTGAAGAGGAGGACTCCTTTGAGGGGTTTTCCATGTTTCCCAAGTACAGTGACGCCGAGTTGGCCAGACTTCAGCAAGCAGATCCCGACATTAGTGGTATCATAAAGATGATTCAGTCGGGAGAACCAGCACCTGCCTGTCTAAAGTCTGAGTCACTTGAGTTTCGACTAATGCTGAGAGAGATGAGTCGGTTTGAACTGAAGGATGGTCTGCTATACAGGAGGCGACAATGTGACAACAAACAAATGTATCAACTTGTCCTCCCACATGTATTGAAGTCATCTGTGCTCAGTAGTCTTCACAATGAGATGGGTCATGTCGGGGTGGAGCGCACTCTGGAGCTGGCCAGATCTAGGTTTTATTGGCCTAAAATGTCATCTGATGTTGAATCAAAGGTCAAAACCTGTGAAAGATGTGTCAAAAGGAAAAGCCAGCCAGAAAAGGCTGCACCTTTGGTCAGTATCAAAACCAGCCGACCCATGGAACTTGTCTGTATGGACTTTTTATCTCTGGAACCGGACAGCCATAACACCAAGGATGTTCTGGTCATTACAGACCATTTTACTAAATATGCCATTGCTATACCTACCAAAGACCAGAAGGCCACCACAGTAGCTCGATGTCTGTGGGAGCAGTTTCTTGTTCATTACGGATTCCCAGAGCGTCTCCATAGTGATCAAGGCCGTGACTTTGAGTCTCTGATCATTAAGGAGCTTTGCACCTTAGTAGGTATAAAGAAAACCAGGACGAGTCCGTACCATCCCCGAGGGAATCCAGTGGAGCGGTTTAACCGCACATTGCTGAGCATGCTGGGTACTCTAAAGGAAAAGGAGAAGAAAAAGTGGCGTGAGTATGTGAAGCCACTCGCTCATGCATATAACTGCACGAGGAACGACGTAACTGGTTTCTCACCCTACGAGCTTATGTTTGGGCGACAGCCTAGACTACCCATTGACATTGCTTTCGGGTTACCAGTCAGAGACAGCTCAGTCACTTCACACTCCCAATATGTGAAAAACTTGAAGTCTTACTTGACAGCAAGCTACCAACTAGCTATGTCAAATGCAAAGAAAGTAGCTGACAAGAACAAGCGAAGGTTTGACATGCGGGTGAGAGAGGCAAGTCTGGAGATAGGAGATAGAGTTCTGGTGCGTAATCTCCGCCTCCGCAGTAAGCATAAACTCGCTGACCGGTGGGAGTCCACTGTTTATGTGGTACAGCAGAGAGCAGGAGACTTACCTGTCTATACAGTATGCCCTGAAGGTCAGGATGGTCCAACACGCACACTGCACCGGGATCTACTACTTCCATGCGGATTCCTCTCTGAAGTAGAGGAAGAGTCTGAAGAAACCAGACCCATTATTAAGCCCAGAACAAGACGAACCCCCATCCAACCCGATGAAAGACCGCTGGACTCAGAAGAGGAAGATGACAGTCCGTTATTTTATCCAGTTGAAATGGTTGAGACAGAGGCAAGGGTCCGTGAGCCTGTCAGTATGACTTTGCCTGAGAGGGAAATGGCAACTGAAAATAAAACAAGTCCTCAAACAAAATCTTCACCTGATCTGGAAAGTGTATCTGAAAAGGAAGCAGGAAACTTACCTGTGAACTTACCTGAACCTTCACCAGCAGACGTGTCGAACTCACCTGTGGAAAAAGGAAGTACAAATCTGACTGGAAACTTACCTGATTTAACTCTAAACAACTCTGAACCTGTGGAAAACAACCCAATGGAACAGGAACCTGAAAACAACCCCTGTGCTGAAACAGAAAAACACGTTGATTGGATGGAGACACAGAACGATGTAACTGAACTTCAAAGCTCAACTCATACATCCTTATCAGAAATGGGAAGGGATGAACAACTAATTGAGAGAGAGCAGGAACAGTTAACCACTTCCAACAGTTCTCATGAGCAGACTATTGTTGGAGCAGAAGGTACTCCTTTGCCAAGTTCATGTGACTTAGCGGATGCTCCTCAGACAGATCTTAACCAGCCAGCTATCGCTGATGACCATGTTTCTGTAGAAAACACAGATGGTGCCATTAGTGATCAAAGTATGGACACTGTACGTAGATCTGAGCGTTCAAAGAGACCACCTCGAAAGTTCACTTACCCAGAACTTGGAAATCCCTTGATTTCCTTTGCTCAGACTTTACTGGAAGGATTTAATAGAGTTTTAGTTGAAACATTTGAAAGTAATAATTCTTTTGAAAGGAAGAACATGAAGGGACTCATGTCAATTTAGAGGGGGAGGGTGTAACCCAGTGAAAGAAAACAGGTTAAAAGTAATGATTGTTGATCTAGATGTACTATTTCTATGCTGAGAAAGCGAGAGATGACAGGCCAGTCAGAACACAGAGTTCAGCAAGTCCGCCTCTGCCTGGGCGTGATTGACAGATCATGACCTACCAGCATGAGCGGATGTGTGCGGAAGAGAGGAGACGTACTCATAGCGAACGGAGCACTATCAAGAGAAGAGAAGTGAATTAGCAAGTTAAGTTCGTAGTTGCTAAAACGTATAGTTTATGCACGCCAGTGATTCAACATAGAAGAGACTATCCAGGGACGGCCCGGAGTGGGAAAGTCCCGTTTTTTCCTCAGTCGATCTCGGTAAGCGTTGTGCTAATGTTGCTAACCATGTGTGCTGTGTCAAGTAGCATGCCTGCTATTGAGTTGGTCGATGCTAGCGGCCTAGCGGCTAATAGCAAGCAAAATCGCAATGTTAATGCTGCTAATTAGTCAACTTAACAGTATTATATGAGAAGGAAGTATTGAAATACCTTAACATGTTCATTTTGTTGTGTTATTCTTTAAAGATGTGAATGGTTAAACATTTTAATGTGAGAGATGTCAGTTATGTAAATGCACTTGTATTTTCACTTGAGAGTGGGCATTGCAAATGTCAGCAGAGCCATATGTGACAGATATACGGCTCATAATCTTTACAGTAGAATACAGTAATGTATGCTGATTATATGATATTACTGTGAAATGATTCATATTGATTGAGATTTAAAGTTATTGAACTGAACCGAAGTGTAATGAAAGGCCTAAAATGTAATAATTAAGTATTATATTGTATGTCATGCTTAGTGTTACATTTTTGTTATGCTTTGGAGTGATAGTTGTACAACGAATATATTAGGTTAAATGTTAAATTCCTGTTTGTAAAACAAAACAGGTCAGGTCTTATGGATGGAGTGAGAGCTTCTTCAGGAGATTCATTCCAATTGATGGCGAGCTTCCCAGCGTGATTCTGAACCGATTCATCAAATACTCCATCTGGTGGTAGGGTGGTGCCAGCCGCAGGACTGTCACACATTCACCTACATTTGCTCATATCCCAGGAACATTGATAAGAACACTGGACACTTGAATGATAAGGAATCTTCAGACAGTGGATTTGAAAGACACTTTACTGTGATAGTTATCACAGCACAGACAGACTTTACTGACTTTTTGACTGACCAGATTTATTATTTTAAAGGGCCCATTTTTATTTCATTGTCATTTATGTGTTATTCATGGTGTGTGAATTATCACCTGAAAGTTCATTTCACTAAACATTCAGTTGAAACCTACCTTGTCGTCTGTGTACTTTCCTGTATGGTTATTGTAGTCTCTTCCCTTAGCTCCTTATGAACCTAGAGTACTAGTGTATTAACCAGGAGTGGGTTACACAAGCAGTGTTAATTTCTTTAATTTAAACTATAATGAACTGTCAACAAGCTTTTTTCCATGACTAAGACGAGCTGATGACGAGCTAAAAATATATCTTTCATAATTAAAACTATGATGAAGTAGATTGTTCTCACTACCACTCGGCGAAATTGTTGATTTCCTCCTGATATTATGTCTCATCACTGTTTGTAATGAAGTCCATTTGCAGTTAGTTGTACTTGAGCCCGGAGTCCAAAGTTTTGGATGTTCATGGATGTGAATGTATTGACTGCTGAGCTGAAGTCAACAAACAGCATCCTGAAATCTCTTTTGTTATTTTCAATCTGTGTGAAGACTGAGTGGATGGCAGTGTATGTGGCATCCTCTGCCGATCTGTTGGTTCTGAAAGTGTACAATATTTATTGTGCTTTGGAGCCAGTTTCTCAAAGCACTCCATCAGGATGGAGGTGAGTCAATTCATCATATTAAACCTCAATAAACACATTTTCAATGGTGTACCCACAAAGCCTTTTAAGGCAAGTCTTGCCACTCGTCAGCCATCTTGGCAACCTCAGGGCGATATTTTCCACCAACAAGACCAGGCCCCTGTCTAAATAAATGAATGGGGAGAGAATCCAAAGTGCCGTTATGTGACGCCGTCAGCTCATCCCTCCAGAGCATTTGAACAAATGAGAGTTTAATGTTTGAACAACCTCATCTTTCTTGTTAATTCTGTGCTTTAGCGTGATATTCTCTTCCTCCCTGTTTTTTCCATCCATCTGCAGCTGCACTAAATTGTTTGAAATTGAATCTCAACTGTGTGCTTGTGTCAGTACAACAGCCCAATTGGCTGATATGTTTCCCTGTTTGGCTGTGATAAAGCAGAAGATTGGCTTTTGGCCATAACATTATGGACTCCTCTGCTCAAAACGCTGGAAGCAGTTTGTCCCCTTTTATTATAATGTTTCTGGTACCAAGACAGTTGCTAAATAAGTGATTCAGCAAGAGATCTGATTTGTCAGCCATACAAATAGTATTGGAGTCTAAAGTATTTGATAATAAATGTACTTAAGCATCAAAATATAGGTAAAAGTGAAATCTACATCCAGATGTATGTCTATACTTTATGCTATGGGTTGATCATCAGGCTTGCTGATTATTGGATCCAATTTCAACATGCTGTTAATGTTAATTATACAACTGTAAGCAAAGAAAATACAGTGACAAAGCTGAGGGGAACAACAGAAAGGAGAGAAGAGCAGCCGTTTGATGGCAGGGTTGTTTCCCTGTCTGATGGGGTAGCTGGAGTTCTTTAGATGTTGTTAACCCCCTGAGTCAGAGGTCAAAGTATCCATCTGGGAGAGAATCAATGGAGCACGGGAAAGAGAAAGAATAGAAAAAACAAGGTGATGAAAAAAAGATGCAGCACTGTGACGGGGAGGTTCAGAGAAGGAGAGTGGCTCAGGAAAACAATTTAAAGTTTGATCAAGCATCAGATGAAGTTAGTAAACTTGGTTTATTGGGAATGGCTAAAAGAACGCGCCTGCAAATGTTATTTCTTCATAACTTGGAAATATATACAGCACAATATCAAACAGAATGAGGGGACGGAGAGAGTTTGGCATCAGCAGTGGACGAACACAGCATGCAGTGTTGGATTATTTTCACATCTTACTTGGTGATTGAGGAATTATTCCTGGAAAGTTTTATCTCGTTCATGTTGATTTCGAAGTGTGAGGTGTGTTTTACAATGAGCTAAAATGGGATTAAGCTCGTCTTAGTTGGGTAAAAGAGACAAACTTGACTTTTTTTCTGTATAGTAAGGAAAAAAGCTGCAAAACATTTCCTTTCTAAACATTTTTTTTTAGTTTATTTAGTTTACTTATTAGACTAAGAAGCAAACCTTTCACATCTCCCAGCTCATACTATGTGGCCACAGACTATTGCCTCTTGCAGTACAAAGTAGTATACAAGACAGACTGGGCTGGGGTTAGCAAGCAACTTTAGGAGACATCCCTGCAACACTGTTGTTTCCTCAATTTCTGTTGAGAATGTTAATTCACCGTTTTGAATGATTTGAACCAATATTCTGTCCATATTTTGCAAACTATACCTATAATCTCCAAATAAGTGGCGAGTTAACAGTCTATGGCACCACAATTATTAAAAGACATCCGTGGAGTGCAGAGATGTTAAGGTAAATCATGAGGAATATTGCTTCACCTATCTTTGGGGAGAAAACACGGGATATATAAAGAAACTCATCAACAGTTTCTCTGATGTTCACTGAGGGACCAACAGTGAGAAACAGCCTGGAGGATCAGTTCACCGGTTATATTTCTGAAACATCAAAATGTAGCGTATACAGGAAACCATGGGAAGGGAGAACTCGAACATACTATTTCTCAAGATGTGCTGTGCTTTGCTTCCACCTCCTTTAGCTTGAGGCACTGCATCAGAAATTCTCAGCACCGAGGACGAAGGTATTGCATGGGTTTGTGTGTGAGAGAGACGGCGAAAATAATTTCATAGTCTCATTCAAACCCACACACCAGCTTCGTTCCACTCCACTTCACTTGTTTTGTATCCGCGGTATATTGAATGAATCATGAATCTAGAGATGGAGAACGGGTGGAACTGTCCAGGTTAGAAAATGAACTCTTGGTGAACTTGTGGAGGCCAAAATATATGTGTATGACTTTCAAAGAGAAAAAAGGGACACACCCTAATTTTGAACCTAATGAAAACCACCCACGCACCCAGGATAAAACCACGGGCATGTTCAAATTTGCTCGTTTCATACGTACCATAATGACATTTCTTCTACAATACATGTCACGTCATACTCGCATTACATGTACATGCACAGATCCTCGTGTTGGGAGGTGGAGGCAATGGCGGCACTGCCACTCCACAGACCACTATGGGTCTGCCGAGTGGTCTTATGCCTAAACCTCACCAGACCACAAGCACAGCAATTGTCACAACGAAAAATCCAAGCAACGCCTAAAGAAAAGCAAAGTTTCTCCACATTTAACAAGCATGTGATTCAGCGTGGCGTTTAATTCAGCTGCATACTGCTGTAAAATGCGCTGATAAACCTGTCTGATGTGCATGTTACTGTTCACCTGCTCATTAGATGGTAAAAGTGGGACAGACTGGACGAGATAAGAGTCATGTGAAATGGAATGACAGTTATGAAAATTGTTCTGTCAACAGGAATAGAAACATGGGTCTTTATCTCACAGGCTGGGAATGAAATTCAGGTTGGCTTGTTGAACTGAGTGAAATTGCAGAGCTTTCAGGATGATCAGATAATTGATATGAAAGAAAGAAAACCCTGCATACAAGAGACAATTAACCTCAAATTCTGTGCCAAGTCACTTTTTCTTTAATGAAAGAATGCTAAAATGATGAGATACAATGCCTTGTAAATCGTCCATGTTTGCGGTGGTTCTTCGTGGTTCAGTGCAGACATTTTTACCGTAGCTGTATGTGCATGCAACGCTACAATGCAGGTGTTGTAAGATAAATATAAAGTCTGTTCAGTTTCAGTTTAAAATAGATGATTTAGGTTTTGGGTTAAACATGCTTGTTTTAAACCTCTCTGGCTGTCTCCAGACCTCAGCATCAAAACTGATAAATGATGATGTGGCGTTCAGAAAAATACACCATGAAACCTCAAACTGGCTCCACGTAAACAATGTAAAAGCTTGTCAGGCAACAAGTGAAATCCCCTCCCAGTACAGTCACACCCTTTTAATGAAATTCATTTGGCGAGACAGTTAAAGTGATGAGCAGATCAGTGCTGCCTCCAACACATCCCCTTTGCTTGTAAATAATGAAGCTGTGGGGTCTCGGCCTTTTCTTTCACCGCGTTTTGCCTCCAGTCACACTGAGAAGAAAGAAGAGAAAGGAGTGATTGGATTGCAGGGAAGAGAGAATATTACAGAGGCATATCTAAGCCTTATGTCAAGGCCTCACCACCTGTCACATAATCAGTTTCCTAGCTGCTGGCGAGGATTTTTCAGCTTCCCCTTCTGTCCGTCCTCAATCGATTTCGACCTTTTCCTGTCTAGGTCTATCTCCTCTTTCTCCTCCCTTTGTTGCCCTATTATTTTACCGGCGGCCATATTGTATTTGTCTGGAAAGAAAGAGGTGTGTTGGGCGTCAAATAATGTATCACTTCCCACGAGTGCCGGCTGTTCTGGTACTTTGTCTGCTACACTACAGTAAGTCGAACGTGAGGCGAATGAGGGATACCAGGCCGAGGAACTTTGAAAGTCTGACCAAAGACGACGTTTATATTCAGGATCTAATTTGAATTTACAAACATACTTTTAGTGTGAATCCAGGCGTGAACTTGAGATGCATTGTTAATATAATGCCAGGCACATCCAAAAAAACCCAACAACAACAACAACGCTGTGAACAACAGACTTGACAACACGGACAACTCCGGCATCACAGACGATCAAACTGCCACCAAAACCTCTCCATGGACAGAGAGCATTAATAAACAAATTCAGAGCAGCTGTGCTGGCAGGTGGCAGGTGACACAGTCAATCACATGAAGAGGCAAGGGCGAAAAAGCTCTCGAGCTTATTGAATAAACACAGTACACACAAAGACAAGAAACACAAAGAGCCAGGGGCAGGAGTGAAGTGTGAAGGCAGATGGTGCCGGCATCGCCATGACATTCATGCAGGAATTCCATCTGCCAGAGGGAGGTTTTGGTTGCCTGGAGGAGGTGAGTTGATAGCAGTCCTACCTGGGCTTTTTCTTTCCTTTTGACGCTGTGAAGATATTTTTTGAAGAGGAGTTGACAGCCAATCACATGCTCAGCAAACTGGATGATAAATTGCTGGTCATTCATGGAAAAGAGAGGCAGGGGCAGAAAGCCAGACTGTGATAAATATGCAAAGACGTTTTGGTTATCAACCGCCAGAATTTGGCAAGAATTTGAAATGATGCAGATCACTAGCTCCACCTGGATGTTGCTGGACTGTGACCAGAAGAATGCCGTCATCCTATTTTTGATATTGAAAAGTGGAGTAGACACAACCATCTACATTTATCCAGTCCTCTTGGATTTACAGAACTTCTAAACTTGGGTTTCTGTTCATTATTCCAACCTCTTGTCAATTCAAGGGTGGTCAAGAGAGCTCGTGAATGCAAAAGCAATTACTGGAATCACACAATATGTCTATCCACTATAAAACTTTCATGACTACATAAAAATGAAATACTTTAGTCATTATTTTACAATCTGCTGATTTTCATTGAGACATCAACCTACCCTGCAACAGCAAGTATTTCGACCACTTGAGGGCAGCTTGAACAACATTAACAACACCATCACCTTTTGTAGAAACCATTTGTTCATAGGGGAGCAACACCATCATTGATTTAAAAGACTATTTTTTGTTTTGAATGCATATTCAAACTGAACTGAACTGAAACTAAACATATTTTTGCATCCACATTTCGTCTCTACCAGCCAAGGGAAATACAGTATTTGGCCCTTCACCTGCTAAATGCTCCACTATGTTTAGGAAAAACCTGAGCAGGTAGTTTACAGCGGGGTTTTAAAACTTTCTCAAGTCGCAAAAATGGTGTGAGTGAAATAAAACAGTCAAGCTCATCATGAAGGAGTACACTTTAATGGTTGCATCATACTACAAAAGGTGTCGCCCTCCATGTATGACAATGTGAAGGAAAAAGTGATCGGAGGTCTGAGACCGATTAAATGGCCTTAAGGATAGATTGCAGATTTGCTCCACGGCAACACAGAGCCACGTGACCATCACATCACACTACATTAAGTGTGCTCTCTTAACATCTGCAATTACAAAATTAGTCACTAGATGGCAGGTGCCCTCTATGACTTCTCTTCTTTTGTTTACAGTTAGTTTCCAATTGACTGGTGAAACATATTGTTACATTTACAATGTTAAATCAAATCGAATCGAGGATTTTGAGAATCGTGACACCCCTACTCTGTATGATCTGCCTGGTTTTACTTTTTGCCGGGTCAATACTGTTAAGAAATACATGAAATTCAGGGGGAATGTTTTCGGTAAAATTATTCTGATATGTGTCGGCCCAGACCCTTTAGCTACCCTAGATAATTAAATGTGAAATGCAAAATGTCTATCAAGTATGAGTGAAGAAAACATAGTTTCAACTGCTGATGTTGAGTGCAGCTGTCTGTACAGCTTTGAGCTGAGCTCTGCACTCTGCCGCTGCACTTCTGCTGTCCAAGGTGCTGAACTGGAGGCAGGAGAGAGTCGCTCCCTGGCATGTTTTAAAAACATGATACATCCCCAGGCATGTAGGACACACAGCAATAGACAGTGGTTGCTTTCTACTCACTAGCCACGGACTGAATGAGCTGCAACAATCTTTTTTTCTTTTAGATCAGCTCAGTTCAGTATGTCAGTATTTAATGCTCTCTTTGACAACTCCTTCACACACCTGCTTAATCACCGTGAACAAATAGAAAGCTTTATAGTTTTATATGGTCTTAGATTAAATCAACTCATAACATTGAACATTGCACACTTCATACCTGGCTGACAGAACGAAATGAGGTAATTTCACCTACACTTACTAAATTTCTCATGCTTTGATTTGTGAAGTTGAGTGGGCTGGTTAATTTAGCATGTTATCTGCATAATAGCCATTATTGTTTAATCATTTGTTAGTTTGAGAAACTAAAAAAACAAAAACAATTTCACACCAGAAAAGTTCATTCTACTTCTATTCTATTACATTTCTTGGGGTTTCTACAGTTAGAATCCAGTAGATGAAATGGTAATGCAGCTGGATACTCCGTTGTTGTGCTTTTAGGTACTCTGCATTTGTGAAGATGACATGCACACATGCGTACAGACACACTAATCAAAAACGAGAATAGCAGTAGAGTCATGAATAATGTATACAAATGTGCAGTTTGTATGTTAAAGAAGCTCTTTAGATGTCGTCTGTGGGATCTGTTGTCAGTGGAGTTTTGACTGCAACATCAAACTACATTTACTGGGAGTTCAGCCTCACATCATCGGCACCAGGGACTTAAACAGATCTATTCGTCAAATCTATTTCAACATGTGCTTTGTTTTGTTTTTTTCTCCGAAGGGAAAGGGCTGTATTTTTTGTAAATGATGGCCTCTTTAGGACAGTTATCGTTCTGAGACTTGGTACATAGACGTCAGATGAAAAATATTCTACACGCCATTGCAGCATGATATTTAAACACACAGTATGGAATTTCTGCTGCTAAGAGTCTCTCATTCATATCAGTGCAAACCAGATGCAGTTTGATGACATCTTAAAAGCAGCACGGTAGCATGGGAATTTGTGTCTTCACTGTTAAACCATCACCAATACCGATGAGAACGTATCTGATATGTTAATGAATGAGGTAAAGTTTTATGACGTTTGGTCATCTTCGCTGGCTCCCTTCATCACTCTGTTGTATCATCTGATGTTTCCCTCAGGCTGACAAGACTAAATTACAACGCGCTATTAGCTTGATCAAAATGACAGTTTCCTGTGGGTTTGCAGAGCTGAACTGTGCTGTTATTAAATCTGGTTACATGCACTTTTACTCAGCCTTCTTGATGTTTTCTGAATAATTCATGAGCCACCCCAAAGTTGTCAAACATTTACAGACTGATAGATTGTAAATGTTTGTTGCTACTGTACAGTGTGTGCTTGGAGGAGTGATGTACCATTATTTTATGCTATCTGAATTTTCAAGTGTTATGTCAAATACGTTGCTGTGCCTCGAAAACTGAAATGCCCTCTCCTTAAGGAAACCCGACGAGCCTCAAGAATAAAGACATACAAACAACATTCCAGTGTTATATTGTGTGTGGACTGTTGCATAATTCAGACAAAACTGGAACGGTTGTTACATGCAAATGTGTGTTGTGCTCCTCCAGCTGTAACGTATCGTGGAGACCTAAATTCAAATGTAAATGCAGAGCAAGCACAGCAAAACACTGCCGAATTTGTGCAGCACCGAACCCATCCATCTTCATGTCCTCTCCTTGTCACTGAGAGTGAGGACAGTTATCCTGCAGGGAATTCTAACATCACATTCGAACAGAGTCCACATGCAGCCCAAGTGGGTCAGTGAGTCCAGAACTGTCTCTCAGCAGAGACCGAGACAGAAGAGGTCAGGACAACTCAGACCTTGGGAGTCATACAATATGTCAGGGCTGCTGTGCATTGGACTACTTGTTTTTTTTTTTCCTGCTCTCTGCTGTGTTGCAGGATGACAGACTTACAGATGATCAGCATTTTGGACTATAACAAGAAACTTTGGCAGGTGTTCCTGAGCTACATGGCATGCCCCTGCACAGTCTTTGATGTATTCTATCCACAGCTTAGTCTTACTTACCAGATGTAGACTGTTCGTATAAAGCCTGTCATTGGGTGCCTTTTCCTACACTAACCACTTTCTACGTGAACTGTTTTCTAAATCTCCATTTGCTACATAAAACAACAACAATAACTTAAAGGCTAGCAACCTACACTCTGAAATTGGCACATTACTCTTATGCCAATAAGAATAACGCTAACGATACAGATGTAAGGATGTAGCCGTTTTTTAATGCCAGGGCCTGCCTGAGCCGACTGTGATTGGTGGAAAGACATAGGTCTGGCTATGCAAGACTATTCACAGTTTAAATGCACAATATTTCTTCACTGATAAAAACACAAAACACCGTTGCTGATGAAAATCTATCCCTGTGAATCATGGACAACGCATTGTATTAAAGGTTTTATTCTGACTTTCAGGCTATTCAGGTTTAGTCACTTTCGCCAACTTCCTTCCTCACCCTGAGACTCTCTGAGGTAAAGGTGACAGGCCACCAAATGAACCGTACCATTACCTAAAAAGAAATTGCGGATTTCAACAAAATGTACAAGAACGAGCTAGAGCTTGTAAGACATTTTCATTTAGAATTTTGACGTATCATTACGCGTCCATCAGTGTATCTACAAGGAACACTGATCCAGATTCCTGCAGTAAATTTCAGATTAAAGCCCCTTCTGAGACACTATGACTCAGAGGGATAGTAACATGAGGTTGTTTCACTTTTTTTTCCCCCATAGGACAACTCTTTTCTAGTGAGATTCACTGGTGAAGTGTCAGTGTTTTGCTCCTCCTGCCTGCATGGATGAAGATCACTGAAAATGTCTTGGTTTAATATAAAAGATTTGCAGATATATTAGAGGCTTTACATGTGATTAAACAGGCCGAGGTTCCAAAGGTGAGCTTCAGTTCTTGATGTTCTTGAGAAAGAAGCTGAGAGTCAAGCTCAAAGTGTTAAAAAATTATGTCCATCTTTAATTCTTGTAATAACCTTCAAACCTTTCACCACCTCTACTAGGAGAGAACAGTTCCATCTGGCTGACTAGCTTGCAGCAAAAAAATAATTGGAACTTTCGAATTAACATTTTGGCAGCCTACGCACTGTGAAGACTCTGTACTAACTTTAAGTATGTCATTAAAAAAACATTATGTCCTACACTGACTTACCACTGGTATATGCTCCAGACTGATTGTACTTGTATTTTCAGCCTTCTATTTGACAATAATAATAATTCGGTCTGGAACACTCTCGTCATAGGTTAAACCATTTATTGCAACAGATGGAAAACAGTTACACTTGGTGCTTCTGGCTCCACTCTTACTCCCTGAATTGAACGAGCACTACGCTCAGACAAAACAGAGATAGCGATGCAGAAAGAAGAATGAGCCCTGAGCAAGACAATGAATGCGGTTTTATCTTGACCTTGAGGACTGATAGGACTCCGCTTAAAAAGGTTGAGGCAGCGTGAGGCAGCATTTGAGTAGGAGCAGTTATGAGTGAGGAGGGAGGCTTAATCAAGCGGACCGCCTTGAGGTGAGAATGGCTGTGATTGGTGTGTGACTGATCGGCAGACAGGCTGTCGGCTGATTACAGCCGAGGCGCATTACCGTGTCCTTCATGAGGCAACACTAAGCTTCACAAATCTAAGTGTTTGATGTATATGGCTTTGGGTCAATGTCCTCGTCCCTAATGGACAGAAAGTCTTTTGACCCAGGTCAAGTGTGTTCTCCACATTGGGTATCAAATGAACCCAGCAATGATGGATGATAAAATTGATGAAGTAATTCCCGCTTGGATGCTCTAACAATGGCAGATCTGCTACGGACAGTCGCCTTGTTGCTGCCGACTGTAACCATGATGCCATCTGTAATCATCGACAAAAAGCAGAAAAAGCTCATCCACATGGGCCCACTTGAATTATTTATGGGTTACAAATCATTTGGTTAGTCATTACTGAATATTTGATGACACAAGTTAGCTGAGTTAAAAGGCCTTTTACCAAGATATTCAGAGTAAACTGAAGCTACTGCTCTGATTTACAAATAGTTTGGAAATATGTATAAATAATAAATGGCAATGTAAATGATTAATGGTATGAATTATGTCATCCATATGTCATGTTATGCAGTCATGATATGAACAGACACATTACTGGCCTAAATCTAACCAAAATAATAAAGAGTGGAATAGTCTGGTTATGCATTATCAAAATAAACATTATATTTAACATACTTTTTTCACTGATGGTTATATACCAGACTTACTGGGAGACTTTTGCTGTCAAATTGTTGTAACTGATTAACAATACAGGCTCCTTGGAAGACACCTATATGCACTTCAATTGACCTTGATTTAATCCAGACTCTTCAAAACCCTCCTGAGACACCAACCGGCTCTGTGTGAGGCTCATTAAGCTCTGCTAATTATTAACACAGCTTGAGTTCTGTCTTCATACACATTTTTCCTTTTCTCTACAACCACTAGATGGCAGGGCAGGCCAAGCTATAGACGGACACCAAACAGCAGCTCCAGAGAGTCAAGCACTTACACAGTTTCTGTTGGCTGCTGCCGAGCAGCCTCGCTTAGACGCATCATTTCCTCGGGATTGCTCTCCTTCGAGGTCAAGATATTTCCCCCGTGGATACCGGCCCTCATCAGGGTTATATCGTTGTATCAGAGGTAGCAGCAAGTTGTTGGCTGATGAAATCATTCTGTGTTCAGCGCCTGTATAACATGAGGAATAAGACTTCTTATATATGTTTCCGGCTGGTGCTTGGGACCCTGAATTGACAGCAGGATGGGAGCAACACAGACTCTGAGTGCAGTGGGTGTGAGATATCTGCACTTATCTGTTCTGCTTTCTACGGAGCACTGACAATTATATTGCAAAGATGTTTTTGTGACTCGTCAATCACCTTCCCTGCAATACTGACAATTTTGGAGAGGTTGTTTTTGCTCTTTGCACTGAAGTTGCCTCTTCACATTTGGTCCAAATGCACCTTAAGACTCTCCACTATTTATTCTTCTTTTAAAGTGGCTCAGCTTTGCATTCTGACAGTCAGTTATGCCTCTGGGAATTGCACTTTACTTAATAGGTAAGTAGTTACTGCTAACTACTAGACTGCTATGTTCACACAGTGGATGTTGGTGGAGAAGTAGCGCTACGTTAGCTAATGATATCCGTAACTTCCCAAGCCAGGACTCAGGGCTGAATTTAGTTTTGTATGAAGATCAAAGATAAAGATTCTTTATTGCAGTTGCAACTTGTGCGTGGGTGAGGGAGTGAGTATGGTAAGTTACTAAAGATTACTTTCTAGGTAGCATTAGTGGGACTGCAAAGCCTCACGCTGTGGAGTAAAGTAACCAACCTTTAACTCCCCTGGATCTACACCATCTTTTTTTGTTGTTTGTTTGTTTCACATTATCTTCGAATGAACAAACCAAAGCTTTAAATTACAAAATTAAGAATATATAGATCCACTTTCTTCCTTAAGCAGCGCGACAACATGAAGTCAACCCTTCCTCCAAACCACCAACAAGTGATGATTGAGTTTGTGGGTTAATCTAAGCCCATTTGATGCACAAGGAGATTCTGAAGAAGGCCGCGGTGGAGCAACTTCCTCAGGATCAGGCTGGGCATATTGCAAAGGCAGAGAAAAGCCACTTGAATAAAATCCTTAAACTACAGCTGGAATACAGAAGTTCAGGTATTAGAGAGGTTGCCGTTTGCAGACATCCTATGGAATGACCAATAATGTGATTTTAGATCCTTGGCCAGGTTTGATTTGGACAACATCCTCATAATGAAGATTGAGGGCTTGGATCGTCTGGTTAATGGGACAGGGCTCGGTAAGACACTTTGCACTAAATTGTGCTTCTGCTATGTTGTCATAATTGTGCAGGTATTGGTAATTATGTGGAGAATGTCTTAAAATATCCATCCAGTGATTCTGAATGTGTCACTTGCAGATCTGTCATTCAACAGCATAGAGAAAGTTGGCAGATTCATCTTCCTGTACACTCCTGGTGATGTAGAATTTACTGTCTTGTGGAGGGGATTGTAACATATTTCGAATACGTGTTCAGTATGCAATTTCATCACGGACGCTACCTGGCCTTATCACTGTCACATCAACAAATGACTACCTGTAGTCACAGGTGGCTTGTAAGTTGAGAGACTTCCCCTTTCTGTTCATGTAATCCATGGAATTTGTGGATGGCTGCTGTATTTCCATGTGTCCCATCCAAGGCACTGAGGGATGCCGTGGGCTTGGTTAAAACCTGCTGTCAGTTCTTCTACTTTGGACGCCGTGAAAGGTAACTGTATATACACACAGGGCCCAAGTGGACTGTAATTGCCTCATACACCTGACCTACTATTTCAAACACCATCTGTCGAGAGAGTCCAAAGAAATTTACAGTCTTCTGTAATCTCTCCTCTTCTGCTTAATAGTAAAGTGTGCAGGCAAGTTTTTAGACAACACTGACAGTCGACCTCATTAAAGTTGTCTGTCCTTCAATATATACAACAGCTTGCCCTCGACATGCGTAAATTTTCTCGTCATTCTTCAACAACTACCAATTCAATCTCAAAATTGACCCACCAGCTCCGGGTCCAGCCAAAGCTTTTCCAAAACTGACGACATTGCTGGGCACATTTTGTGTTGGAGGAGGACGTAGCAATAATGCCTACCTTCATAGAGCATTCTGACACCTCTGTGCCTCTGTGTAGTGGGAGAGTAGATCTACATATATACTTTAACATGTAATAAGTCCTGCTAGGAAGGTTAAATGCAGACCAATTTTGGTTATGTCTGCCATGTCTGAAAATTGCTCTTTGGATATATCCACATACCTCTGAGTTGTGATAGGGTCATTACAGCAGCAACCAGGTAGTGCGACTTCCTCGCTCACTTTCCTCCACAAAAATATGATAAACCAATAAACGCCTATAAAGATTGCCCTCTGATGGTTCAGAGTCACACTCACATTATTCAGGATATAATGACAGATGTGACATTCAGTGTGTTCACTGACAGAATGTCAAATACATAGATCTGATAGATAGTTCTGACGATGTCTTTGAAACATTCATTCATTCAGAAGAGCAAGGACAACTTTCATCACCATGACTCATACAGAGAGAGAGAGAGAGAGAGAGAGAGAGAGAGAGAGAGAGAGAGAGACACACACTGGACCTTTGTGGAGCTTTAATGGTAACAGATGATCATCAGTCTGAATGATTTAATCTGTTCATTAATGTCTCGTTAATGTCTCATTAACATGTGTGACAGGATCTTTCTGTGTGTTGTTGTATTTATTGTGTTATGATGAAGTGAGGTTTTGTGGTTTTTCCTCTTCATCATGCTCATTTATATTTCTCAAAGTTGTCGGGCTGCCATGTTTCCTCCTGTTCTGTGAGCTTGGCATATTCTGTAGACAAATATGTGTAAATATGTATTAAAGAGAACCATTTGGATGATAGTGTTATCTTGGGAAAAGCACAGATACTAATTTCAGTGATTAAATCATTTTAATTACTGTAGCTCCTGGATAATACTCTGGTGCAGTCATCCATCAAGCACAGTGAACTTTCCACAGAAACTAAATTCGGTGTGGCCGTTACACAGAGCGGTTCTGCTTCTGGAACATAAACGTGTTTATTTGTGATCCATTTGGAGCTTTTAACAACATTTAGCTTGGGTTTTGTTGTAAAGGGCGGTCTCAGTGGAGCGGTTTCATTTGATGGTGGATTGATACAACAGAGAAGTAAATAATTAAATGTGCCAGTGTTTCTCAGCCACTAAGCTGATATTCTGTGTGCACACTCTATAAGATATATAAGCAGGTGAACTGTAGATATCCTGGCAGTGAAAACATGTTCTGTTTGTTCTGACACATGCAGGCTGCAGATTCAGAAGCAGTAATCATGACAGGAGAGACAGACAGTTTCAATGTGAAGCCGTCAGTCAAAGCAGCCACATTATGTCTGCTGCTGTGAATCAGATCGAGCACACAGGACGCTGTGTAGGTGAAGAGTCATGGCAGCAGGATACAAACACTGGAGAAAGGAATACATATTGGTATTTACAGCACAAAAAAACGACTACACTACAAATGCTAAATGTCACAAATCTCTCAAATCTCAAAACTCACTATTGCTAATGCTAATGCTGTCGCTCTTTAGCCACCGTCACTCCCACAACTTCCTTCCTCCCTCTTCCTCAGCAACCAAATGACATGCACTGTCATATAATTGTTTGATTCTTCGATGTGGTGCATTTTTCCACCAGAAGTGGGGTAGCCATGTTTTTTTTTTGCTTTCAAGCACTTTCTGCACACTTTCTGCTTGCGAGCACTTTCCTAAAAATAGCCTGTTTTTACCATTTCTTCCTGCACCAAACGCACACCAAATGGTCACAATATTAAGGAAAAAGAATAGCGTAAATTATTTATCAGGAGACTGGTTTTACTTGGCCTATCAACACAATTTAAAAACTGATATATAGTCTGAAGTTCGCACTTTCAACACCCTTTGAAACAGAGACTCACCGAGGCTTCTTCTTGCTGCTATGTCATCTTAAATCGCTCATGTGATTTGGACAGGCCAGCGCCTCCGTCGACTCCAGAGAGTTAAAACCAGTATCGATGATTCTTTTTTTTCCTCCAATCTGGCTTTGCCAGTGTCCAGTGTCTATATGGCTGTAGTGTGGTACAATAATGACAACCCTAACTGCAAGTATGTCTCTTGTAGCTGAGTACACTGAGATTGCACTATGTTTGAGAAGTGAGTGTTTGAAACAAATTAATTATTACTAGTTGTGTCCAACTCCAGGCTATTACCACACCTCAGACTACATGTGGCAAAAACTTTCTACCTGTATGTAGTCCCTCACGTTTTACTTGTTACAGTGTTACCAAAGAGACATACTATACATGTCACTCTATTAAGTCTTATAGAGTTACAGAGTTAAAACTTTGAGGACCACGTGTTCACTTGCTGCCTAATTTATCCCACACACTAACAAGTGCCACGATGAAGAGATAATCAGTGTTAATTACTTAACCTGTCAGTGGTCATAATGTTATGCCTGATTGGTGTAGATCTATCAGATGATGATACCATCAAGTGTCAAATGTCTACTAAAGAAATGACAAAAGTTCAGGTGAAATGACTGCAAAAAGATAAATCTACCTTTGCTATTTGTTTTGTATTTGGTGTTGTATTTTACTGGATGATTCCAGTGGAACTTTCCATGTACTTACTCAGCCTTTAAATGTTTCACGCTTGAGAACAAGGAAATCCTGTTGTCCACTATAGTGTTGTATAATTTGAATAAAATTAAGTTATTTTTTTTTTTCAATGCAACATGTTTCTTACCACCCCGACACTTAATTTATGTACAAAAAAAAAAATAGTAATTAAAAAACATTATTTTTCTGGGTCTCTTAAACAGGATCAAGTATGAAATAATTGGGCAGGAAATAAGACCTTTGTGACATAATATTCTGGAACAAATCATGTTTTACTATTGTATTACTTCAGTGCTTTATATTGTTTCCTTCCCAAAGGAAATACGCCTTGATCATCAGAGCAGCACAGAGAGCACCCCTGAAAGTTCAACTTCTGGTGGTGGTGATGACCCAGATGTGCCACCCCTGACAAGAAGTGACAGCCTATTTGTAGGTTTACATCATCAAAACTAGCAGGACACCAAAATTATACAGAAAATTTAAGTTATGCATAATTTTGGTAATTTTCCATTTTGTTTTTTTTAACAAATCTGTTTGAATCCAGTACAACAATGAACTGATCTGCTAAAAAGTTTTGTGCTTAACCCTAGCCTGATATATCTTATCCCACTGTTGAATAACTTGTATTGTTGTCCAAAGCTATTAAAAACATTGAGATTTGTTGACATGAAGAAAACTTTAAAGAAATATTTTAACACTCCTCTGCTCTAGCCGTTTTGGTAAAAGTAATGCTGAATGTCAAGATCAAGTTTCAAGTGGGTCTCTTAGACAATTTAAGAATTTAATACCTGGTTAAATGTTTATGGTTAAAGTGTCTATTATATTTCATTTTCAGCTGACCAAAGAATACCTGGAGTCAATTTCCAAGGTGTCTGATGGATCAGAACCGTCCATGAGTTTAATTGAAGACAGGTGGGATGAATATATACCGTCAAAACAATCCATACCTGGAAGCAGTTCAGAGGGATCTAATAAGTAAGCAAGGTTCCATTGGTGAAACATAAGAAACCGAACTCACAGAGGACTTCACCCTGGCAATTCAGAAGTGTCGATGGAAACACCTGCATTGTTTCACCCATACACTCAATTCGATTGTTTGGGGAGGGGGGGGTGAAACACATAGTGGACCACTTCCATCGAAGCTCCTTGTCAGCAGAGAAGGGGCACACTTGCACAGATGGACCTGAAGCTTCTGCAGGATGCCATCATCACCACCCTGGCTTTGGTGAATTTAGCCATGTCAACATTAACCCATGAGGAGTGGAAGACCATTGAAAAGGCATGTGAGGTGCTGCACCATTCAAGGACGTCACAGTGGAGAACAGTGGGGAAAGGTATGAAATATATATATAATTCACTTCATTTGGGCATTATAAATAAACACAGATAAATATTCAAATACATACATATATGGTAATTAAATAGATACATGCTTGGTGCTTAAATAAATAGATAAATACATGGTAAAAAGATGGAAAAATTAATTCATGAATGCCTAGTTATTAAAATTGATCTAGACATCTATGAACGTGTGTTCAACAAAATGGGGCAGCTCATCTCGGAGAGGCGCAGCCGTCCGTCTGTACGTGAATGTGCTGCAGTTTGATGAGAACTGCTGCTAATGATTAAATTAGATTATTTTATGGAATTTTTTTATGGCATTTATTGGAAATTAAAATGCCTTCAACTGCATCACATGTTTTAATCTGTGATACCTGTAGACAGTCTTATGAAGCTACAAAGCTGCTCAAAACTACCAAAGTGACCAAATCATATCAATCCGATCTCCCACGCTGGGAGAATGAGTGCCAAGAGAACTATACTGTATGCATCATTCACATTGGTATACAAGAGGGTTTTATTCTTTCTGGTATATTTTACAGGTTTTTGATGATGAGGATGCTGCTACTGTCCAAGAGGCCCTTACTACACATGTCCTCAACATCTTCGTGGTCAGCAAAGCCAGGGATGAAGATCTCCCCAAGCACGCTGGAAAAGCCGTTGAGGGGATAATATGGGCGTTTTGCAGAGTATACAGCATTAGGGCTGCAACTCACAATAATTTTCATTATTGTACAATGTCATTTTTTTTTAATTAATTGTTTTTTGTTGTAAGAAAATGGGGAAAAATGTTTCATCACTGTTTCCCGTAGCCTAAGATTCAACTTAAAATGTCTTCTTTCAATTATCAACAGATTAATTGATAATTGAAAATCCTTTTTAAAAAATCTGTGATGAATTGATTGAATTGAGTTGCAGCTCTATACAGTACATTCAGTTATTTCCCAGTTCAATGGCAGTATGTATGACATGGGTTTTAAGGCAACTTTTTGCATCATTTTATCATGTAGATCAAACAAGAGTTGTCTTTGTATGTACAACATTAATTGTGCAAGTCATGTTAACTTACTTTTGCTAGTAAATTGAAAATGTAACATATCGAAATTTTCAATTGCCCCATTGGAATACACTGAAACAAGCTTTGGACCTGCAGTCCCTCGCTTTGTACTGGAGCAACTGCAAATATTGAAAATCCCACCACTCATTCAGATAAAAGTAGATGGGAAAATAGGGTCCAGGGTGCTAAAAAACATACTTCCCCTTTAAGTCTTGAAATGTTCTTGAAGTTCCTATGTCTTGAAAGTCAGGGGAAAAGGAGCAAATTTAGGTAGTGATTTTGCAAATTTTTGATTGTGAATAAAACATGCATAGGATAACAAAGTTCATCATGTGTTCAAGAGCATTACCCTCTGGGTTAACAGCAAATAACATGTTTAAGTGTAAGAGAATGGACAGAGTTCACAGCATTAAAAAAAATCAGATTCAACATCACTCCAAAACTTTTTAGATATATCATAATAAAAAAACAGATATGAAGCCTTCATTTGTTTTTGTCTCCATGCTTAGCACATTGATGACGCATGCGGCGGTGTGACTCTGTGGTGGCTGGTGTTGCCAGTGTTCTGTCCGTTCAGGACGAATTAATCTGTTTGTTTGGTAATGCCTCACTGCATGTTTGGTATGCAGCTGTTTCTGTCTGAAATAGTTAAGTTTCGTTTTGACCGCAAGTAAAGCAAGTTGCATGCGCAAACGTCTCGTCCAGCATCCTTATTATACACAACAGCCAGATTGGGTGTTTTTCCGCTACATATTAAGGCTGTTCACGGTGTGTTTTAGCCAGTTTTCGCCTGGAAGGCTCGATGGAAATCTGGCACTGTCATGAACAAAGTTAAACTGTGAGAACGCGCCGCTCACAAATGCCAGAATGAACGCGTTCACAATAACATTCATCCCTCACTGTTTCATCAGTCAGTGGACATGTTGCGATGTGATGCGCCTGCTGATAATTCATTTTCATGCAAATTGAGCAACTGCGACCCGAGAACTCCACTGGAAGCCGAGAACGGCCATGGATTTTTCTTTTTTTTATGCACTGTTATCTCCTGATAACGACTTATTATCTGGTTATCTCGATATAACAAAGGTTGGTTTCTCGTGATAATGACTTATTATCTGGTTATTTCGATATAACAAAGATGTTTTTTTCGTGATAACGAATTAATTATTTCGTTAACTCAATATAACAAAGATTGTTTTCTCGTGATAACGAATTAATTATTTCGTTAATGCAAAGGGGGGGGGGATGAGTCAGTCAGTTAGTGTAATGACTGTAAATGACCTTTAATGTGATAATTGTTTATAAGAACATCTTGTTTTCATTTAGTTTACTGATATTTTGAAGCCAGGTTATTATTTCATTAATTACATTAGACGCTAAATGCGGGACTTTTATTTTGAAAGCGTCTCGCTGTGAGCCGAGAACACCTGTGTTCTTGTGAATCGTGTGTGTCTGCGTGTTGGAAGTGTGCCTGCATGTTTTTTGCTGAACGTGATGAAAATGATTTACTTAGCACCTTAGCTGATAAAGGGCACAAGCTCTTACGGTGTGTCCGAAGGTGTGTTCGAGTGCACAAGGTTCCTGTAATAAACTCCTTGGACCATCAGTTAGAGAGTCTGACCATCATCCAGCCGGGGATGCTACAACGACGGCATCAGGCTCACTTAGATTGCGCTGCCGATATAGCTGAAGCCTTGCTAACCGTCTTCTTAGATTACACACATTAATGTGAATATTATTTGTAATAACAAGGCATAATGCTATTACAGCCTGTCAGGTCTTGATTGAAAAGATATGTGACGCGGTGATCGATACGGAAGCCGTTCGTGGCAGCCCTTGTAGGTTAAAATCAGGAGGAAGACAATCACGAGAAAACAATCTTTGTTATATCGAGATAACGACTTAATAAGTCGTTATCATGAGATAACAGTGCATTAAAAAAAATAAAATCCATGGCCGTTCTCGGCTTCCGTACCGAGGAGACCTGCGATAACTACAGAATCATGCTTGACTGCAGTTATACGTATACAAGAAGATTTCCCAACTGAAGGATTAGAAGAAAAGCTTGGACATGTCTCTTTTTTTCAGACTTTTGTGCTGACATCATCACCGTGTGTTTAATTATGAAAATTAACCAGATGTAATGTTGTTGTTTCAGTGTGTGATGTTCTGTCTGCTCTGTGCTGAATTTGGCTGAATTACTGCGCAGTGCTCTGGTATCCGCCAGTAATACAAGCCTTGCGTATCTGCTACGGAAGGGTCCGCACTGCCAGAGCCGAAACAGAGTAGATACGCAATGCAGCAGAGCCAGTGGAAGAACACAATGAAATCCCCACTTCCAGCCGCACTCGCACAATTCTGAAATAAATGCGGCTGAACTCTGGCTTGAGCCCACTTCACCCAGGCGCGAGCCTGCAGCCCCCGCTCCTGCTGACAACAGACCGAGGGAGAAAGAAGACATTCCTTTGCTCAGAACCCATATCAGGCTGTGTCTGAATATGCACGAAGATCGCATTGGAGCAATTTTCATACAATTTCGGATATTTAGCATGATAAAGTAATTTCAATTCAACATAGCCATTTGTCCAGCTGAAGCATAATGAGCATTATGTCATTAATATGAAGTAGGCTTGTTTTGCGGTTAATCAGCCACATGATCCGTTTGAACCCACAAAGGAAAAAAGGATAAATGCGCAGCCTCCGTTTCCTTTCTGATTGTGTCCGTTCGGAGTGGGGGGGTTTCGGAATGGAGGGGTTTCCCCAGTAGCCTTTTCGGAATTGCTGGGTCTTTGAAAAAAAGGGAAACCCCGCCACTACGATGAATTGAAGTATATGTTCGGAACAGCGGGGTTTCGGAAAGGCCGGGTGTAACCCCGGTCTCAAATCCACAGAGTGAGCGGACGCGGTGTCTGGTCCTGACTGCCCCAACCAGACCTGCCGTGCGAGACCCCGGCGCTGCTGCAGAGGAGCTGTGGACTGCGATGACGCAGCATGTGAATCTGCTAAATCTAGTGAGAAAGACGCCAAGTTGGCAACACTGGCCTGCCCTACTCATCTGCTTTTTTCCTCAAAAAACTCTGTTGCAAAATAAATTTCTTTCCACCCTGATTTCCAGTCGCTGATCATTTGGGTCTAAAGAGGAACCCCACCGTAACAATATGTCTGAAACCTTGTGAACTAAATGAGGGATAAGAAATGTTCTCTGTGTTCCGTAGATTGGTCATTGCTCATGGGTGTATTCATTTGGCTTGCAAATGGCATATTGATCCTGCTCAAATATCATCGCAAATATATTAAGCTTACTTAAAAAGATTATTTCTAGAAGCACTGTAGTTTGAATTCAAAATCAGAGGGTTAAATCTGCGTTAAGGGAGAGTAATGGATGTGATGTATATTAGGGATACAGGTTTGTGTAGCTGAAGTGAAACAATATCTAATCATGCTACTTCTGGGTCCAGTATGCTGGCATCAAATTAATTGTTTAAGGGGGCTGGGCTGGCACTTCTGTGTTTAACAAAAAATTGGTTTAGACAAGTCTGATGAACCATCTAACATTCCATGTCTAGTGGATGAGTGGCCAAAGATGGTTTACTCTGCTAAAATCTTGCCTGGGGGGGGGGAGAAAAAAAAAAGCCATCTGTGACTTCCACTTAGGGGATGAAAAAAATAAATTGAGACAGGATAAATAATGATTTGGGATGGAGAGCTTAACAGCAACCATGCTTGATCGCAGATGCAGTACTGCCTAATTTCTTGTCACTTGTTAAATACAAAATCCACATTGGACCATTCAGTGTGTGGTGTTGTGGGCGTGTACTGTTGTGTTTCCACTCAGGCGTTGCCCTTTTTCTCTGCCTCCTCCTTGCCCCTGTGTTGAGGTCCATACCTGTTCCTACTTGCCACTTAGGCCGGGTGATGTAGAGTGCTGCTGGTGCCAGTGTGCTGTGGTCAGTGTTGCCAGATATCACGAGAGAAACAAGCAAGCGGGTCTATGAAAACAAGCCCAAAACAAGCAACTTCTCCTTTAGAGGGAGATTATTACACTTTGCACGCACCCAGAAATATAATTGAATTTATTATTGTTTTTATGTTATGATCCTTTTTTGTTCTAGTTCCAGGACTTCAAAACAATATGACATGCAATACAATAGGAAGAAAAACACTTTAACAACAAGCCCAAAGCCGTGACTACCAATATTTATAAGCGACTTTGCAGAAAAACAAGCCCAAAGTTGCTTATAATAAGCGGACTTGGAAGCTGTGGCTGTGGTGTGCAAGAGCCAGAGTGACTGAGCTATAGACTGCACATGTCAAGACGGCATTCCTTTACAACTTTTAAGATTTACACTGCCCTGTATTTCATGACTTTACAGGATTTCCATACGGAGACACGAACTGGCAAAGGACAGGGGAAACACAGGGATTATACACCAGAAGGAACAGGTTAATGTAATCAGTGCGGGGAAAGGCAGTCATGGTGGAGGGAGACGGGAACTGAAATGAGAGGAAAACAAACTATAACACAGAGGGAAACATGACAGGCAGTGGGGCTGGTAGGTTTCCCTCTTGTCTACGTGTATTCTTCCACTGGCTCTGCTGCGTTGCGTATTTACTCTGTTTCGGCTCAGGCAGTGTGGACCCTTCCGTAGCAGATACGCAAAGCTTCTATTATTGGCAGATAACTGAGCATGGCGCAGTAATTCAGCACAGAGCAGACAGAAAGTCACACACTGAAACAACATTACATCTGATACATTTTTTTAATAAACAGTGTTGATGCCAGCATAAAAGTCTGAAAAAAAGGTACATACTACAAAATAAAACAGTGGAAAACAAACTATAACACAGAGGAAACATGACAGGCAGTGGGGCTGGTAGGTTTCACTCTAGTCTACGTGTATTCTTCCACTGGCTCTGCTGCGTTGCGTATTTACTCTGTTTCGGCTCAGGCAGTGTGGACCCTTCCGTAGCAGATACGCAAAGCTTCCATTATTGGCGGATAACTGAGCATGGCACAGTAATTCAGCACAGAGCAGACAGAAAGTAACACACTGAAACAACATTACATTTAATGAAAAAGTCCAAGCTTTTCTTCTAATGCTTCGGTTGGGAACTTTTCTTGTATACGTATACGTATATAACTGCAGTCAAGCATGATTCTGTAGTTATCGCGGGTCTCCTCGGAACTCCAGCTGTCCTACACTGAAAACAGAGCCCGTGAGGGCTGCCAGACGACGGCGCAAACCGTACCGGACCCACTCTGCAACACACAGGCATCCAGTGGAGTTCTCGGGTCACAGTTGCTCAATTTGCACGAAAATGAATTATCAGCAAGTGCATCACATCGCGACATGTCCACTGAGTGATGAAACAGTAACCTCTTCGGTTCCACCAGATGCGTGTGCGGTCCGGCTGCGCTCTGTCACTGCAGAAGAGCTCATAGTTTCACTGGGGTCCGGGGAGTAATTGGCCGTTTTTGACTACTTTTGATCTTACCTTTATATTTCACCTTAAAACTGTTACCTTGTCTTGTTTGATGTCATTTTGTTTTTTCAGCATATCCTCACGTGTGAATTTAAAGCAACTTTAAATGAACGCATAAAAAAACATAAAATCCAAATTAATAAAAAACCACAGACATGTTCAATGAACCATTTTTATCACTTACAATGCAAATATAAATTGCAATCTCCTAGCAATGTCCCAGAAATGCAGCAACACAGTCTTGTATGAGCAAGCAGTTTTTCTATGCGTGGAGTACTCGATGAGCTGGTCTGACAGGTCAACCCCACCCGTATATTGGTTGTAGGCCATTATTGGTGTGGGACAGGGAATGTCTCTCACAGCTCAGCGTCCACCTCCATCCTTCACCTTTCTCTTTGTGCTGTCTCACCTGAAAAAGCAGGATGGATGGTGGAGCACACAGACACCTCCCTAGTGTCCAACCACTTTACAAAAACAAGTGGACCCTTCTCTGATCCATCTCAGATTTTTTGCTTTACCCCTCTGAGGCGTCCCTTTCTGCCCTCACTGTAGTTGACACTAGGGTTGCCACCTTGGATTTGTGGAAGATGAAGATGGGAGAAAAGTTTGGGGGCTAACAAACTCTGCCTGTGTCCACTATGTATTGCTAGAGATCACCCATCAATTATATGTCATGTATGATGTGGATGAAACAACCTGTAAATGGAACGATGTTTTTTCCTCACTGCAAATTGCTGAGTGTAGGATAGCGCTCCAGTTGCCTTCTTTCCAAAGATGTATGCATGTGTTATGTGTGAGAGAAAGTGTGTTTGTATGTGTAAATGACTTTTGGTTTTACTTGTGCTTTGTTTTGCATGCTTTTATTGTGTAAAGCATGTTGTGCTTCATCTTATTTGTATAAAAACTGTGCTGTCTTCTTGACATTCAATATGTAAAGCAGTTGTCCCAAACCACTGGGCCACTAGAGGTGTATGAATCGTGACTCATTTGAATCTTTAACCGGGATCATTAAAATAACCCGTGAGTCGCGAATCTCTAGTATCATTAGCTCGAATCACTTGAGTCCTACTATAATCAAATCTAAAATGATAAATAGCGTTACGCAGAGCCGTATACATACTAGCCAGCGAGCTACAAGTCGGCTGTGTTTACTATGTTAGTGGTTAAGAGACAATGGGCTAGGGAAAGGAAAAGGAAAACAAACACGTATACAAATAGAAACATTTATTTTTTTGGACAAAAAACTAAAGCAACAACTTTAGAATTTAAGGCTGTCCACTGCCACACCTTTTCCTCTTACAACAAATAACATAAACAACAGGCAAAAAAATTATTACACTTAAATTACACTCACATATAAAAGGCACAGCTTGAATGTAACAAACTTCCACATTAAGACCTTACCATCTTCCACCACCTCCACTACATCCAGCATTTCTGCATCACTAACATATACAATTAGCCACAATCACCATACTGTTAGATGAAGTGGTTTAGTTTTTCCCACACTGACTTTCCGTATACTTGTACTGCTGACTCACACAGTAACTTAACTTACCAGCTGAAAGAGGCTTCAGTTTGAAGCTTTTCCAGCTGAAACTTCAGAACTCCAATGGTTTTCTGCTGCTGGGTTACTGTGCAGCGAAGCCACGCTGCTTCCCTTCCCGCACCCGGAACATCCGCAGCAGTTGCACAGCTACCTGCATACACTTCTGCCCCGTTCAGAGGCACTGCCGGTATCGCTGCTGAGGCAGCACTGCGCTGTCCAAGCAGGAATACTCCTACATACACAACACACAAACATTTCCCAAACATAAATCAACTTTACGTACTCCTTATATTTTCAGTATACAGGTAGGCACCCAACCCATGTATGTATTTTTTGTTATATTTGAGAGTTTGCAGCTACTAATGTATGTGGTGCTGTTACTGTGAATGTGACATCTGTCTACCATACTGTCAACTTGTTTAATTTAACTTTAAATATGGACAACAGACTGCTGTATATATGAATCAAAATCAGAAATACTACATTGATCCCTGAGTGGAAATTGCTTGTGTTACACCTACCATTCAAAGTCAAGAATATGCAGAATAGGTCTCTGTGGTCCAGTCTTCCTCGACCCCCTGACCCATGTTGCCACTCGTTTCCCTGGGCGCGGTGAAGGGGTCGAGGAAAGACAGGACCGCAGAGAACCGCCACTTTTTTAATGTACCCCCCGCTGACCCGCTCCTTTTTTCTCCATTTCTTTTTTTTTTTTAGGTACGTGTCCCTCAGCCCCTTCCATTTTTTTCGACACACCTCAACTGAAAACACACACACGCACACAGAGAAAGACATGCACATTGCATAAATTAGCTTCAAACCAAAATAAATACTACAATAAACATTCACACAAACTGGTATCCTGCAAAGGGGGATAATGCTATAACGTTACAAGTGCTAACTGATGCTAACATGGTCAGTAACGTAGTAAAACAAGCCACAGATAGCTTCAAAACTTACCGGGAAGTCCAACCTCCTCAGCGACTTTCACCCACGCCTCCTCTTTTTTGTTTCTGTCTCTGTACACCGCAGTGGTGTCGTACAGCACCGGGTGCCCACACACAGCTACCACAAGCTTGTCCTCCATTGTTGCTCTGAGCGACCGTAAACAACCGTACGTGAGGGAAGTGACGTCGTCGGCTTGAACTCGTCGCTGATTGGATGTCGCGGCGCGGTGCCGCCTGAAAAGTTGAATATTTTCAACTTTATTCGCGCTGAACCAGACGCTTCATTCGCGCCGCGCCAGACGCTCCATACTATAGACAGGCCGGTCGTCATATAGTTCGCGCCGCTGCTCATTTGCATAAAGTTGAGCATCTGTCAACTTTCGTCGCTCGTGTCGCGTCGCTGAAATCGCCTCGCTCACGCTGCTGGTTGCTCATCGTCGCTAGCGAACATTGAAAAAGACCACGGTCGCTCAAGTCCCTTTTGGTGTGAGCGTCCCATAACAGGACGCCAGATATCCAAGAGTGCGCATTCACATCGCATTGAATGCTCATTGCTTTGGCCCTAAAATAAACCCTGATTGTTTCATTTGTGATCAATACATCTAAATTACAATAATGTGTGCCTCATGCTGAGTCACTGTAGTAACCCAAGTCACAAACATTAAGTCCATACATCGCGGTAGACAGAGTTACAAATTAATCATTGCCGAGTGCCATGCCATAAAGTCTTTCTGAAGCAAGAGTCACATTATTTATCTGAAATAGTTCAACCACTTCAGAGCGCACCAAACACAAACGAACGTTATAACTGTCGTTAGTTAGCATACAAGCTATCAAGCTACATTTACCAACTAGCTACGTACCTCGACTGCAACATCATATGGCGATGTGCACTACTGCCCATATTGCTGTAACCGCCGCAACCTTAGCCTTGTGGTTAAAACAGACTCAACCATATATCATGCAGGGGTCGTTACTTGTCCAGCATAAAAGTGACAAACTCTGATTCGCTCTTGAGTCGTTACAATTCTCACAGCTCGCTGCCTCTCCGCCATTGTTTACAGTTTGGGGCTGATCTTGACCCAGTCTCAACTGGTGACATCTGGCGCTGTGCTGGGGACAGGCATTCCGTAAAACTTCTACATACTTTTTCCCATCTACACCAAATGGCTCACAAATGTAGACTAGCAGTCCCCAACCTTTTTTGCACCGGACCGGTTTTATGTAAGACACTATTTTACGGACTGGGGGGGCTGGATTACGTGGAAGTAAAATATAATTATACAATGAATAATTGGCACTCGAAGTGTCTTCCTTATATTCAATCTACTTACTAAGATAACATACTTTAAGGCCACCGTCATTTGCAGTCTCCAGCAGTTGTCCACTGGCCGTTCCCAAGCTCCAGTTCAGCTGTGTCAGCCTACTTGAAGACAGTCAATCTCCCTACATGTAGCCTCCCTTTTCTCAGCAGTTGTAGGCTCTTCTTTCGTCTCATCATTGCACCTTCTCCTTTTTCCTTTGCAAAGTAGCTCTCTGAAGATGTTTGTTTTCCACTCATTTTAGCTATGAGGTCTCACATAAGCTGTTGTTCAACTCGTTCTACTTTCCGCATCTACTGTCTTCAAATGTCAAAACTTTTAGCTCCTCTGTGATAATTCTGACACTTACACGTTTTTTTATTTTCATGCCTTTTCAAAAATTAAGCTTTTTTTCCACTTCTATTTCCTTCATTACAATAAAGACAATTAAGCACTGACAATAGACCACTTGAATCGTAGCTGAGTACCAGTGAATTCATAAAAACGTAGAATGGGTAGAACACATTTATTGACAAAATTGAACAATAGGAACATATATATAACATTATATAATTAAAACACGTAGATTTATGAACCAAAAAAAACCCAGAACATTTATAAACTCATTACAACCCTCTGATTGGAACATACCCCCACGTTTTTGCCCCTCTCTACCCTAATAATACATTTATATAAAAGTTGAATATTAGGAACATATAAAAAATTAATACACATAAATTCAGGAACAAAAAACCCCAAGAACATTTACAATCTCATTACAGCCCTCTGATCTCCCCTGATTTCTGAGTTCCCCTTCCCATCTCTTGTCCATTGTCTTTCTTCGCTCTGCCCCTTCCTCTTCCCATCTCTACTTGTCCATGAACCATACCTATGAATTTACAGCTGACATGCTGCAGTGTCATTTTCCTCAAGGGGACGAAGTCATTACCAAGAAACATTTTTCTTACTGGTAATGCCTGAATGACAAGACGGATTATTTTGATTTCAAATGTTTTACCATGATATTCCAAACTCAAGTTTATATCATTATCATAATACTTTTAATTGTAAACAGAAGCCTTTGTTTTATCGACTAACAGACAATCAACCTCTGAACACAGACACATTAGTTATTAGTATCAAAAAACCCATGTGTTCCAGGAGTAAATGGAAAGTGCCTGCCGCAGTACTATGGACCCCTACTGCCACTTTACCATCTTAATACTAGAAGCCATGAAAAAACGTACCTCCACCACTAGGGCCTCTGCCCATTGGCGGAGTTAATCTGTGACACACATGTCAGTCGTGCGGAAGAACATAGTCCTTTCCATAAGATTTATATAATAGGGGGGGTCATTGCCCCTGATGGTGTGGCCTCTCATTATACAGGTATTGCTCTCTTTTATTTTGTTTCCAAATTGCTCAAAAATGGTAACTTTGGTGGCGGCTGATCTGTTGATTCTTTGGGCAAAATCCCACAATATCACTTTTAGGCAATCAATTATTTTTAGAATGGAAACCTTCAGGGGTGGTGGCCGGAAGTATTGATTTGCCGATTTTGGTCCTCAGGAGGAATTTGAGTGCCATTCTGAAACGACAAAAAACACACAGACATAAGTGGTTTATAAGTGTCAAAAGCCAAACTGAAAATGGAAAGCCTTGTGGGTCTGTGCGTCCGTCTGTTTGTCTGTCCATCCGTGTGTCTGTCCATACATAGCTAGATAGCTAGCTTCCCTGCCAACTGATATTGGATCACTGAAGGTTTTTATGGGATTAAAAACAAAAAAACCCCTACCTCTAGAGAACCTTTAGGGATCAATACCTATACGTTTAAACTACTTGATATTTAGAGGGAGACATCTCCTTAAATGACACTTGCGTTATTGGTTACGAATAGTGACTTAATATATAACAAAAACATCTTTATCTGTAGGAGTTGTTTCCATATTGTTGTGAGACACATGGAATAACAACCTTGGCCTGTCAGGGGCAAAAACAAGCAATTTTATGTGAAGTAACTGCTAGGCTTGCACGCACCGCGTCATACAGTGGCAGAGGGCAAAGTATCACAAACGACTCAATATGCGCAAAAAAAAGAAAGAAAGAAAAGCCAAGACTTGAGTCATCTGTGTCAAGTCTAAGTCAAGTCTCAAGTTATGAATGCCAAGTCAAAGTCAAGTAGAGTCTTTCATCGGCGTTAGTCAAGTAAGTCTCAAGTCCTCAAATTTGGGACTCGGGTCCGACTTGAGTCAAGTCATGTGACCCGAGTCCCCCACCTCTGACAAAAAGTCATCATATTTAATTGGTAGAGAAGCAGTGATAACATGGACTCACCTGGAGGTAAAAACATTGAGAAATAAAAGACACAACTGAATCAGGACAACAAAATGTTATTTCAAGTTTCAATCTTGTGAGACAATTAAGACGCAATTGAAACATACAAGAGGTCCTATCAGAGTCTGACCTGATAAAGATTTCAGCTTTTCTTTTTTTGTATTTTTTTGTTCAGCTGCCAACACAAACAACTGCACATTTAGTTTATGACACTGTGCAATGGATTGCCTGTTTTTACCGTTTCTTCCTGCACCAAACATGACGGCAATATTCGCAAAAATGCGTGGCATACATTATTTATCGTAAGTCCGGTTTTACTTGCCCATCAACACAATTTAAAAACTGGTATATAGTTTGAAGGCCGCGCCAACACATACATTGAAACCTAGACTCACTGAAACTGCGTCTTGCTGCTACATCATCTTAAATCGGACACATGATTTGGACGCACTGGCGCGTCCATTGACCCCAGAGGGTTAAGGAAAATATATATTGCACCAAAATTAAGGGGTCAGTGTTCCACAACGAAGATATCACTGGAAATGTGATGGAATGAAGGAAAATATTGCTAATGCACTAAAGTAACATACTTCTCTTTTCAACAAAATGACAGGTAAGTAATAAACAGGTTTCTTATGTTAAACACAGTAATGCTGTTACATTCACAAGAACCTTTGTGTATTAAATTGTTATTGTTTTGTCTTTTTAAGTTCTGTTAAACCACAATTGGCTTACTTAAATAAAACTGTACCAAAAACCTCTGAGGTCTCAGAAAAAATCAAATTAATATAAAAATAGTAAAAGAAAAACAAAAAAAATGAGCGCACTCAGAAAGTCTTACCACCCTTTTCCCCAGTGAATGTCAAATGAGGCAGTCAGGGAAGAGTATTGCTGGATGAAATGGCGATGTGGATGATGATCCCCTGACAGAAGATGGAAAGCAACTGGGAAGGAGATATGGACAGACAACGTTCCACTGAAGGACTCCACAAAAAAAAAACAGCCTAAGTCAATATTAAATGTCTTTATATATATATATATATATATATATATATATATATATATATATATATATGGACATTTAATTTTATTGTACTCCAAAAAAATTACCGCTCCACAGCGTCCTCTTTACCCTTCATTTATTTATTTAAAGCAGCTCCCATGAAATTATAATAAAAATATAATAATAAAATGTAACCACATTGTTTCCCTGACCCTACAGCTCACAGTGCAACTCCTGTACATTCTACTTTAAATTACAAAATTAATGGCTAAGCAGGATTCACACAGCACATAAACACTGTTATCACATGTTCATATATTCATGTTACAACTTTTTTAACAATATCCCGACTGGTTTGATAACAGTTCAAGACTAATCTTTATGGTTTTAGCAGCGTGCAACAAGTTGGTAATATAGTTAGCATGCTGATGCGACGTGTTGAGTAGCAGCCGTAACTTAGAAGTTCAATGAAGTCCTACACAATGTCAAAAGCTTCTCAATCGTCTCTGGTTTGTCAATGTTTAATTTCTGTTTCAATTATCAACCTTTTGACTTAGGTTTATCAAGCTGAAAGCTAGGGTATTTCTCTAACATCCACACTTACCAGGTAGCGTCAAGAGGAAGACCAAAGGGCATATATACAAGCGAGATGACGACTGATACGCTTTTTTCCACACCTAAACACAGCGTACTGATGCGCCTCTGCTGCCACCTTGTGACCAAACTAGAAATGGGTTATTTCTTTGAAGAAAAACTACATTTAAGAAACAAAACACATGAAATGCAGCTTAATTTTCAAAATAATGAGATAATAGCCTGGAGAATGTACTACCCGGGTTACACATTGAATAGAAGCTATCATATATTTAGCCTGAGGGCTTATTTTTTACATAATAAAGCGAGGAGTCACTAAAGTAATCAAATTTCATCATCTACACATGGGAGCTTCATGATTCCTCTCAAGTTTGGAGTATAAACAATAACTTTTTTACAACAGATTTTTTTTAATCACAAGAAACATTTTAGTTGTTCATATTATTTAGGTAAATAAAGTCACTGTTAGTCAAGTTTCATATTGTATTTTCTCTTTGTTTTGTTTTGCAGGCTCTGTGACTAAAAATCTTTTTATGTTACACAGAAGATGGCTTAGGCTGTGACCTATTACAGCATCAGTCTTCTGTCTGTGCGCAAAAACCCTAACAAATGCATCCATATCCAGCCCAGCTGTTTATGGCCTTCTCATGAGACAGAATAACCCAATTTCTCTTTCTCTCATGTAGCATAGTGTGTCGGAAAGGAGTAAGGACATGATACAAAGTGGAGAAAGAGCTCTTGCATGCTGCAGATGATACTCCAATTACAAGGGAGGTTACATACAGACGATAGAGCTCAGGAAAGGCTGCCTTAAATTCTTGTAGGCATTTGCAAATTGTGGAGAGGTCTGCACAATTAGAGGGGAACCTTTTTTCCAATATGGCTTTTGCAACAAGAATTTCATTATGAAGTCTGTCACTGACTGTACTACCTGTTAGCTTCTGCAGGGGACTGAACATGCCAACATCCAGAAAAGAGAGAGACTGGGGAAGAAGGCAATTCACTGCTTTCATGTGATCAAGATTGCCTCTGGAGAACCTGGTCTCCTTCTCTACTGGCTCTGTCTGAAATATTGAGAAGAGCGCCCTTCAGAGACTTGCTTGGAGTCATAGAGTCTTGAGCGTGGCCTAAAGTGGAGAGAACAACACTCCCTGTGAGCTGTGAGCTCATTGTCCTCTTTCGTTTGTCTGCTGGAGCACAATCGTCTATGTCAGAATTGGTTAATGACCCATCATCTCTCATTTCCCTTAGAGCCTGCAGAGATGTACTGACTACTTCCCCAGCACAGCACAGGTCTACAGAATGAGCCTTTAGAATGGCATTTGCAGGCTTCAAGGCACCAAGCACTTTCAGGAGGAATCCTCCTACTTCAAAGAAATGATGCTTCCTCAACTTCATCAACAGCCCTGATGCCTCTGTGCATATATCCACAGCTGCTGCACTGTCTTTCGAAACCTCTGAAAGGATACCGATAATACCATCCTGATTCTCCATGAGGCACTATGTCACGTCATGGTGACTTGTCCACCTTATCTCTAACATAGGTTTAAGGGAGGGGACATCATACTGTTGTGACACATAATGTTGATGGAAAAAGGAGTGCAGTGATCCGGAAAGGTCCAAAAATGATTTTGCAGATGGCTCGGCTTGCATTGCATGGACCACTGCTAAGTGCAGCTGGTGGCTGTAGCAGTGGATATATAGATAGAATAGATAGAATTACTTTAGTGATCCCAGACTGGGAAATTATTTTGTTACAGCAGTAGTGGGTCAGCAAATAAAACACTTCGTACATAACATAAATAGAATCCAATATAAACATAATGTATATATACAGTGCACAGTGTGCTATAAACAATAATAATTTATATAACAAAACAAAATATGCAGAATATACTATAACAATAATAATATGTACAACAAAACAGTAGAGAGACCAGAGTTCTCTGTCAGGCAGAGGTGAGAGAGTTATTGTATAAAGTGATGGATTGTGGCAGGAAAGATTTCCTGTATCTGTTGCTACAACAGCAAAGCTGAAGCAGCCTTCCGGAGAAGGTGCTCCGCTGTCTGACCTGTGTGAGTTGGAGAGGGTGCAGAGGATTATCCATGATGGATAACAGTTTTTTCAGTGTCCTCCTCTCCACCACAGCCTCCAGAGTGTCCTGTTTGCAGCCAATCACAGAGCCAGCCTTTCTGATCAGTTTGTTGAGTCTGTTGGTGTCGCTGGCTCCAATGCTGCTTCCCCAACAAACCACAGCAAAGAAAAGTACACTGGCCACCACAGACTGATAAAAGATCTCCAACATCTTGCTGCACACGTTGAAGGATCTCAGCTTCCTCAGGAAGTAAAGTCTGCTCATCCCATTCTTGTACACAGCTTCAGTGTTAGATCTCCAGTCCAGTCTGGTTGATGGTAACACCCAGGTACTTGTAATCCTCCACCGCCTCCACATCCCTTCCCAGAATGCACAGAGGTTGGAAAGCCGTCTTCCTCTTCTTCCTGAAATCTATCACCATTTCTCTGGTCTTGCTGATGTTCAGCCGCAGGTGAATCTGTCCAGTCCACACCACAAAGTTGTCTACCAGTGCCCTGTACTCCTCCTCCTGTCCCTCACTTATACACCCAACAACAGCCGAGTCGTCAGTAAACTTTTGCAGGTGACACGACCCGGTGTTGTACTGAAAGTCAGTGGTGTATAAGGTGAACAGGAAAGGAGACAGCACAGTCCCCTGTGGAGCTCCTGTATCACTAACCACCGCATCAGACAGAACACTGCCCATACGGACAAACTGTGGCCTGCCTGTCAGGTAGTCAGTAATCCAGGAGATCATTGTGTCGTCTACACCCATCACCCGCAGCTTCTCCCCCAGTAGCAGTGGCTGAATGGTGTTAAAAGCACTAGAGAAATCAAAGAATGTGATTCTCACAGTCCCTCCTCCACCATCCAGGTGCGAATGGGCTCGTTGCAGCAGGTAGATGACAGCATCATCAACTCCCAAGTTGGGCTGGTAAGCAAATTGCAGAGGGTCTAGCAGGGCTCTCACCTGCGGCCTCAGTTTGGCCAAAACCAGTCTCTCCAGCACCTTCATGACGTAAGATGTGAGGGCCACTGGTCGATAGTCATTGAGGTCTGATGGTGTCGACTTCTTTGGAATAGGAACCAGGCAGGAAGTCTTCCAAAGCACCGGTATTCTCTCCTGACCCAGGCTCAGGTTGTAGAGGTGTTGTAGGACAGGAGACAGCTGGCTGGCACATGTCTTCAGGATCCTGGGGCTGATACCGTCAGGGCCTGCAGCCTTCTGCTGGTGGAGTCTCTCCAGCTGTCTCCTAACCTGGCCTGCAGTCACAGTCATGCGGGGGAGGCTGCTGGTGGAAGAGGAGGAGGAGGACGAGAGGTGCTGCACAGGAGAGCTCACATCAGCGGAGTGAGGGAGGAGGGGAGGAAGCGTTTAGGGCAGTGAGGGTGTGTGGGAGTCTGGAGGTGTCAGGGAGACGACAGAAGGCTGTGAGCTGAACCTATTGAAGAATCTGTTCAGTGCGTCAGCAGCCTCCTGAGTCCACCTCCTCACGCTCCTAGTGTGGACAGGCTGCCGCTGAACAAGAGGGATATACTTAGGGGTCAGCAGAACCAGGTTGTGGTCAGATCTTCCAAGAGGGGGGAGGGCTGTGGGACTGTATGCATCCTTAGCATTTGCATACAACAGATCCAGTGTGTTACAGTCTCTGGTGGGGCAGTCAACATACTGGTGAAATGTTGGGAGGGTTTTGTCCAGTGAGACGTGATTAAAATCCCCAGTGATGACAATAAATGCGTTAGGATGCTGCGTCTGTATCTGGGCAACAGCGGAGTGGATGACGTCACAGGCCAGCGCTGCATCAGCTGAAGGAGGAATGTACACACTGATAATGATGGCGGACGTGAATTCCCAGGGCAAATAATAAGGCCTCATCCCCACAGTCAACAGTTCAATGTCCGGGGTACAGAGACGTTTCTTCACATGAACATGTCCGGGAATTACACCACCTCTCACTCACGTACAGTGCAATCCCTCCTCCTTTCTTCTTTCTGTGCTTGACACGTCCCTGTCCGCCCGAACAGTGCTGAAGCCGGGAATCGCCACGCTGTGGTCCGGGATGTGCGAGTGAAGCCATGTCTACGTGAAACACAACACCCTGCACTCACGATATTCCCTCTGAGCCTTTATCAGCGCGGCGAGCTGGTCCGTCTTGTTCCCCAGAGACCTACTGTTTCCCATGACGATCGTCGGTACAGCCGGTCTGTGTCTCCTCCTCTTCACCCTCCATTTCACTCCGGCTCTGCAGCCACGGCGTCTCCTCCGCAGCTCCTTCAGGACCTCAGGCCTGGCTCCGGGTAGCAGTGCAGGTTTACACAGCGCAATCAGCTGGTCGCGTGTGTAAACAATGCGCTCAGTGATGCGCTCCTGACCCTCCGTTGCTAGGGTTAGCAAAAACATCACAAAAAAGTGCCGCAAAAGTGCCACAAAAGTTCAAAAAAGGAAAGTGTCCATCCTCTCACGCTCACCGGAGAAGAGTTGTCATAACTCACAACAAAAATCTAAACAGAAATACAAAAAAACTACGAAAAGCTTGGAAACCCACAGGAGCTGCTGCAACAGGCTGCCACCTAGTACGGCGCCATGGCAACCAAAAATTGGATATGGAATATCCTTCACTACCGTCATTTGCAAAACGGCCTAAACACCACCCCTGATCCCACTCATGACAGCAGCTCCATCATAGCATTGACTGATGATTCATCTGCGCCTGAGTCAGAAAGATGTTGTAGAATTTGGGTGGTCATAATTCTGCATCTAACTGGCTTAGACCAAGCAGACCAATCAGGTGTTCCTCTGGAATATTGTTAGAGACGAACCGAATCATAATTAAAAGATTTTCCACATTGCATCTGTCTCTAGTTTCATCACTTTTAATGCTAAACCCTGCGTGATCTGCATTGTTATATTTATTTTTGATCTCATGTAATATTGAATTAGCCAGTATGTTTATTTCATTTTGTTTGTTTATGGATGTGTATTTTGCATTTTGAGGAATACTTTTGGTAATTTCATTAAGTCTGGGGTCCTTTGCCAGAGTGTATTCAACCAGTTTTAGGAAGAGGCCTGCAGAGACATCCTGGTCATCATGCGGGCTTTCCAGACTGCCACGAAGCAGAAGCTCATTAACTGCAAGGAACATCGCTACTTTTCCAATGCTTTTAATGTAGTACCTATTTTTTTCTATCTGGGTGGGCCCCAGTGGCGGTTCTACACAGGAGCCTACAGGGGCCAGTGCCCCTTTAAAAATGTCCCTGGCCCCTGCTGTGGCCCCCCCCCCTGAGCTGACTGAACAATAAAAATAAAACAAAATAAATTGATCAAGTTATTATGATTTTACACGCTAGCGCCAATAGTGGAACTAATGTGACTCAGCGTTCTAGACAGATTAATCAGAGCGATGCACCCAAACACTGCGTTGCCGGGTGCGAGATGAAAATGAGGATGGCAGCAACAAGTTTTGAAGAGAGGAGTCGCTAATGTCTTGGTGCAAGAGGCGAAGGTAAGCAAAATGATTTCATCTCGTAAAGTGATTTGTTGCACGATACTGTTGTTCCTCACTCCGATAAAAAAAAAATCAAGTTTGTAAATGTCTGGTCTCGCTATGTTTAAATATCAAAGCAAACTCATTGAAGCAGAAACAAATATCCAAATGTCAGTATCCTAGCTAGTTCTACACAATGTTGTGACGTTAACCACGTAACTTTATCAGTCTTGGCTGTTGCATTTCCATAAATAATGAATAACAAGTGCAGGAGGCATTCACAATATATGTTCTTCTATTCAAAGATTCTTCTGTTTAGTCTACTTATCATTCTTCCGGGTCAGAAAGTTTGGCCCTTAACTCCTTCAACATTTTTCAATGGATTCACTCCATTCAAACACAAAATATTAATCCTAAGTGGGAATCGATTCCTGTCTATTTGTGTGTCATTTCAGAAATATTTGATTTTTTTCAGCCATCACGGAATCTTCAAAAATCTTCAAAAATCCTAAATTTTCACGCTTTTTCAAGCATTTTCAAAGCTCATCTAGTCATTCACACTCCACATGGACACTCAATTTAAACTGTGAAATGTTCACAAAGATTAGGACTTTCTTGCATGAATTCAACTTGTTCACAGCATTCATACTTTTTGCACAGTCGCAGTTCAAACATTGGTAACTTTTCAGCAGCTTTGAAATTTTTGCATTGGTGTGTATGGGGTGGGGAATGCTGACAGCCAGAGTGGAGGAGCCAACTGACAGAGTGGGGAGGAGCTGCAAAAAATTCAGAAAATCTTGTTTTCAACTTGCCATTATTTACAATTTACACTCCAGCAGAAAATAAAAACACCAGCTTGTAGGTACACTTGTGCTAGTGTTACAGTGGATCTCTGGAGGCAATCGGACAAAAACTTTTGGCTCGGTGGGCTTTTAACTGACAGGAGCACCGACAAACTGCCGCATTGAGTACCATTAAACTGAGAGGAAAAGTATCTGAAGGCAGGCAAACACATCCACTTTTCTAAACTTCTCCACAAGACCCATTTTTGACCATACACACACAGAAAGAAGATGGAAAAAGACTCAGTGTATATCAATGTATAGAAAAGAATATCTGTGAAAAAGGCTTAAAGAATTTAAGGTCTGTGTCTTGTAGGTTGATTAATATTTTCGAATTATAAAAAAGGGATGGGATGTTGGATACGTTCTCGCAACTTACTGATATTATGGACCCCTCCATTGTAATCCAGTGTTTAAGGTATTTAGGGTGGGGATATCAGTTCCCTGCCTTGTTCCTCCAGGTCACAGGACACATCAAATGGTGCACAGAATAAAGCCGTATTCTTGCGGCTTAATATTATGCGCTTCCTAGTGCAGTACATTGAGAGGCCGTAATTCTTTACAATATAGCATTTTCCTGCTGATATTTGTTTTGCCAAATCCTCAAAAATAGTGAATTTCATTACCAACTTTCCGTCTATAATTGCTGCCACAACATTTTTGTGCTGCTTAACCTGAAAAACTCCCTCCCCTGTAAAGTCCCTCTTTTATGACCTCCTTGACACATATGACTTTTATGGTCATGGTGGGCAGGCGGTTGTACAGCGTTGTGATGTTGGAAAAGGATTTTGAAAATGCCATTATGCAAAGACAGACAAAAATACAATTTTAGCAGGCAAAAATACTTGAGTGAAATAATGAACACACTATAACTTTATATTTATCAATTTTTGTATTTTTGGGTCCCAGGACTTTAACGTGGACATGGAATTATTTAACATGGAATTATTTACTAATTACCGCATACTTAAGTCCCCATGGAGTCATGCACAGCAGGTAAAGTAGGGGGTGCAATTCACCTTTCAAGCCACTTCAAAACCTGCTATGAAGTGGAGAAGCTACGGATCCAGTGTACTACTGAAGGATGGCCAAGTGCACGAACAGGAGCCGCACAAGTTATATATGAAAGTGAGGATGCAGGTAAGAAATTTAAGAGACTGTAAATCGCCTGCAGTTGATGAGTGATTAGCATAAACTTAATGAAGAGTGAGATGCGGGGATTTTTATAGAGCTTTGGTCGCCAACGGAAGAGTAATCTCCAACCGCTGAGCAGTTGACGTTATGTTCTTCTGCGCACAAGCTTAGGTTATGCTTATTAACGGTTAACTGATAGCATTAACCCCTTGACGCCTGAATTTATATGCAATTATGTTAATGAATTATATGTGTTTTTGCTTTCAAGCAGAGACTAAATTAAGTGGAGATAATTAATTTGACTGTAGCTCATAGAATAGTTATATAATACTATTTAAATTTAAATTGTAATATGGTTTCATGACAGACATTCAAAACTTCATGACAATGATAACAAAACAACAATAAAAAAAAATATGTGCGTGTATGTGTGTGTACTAGATTAATTATTTTGTTCTGATAGCAGCTGCTCTTGCAGGAGTAGCTGCGCTAGGAAGTGCATCATTCTCTTCTTCAGTGCTGCTGTCATCACTGCTGCTGCTGCGGTCACCTGGTGTTTAAAAAAAAACACTATTGAAAAGTGCAGACATTTTTATTTACAAATACACAACATGCTCTCACGGTGACATGGATGCATGCATATTCTCAAATAAACGGCAAAAATTGCATTCATATAACAACATGCTAATTCTATAATGATTACAAAGAGTTACAAGATTTGTATTTGCTATAGAAATTGTGTGTGACTGCTGAAAGCCATCTAAATATAGTATTGTTTACATGTAGCCACTATGGCCAATATGGCTGAATGTCGCGAATTCGCGACAAACAGAAAACTTTAAATATCTTCAAAAATATCGGTCAAAAATACTCTATTTTGCTTTTGCTAGCTCCATAGACAAACAATAAGCAGACATGTATTTTTATTTTACTATACCTTACCTCAAATAAGACAATCCATCCGTGTTTGCAGCTTCGACTCGCTAGCGCCAAAATCAGAAGTGACCACGATCGTCAACCGGATGTGGCTCCCACTTTGACTGGTTCTACAAGAAACCAGTGATTGCAAAACGTTCCTAGGTCCGTATCGAAGAGGAATGAACCGACATTGGGTGAACACATGCACTATCTCAGCTGCATTCTGAATAGAAGCGGTTTGAGGCGAATTCGCGTCAATAGGCGTAAACGGGTTAACCCCTTTACGCCTATTTTCGCGAATTCGTAGTATCTTGTCGTAGTATCTTAACTGAGAGTTTAGCCTATCAGCAAAATTACTCAATTTCGGATATTTACGTTACAGTGTAGCAATGGTAATTTCCGCCGATGTTAAAAAAATAAAAATAACAATAGCTAGCTGTCATTTCTTCCAGTGCAACTCCAGACTTTTAGTGATTTGGGTAATCTGTTAAGTTTACTGTCTGGAAGCTTAGTTTATGTTTATTTACGGTTAAGTGATAGCATTATGCTAGTGTCAACCAGGGCATGTGAGCGGAGCGTGCGAAATATAGCCGTTTTGCTCCAGTTGCGTTCCGATACCGCTCTCCACGAGTCAAGGGCATGCACAAGTCCAGACTCACGTTTGCCTTCAAGGAGGTCATTCGTTGAGAGATGGAGTTTGTAAAATATTTCGAAAAGCAAGCAGACAGGTCATATAGGTGCAACGTCAGGAATTGCTCCCCCTTTTAAATTTGAGCGAGCGTGGAGTGATTTCACCGGAGCTGAATGAAATTTTAGGTGAGCGGAGAGCTGTCTTTGAGCGGAGCTGTCTGGTATGACTTTGAGCGATGGAGCGAAGGAGCGAACACCAACGTAAGCGGGGAGCGGAACTTCTCGCCGCTCAGCTCCGCTCACATGCTCTGGTGTCAACTGCCGGTAAAGCTAGCTAATCCTGGTGAAGTTAAACTGACATAAACTAAAGCCCTGAATACTTCATGGCAGTACTGAATATTTGGTAGAGGTACATGACTTATCCTCACTAGTACTGAGTAACAGGGGATGCTATTAATTAAAGTTTTCACAGCCAGCAATCCGCATTTGGCTTCAGTTTGTCAACAGGGAGCATCACAACCGCAAGTTCTTCAGAACTTGCCTTCTGTAGTTGAGTAAAGTAATCAGTAGTATCCAGTGGCGGCCTTAGGCATCTGAGGGCCCGTTTCAATACTACATATGAGGCCCTATCCCATAAAACATTTAATTACCGATATGTTTGCGCCCATGCGTCTCTGATGCATTGAAACCCGAAAGGATGCAGTTGCCTAAACTCATCATGCCTCCCAGGGACGCGCATGGTCTTAAAACGATACATTCTGACCAAGTGTTAAAATCTCTATAGGGCAAGAAACCAGGAATGAGCAGGGGGAAAAAAACGAGGATTGAAGTTGGTTTTCAACAAAATGCAAATGCATTTTTCATATTTATGTGCATTTTAAGACACGAATAGGTATCTTATTACCATCCAATACTATAACTCCTATAACAATCTTGAACTTGAAAATTGGCAACAAAAGTAGCCTAGTAAGCGCAACGTGCTCCGCATTATTTTAGCACCACGGACAGTGTGCAGGAAAGGACAGGCTACAGACAGACTGGTCCTTTACAGAAATCCGCCCTTTCTGTTTTTTAGTGCTGAGAATGCTCTAATTATGTCACCTGTGTCGAGTGATCTTGTGACGTCATGCTCAATTGAGATTTGAGCGAGGGCTGACAGCCGCTCCTGCAGCATCGTTCACCTCAGGTGTGTTTTAATTAGTTTCAAGCAAGAGAAACTCCTCTCTCCGCTTGCTACAGTCACGGGGACTGTCAACATCAGTCGAAGGGTGATGCTGAGGTTTGGGTACAGGTCCAGCAGGTTGTTGGTGTAGATGTAGCTCAACATCTGCAGGTCAGTATTTTCCTGTACCGGCACAGTGGTGACAGCAGCCGATGCCTCGCGCACGACCTCCTCAGCATCCACGTCGCCAAGTGTTTCCTTCATGTTCTTGCATTTTTTCTCAAGTGTACCAGCTTCCATGGCCTTCTTCATTTCTTTCCTCCCGTAAATGAACCCGAACAGACTGTGAAATGACTCCATCAGCTTGAAACGCACACTAGTGCCCATGATGGCAGAGTCCACCAGTGGAAGGAAAACATCCCACGTTTTTCGGGTGTCATCTTCAGGGAAGAATCTGCATTTTGGCGTTTTGGTTTTCGGCCTCGTGGAGTGGGAAAGACCACTGGCATCTCCATTTCTTCTGCAATGTCTCTGGCATCCGTGTGGGCCGATGAAAGCCCGTTTCTCCCTGTATTCCCTCAGGAATGTCAGAACATGTCCCACCTCACGCTGTAGAACATCAATCCCCACTTTTGGGCTCTGAAGCAGCTTGCTGACGCGATTCACCTCATACAAACTGTTGTACCAGATGATGACAGTCACCAGGAATTTCAATGTCATGATCTCCCGTTCAAGGCCACTGGCTGCAGATGCAGTCTCACCGTCACCTGAGGTCGGAAACAACAGTATTTATTTAAATTTCAGCTGACACTCACAGTACCTGGTGCCGCTGTCCATTGAACTGAAACTCACGCCGGTATGACCTGACTAACACATTGAGGCTAATTGGTAACAGATTAAAATCATTGTTTTGAAAGAAATAAGGTTTGGGTGGCTATCCATGGTGCTGAATGGTGTGTGTGTGTGTGTGTGTGTGTGTGTGTGTGTCCCTGTTCACACGAGCTTTGTCAACACCAGGAAGCTGATAGCGCAGCACTTTGACACTTTCCACTCGGCACTCCCATCACAGATATCAGCAAGTCCAAGAACGATGTAGCACTGCAGCCCAAGTTAAACATATTCTCAACCACTTTGATGGGTTTAGCCCGAACTGGTATGAGGGGGTCAGGGGTTCATCCACCACCTTATGCAGTATTGTCCTACTGTATGTCATTTAAAATTTTTGATGGCCCTACCTCATTGTTTCAATCGATGCACTCTTTATGTACAAAATAAACTTTTCTATGATTTTAATGTAAAGCAAAATCAAAGTATTTAATGTTTGAATATCATTTGTTTCCGTTTTTTAATGTGCCCCTCTGATTAAATACTGGCCTTGGCCCCCCCAGTAAAATTTGTCTAGAACTGCCACTGCTCCCCCTCGTTACACATATTTCTCTCGCACTCCATCTTTCCCTCTCTATATCCATCCTTGTCTCTCTCCCTCTCTCTCCAGTGATAGATAGATGTATCAGGGCTTCATTACTTTCAGTCCTGCTGCAGTTCCACCTCATCTGTCCCATCCATTATGCTGCATTCAGACTGTCTTTTATAAGCAAACATTGGTTAAAGGTAATAGAAAAATGAGACCTGATTCTGGTAAGTAGTTTGAGGAGGAGGAGCAGTGAGTGAGATAAAGTGCTCGAGCCAAAGTGCAAAGAAAAAAAAGAAGACATTATAGGATGACATATAGTCAATATCTGAAATTATAACTCAAAGACCTAAAGTGCACAGATGATCAGTGTTGCTTTTGGAGCTGACGGTGTGTTGACCACACAGGTTGAAAGTGGAGGAAAGGGAGGAAAGCAAGAAGAGGCAACAGGCAGTAAAAATCATCAGTCTGAGATATTTTGATTTCAAAGCAATCACACTGCTGCAACTGCTGCTGGGCCACAATAAAGACTTCATGTTTAGCTTTGGTTAGCCCAGCTAGGTTAGCCTGTGCAATCTAAATATGGTTTAGTGTGTTTGGCAGCACATAAATGGTCTGAGATGATTGTCAGTATGAAGAGTGAAGAGTTCATCAACATCTCCCAGAATCCTCCCCGTGTTTCAGCTGAGTAAGAGCTTCCCGACTAAACTTTTATCTTTCAAAATAAAATGTGTTGCGGTCAGAGGATCCTGTTCTTCTCTTGTGTTTCTCTCACCATGTGATACACTGATATTCACACCTTTGAACAGCAGGAATGAACTAGTGAGTAAATTCACCTGCTGTGGTCTGTAGCTGGTTGGCACCTGGTTTGACTCCCCTGATCCATCAGAAGCTTTGTAAACACTGGCCTGGAAACACTGTATTTATTTTCGACACTTTATCTATATGTATATCATGCATATTTCGCTTCCAATGCACATAACGTATTGTCCGTTCTATATTTTATTTCTATTTTAATTTATTTACTTTATTTTTTCTCTCTTATTCAAATCTTTTTAAATATTTCTTCAGTATTGTACTTATAGTATGTCTGTATGTCTGTCCACCTTGCTATTGTGACAAGTAAATTTCCCCGATGTGGAATAAAATAAAAGTCCAAAGTCTAAAGTCTAAAAAAAGGTGCAATGTGCTATGTTTTAAGAAGGTATCGTTATCATTCAGCTGACTAAACCTGCAGACTCTGTCTACATCTACATCAGCCACTGCAACACATCAACAGAAGGAAAGATCAAAAATGCTTAAATTTTCTCCAGTCTAATGTGTAAATGCATCAGCAGTGTGTCAGTACATTCAGTAACAGACTGTTGCCTCACAGCCACTAACAACCCCAGCATGTTTGTCCATACGAGCAACAGGCAGGCTGAGTGTGTCTCACTGCTGAATGTCACCACCATGAAGTAGCAACATGCAGGAAGGTGGACTAGAGACCGCAGACACAAACTCAACACAAAACGACAGGAACCAACCGAGATGAGCGCTGACTAAAGAGACAGCAGCTCTGCCCCCAACAGGTTTCTGCTGTTAGACACAGAGCCAGAGCAGGAGCAGAAGGACTCAACCTCATCATCAGAGTTACATTAGAGAGAAACCGGTGGCGATGCAATCTGATTCTGAGGCTTCTTTCTGGTTGTTCTACAGTAGGAGGTTGTGATGGTGGCTCATGGTTAAAGGGAGAACAACGAAAACCAAAGGAACATCTCCTCAAGTAAAATCTGATTCAAGTCATACCGGAATAAACAACTTCCTGATTTGTGTTACTATGTTTACTCCATTTGTTTACAGTGACACACTGATTATTGTCACATCAGACACCGTTTCTAATTCATCTCCTCCACTTGTTTCTCTCTCATAAAAGCTTCTCTGACAAACACAGCAGCCATGATAAATGATGAGCAGCCTCGTTAGAGGAAGACAGAGGAGGTGGAACAGCTACCTGTGATTATAATGATACTCAGCAGATGAAGAGCACTTACACACTGAAAAAAGAACAATGCGAGCAGCTTGTTCACTTCAGTGAGAAGCTAAAAGACCAGAGTTAAGCTGAATCAAAAAGTGAAGCAGATGCTTCTTCTCAGACAGAGACTGGTTCACACAGATGCTCACTCCGACACATACATGATGCTTTTATTTTGAAAGATTATGTGTTAGCAACAGTAGCCTGGCTGTTTTATTTCAAATCAAATTTGACGTTTCCATTTATCGTGAAATTTGATAGCGATAAAGGTAAGTCCAGCATAGCAGCCTTTAAAAGAGGGTGTTTGACAGCAGGGGACTGGCCATGGTGGACGCTGCTTGTCGGGACATTAGAAGACAACAAGACATGGCTCCATTCTCGGAGCCCAGGAAGCCCGCAGGCTGCTCTCGCATCGATGGCCTGTCACCGACATTATCCGACGGCTCTCCAGGCTGGTGTCTGAGAGCCAACCTACGGCGGTGCTTCGCAGGCTGTGGTTGGTGTAGATCTGCGAAAGACCCACCTGAAAGGTAGAATGATAAGGATATTTATTATATTATGGGGATGGAGGGAGACTATTTAGTAGCTATCATACAAAATAATTAGACTGTCATTTCTTCATTAGTTTTAAGTGTAGCCTAATCACCTCTTCGCTGATCTTTTTCAACATGTTCCCGAGGTAGTTGACACCCATCGGCCTCCAGCGGTACCATGATTCGGAGGCCAGGGCGCGCTTCGGGTGGAGGTAGAAAGATTTGGCATCTGATGGATATTAAGGAAATATATTTCTTGAAACTTGCCACAGGACACAGCAGATCCTCGGGCCTGGCAAACATAAACCCTCTTAGGTTTTCCTTTTCTGGGTCATTCGGGTCTTTGTGATTCTTAGTTTGTGGATTGTGCGCCAGGCTGACATATTCGACCCCATCCTCGTCTCTCTGGAGGACGAAAGATGCCATGGAGAGCTCCCGGTCTTCCTCCCTGCCACGCCGAGCCAGACACAGTTTTCTGACCAGGCCGACAGGCGTATCAGGAGATGGTGCAGTGGAATTTCAAATGAGTTCCAGGTCCGACTCAGATATACGGAGATGGTGGAGGCTGGTATCTTTACCGCTTTTCCTGTACCGTTTAAGTGCAGCTTTAAACACTGCACTGCTGGTCCTGAATCTGGTGTCAGTTATGACATTGAATCCAATTAAATAACAGTTAATAGCGGCTCTCAGACTCATTAGGCTGGCTATGCTATACTCCCATCCTGCCTTGGTGGACTGGACAGCAGCATAAAACTCCCGCAGAGTCTCATTAAGAGCATCAGTGGTGTAGTTTTCAAACTAGGAGTCCATTCGTTTTTGTGCAAGAAAGTCTCTCAGTATATTAACTTACCATTTTGTTGTTTTATGGTGTTGATCTCATCTTTTTCATCTTCTATTTGATTTAATTCTCCCGGCGTTGCATCCCATTCATCAGACTTTTTATATTCTCCAAATAGGTTAAAGAAATGTTGAAGTCACTCATTGTTGTTAGTTTGTTGCGGTGTTGCAATAAAATGTAAACAGAGGCTTTGACTGCATTCCCGTTGCTATGGTTACTCATTTTAGAGACAGAGGTTACGTCCGAAATTCCATACTAACATGCTATTGAGTATGCTAAAACAGTATGTGAGATTTTTTAGTATGTCTGAAACCTTAGTATGAACCCAATAGTACGTGAGGTGCATACTATTTCCCGTAAATATTACAGTATGCATGCACTTGACACTACGCCGGCATGAATATCCCACAATGCAATGCAGCGGTGACGATAACAACAACACAACAGATAATGGCGGACAGCGACCAATACAGCTCTGGTGTAATGTCTAACGTTATAACCCTTCAATTGACACACTGTTGTGGTTGTAATGTTAACTGAGTTAACTAAGGAGTTAACGTTAATTAAACGGTTACCGTTAGAAACGTTAACGTTATGCGTTAACGTTAAATGAAATGAGACGGGATAGGGGACATTGCTTACTTACCCAAATGATTTAGATTATTTAGATTATTATTATTAGATGTATTGAAACAGTATTATTGCAGATTGCCGGTAGAGGTGAGGTTGGCCAGGTTACCACGGTTACGTGTCTCCAATCCAACCGGCAAGAGGCTCTCAGGAAGTGCGTCACTTCTGCGCTAAGCAGTGCGTCGGAAAAGATGCATACTACTGTTATTCACTCAAAAGTATGTTGAACGATAGTCAGGGCCGCCTGAACCTAATGTTAGGCCCCGGGGCTAAGAGGTTTTGTAGGCCCTCCATCCCCTCGATTTATAGAGTCTAATTTTAAAAAAGCGTAATATCTAGGTAATCTACATCACAAAATGCTGTAGTTTCTTTCGAGACATACAACGGCAAATTTCCCCTCTTTGAGCCAGAAAACACCATAATATTGTTATTAACATATCACTGAGCCCACTTGAGCATAAACATAATACACAACAACCACACACAGCAACTTATGGTGATAATAAAACCAAAATGTGTGCAAGTATGATTTCAAACAATATTATGAAAAACGTCACCAACCATCACCTGTCTGCACAAACATTGATAATAACTAATAACAGCATAAGCGAAGAACAGTAACAGATCAAAGTAGGAGTCTCTTCTCTGGCCTCAGTGGGCCCCGTGAACCAATCACATGCACCTGCACAGACACACTCCATTCAGCCCCATGGATAGCAATATGGCCTAATGCCAGGTGCCAAAAATATGAAACTGAGCAACATTTATAGAAGGTTTGCAGTATAATCTAGACAGATATCTAGGCAGATGTGCATTTCTCTTAAAACAATGCACAACCACAACAATTTAAAACCAGCACAAGCTATAAACAGCACTTTCTTACCTTTTTAGAAATGCTTTCGTCTGGTCTTGCCGACATGTCAGCATCTTTACTTTGACAGGACTCCGGTCCCATTTTCGCCCAATAAGCGCAGACTTTTGCGTCAATATTGTTTCCCCAGCGGCCCAGGTCACTGTTATATGGGTCATCTGACTCGTCTCCCCCCTGACAGCCTGAACCGCTCTCTGGGGCTCGTGTGCTCCCCCCTCCTCCTCCCCTCCACTGCTGCGGGCGGTCCCCTGCTCCTCTCCAGCTACATCCACCTGCGCGGCCTGTGGCTCCTCCGCTCCCTCCGGTGTGTGAGATAGCGACCTTCCCCTGGTGCTGGGTCCATCTTTAGCAGCAGCTGGTTTAAAAAAGCTTTGGGATGCTCTTCAGTAATTCTTTTTCGCGCAACTCTTTCTTAATAAATTCGTTTCTTTTCTGGGCACCACTCTCAAACATCCTCCCCAACATTCTGATAGGTAAGCCCACAGGCCATAGGCTATGGGGCCACGTGGGTCACTCCTAATTTGGATCAATTGGCAGCTACGTAACGTGCGATTAGAGTGATTGACAGAAAACCTGACAAGTTACAAAACAATATGATCTTTTCAGCTCATCGTTAACCTGAACATGGGAGGCCCCTGGGCTTCAAAAGCGTGCATTAAAGCGGCATTGACGATAGTACACATATTGAGCATGTAGTGTAAAGTATCGATTTCGAACTCAACCTGATACACCAGCTAGCGCATTAGTAGTTGTCCATATATCAGGGATTAATGGACACCCTGCAGCCAATCAGAATCGAGTATTCCCCCATACCATGGTATAAATGTAGTTATATGAACCTTGCTGCCTTTCACTAACACACACACAGAATAATGACTGTGTTGGAGGCAGGTGGCAGCTTTGTATGTTGGCACAGTTGGACGTCTCATCATCTGGTGTGAGAATCATTTTACAAAACATAAAGCTTAAATCAAAAGCAAACATCTGAAGTAATCCACATGACATGATGCAGAGCACTGAGGAAACGTACGAGTCAGACTAAGTGTGTCATTACACACACTTACTGAGAGTTTAACAATGCTGCAATCAAAGACTTTTCACTGCAGGTGAGAACAAACCCACCTCATTATATTTCCTCTTCAGAGATGTTTTACACTGTTCAGTCCACACACACTGTTTCTATCATATAACAGTAGGAAGGCTGTAGTCACAATGTGAACTAAAGACAGATCCTGGATCTGTTCTGTGGACAGAGAGTGATGAACAACAGGACACTGTGACAGCAGCTGGTTTTACTGTGACATGATTCACAGCTGTGAGCCTGCAGACATTAAACTCTGTTGAGTGTCATAGCTCAATGTGTCACCTGATGACATCATCAGTCTAATAGTCCAGTCCATTAGTGCTCTGATTTCCAGGTTAGGGAGAAAACATGTTTACTAATATTGATTTAACAGTGTAAAATCGCTGCAGTAGCACAGAGGTGGATTTCCCCTCAGCTTTAAATTCTGACCTCGAGCTGTTTTCATTCATAGTTCATGAGTCCAGCCTTCAGTGTTTCAGTGTTCGCAAGTCTAGCTGGATGTTGGTGTGAAGCAAAAGTCTTTTTGTGCTGCACTCAGTATTTTAAACAGGCATTGTTCAGGCCAGGCAGACGTCCTCTGTGCTGTGACTGACAGAGGGAGAATAACAAGGCCTCCTTCTCCTCCTTCATGACTTTATCTCTGCTGAGTGACAGCATGGTTGGTTGGTCGAGTCTCACCAGGCAGAGCAGGGAGCCACACTTGTGAATAAAGGTTTGTTGAACTGAGTTGCAGTTCTAATCAGGTGGTTGATCCAGGCTCTTCAGCACTGTGGACAGAGACACTCACAGTCTGACTCACCAGGATCAACACTCTGCTTATAATAACTGATATATTATATGAAGGTGAGACATCTCTGGATATTTAGTGACATGACGACCCTGCAGTGTAGTTCAGAGGGCCACAGAGCAGTGATTAATGCTCTGCACTGCTGTACTGCTCCACTCAATCACAAATGAAAGACTACAGCTTGTTTCAGTTCGAAGCAGTATAATTTACTGAAACCCACCACATGCATGAGTTTGACTTCTGGCCGTTGACGTAATCTGATTACATTTGTATTCACCAGCACAAACACGAGGTCTCTCTGTCTGGGATCCAAATGAAACCTGTAGGTTTAGGGCTGATGGATGGAAGAGAGCTTGATTAGACCGGAGTCAGTGCTGTGTGTCCAGTGTTTCCTTTGGAGAGAGCATGAAGAGGCTGTAATGATTCAGCTGGCAGCAGGTTCACATTTACTGATTCAAAGTGGAGATACTGCTGAGAGTGAAGATTTGTTGTCTGTGCTGTGACATGAAAAATACTCTCCAGCTCTCCATTTGTATTCTGAGGACGGTTCAGTTCTCGTGATCGTGTTCAGAGGTGGAAATATTGTGTGTGGAGTTTGTGTTGTGTTCATGTGCAGCTGTGACATCACACAGTTACATGTTAACTGTTGACATTGCGATGTTTTTGACTCATTGAGGCGACTGTAACAGAGGATTCACAGCACAGTGGGACACTTCAGTCCACAGGGAGTGTCTACATCTGACTTTAAATACAAGAGGAAATCACGCTTGATGACATGAGGGCTGGTGTCTCTAAAGAAGAGAACAATGTGAGTGAACAGAGATGGAATAATGAATCTCTGCCTCACTGCCTTTAAATTACAGTGTGATGTTTCTTTGCTGTGAGTGAACCAACAGCTGCTGCGTCACTTCATAAACAAGAGAACAGAGGAGAGAAGATGATTGATAGCCACTGAGAGGAGAATAGTGGGATGTTGCTGTGACTGTGGTCTCAGTGTTCAGTCGTCTGAAACATCAACAGGTTTAGATAAACGGCCGCTGATGTGAAGGCCCATTCATTTAAAGCTGCATATTAATGATGTCACAGCAGAAACTCTGTCAGAAATGGACTGAAATTATTTTTACACAGACAAATAAAAACCACCAAACAACACATCATTAAAATGTGGGCTGGTGTGACTCAAAGGCTTTTTCATGTGTTGTCTGTTCTAAACTTCACAGACACAGCAGGCTGATGAGCACTGAAGAAAAAAGGTGAGATGTGAAGAAAACTGATCAATGATGCTTTTGTGGACACAATAAAAACTGTAACACCAGCGTTACACTGCTGCTCGTCTCCCACATGTTACTTCAGGTGATGTTGCAGTACAGCAGCTCTCCACATGTTTCTGCTGCCATGTAAAATTAAACCTGGTCCACAGAACAGAGGTCAGAACCAGGACTCTGAACCCAGCAGCTCTCTGGACGACCCGGTATGTCTGAACCATCCTACTTTGGACATCCTGACCTGCACACAGACAGCCTGCTCTACCTGCCTGATGTAACTGTCTCAGGCTCAGAGGAACAACGCAGAGCAAACCCTGCTTTCAACCAGAACACATCAAACTTTCCACGACTTTCAGCTAAATAACAGCTCTGGTGAAAAAGTTCTCCTTGTTTGGGACTTTTGTTCAGCTCTCAGAATGTTTGTTTCTCTGGAGACGTTTCTACTCGTCGCAGCAGGAGAAGCACAGGTGTGATTAATCACACTAACGAGGTTCTGTTCCACTGTAGTATCTGGTTCAGTCAGTGAGAGAGCAAACACACTAACAGAGCCCAACAACATCGTTAGTGTCATTAAGGACACCTGACACTTTCCTGCTGTGACGCCTCAGAATACGAGTCATGTAAAAGTCAGTCATAACCAGTAAGGTGTTCTTCTTTTTTCTTCTATATTTTAAATTCTACAGCTTCTTCACATCTTTGTCAGGGAATTCCAACACTTGTGGAACTGATAATCATGTTAATACCTCGCCCAGTTTATTGTCGTCACCTCTCCGTCTCTTTTTATGTCATTGTCTAGTCAGGCCGGCTTGTTGAGGCAGCAGAGGAGGAGAGAGACAGTGAGGAACAACACTGTCATGTTATTTAGTGGTTTTAAGGTCACCACACCAAGCAAGACTGTAAAATCCCTGTGGTGAAGAAGGTGTTGACCAGCAGAGATGGAACCAGCAGGAGGTGGCTGATGTAATGAATGTCTGGCCTTCACCGAGGTAACTGACTCCAGCTTTCTCTAGACTGGAATCTCTTCCTGAACAGAAAAAACGAAAAAAAAGGAGAAAAACATCTCAAAAGCTGAAATGAACAACCTGCTGAGAAGCAGCATTGTGATCAGGGCAGGAGGAGACGTCAGGTTTTGGAGCTCATAATGGAATTCATAAGAGCGAACTAAGAAGAGGAGCCAAAGCTGTAGAGACAGGATGAGAATGAGGCTGTGTGTGACCTGGACGACGACCTTGAAACATTTTGTAGCCAGTCATCAAAGCATGATGTGAGCTTGAAGGAGAATCTCAGTAATGTGATTGTGGAGGATGAGGAGCAGGATGAGGAGGCAGTGTGAAGTGAAGTGAAGGCTGCACTGCCACAGAGAAGAATAAAGAAGAAGAAGACGGCCATGCTGGGAGAGATGGCTCAGGACGAAACCACGAATGATGCAACACTCTTACAGCAGCAGGTTCACTCCGTTCAAACATCAGCTGTTGTAGAAACAGACAGTTAATGTCTAGTTTCAGATGTATATCTACATTTAAACATTTATATTTTTTAAACAATAAAAAGTACCACATTCACTTATTTGGGCCAGTAGAGATTTATTATAACACTTGAAGCTTATATGGCAAAGTTTCAGGAGCAGGACCACACCTCAACAGTGCCAACTTCCGATATTCCTATAAATAACCCAGTCTTCGCTCTTGTATTCTGCGCCCCTCCCCCCCCACCCAATTTCTCTCTCCCTGTTTCTTCTTTTCTTTCCTCTCCTTTGTAGGACCATGAGGGGGTCTCTACAGATTCTCTACAGAGCTTCCCCAAAACGCACTCGGAGAGCTTGAAGAAACAAGATCTTCAACGTTTTGGTTCTCTTTCTTTCATAATAAAGCGTTTAAACGTATCTTGTTGAAGGTGTGGTCCTTGCTAGTGAAAGAGACTTTACAACATTATAATGGATCAGTTTCAACCAAACATCAGTAATTTGACTTTAACCCAAATTTATACTGAAGAATTGTTTGTTATCAGTGTGGGAAAAAAAAAAAAACATTCAGTTTCTGCTTTGGTTTAAATCAAAGGCGGGGAAAAGCTGCAGTCTGTGTGTGTGTGTGTGTGTCTGTGTGTGCGTGTGTGTGTGTTGTGTGTGTGTGTGTGTGTGTGTGTGTGTGTGTGTGTGTGTGTAGTCCGTCCTCGACCCCCCACTGAGCCGCTGAGGTTGAGGCCGTTCAAATAACTGTAATTAGGAGGAAACAGCTCAGTGACAGGGCTGCTCTGTGCTCGCCTTAGCAATGTTTCCATCAGACAGAAACAGTCCAGTAAATGATTTAACATGAGAGCTATTAGATCAGATCTGACATTTGACATGTGGTCCACAGTTTGCATCAGATGGTTTGATTAGAAATGAGGTTCAGTTCAGTGAGTTTTCAGTCTGTTTGATATGGAAACAGAAGGATCACATCATAAATCTGTTTGTTTGTGATGTTGTTTACAGACTGCAGTGTGAGAGTTCATCCATACACACACAATACATTCTTTACTGTGTTCTCTTTATTTACAATATGAAGGATGAAACTCACATGTTCATGGTCTGTTTCACCTGGAAAATACTTTTCACAGTCCTGTAGCAGACCTGCTGAGACATGTCATTATGAAAGTATTGTCTGTGTTTCCTCAGTTATCTGCTGGGTGAAGCCCTGTGAAGTGTAACTTGAAGTCAGCCTACAGTCACACTGTCTCTGCTCAGAGACGTCACACACACCTTGTAGAGACGGTGTGGTGGGCAGAGCTGACCAAGTATTGTGTGTCTAACTATTATTATATAGAGTGAATGAAGAGAAGCATCGACAGTGTGTGAAGACGGAGAAATGAAAGTGGAGCTGTGCAGAGAAACTACTTGTGCAGGACGAGATGAGACAAACACACACACACACACACACACACACACACACACTGCACTAGACTTCTTTTAGAGAGAAGGTGAACACAAAAATGAGGGACTGAACGACTTCGAGCTGAAGAGAAGGAAAAGAGAGAACGAGGGAGGAGGACAAGGACGGAAAGGTGAGAGCGTCACAGCCCACAAGTGACTCTGCAGTCATGGAGGAAACAAAGACTGTTCTGAATGTTGTTGTGAATACTGTGAGAGGCAGAGCAGAGGAGAAGACAGAGCACAGCCACAAACAGCCACTGGCAGCTCAGCATGAACAGGAAACATGTTTCCTTTAAAACTGTCAGAAAGAGATAAAAGCCTCTCTGGTCAAATGTTCTGCTGAAGGAAACGTCTCTCTTCTTTTCCATCATAGGAGATTAATATTCACTGAAACAAACATCACACTGAGAGACATTACTGGATATTTCATACAAAGACTACATTAATTTATGTCGTACTGATGGACAAAATCTCTTAAGAAGTGAAGCTGCAGGTACTGAATCATTGGACCTTGATGGTTTTTGTTTTCACTGTTAAAAATAATGAAGCTTCTGTCCTTTATGAAAGCTCCTGTTACACTCACTTCCATTCAACATATCTGAATCAACCTTTAGTTCACTCAGGAATCACTGCGTCTCTCTTCTCAAGAGCATTAAAAGACAAAATAAATAAATGTCTTCCTGTTTCCTGTCGTGCACAAACTGCTGTCTTCTTTAAGGCTCCTGCTGACAGTGAATGTGTCTGTGAACACATGAACGCCACATGTACTGGACTGTATGTCTGTAAATACTGACATCTGTAATGTCCTCAAACAGGAAGCAGTGTCAGTTCAGGTGGGACACGAGGGTCACATGTTGTCAGTGTACACACTGATCAGCACACACATCAGACTAAATCCACTCTCATAACAAGGCGCTCTGCTGAAATGACCTGTCACACTTGTTCCTCCTTCACTGGCTTCTGCTACACTTTGCTTCCACCTCAGCAGCCCTCTGCCTGCTGCTTTCAGGCAGCTCCCAGCTGTATCTTCAACAGAGACAGAAAACCTGGATCATAATTTGTTGCAATAATCGGTTTATGGCCGACTAAAAGGCCCATTCCCCTCCATTTCTTCACTACATTATAACTTCCCATGGGTCGTTGAGCCGTGATGATGTCTGAAGGAGATTCTCTCGGGCATTGGTATCCACAGAGAGGTCGACCTTCTTTCTATCCAAACTTTAATAACACCTCAGACAGTTTCTCAGTCTCTTCCTCTTGATTTTCATTGGATTGTAAAACTCAGACACTCAGGATCTGAAATCACTTTACGATGCCTCCAGAAGCAGAAAGTGTATTCAGTGATGCAGATAATTTGTTAGAAATAGATAGTAGTGGATCCTCATGGTGACCTCCCCGACCAACCTCACTACACTGTTCCAAATACAAATGAGAGCCAACAAAAAGATTCAGGACCTGTCAAAACACGGTGCGTTAATTTGGTGTTCACTTACAAACTGTGATGTAGACTGTGATGTAAAGTGTCAAGTAAACTTTTATGTAAACTGTGATGTAGACTGTGAGGTAGACTGTGATGTTGACTGTGATATTGACTGTGATGTTGACGTTGATGTAGACTTTTTTAGACATTTTTCTGTTTTGTTTTTTTTAATTACTTGATTATAATTTCTCAGGTCATAAATTAAACCAAACAAAGACTTTCAGTGTCACAATGTAATGATTAATAACTTATTTAGGGTGGAGGCCGGGAGTGTGACCGCGGCCACCTGGCAGTGGTACAGCCTGATGAACGCTGCACTCCAGGGGCAACATGCTATCAATCCGCCCCTGTTTGTAGCCAATGCCACACCAGGTGGTGTGGTCAGCACCCTGGCCTCTACCTCTACTGCAGAGGAAGAGGCAGGAGAGGACATGAGAGAGGAGAGGAGGACAGGAAGAAAGAGGAAGAGAGAGAGTGAACTGATGAACTGACCCTAACCCTAACCCTAACCCTCAGTCATCACCAGGTTCGCCACAGTGGTGCAGTCCATGTTGGTGTAGTAGATCGTGAGATTGTGTGCTCTCCCGCAGGAGAATTGTACAAAAGGGCAGAGGTGGGGGGCGCAGGAAGCATTTATAGTGGGGACCACAGAAGAAGAAATCAAAAAGGAGGAGCTCCGAGCTACACACACAGTCTGCACTGGATTTGGAGGCATTTTCTTGTCAGGCAGTAACAGATTTTGTGTAATTATATACATATTTCATCATAGACATAACTTTTGTTTTTGTTTTTATTATTATGTAATCTAACCTGCTGTGGTGTGACTGTCCTCAGTGATCACCAGGTTCACCACAGTGATGCAGTCCATGTTTGTGTAGTAGATCGTGAGATCGTGTGCTTTCTTGAACAAAGGTCCGGGAAAGGGTGTCCTCCTGTCTGGGTCCACAAATAAATTGGCGTTGTTGTCCACATAGACTGGGGAAAAAAAAGGAAAAACAAAAGGTTTACATCACAGCCATTTCCCTCATAAATTTTTTACATGGAAAATATTTTGCAACAAAACTTTTTTTTGTTATATCCAGAGTAGAGATGTACACGATTAAGACGATAAACGAACGTCTGCATGTCATTCACCTGTAAGGATGGTGCCGAAAAAGAAACGACGCACTGCGCTCCCTCTTGAGCTGGCTCACTGGTAAATCAACAGCTGACTGAGCTCAGCTGTCAGAGTAGCTGTGCCTCTCTCTTTAGCCTGGTGTTTGGCTGTACGCTACTTTGTATAAATATAGTTAATTATGTGAACAACTAACCTCCATCTGAGGCTGTTGCTACAAGGCACAGTGGATACTGTAGCTCTCTGTGTGTGTGTGTGTGTGTGTGTGTGTGTGTGTGTGTTTTCTAACGCCAAAACAACAACAACAACAACAACATCATCGATCATCCTCTCAATCACCAATGACGGCTTGTGCCTATGTGACGGGTGTGCTTCTGCGTTGTGTTGGTTTGAATGATGCTGTGACACCGGGACCTCTTTGGAGACGATCTCCGTTTATTCTGACAAAATAGACAACAAGCAGAACCTCCATGTAAATCGTACCGTCCACTCGAGCTCCTATACAAATAAAATGCAGATAAAGATATCGACAAACCCGGAAGTTAGTTTGGTTTGTCAAAGAGTCAAGCTAGCGATTTTCAACTGTTAAAACTACTATTTTGAAATGCAACTCTGTTAACATGTATACATTATAAGACAGGAACAGACATGACAATAACATTGAGACCACAAATACATATAATAAACAAAGAGAAACATTAGGATGGTTTAGGATTATCAACTGACTGAAATAAAGTCACCCACCTCTCGTCATGCTGCCCTGCCAGAAGGTCATCCATTTCTTCAAAAAATTGGAAGCGGATGGTTCCTTTACCTGTTGACTTGTTGTTGTCCTTTATTTTTTTGTAGGCATCAATCAGGGTATTCCACTTCCTGGCCACTTTGTCAGGACAAAACAATTCTGAATATTGAATGCAGAGCTTCTCCGCCGTCTCCTTCCACAGGTCCTTCTTATTTGACCTTGCCGATTTCAACCGAGAGTTCAGCTCTTTGAGACTCTTCGGGAGGCCATCAGATTCCGCTGCTATGTGTTGCCGCATCAAATCAATCAGGAACAGTGTTTGTTCCCTACTGAAGCCTTCATTGCCAGGCAGGGCAGGAGATGGTGATTGGCTGAGAGGGGCAGCATTCTCCTTGAAACTCTCTACAATACACATATGAGTAATAGGCTGTCAAACATTGTATGAGTAACACTGCAAATGTCATGAGGCCATGTCATCATAGACATACATTTTGTTTTTGTTGTTATTATTATTATTATTATTATTATTATTATGTTATCTAACCTGCTGTGGTGTGACTGTCCTCAGTCATCACCAGGTTCGCCACAGTGGTGCAGTCCATGTTGGTGTAGTAGATCGTGAGATCGTGTGCTCTCCCGCAGGAGAATTGTACAAAAGGGCAGAGGTGGGGGGCGCAGGAAACATTTATAGTGGGGACCACAGAAGAAGAAATCAAAAAGGAGGAGCTCCGAGCTACACATGCTGTCTGCACTGGATTTAGAGGCATTTTTTTGTCAGGCAGTAACAGATTTTGTGTAATTATATACATATTTCATTAACCTCACAGGTTGACCCGGTTACACCTATCACAAGCCGTCACCAACAGTTTAATGGTTCGGTTAACGGATGCCCGTTAAGGCTCGGTAACTGATTACCGTTTTAACCGTCGGTAAAAAAAAACATTCAGAAAACTAATTATTTGTGCATCCATAATCCAGAGGTGATTCACTACATCATAGGCTACCATTTATAACCCTTCTCCGCATAAACAGGTCACTGAAAAAACATAAATTAAAAAAACACCGGCTGAAACTACCAGGCTAACGGTTAGCCGTTGTTAGCACGGTCTGCTTTATAGTTCGCATATGCACATGAAAATGTAAATTACACTCTGACGGCATTTCCATATATATACATCTAACAAAACAATGTATACGGCTGACTTGTTGTGACAACAAATAGTAAAAAGGTGTTAATAAAAGATATTACAGGAGCTTCTACTTACTGTTTACAACTGGGGCAGCCATCTTTAAATGTCAACTCGGGGGTTGTGTTGAATGTCCGACTTTCCGAGTCGGAAATCCGACCTCGGGGTTCGTTCCAGTTGAAAGTTCCGACTCGGAGCTCGGAAATCCCGACTTCCGAGTACAACTGGAACACACTATATGATGTAAACTGTGATGTAGACTGTGATGTTGACTCTGATGTAGACTGTGTTGTAGACTGTGATGTAGACTGTGATGTTGACTATGGTGTAAACTGCGAAGCTGACTTTGATGTTGACTGTGATGTTGACTGTGATGTTGACTTTGATGTTGACTGTGAAGTAGACTGTGATGTAGACTGTGATGTTGACTGTGATGTTGACTTTGATGTTGACTGTGAAGTAGACTGTGATGTAGAATGTGATGTTGACTATGATGTTGACTATGATGTAAACTGTGATGTTGACTTTGATGTTGACTGTGATGCTGACTGTGATGTTGACTGTGATGTTGAATTTGATGTTGACTGTGATATTGACTTTGATGTTGACTCTGATGTTGACCGTGATGTTGACTTTGATGTTGACTTTGATGTTGACTGTGATGTGGACTGTGATGTGGACTGTGATGTAGACTGTGATGCTGACTGTGATGTAGACTGTGATGCTGACTGTGATGTAGACTGTGATGTTGACTATGATGTTGACTGTGATGTAGACTGTGATGTTGACTATGATGTTGACTTTGATGTAAACCTGTGATGTTGACTGTGATGTAAACTGTGAAGCTGACTTTGATGTTGACTGTGATGTAGACTGTGATGTTGACTATGATGTAATCTGTGAAGTTGACTTTGATGTTGACTGTGAAGTAGACTGTGATGTAGACTGTGATGTTGACTGTGATGTTGACTTTGATGTTGACTGTGAAGTAGACTGTGATGTAGAATGTGATGTTGACTATGATGTTGACTATGATGTAAACTGTGATGTTGACTTTGATGTTGACTGTGATGCTGACTGTGATGCTGACTGTGATGTTGACTGTGATGTTGAATTTGATGTTGACTGTGATATTGACTTTGATGTTGACTCTGATGTTGACCGTGATGTTGACTTTGATGTTGACTGTGATGTGGACTGTGATGTGGACTGTGATGTAGACTGTGATGCTGACTGTGATGTAGACTGTGATGCTGACTGTGATGTAGACTGTGATGTTGACTATGATGTTGACTGTGATGTAGACTGTGATGTTGACTATGATGTTGACTTTGATGTAAACTGTGATGTTGACTGTGATGTAAACTGTGAAGCTGACTTTGATGTTGACTGTGATGTAGACTGTGATGTTGACTATGATGTAATCTGTGAAGTTGACTTTGATGTTGACTGTAATGTAGACTGTGATGTTGACTATGATGTAAACTGTGATGTTGACTTTGATGTTGACTGTGATGTTGACTGTGATGTAGACTGTGATGTTGACTTTGATGTTGACTGTGATGTTGACTGTGATATTGACTTTGATGTTGACTCTGATGTTGACCGTGATGTTGACTTTGATGTTGACTGTGATGTGGACTGTGATGTGGACTGTGATGTAGACTGTGATGCTGACTGTGATGTAGACTGTGATGCTGACTGTGATGTAGACTGTGATGTTGACTATGATGTTGACTGTGATGTAGACTGTGATGTTGACTATGATGTTGACTTTGATGTAAACTGTGATGTTGACTGTGATGTAAACTGTGAAGCTGACTTTGATGTTGACTGTGATGTAGACTGTGATGTTGACTATGATGTAATCTGTGAAGTTGACTTTGATGTTGACTGTAATGTAGACTGTGATGTTGACTATGATGTAAACTGTGATGTTGACTTTGATGTTGACTGTGATGTTGACTGTGATGTAGACTGTGATGTTGACTTTGATGTTGACTGTGATGTTGACTGTGATGTAAACAGTGATGCTAACTGTGATGTTGACTGTAATGTAAACTGTGATGTTGACTGTGATGTAAACTGTTGGCCGTGATGTAAACTGTGATGGTAATTGGCAATCAGCACAAGTTAAAATCACAGAGTGGAGCATTGATGTGATACAGTACAAATAAAACAGCACCAAAGAAAATCAAATTCAACATGACTGATGAGTGACACACATCTGAACAGACAGTCATCAACTAGCTGTGTGAAGTCGAGGTTGGTGTTAAGATTCACTCAAGAGTACAATACTCGTCTCCTCCATGACTCCACCTGTGGACATATTATCTGTGAATGTCTCAGTCCACACGCTGCAGAGACATGAGACTGGAGACTGGGTGAGTTTCCAAAAGTCTTTCACACATGAATTAAAGAGATGTTCAGAAATATGTCTCTATTTTTTAAACATCTCATCTTGTATGATTACTTGTTGATTGAAGCTCATTCCACTTAACTGCACGTCCTCCAAAAAGTCCCCTGTGCAGCTTTTATTGAATATGAGAGGGCTCATTATGAACTGAATGGATTGCAGAGACACTTGATGGTCATTTCAAGCAACAGGCAGCAGAAAACAGTGATCAGAAGGCCTCTTCACCTCGCTCTGACAAAGAGATGCAGCCCAGTTCAGCCTCAGTACAACAACAAATGACTTCAACACTGCTGGGACTGAAGTGTGCTGGACAGCAGCACAAAGTAACTTCAAATCAATGATGTCCAATCACAGACACATGTTGAAATGCTGGATATTTTAGCATGAATATTTTAAAAGCTGAAATCACTGAGCGCCCAAAAGAGAAAACACGTCATTGATCATCAGTTACTGTGTTGACCTGTAACACACTGGCTTCTTGTTCTTGTCTTCAGTCTGAATACTATTGGTTAAATATCATGTCAGCTACTGCAGCTGATCACAACCACCTGCTGTCTCAGCTGGAAATCATCACTCATTGAGTCAGTGAGAATTCTGCCTGAAGGAAAGAAGAGAAAACATCTTCCCTCCACAGTCTTTAGTGACAAAGATAACATGTACTTTCACACTTTAACTGATAACTGGATTAAACAGCCTGTTAATGTCTCAAATAAACAGCTGCCCGAGTGTCACAACTCCACCCAGCTGTGTTCAGCACACACATGCACACCGCTCTCACACCAAACTACTCCTGCTGCTCTGCAGGAGAGGAGTGATGCTGCCTCCTTTAATGTAGTAAGAGCTCCATCAGCTGTGTGAGATACAAACAGGCCTTATGGGAGCTCTCAAACACTCCCCTGCCTCCATCCACTCTAATATGAAACTGATAAAGAGAATAATAAATGTGTGATGCAGAGCCAGAGCACTGAGAGATAGAACATGAGAGGAAATATATCTGGACTGATCGTGACTCGTAGATGTCAAAGCATGACCTGTGGACCACACAATACACAATCTACTGACTGACCTGGGAGCAGCGTAGAACTGGAGCAACAACAATTTATGAAGTGATCCAGTGCTGACACTCAACTCAACATACTTTTATTATTAATTTGACTCTCGTCATGATCACACAGATGAACTCAGTGGACTTGAAATTCAAATTTTATTGTAAATATTAAATAGAACTGAGACTTGATTGATGATCAGATCAACTGAATATAGATTAGAGAGGAAACCTCCGGCTCTGATAAGAGTTCTTTAAAGAATAACAGAATTCATTCTGTGATTGGACGTCTGAGCTGCTCACAGATCCAGAACTACCACAACGTTTAGGTTTTTCAGAAAGGAACTTGTGGTGGGTGACGCTGACTCATGAACTCTGGGTAGAATGAGGGAGTCTGAACAGGTGAGTTTGTGTGTGTGTGTGTGTGTGTGTGTGTGTGTTTGTGTGTGTGTGTGTGCGGGCAGTCAGCCTGATAAGAGGCTCTCAGCGAGACAAGCAGCTGTTGAGTCACTGTGTCACTGAGGCAGAACAACATCAACACACTGCTGTTGATCCCATTTATCATTTTCCCTGAAGGACGGAGCACATGAGACACATGTTCCAGCTCTGTCCAGACTCACATCTCTCCCTCATGGGATCACTCACAGGGACACACACCTCCATCCAGCTGATGGAGCAGCTTACTTGACTGTGTGGAGGTGGAGATAATGGATCACCTTCTTCTTATCAGTCTCTGAAGTTAAACTGTGAGGTTCTGATTCTGTTCACAGGTCTAGGCGAAGATTTCCACACAAAGATGATTTTGTTTTTAGTGAGACTTTGCCGGTCAAATCCCAGAGAATCCAGTGGACATAAGAAAAAGCTGATGATATCTCCCTCTGTGAACAGTTTAACTGCTGCTCTGGGTTCAGAGAGAAGCTGTGGCTCTGTGGTGTTTTCTCTCCGTCCATCCTTCAACAAAGCCATGAAGTCATTTTGTCTGCTGAACTGTGTAACTGAGGCTCAAAGACGGAACAAGAGAGGAGAGACTTTCAGCAGGATGATCAGCATCAGACAACTGAACTGATAAAAACAGCCTGAACTATTTCCAGCTCACACACAGTCCAAGACACTGACTCAATAAGAGGAACTCTGGTTCTGTTGTTCAGACTCACTGACAGATGTTCTGGACGTTTCTGTGTTTTCATTTGTCAGATTTCACATGTTATAAGAAATTCACCAAAGGACAAACTTGTTTTGGTCTGTTGGTGAACTGAAGCTATTTTAACTGTGTGAACACGTGTGTGTGTTTTCACTGTAGATTTACAGTCAACTGTCCACATGCAGCAACACAGTGTGAGGACCGCACATCTCTCTCTCCTCCTCACAGTTTACATTTCATCTCTCTGCCTCACTGTTTGTCTTTCTCCTTTATCTTCTTCCATCTCCCTTTTTCTTCTTCTTCTTCTTCCCATGGGAAGAGAAACTTTTCTACCTTATTTGCACTTCCTTTCTCCCTTTATCTCATTTTCTTTCACGCTCTAGCGGCTCTGTTGTCACAGTGACTCTGATCATTTCAGAGAGCTTTGTTTACACCACTGTGAAGCAGCAAATGTTCAGCCTGCAGGAACTTCAATGTTCATCTAAAAGATCAGCTCTTCTTCATCTGTCTTTCTGCTCTCTGCTGTTCTATATTCCAGATACATTTCTGTCATTAGAAAAACTCTTTGCTAAATGTCTTCATGAATCATTATGATGAGGTTTTAAAGGGGAACTGTGAGGGCGGCCAGTGGTGACAGTCCTGTGAAAGAGCATCTATTAGCCAACAACACCAGAAGGCAGAAACAGGAGGGACCATTTGAAGAATCACCATCATTGACATTCACTCACGTCAGGAAACAAATGCTTTGTCTGACTGTTGAGTCAAACTAATGAACTTCAAACCTTCCACATTATTGCATGTTTCTTCACATTAACGAGGAAACAAACTACATTAAGACTTCACATCTCAAGGCAGAGAGCCTTAAAGTTCAGCTCTGACCTGTGTCTTCTTTTAAGAGAATACTAGAACAAACCTAAATGTCACATCTACTTTAAACTTTTCGAGTGGAAGATAAACCTGGTGATTCAAGTATTGTTGTAGTTTTGGATCAAATCAGCAGCAGGTCTGATACATTAGACAGATCTCAGCAGCTCAGCTCCATGAGGCTGACTTTAAACCACTGAGACTTCAAACATGAGATGAAGTCTGAATCTAACAACATTACAGTGGCTTCATAAGAACAGGAAATGGAGGAAATTGAACAAAAAGCAGAAGCTTTCCTTTAAATATCTCCTCACTGTCTCTGTTGAAGTCTCTTTGGGAACTATCTGTGTGTTCCCTCGTCTCTCTGCAGTTTCTGATTCCACTGCTGTCCGTCTGCTCTGCAGCCACAGCAGCCTGTCCTCTGAGCTCCTTCAACACCTGCAGCTGGAGGACAGGTTCACTCACTGGGACTTGTCGTCTCCTCCTATGTCCTCCCCGTGTTCACCTCCAGCAGAGAGGTGGAGCTGTGCTCCCAGCATCCTGTTTTAAACACTGACTCATTATTTATTCAGCTATCAGTCAGGGCCCAGATGATTCACTGACTCCAGTCTGAATAAAAGCTGACATTATGGAAATGTTCAGGTGCCTCCTGCATGTGGAGCAGCTCGACTGGAAAATTAAACACAGAATTGTTCTCGTTTTAAATGAACGGTTGGTAAATGTACCGTCTAGGATGAAGGTAATTAAAGTGGTCCGATGGTTCAGTCATGCGTCTCTAAAAGGTTCCTCTTCATAGTATTGGTCAGTGCTCCATCATATTAATTCTGATGAATCAGCAGTCTCAGTAGTGCAGAGGAGATAAAGTGATGCTGAGCTGCTGCAGACTCTCCAGTGAGGTCAAAGGTCGTTCTGCACAACAACAGTCACACAAGCATTGAGATTTATGTATTATAGAGATCATAAGTGAGATATAAAGGTGCTTTGTTTAAACGTGTATTATTGTAAAGTAACTGTGAACACTGCACTCTATAGTGTTAGGAGATGTTAATGACATATTACAGATGAGGGTGTCGGCCTCAGAAAGACACTTGTATAAATCATGGAGGTTAGAATACACATTTCCATTACAGTCTGAGGATTGTCTAAGTGAACTGTTTTTAATCTGTTGTGATTAAATCTCTCATTTTGAGCAATCATCCTCTAATCTGATTGCAGCCCTCTCATAATTCTCCTGCCGTGTCAATCAGTGTGTAAATGTTCAACGTATTCCACTTGAGAAGTAAAATAATCCTTCATTACTGAGAGACAAACAAAGCCTGCAGAGCTTTCAGCTCAGCAACAGAGAACATTACCATCTTTTCATCATCACATGATGAGAAAAATAATGAGCTTCAACATGAGCAGAGGGTTTACATTTAGAGAGTCGACACTGTTTCCTCTGAGATCACACTTGTTAGCACCTCTCTGTCTTTTCTGTAGTAACTGTAAATAATCAGCTATTTTGTTTTGCTGTAACTGTGATCTGTTCCAGTGTAAATGTGTAGTACTTCTGTTACTCATCAACAGTCCATCAGACAGTTTAGCAGCCTTAACTCTCGTGTGTGAGTGTGAAACTGAGATAAATGACTTTAAAGTTATCTTAATGTCCAGACAATTGAGTTGTAGGTATAATATTGTAATTTTCACATTTTGTAGTGTATACCTGTATCTATCTACAAAACCTTTGTCTTTTGACCCTTTTTCGGAAGTTACTATATTCTGCCTTAGCATCGGTCATATCAAGGCAAAAGACCTTAACTTCTATTTTATAGTACAATGTTATGATAACAATCATAACTTTCATTTACAAAAGTAAGCAATATTGACCCTATTGGACTCACTATGATAAAATGACTTTACATGTATCAACATCATATGAAAATGATAGATCAATAAGTTTTTTTCTGTATTTCATACTCATACTAGTACCACACAGGCAGTCGTAGATTGATTCACAAACCTCTCTCTGACAGACATCAGTATTAACAATGAGAGTGTTTTGATGTTTTAATGCATGTAAAACATGTTCTTCTGGATATGAGGCAGTAATTTAAACTCATTGGCTTGTTTATTTGGATAACCAGTAGCCTAGAACAGCAAAGATATTTCAGAATCATCCCATTGTAGCATCTTAATGTTTAAAGCCAGTCTGCTGAAAACATAGTAGGAATTAATATTTCTTGGGCTTTAGTTGCAGTATTTGCATTATTATCATATATAAAAGAATGAACTTTGATGATGTGTGTGGGTCTTTTTGAAAATTATGAATTAACACTGTATTGATACATTTTCCTGGATTGAATGGAATGCTAGAACCAAATGCAGATGATGACAAAACAAAGTTCTCCCACACAAATTAGATAAGATTAGGATGTGATTTGTTGCTTTTACTTGGCCATCTTATATGACTGCAATTTAAAGTAAAGGAGTCTGACATAAAGTTTAATTGTTGCTATGTAATTCATTTATTAGATACACCCAGCATCATGGCAATGGCCAAACAATACAGAGAAACAAAGTGTTTATGTCAAATATTCATTAAATGTTAGTCACTATATTGTATACTAACTTAGTTATATACCTCAGGTTATTGAGAAACCCATGAAATTAAAACAAGTACTCTTCTTGTAATAGTTTCAGAACAATGACCAATCAAAATAAAGTAGAACCAAAAGTGCTATGGCACAATCTGCCCCAAGGTTAGGGTGAAATGAGCCACCCTTAAATACTGATGCATCAAAAACAAACAATTTTGAGATAATTTTGAACTCCATGAACTCTTCTGCCCGGTGAGATATCTTGACCCACATGGACCTTGACTGGATCACTTTCAGGTCAGCCAGTCTGGGCATTTTCTTCAGCTTTGCCGTGGAATGGCAATTCACCCAGTCCCTGATGGCCTCATTTTTGCTGTTCCATGACCTCCATCTTTTTAGAATTTGAGCTTTTGACAACTGACACAAAATCCTCAAAATCGTACACCACTCCTCCTGGTCTGCGTCTCATCTCTTGTTCCACGCTATGATGAACACTGTCAGCACTCATGAAAGTCAAGAATTTTAGGGTGACATCTTCAGCTGATACTAGATCGGAGTTGACCAAGGACACAAGAGACGAAAGAAGGCACCAGTTCTTGTTTTGGGCACTGCAGTTGTCAACCCAGTAGATGATATGTTTGCAGTCCCTCTCTTTTTCTAGTGCCACCACATATGCGGATGTGATCTCCTTTGCACTCCGCCCTGCAACTCCTTCGTGCGAGACAACAGAGATGTTTTTTCTTTTTGTTGGTTTTGCACTGACGCAAATGTCTCATGGTAAACACAGATGCGCTTGGTGAAGAGTGCAGATCTCACACCAGGCATTCTAGAAAGCATTGTAACTTTCTGCAGGTCTACACTTCTGCCTGATGTACTATCGGGCCAAGCTCTATCTGCATCGGCATGATAGTGTAGCCTGGTTTCAACAGCTTTGGCCTTGTGTTTTTTCCACTTTTCACACTGCGGACAGTTTTCCAGGGCTTCCTGCTGGGGCTTTTCCTTTGTGTGCTGGTCCTGCATCAAACAGCTTTCACACTCCTCCTCCCGAGTTTGGCAAAACTGATGTTCTTAGACCTTACTGCTTTTCGATAGGTGTCGATGGGTGCACTGGTGGCCTTTCTCAAAGTAGTTAGCTAACATCAGCTTGATGCTGATGTCACTGGGGAGATACCGGTGGCAGGGTGCATGCTCCCTCCTGTAGTGGCTGATGGTTGGATTGAAAGACTCGATATGAGCATACAAGGGTGCCAGGTCGAGCTTATTTGGAGGCTCATGTCTCCCTCTTTGGTCAGCAGGTGGGGCTAGGGCTGATGTTAGTTCTTTGCCCATCACTGACAGGACTATGCTATCATTTGTTGGATGATAGCCTAGTGTAGAAAGTAAGAAGAGTTTGCATACTTGCTGTGGGTTTGCACCTGCATCTTTCAGCCTATAGATGAAAGACCTGCTTCGCTTTCTTGGGTTTGCACAGACCGTTGTCAGACCTGGCTGACAAAATAAAATACAAAGGCTTTCTTTTCTTTGTATGTAAGGTCCCAGAATTCACGCCATATCAAGGTAAAATGGTCTGCATTTTTTTTGGTAAATGGTCTGCATTTTTATAGCGCTTTTCCAGTCTAACGACAGCTCAAAGCGCTGTACAACACATGCCACATTCACCCATTCACACACACATTCATACACTGATGATGGAGGCTGCCATGCAAGGCGACACTTCGACATGCAACTAGGGGGAGCCGGGATTCGAACTGGTGACCTACTCATCACTAGACGACCCGCTCTACCCACTGAGCCACAGCCTCCCCTCCTGGTCCTCTGAAAATTTGGCAGAGCATTGTCGCTGACACTTGATTCCACATGGGGCCCTCAAGGGTGGTCTACTGATGGGCTCTGGAAAAGGAGCAGGAGTTGATGTTGCTGTGACCTCACAGCTTGGGACAAGCTCCTGGACAGACAAGGGTTGCGAGGTTGTCTTCTCTGGGGCTGAGGCTGGTGCAGCTGGTGAAAATTGTGGGTCTGGTGTACTGGAAGGCTCAGCAGTCACAGAAACAAGGGCAGACAGTGCATCAATGGAAGGCCCTGGTGCCGTGCCATCAGTGAAAGTAGAAGGGAGTCTGAAGGGAAGACTGCCAGGGTGGCATCTGCTGGTGATGAAAATGTCATCTGCTCCATAGAACAGATCATTACTAATGTCTAGACAGCTATTCAAAACGGTCCACTCCAATTTTGCAGGGGACATGCTGCCAAATGTATCCAGAAGTAGGCGCAACAGAAACTGAAATGAATAAAAGACATATATATATATATATATATATATATATATATATATATATATATATATATATATATATATATATATATATATATATATATATATATACACACACACACACACACACACATATATAACAGTATCTGACAGTAATATTCCAAGCTGTCAGGATGCGTTCCCCCTGTTTGAATGGTCAAATTTAATGATATCAGCATAAAAATCAGAAAAGAAGTCAGGAGTATGAATTTGAAGGATGTCTGAGCCTCCTTTCATACTGAACAGAGGGGGAACACTATCTGACAGTAATATCCCAAGCTGTCAGGATGCGTTCCCCCTGTTTAAATGGTCAAATTTAATGATATTATTCTGAAAATCACAGGACTTGTCTGTTGTGGGGAAAGACGTCAGAAGTATGAATTTGAAGGATGTGTGAGCCTACTTTCATACTGAACAGAGGGGGAACAGTATTTGACAGTAATATTCCAAGGTGTCAGGATGCGTTCCCCCTGTTTAAATGGTCATATTCAATGATATCAGCCCTTAAAATCACAGGACTTATCTGTTGTGGGAGAAGAAGTCAGGAATATGAATTTGAAGGATGTGTGAGCCTCCTTTCATACTGAACAGAGGGGGAACAGTACCTGACAGTAGTATTCCAAGCTGTCAGGATGCGTTCCCCCTGTTTAAATGGTGAAATTTGATTATATCCGCCTGAAAATCACAGGACTTATCTGTTGTGGGAAAAGATGTCAGGAGTATGAATTTGAAGGATGTGTGAGCCTTTTTTCATACTGAACAGAGGGGGAACAGAATCTGACAGTAATATCCCAAGCTGTCAGGATGCGTTCCCCCTGTTTAAATGGTCAAATTTAATGATATTATTCTGAAAATCACAGGACTTGTCTGTTGTTGGGAAAGAAGTCAGGAGTATGAATTTGAAGGATGTGTTAGCCTCCTTTCATACTGAACTGAGGGGGAACAGTATCTGACAGTAATATTCCAAGCTGTCAGGATGCGTTCCCCCTGTTTAAATGTTCAAATTTAATGATATTATTCTGAAAATCACAGGACTTATCTGTTGTGGGGAAAGAAGTCAGAAGTATGAATTTGAAGGATGTGTGAGCCTACTTTCATACTGAACAGAGGGGGAACAGTATCTGACAGTAATATTCCAAGGTGTCGGGATGCGTTCCCCCTGTTTAAATGGTCATATTCAATGATATCAGCCCTTAAAATCACAGGACTTATCTGTTGTGGGAGAAGAAGTCAGGAATATGAATTTGAAGGATGTGTGAGCCTCCTTTCATACTGAACAGAGGGGGAACAGTACCTGACAGTAGTATTCCAAGCTGTCAGGATGCGTTCCCCATGTTTAAATGGTGAAATTTGATTATATCCGCCTGAAAATCACAGGACTTATCTGTTGTGGGAAAATAAGTGAAGAATATGAATTTGAAGGATGTGTGAGCCTCCTTTCATACTGAACAGAGGGGGAACAGTATCTGACAGTAATATTCCAAGGTGTCAGGATGCGTTCCCCCTGTTTAAATGGTCAAATTTAATGATATCTGCCTGAAAATCACAAGACTTGTCTGTTGTTGGGAAAGAAGTTAGGAGTATGAATTTGAAGGATGTGTGAGCCTACTTTCATACTGAACAGAGGGGGAACAGTATCTGACAGTAATATTGTAAGGTGTCAGGATGCGTTCCCCCTGTTTAAATGGTCAAACTTGATGATATCCGCCTGAAAATCACAGGACTTGTCTGTTGTGGGGAAAGATGTCAGGAGTATGAATTTGAAGGATGTGTGAGCCTTTTTTCATACTGAACAGAGGGGGAACAGAATCTGACAGTAATATCCCAAGCTGTCAGGATGCGTTCCCCCTGTTTAAATGGTCAAATTTAATGACATTATTCTGAAAATCACAGGACTTGTCTGTTGTTGGGAAAGAAGTCAGGAGTAGGAATTTGAAGGATGTGTGAGCCTCCTTTCATACTGAACAGAGGGGGAACAGTACCTGACAGTAGTATTCCAAGCTGTCAGGATGCGTTCCCCCTGTTTAAATGGTGAAATTTGATTATATCCGCCTGAAAATCACAGGACTTATCTGTTGTGGGAAAAGATGTCAGGAGTAGGAATTTGAAGGATGTGTGAGCCTCCTTTCATACTGAACTGAGGGGGAACAGTATCTGACAGTAATATTCCAAGCTGTCAGGATGCGTTCCACCTGTTTAAATGGTCAAATTTAATGATATCCGCCTGAAAATCACAGGACGTTTCTGTTGTGGGGAAAGAAGTCAGGAGTATGAATTTGAAAGATGTGTGAGCTTTCTTTCATACTGAACAGAGGGGGAACAGTATCTGACAGTAATATTCCAAGCTGTCAGGATGTTCTTTACCTGTTATAATGGAACTGGATTTAAGACAAATATGATAAAATAGCGATTTATATTCGCCTATAAATGAATGAGCGCATTTTGTTCCAAATGTTCAGAATATTCAAAATGAAAAGTCTCTCACAAATATAATATTTTGTATTAATAGAAATAACAGTCGTTGGTTGTGTTGATAAAGACATAAAAACACAAACATATGTGCTGTTGTCCCAGTTTAGAAATACAACTTTACAGTCATGCAATTTGGATTTCACGTCTACAATACAACATCCTCAGATAAAACTTGCTCAAAAAAGTCAGTTTTGAACCATAGCTCTCTCCACAGTGCCTCTGTGGTATGAGCACAACAGCTCGTGGGCGAGCTTTTTGTGAACGCGCGATTCCTTTGTCCTTCGGGGCATTTCGGATGGGGGCGGGACCAGGGGAAACAAACCTCGACGAGGAAACAGAGCTTGATACAACAGTTGGACTTCAGTGGATATAATACATCCACGGGGACGTCCCGTATTTTCATCATAATGATTTTGTCCCGTACGGGACGGCATATGTATGTTCCACTCTCAAAATAAAGCATCTGCCTCTGTGTCTGTAAGTGTTTGACTGCCTGTATGTGTGATGGTGGGGAGACCACTACCCGTGAGCGAAAGAGAGAGCGGGATAGTCAAATAGCTGTAATCCTGTGGGCTGTGTGAGAAGATAGACTCAGGCTCTGCATGACCTGTTGCTGCTAAACAGACAGCGCTGCGGGCAACAGTTGGCCTGTGGACTGTTGTTTGACCACTAATGACGTTACTTATCATAACATAACATAGCACTAGCACATCAAGCAAGCAAGTCTCTGTACTTAAGTGAAATGAACAATTCTTTCAGTGTGCAGGGCCATCGCTAACGTTATCAGCTAGCCTGCCTGATAATATGACGGCGTTAGATATCGAACACCATCACACAAATTTGTCAATGTGAACTAAGTTAGCAAGCTTTAGGTTTAATCGAAATATCAAACAGAGTAGGCTAATAACATGACACCAATCATTTTAATACTGTTTTATCTACTTACCAACAACTCCACCACTGCTCCCTGGCTTGCTGGCGACCATGACTTGCTTGTCAGAAAGACGTCGTTGGTGTAGACACTTGTCACTCAAACATGTCTGACCAATGGGGAAGCACCCGCACACTGCGGGATGTTTTTGTCAAAATAATTCAATCGAAAAAAAAAATGACTTCAAAACTTTTTTCACTTCATTCAAAAAAAAAAAAGAAAAAACAACAAATGATTTTCTTTTTTTTAGGGGGGGGGGGTAATTTTATTTTTGCATTTGAGTTTTTTCTTTGATTTAATATATTTTTTAGATTGAAGCAACTTTTTTGGGATTGAATAATTAAGACACAAATGTCCTACCCATAACATGGCCCAAACACAAAAAAGATTACTTCAGTCAAAGAAAACATTTTCAAATGCAATTTTTTCAGTCTCAAATATTTTTTTGCATTCAAAAACTTTTTTTCGATGATTGAAAAAAGTTTTTTTTTGGATTGAAGTGATTTTTTTTACCTTCATACAGCTGGCGTCGCGAGGCCAAGGAGTTTCTGCGATAATCACATAATCACTCGCGACCGCAGTTATAGGTATGCAGGGGCGGGCTGGGGTTGAAATTCAGCTCGGGAGCTTGGTTTAGAGAGGCCTTTTATCCGATTGCATGACGGACGCAAGCGGAACCGTAATTTTAACATGAATGCTTTATTTGCACTATAATAACTGCAGGAGAGGATGGGCTTATTGTTTCTGTGTGACTGGAATTGGAACATCAACATATGACATCTTAATATAAGTCTATGCAAAGACCTATTGCCAACCCAGTCCTGCATACTGCATCTGTACCTGGCACTGTTTTTTTGGTGGTTCCTGCTCCACTTTCCTCCTCCTCTTCCATCTCCTCCTCCTCCTTCTGCTGTCCCTCCTCATCTGTCTCTTCCTCCTCCTCACTCCTATGACTGGCATTAAAAAATGCTATAAATTAATGTAGAAACAGAACAGAAAAACAGGATGCATAGCCTATATATTAAAATATTATCTTTTTAACTTTGAAGACAGACTCCCTCCTGAAATATGTTTTCTTTTGCAACAAGGAAACTTGTGCGTTTTTCTGGTCAGCCAGTATGGATTTTATTTTTAATTGATAAAGCAGATTAATGATTTATGCAGGTGTAACAGGTGTTCAACAGAAAACACATTTAAACCAATGAGATGTGTTTGTTTTGCTTTGTTTGTTTTGCTTTTAACAAACAAACAAAGCAAAACAAACACGACTCATTGGTTTAAATGTGTGTTTTATGTGTTTGTGGCGTTTATGTTTTGAGCCCTGTCATTATGTGACGGACAATTACGTTTTTTGAATCTTGAATCATTAGCTAGCAACATCATCACTAGCAAACAAACATGTCGGTGCTGTGGAACTTCTTCGGAGTAAATGAGACAGATAAAACACAAGCCATCTGCAACCTATGCAACGGGCGCATCTGCAAAAAGTTTCAACACGACAATGACGTCATTGATCGGATCGGTGAATTAAGACATTACGCTGATCTCACAAATTGCTCAAAATGCAAAATATTAGGCTGCATCCTGTATTAACCTTTTTTTCTTTCTTGCCCTTAATTTTTCTGCTTCACCCATCTCTTTCTACGGCTTATTTCTTTTTAACATGTTTGCTAACTTGAATTTACCCCGCTCCTCTTTCTTATTGTTCTTTTATTAAACAGGAACATAACAGTTTAATGACTGACTGAGCGGCTGAGCCAATCATATTTCAATAGATACAAGGATCAGCTCAAGTTGGGAGGGGCCACTCGTATCCCCCCTTAATATGCAAAATATGAGATTGACCAAGTCTGGCTTTCCACTCTGTGCCACCTGCAGCCGTTTTATGGGGTAAAAAAACCTTCTGACCAGCGGCCGGTTCAGTTTGGAACAGACCGGCCGTTCGGGAATACTCCCTAACCTCCCGATGGCCAGCCCGCTCCTGTTGGTATGTGTCATAAAAACAACAACAGGAAGTGTTCCCGACCAAAGGATTAGTAGAAGAGCTTGTGTTTGTCTCTTTTTTGAGATTTGTGTGCTGGTGTCAACACGGGCTGTTTTATTTTGAAAAGTAACCGGATATTATATTGATATTTCGGTACTTGACTTCCTGTCCGCTCGGTGCTAAATTCAGCTGAATTGCTGCGTCGTGCTCCGGCATCTGCCAGATATAAAAGTCCTGGTTATCTGTTCCGGAGTATTTGTAATTGCATAGCTTCTGTTCTGTTGAAGCTTTATTATAACCTTGTGGTAATAAAAGGTTGAATCTTTTAATATCTTGTAAAGTCTTTTTTTTTTTTTTTACAATTACATGTTGTAGTACCGATAAAATCCTAACAATATACATCCCTATTCATCATCACTCAACTGGGTGAAATTTCATTTCCGCTTGTTACTGGATAAGTTGTTGATTATGGCTTGCAAAGTGTTTGTGTCTAGTTTGTTAAGTAGGTTAGCCTACTAGTTTGCATTGCTGGCTAAAGGCTACGGCTAGCTATTGCTGGATTTTAAATTAGGCTACCAAGATTATCTTTTTTTTTATGCAACCAGGTGTCATTCTTACCTTGATCTTGGCATTTACGTTTCAAAGTCTTCTCCACCATAATTTTCCCTCGAGAGTATGCCATTCTTTAAACCCAGACGTCAAGCAAGCACTGCAAAAAAACCTTAGTGCGGCAGAGTGGTGGTCCTGCTGCTGTCTCTGTCCTCTGCTCTGTGACATGAGACCTCCACTCAGACTCATTCTTCTCTCTTCACACGTCTACAGCTACACAACCGCTGCCAGAGCTTTTCACTGCTTCCTGTTTGTATTCCCCCCTGCAGCAGGAGTCCAATCACATTTCTCTCATCTGCTGCCGCACGTCTGCAGAAAGCCAAGAAATAAATGTAATGTGTCCCAGTGCTGAGAATAATAAGCTCATCTAGCTGGAGGGAGGAGATTTAACAGTAAAATCTGACATGAGACACATTTTTTTTAAAGTGATAGGAAAGGTTTCAGGGCATAAAATAAAGAAGGGGAGAGAAAACATGTTATCACTTCTTCAGAGAGGGAGCAGTTTGTGGTTCAGCTGTGGGGTTCAGCAGGAGCATCCAGAAGACATGTTTTATCATGCAATAGACCACATACATATAATATAATATAATATAATATCATATATCATATCATATCATAATCACACTGCAGGCTTTTTCCTCCAAAGTCACTCTCAGAGTGTGACGCTTGAATGCTGGTATACTGTTATGCTGCTGTGTTTCAGGCTACATGTCGAATAAACACAGATAATCAGACTCATTTGTTAATCTCACAGCTTCCTGATTGATCTGCAACTGAAAAGACACTGGATAGTGAAAATCTCGAGGGACATCGGGCCATGTTTCAAGTAAAACAACATATTAGCTAACATTAACATTTAACCACTTCCTAACACTAGCGTTAAATTAGATCAAGTGTGTTTAACCTTCAGGCTTGAATAAATGTGTCCAAGATAATTGATATTAATTAATGATTAATATTTTAGAATTCATTTTATGCATTTCCTATCATATTATGTAACACTAACTAATGGAACATTTAGCTAGGAGGTGACTGAATGCTAACTGTTGTTTAGGTCATCAAATACCTTGTTTCAGCTAGAAATATGGCTCGATGTCCTTCGGGATGTTCACTGTCTGTTGTGTTTCACTTGGTGATCAATCAGGAAGCTTTATCATTATCAGAAGTCCTAAGTTCATAGGACTTGCACCCAGCATCACATCTGTACGATGTTAGAGGAAAATGGCGGCCCTGTGAATATGGTCTATGCGTTCAGATTTCAGTAGAGCACTGCCTCACAGGAAACACATCTGCCAGCTGCACACAGTGAAGTTATGGAATAAGAGATATCACACTGCTGAACCCAACAACACAGATGTGGCTTCAAACCTGTGTCTTAAAAATGAGTCAACACGTCTCTGACAAACTATGATGACAAACACAACTAGTCATATTCTGGAAGACATGAAGCCAGTGAAATGTTGAATGTATTAAGCACATGCAGTCTTGTGTCAGAGGTCAGATATCTAATAAAAGACACACATCCTGCACAACCTTCATCGTTTTCCCCACAAAGTGAAAACAATTCTTCCAAAGTAACAAAAAGTCCCCCTGACACAAATACACTGTATAAATGTGTATGTGTGACTCTGCAGATAATATGCAGATCAGAAGTCACAGCTAAACCTAAATCTGAGATCTCCACTTTACTTTTCCATTAAGATGTGATTCACTGTGACAGCTGTGGTGTAACCACCTGAGAGGGTTATTATCAGCCTTATTATCAACCTGCAGACAGTCTGGCAGTCATTTCAAATATGAGAGGAGAAAATAACTTAAACACCTGCAGAACAGTGACCTCACAGATCAACATGATTACAGCCGTGATAGACAGTCTGTGAGCTGAATATTTGATTCATTAGACTTTAGTGTTAGTTTGAGGACTCTAAGGAATACAGTCTCGTCTACTTCAAGAGTGCTCCAGAGTTTAATATGTTGAAAGAACACAGTGTGATCATGTGAGAAGCTTTCATTGGTCTGCCTGTGAAACACAGAGGGAATATGGCTGTATCAGCAGCAGTGTGCTGTTTATAATGTATTTACTTTTTTAAATATTTTTTTGGCCTTTTATGGCTTTATTGATAGAACAGCTGAAGATATGACAGGAAACAGGGAGAGAGAGAGAGGGGGAGTGATACGCAGCAAAGGGACCCAGGCCGGGATTCGAACACGGGTCCGCTGCAGAGCCTCAGCACATGGGACGCGCTCTACCAACTGAGCTAAATGGTGCCCCTGTATTTACTTTTTCAATGAGCACAATATCAGCATGAAAGGTTCAACTGTGTGTCTGTCCTGTCATATAAATGACTCTCTGCTCCAGATGGATCTTCCAGATGTGAGGTGGACGAGTCTACAGATGTTTCTCTGACGCAGTAAGAGCATGTTTACTTTGCTGTTGAACAAAACTCTGAATAATGAGAATATGCTTCCTGAGAGGTCCGGCTGGTTTAATCAACAGCTGCTTTAAAAGAGAGAAAACATCTGGAGTGGAGATTTAATGAAGAGTTGATCAATAGCAGCCGAACGTGTCGACCGGACTCTTCCAATCTTCTCGGGGAGGAAACTTTCAGTGTGTTCATGTTGTTGTGGACTTGAGGAATCTGTTTCCTTCTTCAGAGTTCTCCCTGATGCAAAACTCAATTTACATTCAAGTCTGACTTTGACCTTTGAAATGAGGAATCCTCATTGAGATGTAGAGCTGCTGTAACCTTCATCTCTCAGTTGTCTTTTGAGCTCCAGGCTGGAGTTTAAATTTCAATATTTGAATCATAAGTGAATATAAAGGGCTGTTCTTAAAATATAATCTTAACATGCTCACAGGGCAGAACAGTTTCCTGTTCCTTATGATAAGGGGACATTTATTGTTCTTAATGTATTCTTCTCTTGCCTGCAGGCTGAAGTCAACAGCTCAGTGGCCTTGAACAGAGCAAAGCTCTCAACATGAGGACGACTTTGTAAATACAGGGATTACTGCAGCTGAAGCTGAACACAGACACGGCTGTCAGTGGATGTACACAGCTTGAGATCAATGGAGCAAAAACATGTTGTTACTCAGTAGCTGTGTCCCAGTTCAGGGGTTGCACCTTTTCAAAGGACACGGCCTTTGCGGCCTTCGAAGCAATGTTTTCTTTCTGCTGATTCTGAAGGAAGAGGAGAAGCAGCTCCATCAGTGGCCGTCATATCTCCGGTTAAGAAAGGACCATGGAGAGGTAAAGCTGTTGTTGAACCCAAAGTAATGTTATCATTATCAGCTAGTTAACAGTTAGGGGTAATTAACATAGCAATACATTACGTTAATGCTAGACATATGAACTGCTGATGGCACATATGGTTAATGCCATATAACCTTGACAATCGATTAATAGTTTAAGAACCCTGACCTTAATTTAATATTGAGAGATTTTGTCATGAATCATCAAAGCCAGATTGGCAAGCCTAGATAGACTCATAAGTGGGTCAATAAACAGATTTAGCATCATCTACCAAAGCTCTAAAATGAACTACAATTATATTATAACAATTATGTAGCTATTGTTTAATTTACCATTTTTCTCCTGTTCTTCCCCTCCTTTCCCAATCCAGACCAGACCCATGTACTGCAGGGACAACCTGGCTGTTCCTGTCTTGGACAGGTTTTTTGATGATGGAGACACCAGGCAGGATACAGATTACACAAATACAAACAAGTGATGTCTAACACTAACTATCTGGAACGCTTCTCTTTTCCCCATACTGCTAGATTACGTTTTTTTTCTGTGTTCACACTTATGACTATTTCTAACACCCTCAACACCATAGAACATTTATACAAAAAGAAGCAAACACGTATCCAAACACAACAATTCCTTTTATTCAAAAACAAAACAAAAACTAAACTCTTGACTGCTGTCCACCTCCTTCATCCTCAGCCACACCTTGTACACCTACAACAAACATAAACAACACAGTCGAATAAATTATTACACTTCAAATTACACTCACATATAAGGGCAGACAACCACATTTAAAACTTACCATCCTCAACCAGCTGCACCAGAACGTGCACCAGGTGGCAACCGGTGCTGCAGCCGCAGCAGCTCCTGCCTCAACCTCTGACTGGTGTCGTGTCGTTCTTTTAGAGTACGGTGAAGCAAGGCCACCCGCTTGTTGGCCCTCCTTGTCTTGCGCATCAAGCGCTCAGCCAAAAGCAAAAGTCTTTCCCCCGCCTAGAAGAATCGCTGAAGGTGATCTGGCAACCTCTCTACACCAACCAAGAATTTGAACTGCAACATACACAACATACAAACATTTACCAAACATAAATAAACGTTACCTACTCCCTATATGTTCAGTTTACAGGTAGGCACCCAACCCACATATGTATGTGTTTGCAGTTGCCAATGTATGCATCACTGTTACTGTTATGATAAATGACAGTTCGATATTGAATCTGTGTCTGTAATGACCACATCCTGACATGTAAATGTGATACCTGTCCACCATACTGTAAACTTGTTTAATTTTATATAACTTTCAATATGGACAACTGGCTGCATCATATATGAATCAGACTCTGAAATACTTTTTGATTCCCGAGGGGAAATTGCTTATGTTACACCTGCTCCCATTCAAAATCAAGAATATTCAGAAACTTAATTGAAATCTCTATCTATCTCTCAATCCACCTTTAAAGCCCTTCCCCACAGAGGAGTCTGTCTGCAACCACGGTAACAGAGGACACCAGATAACCACGATGGCGCATTCACATCGCGTTGAATGCTCATTGCTTTGGCAACAAATAAGCCCTGATTGTTTCATTTCTGATCAGTACAACTAATTTACGATGTAAATGACAAGTGCCTCATGCGAGTCACTGTTGTAACCCAAGTAACAAACAATATCCTATACTTCGTGGTGGACAGAGCTACCAGCTAGTGATTACCAATTTCTGTACTTACACAATATCTGCTCCACAGGTCACGTTCAGTAGTAGGGTAGTGTGCTGCAATATCATAGTACTTCACACCTACACAAGAGAACCAACATATACATTACATTGCTCATGTATGTAGAAAGTAGACAATGACAAAGCCATTATGGCAATTATGTGACCATGTAGATATAAAATAGTAAGCAATTGTATAGTAGCTATGTCATTTGTTCAATGGAGATGCAACAGAGATTTCTCTTAGACACATACCCCAAGTACGAGTGTGACAAAGATACACAATGCTGAGGTAGTCCTGGAGCTTCAGGTCAATGTTCAGGCGTCGAGGAAACTCGACAACATAGACCTACAAAACACAGAAAATTATTACAAAACTACATTCCTGCATCAATGATTAGTTAATGAATCCATCTGTTTTACAAATCATACATCCAAATCATCTACAATACAAAGTCATACAAATATATATATATATATATTGTCCCTCCTTATATATATCAGGGTTCTCCCCAGAAATTCTTAGTATAGCGGCGCACCGTCTGTCCGGGGGGGGGGGGGGGGGGGGGGGGTGCGCGACCGCTCGTCAACGTCAGTCCGGGGGGGGGGGGGGGGGGGACACGGACGTACGGACAGCCGGTCATCAACTCCGTCAGCCGGGGGACGGACGGACGCTCATCGCCGTCAGCCGGGAGCTCCTAGCCGTCAACCGGGGGACGGCGGACGGACGGACGGACGGACGCTCGACACTGTCACGCGCGGAGTATAGCGGCGCTGACCGAGCGGTAGAGCGGCGCAGCGCCGCTGTTCCACCGTCTGGGGAGAACCCTGTATATATATATATATATATATATATATTAGGGCCGGGACTCGATTACAATTTTTTATCGCATTAATCAGAGGCTTTGTAATTAATTAATCGAAATTAATCGCATTTTAATCGCATATAAATATTTGACCTGAGAACAGTGAGAAGCAATTTTTTTCACATGGATTTTAGTATACCATTGAATAATGACTGAATACATAAGCTTAAGCAACAAAACATTGTTTGGGTTTTTTTTTTCCAAGACCGACAGACCAGTGCAATTTTTGCCATAAAGTGTAGTAATAGCTTATTTAGGAATACATTTCAGAGATTCAGGTAGCCTATAGGTAGGTAGACCTTCTGTAAACTATAACACTTTGTTTTTTAAGTAAAACACAATACTTTCAAGTACATTCAGAACATTGGAAACCCTGACTATTAGAAAACATCTATCTTCAGAGGCCATAACAGACTTTACCAACAGTTAATCTAAACAAATCAATTTCAGCCCAAAACAATAAACAGTTCAACATAAAGTGCCAGTTGCAACAACAACATAATAAATAGTTGCTTAGCATTTAGGTGATATCTGAGGCTTGATATGCAGCGGTGATACGCAAACTCCTTCTTGCATAATTTGCACACATCCGTGCTCTTATCTACGCTGCCATCCGTCCGCTTTTTAAAACAAAATTTCCCATCCATGGGGCCAACCAGAGCGGTCTCATCTGCTTCTTCGTTCATTGTTGTTGTCTGAAGTCATGTTGGGCAAGCTACTCGAAAAAAGTAGTGAGCTGAGCTACAAGTTACTCTACATTAAATTAAGCTTCACTACACCAAAGCTACTCCCCAGAGAAATGTAGCAAGCTAAGCTACAGCAAAATGGCAAAAGTAGCTTAACTACATCAAAGCTATTTTTTTTTATATTGGAACAACTTGATTCCAAGTCAAAGCTATCTCAGTGATCAATAAAATTATCAATCAGACAGATAAGCAGGCAAAAATGTTACGTTCAATTGTTTATTAAACAATAATTTGTGCTTTCACTATTTTGTATATTTTATTATTCAACTATCAACGCACACTTAATTCTAACATTCATGGACAGACATTTACCTTGCTACCACAGCAATATCCACCTGACTTACACTAATGGACAGTGTCCTACACTGTAGCATATTAACATAATTAAACAGCAAATAGTATATTATAGTTGTAGTTTTCGTTAAGGTTCTCTAGTCTTCTAGTTTCAGCTTTATAATTTATATTTGATATCTGAGTTAGTCTATTTAGTTATTGTATATAACTCAGCCTTTAATTGTATTTGTTTATTTTACCTACCTCATTGTTTTTGGATTTTGATTTATGTCAAGTGGCTGTAACACTTTAATTTCCCTTTGAGATTAATAAAGTACTCTATCCATCAACCAGTGTCTCATATAACTGGCAGTTTCAAAAGTGGAATTTTTATTAAGCCCACTCTGTAGTAGTAGCTATATCTACATACATTTTAAGCTAATCATTTTGACTAATCACCATACTTTGGTTTTGTAGAAATTGCATTGTTGCTGTATCCTGTGCTGGTTAAAAATTACAAAAGTAATAATTCAGAGTAATGTTTCTCTGTTACTGTATTTGTTTATTATTCAAGTTTGTCTTTTGCATCCCTCGGGATCAACTCGTCTCCGTCCTCCTTACCCTCTGCCATCTTTCCATCAAGTAACGTAACTCACTCAAGCTAACCTGTCTGTATTCCCGTGCAGCAGAGACGTCGTATGCAAGGATTAGTCCGTGGTGTCACCGTCATATGGAAGTGCTTCTGTCGGCTCCACATACACGGCCATGTGTGGCGGTGGCATCACCGACTTATCCTTTCATTTCAGACCGCAACAGAAAGCTCCGCTGCGCTGAACTTCAGCGGTGTTCATAAAAATGTAGCTTGTGAAGACGCTACCGCGCTACTTGGTCAATAAAAGAGCTAAGCTACTGAAAAGCTATTTCATTCAGAAAGTAGCGACGCTACCACCACGCTACTGAGAAATGTAATGAAACTAGTAACGCCGCTACTTGTAGCGACGGTACTGCCCAACACTGCATGAACGCTAAGCATGAACGTTTGTTGGTGCTCCAGTATAATCGGTACCCCTGAAACTCATCCAGTGAGAAACGTTCCGCGGAGCAAAAATTAGTGCGATTAAAATGCGTAAATTTTTTTAACGCGTTACTTTTTGTGTTATTAATTAATCGTAATTAACGCGTTAAAGTCCAGCCCTAATATATATATATATAAAGTATTATAATAATATAAGCTATATATAATAATATAATTATATATATATATAATTATACATATATATATATATATAATTATATATAGCTTATATTATTATAATATTTTATATAAATATATTAGGGCTGGGACTTTAACGCGTGTATATATATATAAATATAAATAAATATATATATATATATATATATATATATATATATATATATTTATATATATACACACACACACACATTAAAGAATAAAATGTAGGTCACAAAGGCCTACCTTGGGCAATAGACTGCAGACAGTGGTTGGGAGCCTGCACAAATCCTCGCCTGCCTCTACAATGGTCCTGCACGCTGTCTGGTTGTTGCCCGGAGCTGAAACACAAACGGCGTCAGGGGCCACAGGCACAATTGCCTGCTTCAACTCCATCCTCAAGTCTGCTGCACTGGCGCCTTTCGACATGAAACCAAAGGCAACACGACCCTCTGGAAGCCGAGCAATGATCACAAGTGGACGATGCTCTGCCATCCTCTGCTTAGCGGCCTGGGAACGCTTATGGGACCTTCCACGAGGCATCCTAAAATGTCCAAATCAATGTATTACTTCTACATGCATGCTCACGTTCAAAAGTCTTTCCACACCTACTGTACCAGCTACATTTGAGAAGTACAAATGTATACTCTGCTCTTATGAAAGCTGACATAGTGCTGATGGGAATCGATGGAGAATATTATCATTATTATTATTATTATTATCATCATTATTATTATTATTATTGTATTAACTATAGTTGGTTATTTACTATTAATTAAATTGTTAATGAAACGTAGGTTACTATGATTCATTAAGAAACACAGGGCACCACCCTGAAGTCAGGGATCAATAATCAAATGATATGCTTTTAGTCTCAAAGCCTGAAGTTTATTATGAATTGTTATCATGAAAATATCAAGAATTAGCCTAGATTAGATTGAAGGCGTAAATCCGAGCATACACCGTCTCAGCCATCTGTAATTATGATATGGGATTGTGCAAAATAATCACAGACACTGCTCAGTGCAACAGTGTTTATGGCTTGTCACGTTCGCCGGACTACAAAATTGATGGGCGTGACTTCGGAAACCGCGTTTAAAAGGCTACAGGAAACGCCGAACGTGACCTGATGATTCCTGGCTACTGAATAAGGTACCTGGCATTCAAAAACAGCGACATTGTGTCGACACGAACGCGCGAAATTTGACCAAAGACAACAGTTACGTCGTCGGTGGCTTCGTGAGCACTTTGATTGCACGCGAGGTGAATTCGGAGGGACAATACCCGCGGTTACGGAAAAAGTAGTCCTGCTACCGAGAGGCGTCCGCCTCTGAAGTCAATAAGAGTCTAGACACGTATCTTACAAGTTATAGCTTGGTCGTTAACTATAAGTCTACAACACATCGCTCATAAGATTATGTGTATATTACCCCGAATGTATATGTATGGCAGTGTGTGTGTGTGTGGCGATGTGTTAGTCAGTAAAAGGAAAGAATCTAAACTAGGGCTTAGCAGACAACAAATAATAACACAACAGCGTCAAGATACGCAGCGGGCAACTCTCCCTCAAACAGTGGCCGGCAAGCGAATCGAGGTTCGTTTATCGTCCGCTGATTGAGCCGGGGCACGACGTACTGTGACCACAGACGGCGGCAAAACTGCACAAGCTATCCACTGAGTGGCTCAGCACGAATGAGCTCCTAGAGAGCGTAATAACACAGTCAGTTAAGCGTACCGTACGTTAAACCATAAGTAGGACTCGGTGGTCCTTTCACCACAAATATGAGCAAAAACACGCTATATTCTTTCTGTCTCTGCTCAAACAAAAGCCTCTTTCTTTGGTAGCTCGTTGTGTTCCGTCCCACTCGAACTCGAAGCCTTCTGGCAGTGAATGATGGCGCCCTGGACGCTCGACGTGCAGAGAGGTCACCTGACCTTTAAGCTCTGAGTGACGTCGTGGTCACCCTATCGGAGTGTTACGGCCTGCGGACACTTTCAGCCAATAGGGAACGGGTGAAAGTTTGGGGATGGGCGTTGGCTCCGTTTCTTTGGTCTTGATTACAAATCAAACCACCACTCACACGCTTCAGTCCGACATCACAACAATTATGTTCCTTTTAGAAACCAAGTAATTGCAAACACTAACACAGCTGGAATAATTTTTGTTATTTTTTTTAATGATTGTTTTCTGTGTGAACACTTATAACAGTTGCAAACACCCTCAACAACATAGAACGTGCTTAGAAGGAAACTGGAATACAAACTGGAGAACACCAGGGCTGTATGGAGTGGGATGAGAGAGATCGCCGTCTTCCAGAGGAAAGGTGGAAGAAAGGCTGAGGGAAATGAACAACAAGCAAATGACTCCAGCTCCCAGACCCCCAGCTGGTGCTGTTGCTGAGTGTGTGGACAAGCACAGATTCTGTTATTACAGCTTAACCTGTGTGGTTCTGGCTGTGCTGTGTTTTAAGCTTTATCTGCTTTTTTTTTTTATATCTGCTCTTCTTGGAATGATTGCTCTCAGTAAGCAACATAATAAAAGCTGAGCAGTGACTTGATGAGGAACAGTGAGGTCAGTGGTTAGAAATTATCTTATGAGGAGAAGTTTGCTCTCATCAAAAGACAAATCATCAGCAGGAGTTAGACTTATCAAACAGCCAATGTGCTGTGCTGCAAAGCAACTGTGTAAAATGATTCAAATCAAAGCAGTTAAAGTTTTACATGATTTGATCAAACCCATTCAGAAAGTGAATAAATGTTTTATAGCCCAGATTCTAAAGTTTAAAATGTGATTTAGACTTTTAGATTTCTGAACAGAACTCTCTTCCTTTCTGTTAGAGTCTGAACGCCTGATGATCTATTTGTGATTAAATACAGAATAACACAGAGCTCACAGTGTATTTATGCTTTGATGTTCTTTCATTGCAACACCAGTCTACGTTTTCATGTTTGATTTGACCTGGTAACAGAAAAGACACTGAATGACTGTGACAGGTGAGACAGGGACTTTGAGGAGAGCTGGAGGAAGTGATGAAGCCCTCTGCACCACAGTCTTTGTCCCTGCTGACTTCACTGTTGTACTGAGGAGAGCTGCAGGCAGACACCGGGGTCACCGGCTGCTTCTTTTTACCTGCCAGCAGCGAGTCTCAGCTGGAGGCTGTGACATGCAGGAGGTTCATGCTCTCTGCCTCAGCCCACTGTACAGCTCCAAGCAGTAAACTTTACCCTGACACCATCAACAGGCTCTACTGTGGAGTTACTCTCTAACAAAAACTAATTTATATCTTAGATGTATCTTTAAGTTCTTTCTTTGCCCACAGTAAATGATCCCTGCTCCCCCACACTTTAATCTGATATTAATTAACAATAAGCCGGCCGGCTGACCGCCTGTTTAAAACACAATGGTGGGACTCCAGTGAGTCTCTCAGACCTTCAGCACACATAGACAAAAGAGTAAAGAGCATATCTGGTGTTTCAAGCTTTCAGTTTCCCTTTAAAACCACACTGTAAGAAGAATCTGTGTATTAACAGTTGAATGACTGTACATTTTAACAGATATTGTCCATAAATGGGATTCACAGGTTTATGTCTGTAAATTTACATCCCGAATTGCATTGTGGGATTTTGATCTCCCAACCAACCTCTCTTGGCGGTCATTGTTTGCGAGTGTCTGCATTTCATTTGTGGTAAAGAAACATTTTATTAATTAACAATACAGTAGAACTCAATCAATAATAAAGCAACTGTTTTATTAACAGTAGGTCTAAAGGAGTTGGAAAAGTTATATTCTGGAATAGTCAAAATACGGCTCAGATATTACGTTAATGTTTGCAAGCACTAACGCTAGCTCGCAACGTTAGACTAATGTTAGTTATACTCTGTCTATTGTAAATTAAAACACTTGGTTTGATTATTTTAAATTTAGAAACTGAGAAATGAATTAATTGTTTGCAAGATTAGAAACAGCCGCTTTGTATATGAGCCTGTCTGTCGTGATAATGATCACTCGTCAGTTGGTCATCATCTAAGTTTACAGTATAATTTACAGTATTATCTGTCCACCGCACGTTACACGTCATAACTCAACCCCCTCCTCACTCCCTGTGCGTCTGTCAATGCAGGTCTGTCAAGGTCTCATTCGGCCCCCCTCACTTCACTTCAAGGTAAGCCAATTGATTGAACTTTCAAAGAAACATTTTCTCGGTAAAATATTAAATACATAGGCTATTATATAAACGTTCATGTTAGGAGATTAGAGTTAACGTTCCCTAAAGTATTTTACTATGGTCTCGCGACTAGCTATCTACGTTAGCTTTAGCTAGGTTGGTCTGTTAAGGCCCCCACACACCGCCCAGACGTCCAACTGCCTTATCCGACCACTCTCTGACCACTCCGTTGCCTCCTGTCTGACCCGTTCGGCAGAAAAGTTGCATTGAACACACTGCTTCGACGTGCTGCCTACTCCACAATAGCGTGTACGTTCTGCGCTTGTGCGAGATGCAATAAGCGGGTGGCGCTTGTGTTGTGAGTTGTAAACGAGAGGCTTGTGCACGCAACTCTCTTTACTTTCAATCAAAACGAAACTTAACTATTTCCGATAAAAAACCTGAACGGACATAACAACTAGTCTGGTGCCAGTACTCCAAAACATGAAAACAAGAAATGACGGAACGGATTGCATAGAAAAACAAAGCGCACACAGTATTCCGCCCCTCCCACACACCGCGCTGATTCGCTAGCACACCGCCAATCAGAACGGCCATTCAGCTGGCACACAACCAATCAGAGAATCCAATGGCTCAGACGTCCGACAGCCCTCCTCCTCAGACTTCGCATGCTCAGTCGGATCCGACAACGTCCGCGCGGCTCCGAAAGCTTCCGACAGAGCTGAACACGCCAAACATATTTGTTCCCGACCTCGTCCGAGTCTCTCCAAACGCTTCAGACGTCCAACGGTTGGGCCAGTGTGTTCCTGCCTTTAGCTGCCTGTTGTCCCGTTGTTGACACATTACATTTTTTTTTTTTTGACCTATTGACCGCGGAAATATGGCTTTATTTCACCGGAGCAGACGGGTAAAGAATATGCAGCCACAGCTAACGTTAAGTTAAATAACATAGCAGCCTTAAAGCTCCTGTTTGTAAGATGGTAAAACTGACGCTTTGGGTTTCCCAACTCGTCAGATACTGACGCTTTCAGATGGTGGCCAACCCGACCTACATCCTAAAGCGTCAGTATCTGATGAGTTGGGGAAACCCAAAGCGTCAGTTTTACCGTCTTACAAACAGGAGCTTTAAACAAGAAAAAAAATACGTCAGTGGTGTAAAGGAACACTAACGTTGCCATATTTTCCGGACTATAAGTCGCGCTGTTTTTAGTAGTTTTGCTGGCCTAGCGACCTATATTTAGAAGCGACTTGTATATCAAAAATATACGCTGTTCTCTTGCTGTGCTGTCAGACCTGGGTCTCTGTCTCTGTTGCGCCGTAGCGCTTCACTGCCATTCAAGTCAATTCAGAATATTGCGCTGGTCTGTCTGTGTCTCTGGCTCCGGACATGGAGCAGACACCCAGGTCCGACAGTGCAAGGCTGTCCCTCTCTGAAGCAGAGGATGAGGCCAGCTTCACTCCCATAAGTCTTAACAGACATTCCACACAAGTTGAAGGAGTTTCTGATCAAATCCCCATCAGTTTGTTCCAGGACTGAGTTGTTTTTCTTAATCCTTTTTTCTTTTTTTTAACCCAGTTTGTAGCGGGTTACTTAGTTCCAGCCTTTATTTGTTTGTGTACACAAAGCCCTGGCTATTATATGAGACCTGGCTATTAATTAAATGTCCCGTGTGCATGACCAGAGTCTTCACCTACATCCGCAAACGGGAAAGGCATGGCTTCAGAGAGAAGTCTGAGGAAAGGGGCTGGGACTTTTGGCTTATATATTTTTTGAAAATGTAGCCTGCTAGTACCGTTTTTCCAGGATCGCCAACCCTATCTTTAAAAGAAGCTTGATGTGGTTCGACAGTATCTCTATAGAATCCAGTATGCACTGCACCAGGTATGCCCTATCAGTGTTTATTTACCATATGACCATTCTGTCTTCACTTACAACAGGATGCCTTAGGAGAGCTGCCAAACACACCATGTATCATCATAATGGGTAAGTATGTTTACAGTATAGCTGTTTATTTCATTGCTCATCTTGAATACTTATATCAAAAAACTGAATGTGAGTCACGTAATTTGAATTTTAATTGGTGAACTGCAATAACTGCATTTGGAAAAATTAATCTGAATAGCATAATTTTGAAACAGAATTAATTTGCTCTGAAACCTTATTCAGTTATGGCAATTCAAATTTGCTTCATGTCATTCAAATTAAGCAATATAAGTTTTTCAAATTCAGTTTATAGTGACATGTATTTCTGCACATAAAATGTGTGTCTTTTTGTATTGTATTTTGCAGATGAACGACAGTACAAGCTAGCAGTGGATCAAGTTACTTTTAACAAGAACATTAGCTGTCGTCTGGTGGAGTTCAGCTGTATGTTCAGCATCTTTCATGTACTTAACACAAAATACCCAAAGGAAGCAGCCCTGACGCTAGAGTTCATCCAGAGGTATGTTTTGGCAATGCCCATTTTATCGTGTACTGTACTGTACTTAATGTTGCAATACCAAGTGACATGATACATTTTGTGTTTGCCACAGGAGCCTGCTGGGTATCAATCCCGAAAGAGGGTCGAAGGCTGAAAAAAAGGTGCAAAACAGTACAATGTCCCCCCAAAACTGCTGCGATTCCTATCGGATCTGAATGACTTTAAGAATCCTTGGAAGATATAAAGGTCATTACACACTCTTCTTTGTTACTAACACACTCTCTCTCTCTTGTCTGTCCCACTCAAGTCTTTGGTCACAAGTCCAAATCAAGTTTCAAATCTCTTGAAAATTAAAGCCTTGTTGTAATGAGCCTTCCATCATCTGCTGTGATCCGGTTAGCTAAGAATACTGCACAGTTATATCTAAGAAATTCAAAGCATTTACTGTATACTGTCAATACTGTATGCTAAATAGATAAAGGAGTGATAATAGGCTAATACTATTATTATCACTCCTTTGTCTATAGCATACAGTATTGATTAGTTGTTTACCATATGATCCCTTTAAACAGGCTATTGCAATGCAATATGAAGAAAACACACAATGCTAGCATTCCTGTAAACGGGAATTACTGTTTTTTACAATCTGGACCTTATTTCTAGCATAAAATACGATCATTTACTCACCCAGATAACTTTGGTGTCATTACAAGTCGTTCCGACGAAATTAGATCCAGCCGAGAGCCGCGTATATCCGTATAATGGAGTCTACAGGGCAGCAGAATGCAGCCTCTAAATAACACATTATCTGCAGAGAAACTCGTTCATTTCACCAATATTTTGTTATGATACGCTAGTGCTATTCCCCTCTGAGTCCAGGGTTAGCTGTTATCAACATCAAGGGTCTGTAGGTTGATCTATTAACCTCTGACCTGTAGGGGTGTCACGATTCTCCAAATCCTCGATTCGATTACATTTTTGATTCTAAGGTCACGGTTCGGTTCGATTCGATTCTCGATTTTTACATTTATTTTATTTAAAGCACAGGTTGCTATGCCATTTTTAGACTAGACTGTTATGCAATATAATATCTGACCTCGCATTGTATCACACTATATTGTCAAATTTAAAACATTTATTAACAACATAATGAAACAATAACTTATATCTTAAGTCAATTGGAAACTTAAAGCAAAAAACCTGCCATCTAGTTTCTGCAGAGCTTGCAAACTGTGGCTTTTTTGTCGACAATGCGAACGTTTTCAATATAACTCACTGGAAATCCAAAATACTTCTACACCTGAGACTTCAGTGAAAAAGGAGGGGGTTAAAGTTCTGTTGATGGGTCTCCTGCGTCTGCAGTTGCCATCGTTGTAAGAGTGGCATAGCCCCTTTCAGGAATAGGGTGGTGCATGAGGTGTGTGTGCGTAAGGTGCATAAGGTGTGAGTGGGCGAGCGAGAGTGAGGGAGTGTGCGTGCGTGCCTGACTGAATTGGAGAGGAAAGAGAAGTGAAAGGAGTAGCAGTCTTAGCGACGGCAATAAAGTGTACAAGATAGGCTGCAGTTTGGCTCTGAGTAAAGGCCACGGCTCCTCCAGATACAGCAAAGCTCCCTGGTATTATTTCCCGACCAGCTTAACATGCGAAAGGGGTTCACCCCTAAGATTAGGGCTGCACGATTCTGGAAAAAAATGTGAATCACAATTTTTTTTGCTTAGAATTGAGATCACGATTCTCTGGCACGATTTTTTTCACAAAATGTTTATTGCACTGATGAACTTGAACAAAACAAAAAAAAAAACATTGTAGTATGAAAAAGCAATGTTTTTTTTTTTTTTGTTTTGTTAGTTCTATCATTGGATGATAAATGATTTTTACAAAAGTAAAGTAGTAGTAAAGTAGTAACAAGTACTGCATTTTTTTTTTTTTTAAAAACAATGTTACTTATCTCTTGACTAACTTCTTCCTCAACTTCAATATTATGCTTTGCAAAAACCTCTGAGAATTTCAGTTGTATGAAACTCGGAAAGGAACAAAATATCATTCAATTCTTCTATGATTGCCTGTATTTCATGTTTCGACACACATAGCAGACATTGCATACGAAGAAAAAGGGAAGCTAATCTGTGCTCAAGTATATCAGAGTCTACATTCTGTACACACCTTCTTCTGTGGAATGCAATCCAAGGACAGCTTGTTAAAGAAAATCCAGCTTCAGGATCAACATTACATGGCTGGTCTGTGTCATTAGACTGAAAATCACTAACCACCCTGACTGGTGTCAGAAAATCTCAAAGCTTATGTTTTTTATGATTCCGTGATGTATGTCCAGTAAAACTTTTAAGGCGGTCAGTTTCAAAGATGCACCCCCCGAATGGGCAACGCACTATCTCTCTGCATCCAAGGTGATGATGTAAAAGAATTAATATGTTCTTTTTACAGCGAATGTCCTTGTATTCACACAACCAGCACTGAATTATAAGTTCTCTTGCCTTTGGACAGTCCTGTGCAATCTTGAATTATATGATTTCAAAGCACTAATGGTTCTAAAAGTGCAACAGCACTCCCTGTGGATGCAAGGCCAGGTTGAACCTCTGTGATGCAGCAGATATTCTTTCAGCAGAACAGCTTCAACGGCGTGGGTGAACTTGCACTGCATTAATTTCGATCTGTAAAACAAAGATGACAATTTGCTGTGGATTAGTAAAGCAGTCAGCTGAAATTTTAAACATTTTATCAATTTAATGACAATGTTAACGTTAGACTGGACAATTAATTGTTAATGCATTTTGCTGCAGTAAAGATGAATTACAATTAACGCATATTAATTAAGGACACTACTCAAAAAACCAACAACAGTCTAGGTTAAGAAAGTCAGCAGTCAGTATAAAACAGAGCAGTCAATTAAATGTTTTTCAACGTTTTCAAACACCGTGATTCAGTGCAACCAGGATTAGGAATGCAAATTATTGATTGACTTCAAGTTGACTTTTAATGTAACCCAGAATGGGTCATACATGGAAATGTTTCAACTTTTTTAAATCAACAGAGATTTGAGGTTGAAGTTTATATTAATTAAGGTGCACTGTGAGACTGTGACCCAACCACATGGTAGAGGTAGTCGGTAGTGACCCGGCTAAAATACACCTAAAGGCCCCCACACACCGGCCCAACCGTAGGACGTCTGAAGCATTTGGAGAGACTCGGACGAGGTCGGGAACAAATATGTTTGGTGTGTTCAGGTGCGTCGGAAGCTTTCGGAGCCGCGCGGACGTTGTCGGATCCGACCGAGCATGCGAAGTCTGAGGAGGTGGGCCGTCGGACGTCGCCCTTTTCGAGTCTCCATATTCCCTGAGCATTGCATTGTGGGTAAGTTGGTACTGAACCACAAAGTCATCCAAACGGTTTAGCCGGCCTGGACGGAAGCGGATATGCTTCAGGTCCCACTGGCTCTTCTCCATTATGCCCTGCGTCTTATTGTCCTCTGTTATGTTCTGAGAAAGGAACCACACAATAATGTTTGGTAATAATTTCAATAAGCTGTCAAACACAATATCATGTATATGAAAAACTTCCACAAAAAAACTAGGAATTACTTGTCTTTTAATGTTTGTCAGGGCATGATACTGCTTTGTGGCCTCCTGATATGCTTGTCCACTGCCATGCCTTCCAAGGTCACCTTAGTATATAAATAAATGATGTTTTGTGTTTTTGTTTGATGAAAATACATTACGGTAAATTTATGAAATACAGGAAACAGATAGGTAACTAAATAAAAAATAAATCAATGTAACTAACCAAGCATAATTCCGCTCCAAAGTCCTGCATAGGGAAGGAGGTACTTTGTCATGTACTCCATGAGGCCTTTAGAGAAATATGGGTTGGGCTCCCCATCCATGTCCAGTGGAGCTCTGGACACGACCTTCCTGTAGCGCCTCCCAAACGTATTGTTTCCTTTGAGTTCCTAAAGTTAAAACCACAGTTGTGATAAGTGGTGTGAACATTTTTAGTCCTCTAACACAAATGTAGACTACCAAATGCCCTCAATGATTGACACTTTCATCTGCAGAATAAACACCAAAAAGCCATTTCAGCTTTGAACTTTTGAGACTAACCCTGTCCCACAGCCTAAAAAAAAAAACAGATCAGTGTCTACTTATCCCATCAGACCCGTATTTATCTTAAAAGCAGTTATTGTCTTCTTCTTCTAACTTTATTTTTGCTTTTGTTCTCTATGTCAGGGCTTGCAAGTGGTGCAGTCTCATTTGTGCGTAACAATTTATGATAAGTCTGAGAAAGCTCTATAATGCACTAAAATGGCTGAGGATGTAATTGTGGGTTAAGATTATATTTATTGTCCCTGGGCATCGTTTAAATAAATGGGCAGCATGTACCTTGAAGGGAAAATCCACCACTTTTCTTGTGGATGTCCAGTCAGTGTTGATGGTAATTTGAAAAACAATCCTAATTTCTGCTATATTGACAGAGAAAAAAGAGTTCTCAAGTTCATAGACCCATGCAGTGCCTACATTTACCAGAATGCACTGCACGGGAGCTTTTGGAAACAACAGGCGAGTTCAACATCACGCAGTGCTGCGCAGCGCTGCATAAATCGTGATGCATGCTGGTTAAAATGTGTCCACGATGACCTGGATGGGAGTGGTTTCTGCTCCGCATCTGATGTCACATGACCTTAAAGTCCGTGTAAACCAAAATCAGCCATTTTCTTCTAAACACATTAAACGGGTCATAAATGTGTTTACTTAAAACATGTAAAAGCCATTCGGCCATGTAGAATTTAATTTTGGAGCTAGGCTCACAAACAGTTTTTCAACATTTCTGTGTTCAGGATTTAATCGGCGGGTCAGAAATCATGCAAATCATGGCCGCGTTACGTAACGCGGCCATATGATTTGCATAAACCCCTCCCTGCTGCGGAAGTGGTATAAATACGTTCAACGCATCGGCTTCAGCGGTTCTCCCACTCACTCTCCAGTTTCGGTTTGCATTGCTTACAATAGTTTGCAGCTAGCTAACCAGCCAACCAGTCAGCTAACCAGTCATGTCTCCTCCACATCGCTCTGCATCTTTCCTGGATGCCACAGTGTGCAGGGTGACAGCGCTGTTAGCTTATTTAAGTTTCCTTCGGATGAAACGTAAGGAAACGGGGGAGTCCATTGACGCTGGTCAACTCCGTCCCGGCTTGCATCCTCTCCTCCGCCAACGAGGAGATGTGACCGCTGCTGACCGCCGCTGACACTCTCCGTCCTGCTGACGGCGGGTCCCACCGGCATGATGTGGCCGCCGCGCCGCAGCCGGCCCTCCGTCCCGCTAACGGCGGGTCCCACCGGCATGATGTGGCCGCGCCGCAACCGACCCTCTCCGTCCTGCTGACGGCGGGTCCCACCGGCTTGATGTGGCCGCGCCGCAGCCGGCCCTCCGTCCCGCTAACGGCGGGTCCCACCGGCATGATGTGACCGCGCCGCCGCTGACCCTCTCCGTCCCGCTGACGGCGGGTCCCACCGGCAGTATGTGGCGGTAGTATCAGGGCCGCATTATTGGTGAGCCGTCCCAGTGTGAATGGATAATCCGGAGGCGCGGAGCGAGGGCGTGTCGGTCTGACAGTCTAACTGCACAGGTCCTTCACTCAACTAAATACAGAGAAATGTCCCACAAAGCAACGTTACATGACCGAACAAAAGTAACGTAGTAACTATAACTGTCTTTAGCAACTTATATGAGGAAAACAAATACCACAGCTGTATGTGGAGAAGCGTCTCTCCTCCTGTCCGTCCCCTCCCTGTCCTCCCGACTCTTCCTCACATTTCTGCTCACAAAACAGCGTCTGTCACGCTTGTCACAAGAGTGTTTAACTCACCGAGTGTTTGACGAAAATAAATCACCGCGACCGCCAGCCCTCCTGACCGAGACTTAAGGAAACTGTCCCCCAGAAAACAGCCTCCGTCCCCGCGAGTGACAGAGTCAGACAGCGTCCTGTTTACTGATGGTGATTATGTATAATTATGTAATTTAGCGAGAAAAACTTCACTCCGTCACTTTCCAGGATGTTTAGTGGGATCTCAATCAATACACGTTATAACAGCATCTATATGATTATAAACTGTCCGCGGGTTTAGATAGACAAGAGGAACACCTGGGGAGACACCAACGTCATTAACATGACGTGTAGCCCCCACCGCATGGGCGTGGTTCCAGCGCCTCTAACTGACACGCCCCCAGCGTTTCACAGCAGAAAGAAGTGCTTGTTTTTCCATGATTTTGAGACCTAATTTTATATACTTAACAATTTTTTTAATCTTTCAAATTTGGCTCAGTGGTCAATGATACATGTTTCTTTGGTGTGACAAACTCATAACACAATTTTTTTGCCGCTTTACACGGACTTTAAGTTATCGCGGGAGCGAGGCTGCTGCAGAGCATTCGCGCAGTTGCTCTCCAGGTACTGCGCGACCCCAGACCCACCTTCACGACGTCAGGACTTTGCCCTAATTGGCTCTCATCTACGCTGACGTATATGACGTGTGATTCGATGAATTTCCATATCCATAAGGCCTCTGCCTCTTTTCTACTCAAATATCAAATACTTTCAGATAAGTAGCAGCCGTGTGGCTGCACCTATGGGATAGTCACCATGAATAAACCTATAAAATCCTTCATGTAGCGCAACAACCCTGAAAGATGTCGTCAATAAACTGCCCAGTTCATTCAGCTTAGGGTGATGATGGAGAAGTGGTTAACTGCTGTGTCCAGTGTTATCTGTATTATCCACTCTTATTAATTAACCCTTTCTGTTTAACAATACAAAGAATTATCCTGAGCTATTCTCCGTGTGATGAGATGGCACAGCGGGACAAGGCATCTGATTCAGTCATTTGTTCTGATTATTGTATTTCATTCATTCATCATTTCATATATATATATATATATATATATATATATATATATATATATATATATATATATATATAAAAAAGTAATCAGATGAACACATCCTCTGCAAAAATACAGGCTTGACACGGGTATGGATCCCCGGTCGTCTGCATGCAACACAGCAGCAGTTCCACTGCTCTATTCCCTCAGCCCAAATGTTTTGGTTGACTAATATTTTGAACATCTCAGATTGAATAATTTCTGAAGGAGATTAATATGAGAAAAAGGCCAGCAAAGTTCCCATAGCATCAGGTAAGAAAACTGATCGCAGTCGTTGTTGATTGTAATCAAACATTAATGGAATTTCAATTTCCTCCACTTCTTCGTTGACGAAGAAGGCAAACACCGCAAGCTCAGCCAAGTCACGTCACGTCTACAGGGAAGAGAGAGTGTCCGACTTCATAGCAGCGTTTGTAGCCCCGCCCCTGCTGTCGCCAGCAGATCTCGCTGATGCAGTCAGGCAGCAGGAGGTCAACTTGAACGCACCTAACATCTGTTTTGCCATGTGTCAGAGTCCTGCACGGGTCTTATTTTGCAAACCCGCACCCGCCCGTACCCGTCGTACTTAAAACCGCATCCGACCCGTTTCCTACGGTGGCCGACAAGGGCAAACGCGCAGCAACGGACAAACGCTGCATATACATAAACGATGCAGAACCAAAGACTCCGAAAACACATGCAACAACCAAATGCTGCAAATACAGAAACGATGCAAACACACAAAACACATGCAATAGAGAAAAACACATGCAACAACTAAATGCTGCAAACACAGAAATGATGCAAACACACAAAACACATGCAATTGAGAAATGCTGCATATTGAGTCCGCAACGGAAGTGTCCACACAACGGAAGTGTCACACAATGGAAGTGTTAAACAACGGAAAAGCGCCCGCGGCTAGTAGATCCCGACCTGGACTTATAATACTGTCTGGACCAGTCTGTAATACAACGTACCTGACGAGAGGACGAGAGTGGAGTAAGACTTAGAGGCGGCATAAAAAAAGGCCTTTTAGCACACCGTGTTAGTTGTTGAACTAGGCAGGCTACACAGTGCTGAGATGTATTTAATACAAGAACATATTTGTCTATTTAACTGCACTAGTGCATGGTTGTGACGTCGTCAGGGGCCCATGAAGGAAGGAAAAAAAAACGAAAAAAAACAGCTGTCCAGAATTGACACAGGCCCTGTTTTTGTGAATGAAATACCTGGGGGCGGGTCGGTACGGTAACGCTGAGTGGCCTTGATGCCTGTCGGTCATGATGAGTCGCATCTCGTCACCTCTCTGATGCGTCTGCAGCTGAGCACTGTGATGTATGTCTTTCTCTCCGGGTCGGGAGAGTTATCATACCGTACAATACCAAATATTAGTCGGGGCGTTTATTTGTTTCACTCACTTAACAGACCAGGGGTTTATTTGGGACAGACGTTTAATTCCTTCCTCTCAAAAATCTGGGATGGAAATGTTACACACTTCTCCAGCTTCTCGGTGAATTCTCTGGCATCCTTCTGGACAATAGTTGTACGTCTTCTGCAAGTGAAGTTGTTGCGGCGGAGGAAACGATTCAGCCAACCAGCACTCTAGGGCTGCAGCTATCGATTCTTTTTGTAATCGATTAATCTAGCACTTTATCGATCGATAAATCGAGTAATCGGATAATTTCTTTTTTTGCATTTTTAAACAACCAAAACAAATAATGCATAACGAAAATGATGTGGCTGTAAAATGATCAAGCATTTCTCAAAAAAACAGAGGTATTCATTCCAACTCCAACATTTGGCTCCAAAACTAAGCCCATTTATTAAGTGCCAGTGCCAATAATTAAACAACAGTACAGTTAAATCAACTTACTGTAAAACATGTACAACATGTAAAACTGTGAATACAAACTTAAATAGTAAAGGCCATTTGGCCTTGGTTTTGTTTTCTTCATACAACATTACAAAAAAAGGATTGCACCTTCTGCAAATTACCCACCTGAGAACAAAGAATGAATATAAAATATCTAGCCAAACAGGTACACAATGTGTACAATTTATAAAAAAATAAATGTAAATAAAACAATTATAAATAAATAAAATAAATAAATTATAAATAAGACTTGTTCAGTCTTCAGTCCCCAAATCCATGATAATCACACTAATCTGCCAATCACAAGGAGGCAAATACACTGTGTGGGAAGACTAGGGTCCTACCTACTCCACATTATACGTGTCCTCCTGGAACCAAAACTGATCCTGAACTGTCAGGAATCATTTCAAAGTGACACAGACACATTGGATTAGCCTGTGGAAGCGGTGTAATGCACTCAAACAGAGTTTATAATCACAAAACAGCCAATGTAGCACGTAATTCATGATCATGTCTGTATTAAGTGATGTTTATTTTTGCTCTTCTTCGGCAGCTGTTTCAGTGAGTTTTGTGCGCAGAGTGATAGTCCCAGCTTTCATATGACATGCTGTATGTAGCATTGGCATGAAGTAGCGTAATCGCTAACGCCGATTTTTCAGACATGCGCCATTAGCGTGTTTTTCTACGTGCTCCTTTAGTTGCTTGGTGTCGGAATTGAGTTTCGATTAGGTTAAAATGATTATCATGAGCGTTTAGCCGAGCTTCTTCCCGTTAAGTTGGTGTGCTGCATTAATATGTTGCTACATGGATAGCATGCTCGCATGTATAATGCAACATGCGCAGCTCTGGTTGAAGAGGTTAAAAACATCAAAGCTATACATCATATCTAGTCAAACCGCATCACGACATCACTACAAATACAGAGCTAAATTGTGCCAGCCAGCTAAATTCAAAATGTATGACGCGTTGGTGTGCTTCCTGAACAACGGTCCGTGTGGAACAATCAGATCCCTGCGCGTATAGTGCGCGTCATAGGAATTTAACGAGGCTTCGAGGCAGAGTTTTTGCCTCGAGGAATTTTTATAATCGAGTTAATCGAGTAAATCGATGAATCGTTTCAGCCCTACAGCACTCGCTGCAAACTCCTCATCTCTGCTATCACTCACGGTGGCGGACATTTGTTTCGCCCTGATCATTTTGCGGGACACTCTCTCGTGGCGTGCCCGTTTGCTGATAACTAATTCCCGCATGTTTATCTCAAGCTCCTCGCTAGCCTTCCTCCTCCCTCCAGCTGGCAGCCTGGCCCTGTTGCTGTCCTCCTCGGACAGACGCTGAAGCTCAGTTTGAGTTTTTCAGCAATCTCTCACTTTCTTGGGGTCGACAGAGAAACATCTAGCGGCTGCTTCTCCCGAGTTTTCCTCTGCATATTTTACGAAAGAAAGTTTGAATTTCAAGTCATACTTTTTATTTTGTTTTTTGCTGCACTGGAGCCATGGCGATCATCAGTGTGATATTGACTGCGGTTAATTGAAACCCGGCTATTATTTTGTAATACGGTGGCTGTGTGTGTGTGTGTGTGTGTGTGTGTGTGTGTGTGTGCAGTGCGCACAAGCGTGCACTTGTGTTTCGGGGCACAAAACATATTTGCACCGGGGCCTATCACCATGATGTTACGATACTGCCGGGAATAATGACTGTAAAAGTCTCGTATGTTTCATGAATCGGATGCCACACTGCAGCCTGACCCACAGTCAGAGCGGGTTCAGTACGATTACCGTAAATGTTAGTGCATTTGCTCACCGAAAAAAAAAGATGCGGCTGATTTCGAAAACGGAGAATGAAAATTAGATTCCTTATTTCGTTTTGGTTTCCTTGTTTATTATATTTTCAGTTTTGGACTGTAAATGGGAAAATAAACACCATTTTTTCAATGTTTGGTGCATACAGAAAAACAGAAAAACGAAATATTGACTCGTTTTTCGTTTGCCAGATTAAATTGAATAATTGAATGATCAGATGATACACGGACCATATATCAATAACAATTTAGCAAAAATAAAAGGTAGATAATAATCAACAAATGAATTCGTAACGAAGCACAGCTGGAGACCGCTAGCTAGTGAAGTTGGAGACAAGAGAGACAAATCTTTCATGTAAATACTCAATTGAGTGATAAATGCATTCATCGTATCATTATATTTTTTTTAAAAACGAAATAACACCAAAATTTACATTTTAACAAGTTCAATTATACATTTATTAATATTAATATCATCGCACATGTAAACAGTAATTATTGCATATATTTACACAATATTTCAATAGCTAAAACTCACAAGAAAATTAACAGTTAAATTAAGTTCTTTGATTATGAAAGTGTATTTTAATATGTCATAATATAAAGTAAATAATAATAATCGAAAAAGCTGGAAACGAGCTGACTTAAATAACAACAACAACAATAATAATAATAATAATAATAATAATAATAACAACCATTAAACGCCGTTTTGATCCGTCACAGTCTCTGCAGATTAGCTCTTTGGGACCGGCACTGCCTCCGTCTCCGTGTCTGCTGCTGCTGCGGGACAGTCGGCAGACATGCTGCTTTAGCTAGTCATCAGACACGCTGCTGCCCACCTTGTGCAGCCTGCCGCGGCCGCTTTCCCCTCCAAGTATTCTGCCCTCCGCTCCTCCGGACTCTCCTGCTGCTGGTGCTCTTTGAACATGATGCGGGCATTGATCCCAGCCAGGTCGAGGAGGAGGATGTTAAAGAAGACGGCCACTGGCCAACTTCCGCATCGCCTGTGACGGAGTACTCCCTCGCATCTGGTCCGGGACGTCCTCGCCTAATGGGGTTATTGTAGTACATCACAGCCTCTGGTTTTGCCTTCGCCCCACTAAAGGTGCCCACAGCTGTGTGCACGGTGCTCAGGATGCAGGCATCCTTCCTCGGCTTTCACTGCTACACAGTCAGAGTCGCATCAACAGCTCCTCTCGCTGTTTCACGGAGGGGGAACTCCCGCTTATGTTTGCCCATGGTGCCAACCAGGCTATATAATACAAATAGATAATAATTAACTTACAGGTACATTTGCAAACAAGCACAGCTGGAGGCCGCTAGCAAAGTTAGAGATGGTAGAGACACAGAGAGCAGCAAACCCGCGAAAAATGAAACAATGAACCCCGCGAAATGATGTGCGGTCAAAATGACCGCTGATGGCCGGATGTGTAATTTATATAAAAACTATTTTAAATTAAAATTCAGACACTTTTAGGAAAAGTCTTGCAGATATTGTGCAGTATTGCACATATAAATTTGAAAACGGTCAAAATGACCGTCTTGGCTGTTCTAGTGTTGACTTCTCTCCACCTTCCTCTTATTCATTTCCCCTGATCAATTAAATGTCTCATTGGTGTTGCTTAGTTTAGCTAGCTAACGTTAAACTAAGACAGCTAAACTAACGTTAAACTTACGTTAAACAGACAAACAGAAAACGTTACATTACAACCACATGATTAAACCCACGTACCTTTTTTATGCCGCCTCTAAGTCTTACTCCACTCTCGTCCTCTCGTCAGGTACGTTGTATTACAGACTGGTCCAGACAGTATTATAGGTCCAGGTCGGGAGATCGGGATCTACTAGCCGTGGGCGCTTTTCCGTTATTTAACACTTCCGTTGTGTGGACACTTCTGTTGCGGATTCAATATGCAGCATTTCTCTATTGCATGTGTTTTGTGTGTTTGCATTGTTTCTGTATTTGCAGCATTTGGTTGTTGCATGTGTTTTCGGTGTCTTTGGTTCTGCATCGTTTATGTATATGCAGCGTTTGGCGGTTGCTTCGCGTTTGCCCTTGTCGGCCACCGTAGTTTCCCGACAGTAGCACAAATTACATTCCGCACCCGAGCCGACCCGCTATAAATTGATACCGACGCCCGACCCGCACCCGAAGCAAAATTAGACTTAATGCAATTTTTAAAAATGAAAGTAAGCCAGCGTGGGGAATGGAAGTTCTGGGAGGGCTCAAGCACGCATCAATGAGCTTATATGAAATACGGTACATGCTTATCATTTTGAAATGCAGGCATATTTTTGTAGATGTGTCGCTAATGATTTTATTTTTTTTTGCACCTGACGCCATGAAAATGACAATCGCAAAATCCGACCCGCGCTCTCTAGGCGTCCGACCCGATCCGCACCCGTGTCCGACACAGGACATTATTTTTCACCCGTTACATCCAAATTGTGTGGGTCACCCGTGGGGTATATATGTATAGTTATATGACAAAAATACTCATCAACGCGCCACCTGGCGACTCAGAGGAGGAGACTTGAAATGCAAGCAGAAATAGTCTGTACCTCTTCCTGAGGCAGAAAGAGCAGATGCAGCTTTTCCAGCCGGAACACTCAGTTTCATTAATCAGTAAAGCTTGACTGCCTTAACCATCAACACAGACTGAACTTCCACATTAAAATCACTGTATTTTACATGTAATATATCATGGGTTTAATGCGCCACTCTGCCATTACTCTCAGTGACCAAAATAAAACAAACACATGGCTCTGAGTTGGACCAGCCAGCAGTTATCTCTACATTTGCTACACGGCTGAGGACCTTCTACATTCAAGGGAGGTGTGAGGACTTTTTGCTGCCTCAGACAATTTATGTTGCTGCGTCGGAACAGCGTCTTCCAGATCAGTTTGAGTGCAGTGCGACACCGAGGATACCTCTCCGGGAACCATCACCTTATCACGGTGGAGAGGTTTGCGTGTCCCAATGAACCTGGGAGCTAGGTTGTCAGGAGCCATGTGCTCCCAGTAGGGCCTCCCATGGCAAATTGGTCTCAGGTGAGGGGCCAGACTAAGTATGGTTCAAAATACCCCATGAGAAATAGAGGTGTGAGGCGAGAGACCCTGCCCGGAGGAAGCCCTGGGCCCACGTCTGGAGCCAGGCCCGGACAAAACTCTATACAAATGGAATTCTGTGATGTATTGGGTTTAGACATCAGGGCTCAGTGGTGTGAGGTTGCTCTAAAAGTGATAATAATTTCACATTTGATGCAATTGTAACCCTTATGTCTTCTTTAATATAACAGTATCATCAAATACCACCAGACAGCCCCCATGACTTCAATATAATTTTCTATAAATGTATGTGAATGACAATATGAATGTTCTGACTTTACCAAAAATTGTATTTACCATTAAGTCTTCACTACTCAGTTGAGACTTGGCTGTCTCATCCATCTGAGTTCCAGTTCTTTTCAGCCATGACTGGAGGTTGTTGAAGTGTTTCTCAACATTGGCCGCACTGAATGCACTTGAGAACACAACTGCAGCACTTTCGACCATGTCATCCAGGTCTTCCAAAGAATTTGCAGTTGTGAGCAGACCAAAAACGTGCATGGCAAGCTGGTAGTGGTTCGGTGCACTGTGGGTTGGAAAAATGAAAAAGTTTCAATTTTTTCATATCATGTAAGGAAATATGTATATTTAACCTGGCAGCATTCAATTATATTATACTATTTGTACCATAACCCCATGTGTCTTTTATGTAGCACATGCAGGTCAAGTGGTAATTTATTGAGTACATCATCACTGTTTGCATTTTACTGGGTGAGCTCGGGTATGGGAATTCTAAAGAAAATCTAATAAGAACCCTGTAATGTGTCTGTATGGGGAAGACTGGTTAGTACCAGTGTCAATAGTTCACAGATGTTTTTGTTACCACTCTGTTCTTTGTGAAAAGATGACGTTAAGACAATTTGAGAAAGACTGTAGACTTGCGGTTCTGTGTTTCTCCCATACACATAATGAAGGCAGATTCATCACCTCTTAACTGTGAGCGTACGTGGAGTTGCAGCAAAAAAAAAAAGTTATTTACTTACTGTATGTAGGCTACAAAAATATAAGTAATAATAAGTTATGCTTACTACTGTCTTTTGCATTCTTCATGACATGACTCAGGCAGTGATGGAGAATGGGCACTTCAAAATCAGCTTTAGTTGCTGTGCCACTAGCAACGCTGTAGTAATGGTCCATGGTGTCATGCAAGTTCTTTTTTGCAAATGACAGACATATTGCCTGCATCAGCACCATTGAACCATCACACATCAGCATGATGGGTGCCCACATGCCCTTTCATCCATAATACCTGGCCACATCAGTCTGAAATGCCTCCAGAAAGTATAACACGGAGGCTGTCATGTGGTCACACATCAGGTAGGTGGCAACTGGCAAAGGAGAGCAGTTTTTGGTGGGTTGGCGAACCACAAGTTCGTAGACGTAAAAGGGAGGGGAGCCCTTCTCCTTTTTTTTTAATGCTCCCTGTAGCATCCAAATAAATGATGTCCTCCCTGCATCGCTCCTGAAAGATTTCAATACTCCTAAGAGACCACAGAAGAACACCTTTGGGGTGTAAAAAGACCTCCTGGAGAACCTCCTCGGGACTGTTCTTTTTTTTCTCCAGCATTATTTGGAGGCTTAGCAAGTCATTACTAAGAAGATGGCTTCTCTGGCGTACTTCCCAGGAAATGCTTTTCAGGACCTGAGGAGTAGGAGCCTCATCCCTGCACCCAGACTCCATGAGATCCTCATTTATTTTTGCCAACTTCTTGAGATACATGGCTCGAGGTAATTGTCTCTGCAGATCCTGGCCAATTGTTCTTCTGTCCTCTGCCCATATTGGTCGTCTTTTCAACTCCGTTTTATTATGAACACAGCCCCCACCTTCAAACTCCACTTTTGCCTTCAGGTCGTCCGCGCTCTTCACAGTAACAGTGAAAGTAATTGGACAGTCCTTAAATTGGCAATAGCCTTTGCACATGAATTCCGGGCATTTGTTTGAGCCTACAACTCTTAGCCTGTGCCTCAGGAAGGCTACAGAGCAAAAAGGGTGGATGGTCCTCACTCCTTTAGCAATTACATTCGTCCACTGCAGTCCTGCAAATCCTCTGTCTTTTCTTTTATGTTTTAAGATAGTCCACTCTTTTCTATCACTCAAAAAGAATGATTGGTTTGCGGGTAGTGGGATCCTGATGAATCCATCATCACCCGGTGTGTTGCTCCAGGTTTCCTAAAGAAAATGCACAATGTTATTGCTGTGACATAAAATATTAACATTTTAATATTTTTTTATTATCCCGCACTGTACATTAATACCTTAAAGTAAGGTATAATTCTGTACTCAACACAGGCATGACAATATTAACTTAAGATGTGACCAATTCATTGTAATAATGGCATATTAGAATTAAGACAGTTTCAGTCCAAAAATACACCAACATTGAACTGTCAGTTCTGGACATTTTACAAACGTTTGATATCAAAATACAACACATACCACAAAAAAATTGTCAAATGACAATAAGTAGATAGCACTACAAGTAAAAATGTTTCTTGGGGTTGAATAACAGTAAGATGCAATTATTAATAGTGTTCCCATAACTGTTTTCACAATGAATATAATTTAGATGGGCATAATGGTGGTGATGATGATGGTGTGATTGATTACTACAATATGTATTTTACTTATTTACAGCAACCCTTGTGTCTTAAGAGGGTAGATTATTTGGACTACTAAAATCATCGACTATATTCATTAAAACCTCTCTGTAAATACTCAAATAATTACAAAGGAACATGCACCATTCAGTAGGCATAAACATGTAAATGGAAAATGGACTGCCTGTTTATGTCACTATTGGCCCAACTGCTTTGCAATGTATGCCTCATATTCATCCTTTCAAACACACACATTCATAGTTTGATGGAGGAGGCAACCTAGCAAGTTGTCGACTTGCTGATCTACAGCAATTTGGGGGTCAGTGTCTAAGTCAATGATCCTTTGGCCAAAAAATGTACAGTGGAGCTGGGGATTAAAAGTGCAACATTTCAATTATCAGATGTGCCTTAATTGCTCCACAAACATAACCAAGATGTTTAAATGCTAATAACACACAATGATGACTAACTTTTTCAGAAGATGTGTCTTCCTCTGGCTCTTTGTCACCCTTGCTGTCAGGGGACAGGGCAGGAGAGGATGCTGGCAGTGGTTTGAAAGAAAGACAACACACATGTCAGCATGTAAAGTATATTGACAGTGAAATCTATTTATCAAGTAGGCACACAATAATCAACCTTGGATTGAAATGTGTCTTCCTCTGGCTCTTTGTCGCCCTTGCTGTCGTGGGACAGGACAGGAGAGGATGCTGGCTGTGGTTTGAAAGAAAGACAACACACATTTCAGCATGTAAAGTATAGTGACAGTGAAATCTATTTATCAAGTAGGCACACATTAATAACCAACCTCATACAGAGTTTTGTCTGCATCAGGCTTTGTCTCACTCTTCTATTATTTTTCCAATAGTGTATGATGTTGCAACATTTTGAGTGACAAAATTAAATACCAACCTGCTGTGGTGACTGATGTTCATTTCTAGCACCATTTCTTGAAGATTCTGCCATTTTCTGCATAAGGAAAACAACAAATTCATACTGTGACCTATAAAAGTCATCAATGATGCTTTTAATTTCTGAGGATTAACATGATAAGTACACACCTTACTATATTCATAGGCCTTATGATATGGAAGCGAATCTGTACCATAATTCAAATTAAAATGCATTAACAGAAATGCTTTTTCATTTTCAGAATATAGCTGCATTTTTTGACTCATAAATAAAATGAGTAATAAATCATCCAGATTGCATTTTCATGTTCTTCTTCATCACTGCTCATTTTGTAACATAATTAAAATGATAAAGAAAAGGACATTTAAGATTTAAGTTTCAAAAGATGCCCCAGCAAATAGGTACCAAAATTCAATTTGAAATGTCAAATTGGAAAATTAAAATGCATTAGCAGAAATGCTTTTTCATTTTAAGGTCAGAGCTGCATTATTTGACTCATAAATAAAATTAGTAATAAATCATCCAGATTGCATTTTCATTTTCTTCTTCATCACTGCTCAATTTGTAACTTAATTAAAATGATAAAGAAAAGGACATTTAAGATTTAATTTTCAAAAGATGCCCCAGCAAATAGGTACCAAAATTCAATTTGAAATGTCAAATTGGAAAATTAAAATGCATTAGCAGAAATGCTTTTTCATTTTAAGGTCAGAGCTGCATTATGAGACTCATAAATAAAATTAGTAATAAATCATCCCAATTGCATTTTCATTTTCTTCTTCATCACTGCTCATTTTGAAACTTAATTAAAATGATAAAGAAAAGGACATTTAAGATTTAATTTTCAAAAGATGCCCCAGCAAATAGGTACCAAAATTCAATTAGAAATGTCAAATTGGAAAATTAAAAAGGAATACGGAAATGCTTTTTCATTTCAAGGTCATAGCTGCATTATTTGACTCATAAATAAAATTTGTAATAAATCATCCAGATTGCATTTTCATTGTCTTCTTCAAGACTGCTCATTTTGTCGCAGAATTAAAATGAAAACTGCTTTTTCGTTTTGAAGCCCGCCCCCCGCAAAAAAAGGTTCAAAATTCAATTTGAATTCGCAATCCCAAGCGGCGCAGGAGAGTGACGTCAGCGGCCTCTCTTCTTCATCAGCCCCCGGTCTGACCGACCGTTCTACGCAACTAATACGATAGGGGGCGGTGTACATATTTGACGCTGGAGCAAGAGAGACAAGAGGAGAGAGGGAAGGTCGTGTTGGTACTATAGACTGTGTGGTACATGTCAGAAACAGCGGGAACTTCCCCACCATGTCGAAATCTGTGCCAGAGCTGCTGAGGGAGGCCGCAGCTGCCCTGGAACGGCAACAAAATCGGCCGCAAACAGCAGGTTTCGACTCAAGTCTGTCTCCGACCACGTCGTCAACAACAACAACAACGACGACACCTTCTGCTCCTGATCGCAGTTACGCTCGAGGTAAGATTTCAAGCTAGCAAGCTAACATGCAGGTAGTTGCAGGTCCGATTTATTGTAAATGACGTCCTTACAGCACAAGACACGTTTTGTGCGTTCGTTGTGTCGTAGCCACCACAATATTATCATATGCGGCTAAAGGGCGAGAGCATACATGTAAGGCTTTTTTTTTTTTGCACACTGTCTTCACTCACACATACATATTCACGCGAAAATGGACGCTACAAAAATTCTGAAAGTCTGGTCTACGTTGCCCGTTAATGTGGATCTTGGGCGTGTGGACATCTCTATGCATACTGTTGTATACATACTGTATACTGTTACCAATCCATTTCTGCACTTCAGCTTTTTAATATATGAACTGGTTCCAACACTTCCTCTTGACGAATGTATTATTATGATTTATAATAATAACAATTATTATAATACAATTGTCATTACAATTTTTAAGTTATACATTTCTCATGCTTGTATAGGCAGTTAAAAGTTGCTATCAAACGACCTATTTAAAGGTCCCAGAATACAGGAAAAGACATTTACTCTCTTAAAACTCCTCTGGTGAGGACCAATTCCTCCCCCTTAGACCTTGTATACACTTCATAGATATATTTACACTACCATTAATTCAACATGATCCTGATCCCACCATCAATGTTATGGGAATACCATAATTTACATTTCATTATGCTTGTCAGGCAGAGACTAGAAGGAGGACTCAGAAGCAGAGGGGCGAACGGTTCAGACAAGCTTTATTTCGGGACTAACTGTCCCCTCGTCAAAATGAGCGACAAATCAAACAGGCTTTTAAACACTGGAACATCCGGAAATCCGGATTTTCCGACCTGAAAATGAGGCTCTCGTAAATCATGCGAATCAGTTTTATTTTTTTTTTTTTTTTTTTTTTTTTGCGCAAGGCACGGGTCGGGTATTGGTAAACATAATGACCGGCCACCGCTGTCAACGTATTTTGTGCCTCTGATTCATGTCACTCTACAAGTAGTACATGCATTTGTCATGATGGAACTTCATTGAAAGCAGAGCTCCACCAAAGAGCCTGCAAACGTTGCGGAAGGTTATCTGATGTGTCAATGTTTTCCCTATATGCATGCTGCTGGATTTGCAGCGCCACCACTGCAAAAAAAACAAAAAAAAAACACGTGATGTTTCTAGGTTTAATATCACGGGCGAATGGCGAATTTAAGTTGCACACAGTGAAAGCACTACACCCAAAGTCATCTTAAAATTTATTATTTTTGTCATTACTGCTATTTGTATAATTTCTACAAGTCATCCTATTCAAAGGCTGCAACTGGCGACTCATCGAACCGGGTCGAAGTTAGTTTCAGGATGGATATTCTGTGGATATCCACTCGGGTCCAGCCGAGACTTTACTGAGGTTCACCCAGTGTCAGCAGCAGGAGGACGGTCAGCTCACGTCCCAGAGCCTCGCTGAATCACTGGAGACTGATTTAGGGACTGTCATTAAATTACTTAGCATAAATATATTAATACAAAATAATTGCAGTTTTTTCAATATCACCCATGTCATGTGACCCAGTGACTCCAAACTGCACTCCAAACAGATTGTATTAGTAAACTGGAGAAATGAGACACACCCATTGTTTTTGTATTTTACTGCTTCCTCTATTTTATAGGAATATTAATTTGCAGAAATTATGATTTTTTTTTCTCAATAACTTTCATGTCATGTGACCCACTGACTTCTGAAACAGATTCTGTTTCCATAAAAAATCTATAATAATGAAGAAAATAATGGTAAAAAAAGTTATCTAATGCTCAAGAAGTTAACATATTTTCAAGCAGCAATGTCAACTTCTACACTATTTTGTCTCATGTCTTAGTTTCTGATTCTGAAAATGATTTTTTTTTTTTTTTTTTTTTAATCTCACCAGTACTCTATTTAAAGGGTTATTTTTCAAAAATTTCGAAAATTTGTGCTGCTGGTTACCGACTCAGAGCACCGCTGCTACAAAACAATCTAGGGGAAACACTGACTGTTCTTAGAGTTTTGAACGTGTAGGGTGGACTATTTCTTTCTTAGCAGAAGCCGACAGCAGGACAAAATAAATGTAAAGAGAGACATAGTGGAGCTGTATATTTTCCTGCTTTTTTGTCCTTTGCCGATCACACCTATGACACACAGAGAACATCAAGAACCTCAGCAGTTGTCATCTATGGCAAATAGGGTTGGGAATTGATGAGTTTTTATCAATGTCAATACCTTTGTTGATTCTGCCTATCGATTCAATTCCTCATCAATTCTCATATCGATTCCTGAGTGGTTCATTGAGTGGCAAAAAAGGAGTTCTACACAGTCTTCTGCACCAAAAGCAACCATTTTATTTTTTCCCCAAATTATGTCTGCACAAGACTGTGAACATGAACATATTCAACTCAAACATACAACAAAAAACTGTGCATGCTGCTTGCAGTTGCAAGGCGACAGTGCGCTAATGCAGGATATTTAATGTCAACGTTACTGTTGTGGAGGTAACAGCTGATGGCGGGGCTAACAGCTGATCAGGGGAGAAAGGTGAGTCCATGGAGCCAATTGTTCAGGTGTGCAGCCTTCAAAGTTAGTAGCACAGTCCAAGAGCTTGTAGGGACAACTTGGCTTTCTATCTCTAAAAAAAAAAGCAGTTTTGCTACAAATTGAGAAGCAGCGATATTTCAGTAGCGTCCTCTCGCATCCAGGTTGATTACACCGATTACACAAAGCAGAATAGATCGCTTCTTTTTCTCCATGATGCTGCCTCGCGGTTGAAGGTCTGAGTCGTCAGAGAGTGTGATGCCAATGTACTGCGACGCAAAATTTCCTTGTGCAGGCAGGGAAATGAGTGAATCGTTAAGAAGACTCGATAATGCCGGAGGCGTACAATTCCGATTGAATTGGTCAGTTGGAACCGGTTCTGAGTCGGAACCGGTTCTCGATTCCCACCCCTAATGGCAAATGAATACAGTATTGAGATCCTCTTTATCTATCATTCAGAAATCACATAATATGCCTATGTTTTGGCCTATTACTGACTACATGAGAGCTGAATTGCTACCATGCAGTGGAAAATACAATTTTGTATCAAATAATCCAATGCTTAATATTAATTTACTGAAGTACTAATAATAAGTAGTTTTTATACCATACCAAATGCAGGTGAATTTGTGTGCTGGCGGTTGAATTGAATCAGTTTACCAGCCACCGTGGCGGGTTCATTCCAGTCAGATCTGATCATATTAATCTTAATGAACAGTATCTTGGTTAAGGCAAAACAGTGCACTTTCCACAACCCCTAGAGTTAGACCAAATGATATGTTTCTGATTGGACCAAAGTGTCAGTTGGACTTCAGAAGGGCCGAAATTCCAACACTACTAGAAAGGCTGCAAGTGGTCATTGTGACCGCTAGATTTTAAACAGGTGAGACATGACTGATCCTGTCCAACAACACATATTTGAGACAGCAGGAGAGAGCAGCAGGAGCACGGCTTATCAGCATTAATCAGCGGTAAAAGTGTCAGAGGAGACGATAAAATGGAGGGTAGATTCTGGTGGATATCTGGTCCATCAATGTGGGTGAAGAGTTTTCCTTTCAGATGAATCATTAAAATATCTCTCACCTTCTCTCTCTGCATCTCTCACATTCAGTGGGATAATTACAACAAGCAGAAAGGTGGAAGCAGAAAACCTCCACCAGCCTCCCTCATACCTCGTCATAAATATTTATGAAGACATTTGAATAATGTGATTTTGTAACAACAAAATATCATTTGGAGGGAGGAAGAGTGGAGAGTGGGAAGGTGGAGAATGTCAACAAGCAGAGGAGGAAGAATCTGCCAGAGTCAGAGTTTGGTCTTCTGGGGCTGATGAAGGTGACACAGTCTGGAGGTGAAATTCATTTGAGTTTTCATGGTGACACACTTTGAAACCTGTTCCCCATCTGATCTGCTCCTGACGGTCTGCTGTGTGCTTACAGCGGCTCTCCACTTTCACTGACACTGTAGTTTGAAGGTTGTAGACATTAAAGCTCCACAACAAGTTCTTTTCCTCTGAATCAGCCTCAGGAAACTAAACAAAACTCTGACACATGAGCTGGTGATCAGAGGAGATGAGAGCAGAACAAACAGGGTGTGAATGGTAATCATCCACTGTCTCTCCTATTTGTTGGGATAGAACAAAAAGTGAATAGATAAATAAAATCACGACATGTTGTTTGAGCTGATGTCCTGGTACAGAGGGTACAACCAAATCTATTTTCAGAGCCAAGACGACCAACTTTGTTAAACATGTATATATGTTCCCCCTGTTGAGGAGAGATGTTCCTCTGTTTGTATTTGTTGACACCAGGTAGAGCTGAACATGTCGTGAGGCTAAGAGGACCTGAGAGTCACTCTGTGTGAAACACTGAGACCAGCAGGAGGGCTGGAGATAAATCTGCTGTATGTACTGTATACACAACAGGTCACAGGCTGAAAGTGGAAAAGGTGCATAACACTGTGAATGTTACTGAGTTAGCTTACAAAGAAAAGACCATTGTCTCAGTGACTAAGAGTTCATTTTTACACATCAACATTAACACTGTACTTTTTAAAATCATCACTTTCATTCAGTGACTTGAGTCTTCAGCAGATGATATTAATACTGACAAAATGAACAAACTCAGAATTAATATCAAAAAGATGGCTCTCTGATGGTTCAGGGTGTCACCATCACATTATTCAGGATATAATGACAGATGTGACATTTAGTGTGTTCACTGACAGAATGTCAAATAGATGGTGGAGGAAAAAAGTTCTGACGGTGTCTTTGAAACATTCATTCACAAGAAGAGCAAGGACAACTTTCATCACCATGACTCACACAGACAGAGAGAGAGAGAGAGACACACTGGACCTTTGTGGAGTTTTAATGGTAACAGATGATCATCAGTCTGATTGATTGAATCTGTTCATTAATGTCCCATTATCATGTCTGACAGGATCTTTCTGTGTGTTGTTGTATTTATTGTGTTATGATGAAGTGAGGTTTTGTGGTCTTTCTTCTTCATCGTGCTCTTTTATATCCCTCAAAGTTGTCGGGCTGCCATGTTTCCTCCTGTTCTGTGAGCTTGGCACATTCTGTAGACAAATATGTGTAATATATGTATTAAAGAGAACCATTTGGATGATAGTGTTATCTTGGGAAAAGCACATACTAATTTCAGTGATTAAAATCATTTTAATTACTGGAGCTCCTGGATAATACTCTGATGCCGTCATCCATTAAGCACAGTGAAATTCCCACAGAAACTAAATGTGGTTGTGGCCGTTACACAGAGCGGTTCTGCTTCTGGAACATAAATGTATTTATTTGTAATCCAGCTGGAGCTTTTAACAACATTTAGCTTGAGTTTTGTTGTACAGGGAGGTCTCAGTGGAGCGTTTTCATTTGATTTTCAGTGGTGATTGATACAACAGAGTAGTAAATAATTAAATGTGCCAGTGTTTCTCAGCCACTAAGCTGATATTCTGTGTGCACACTCTATAAGATATATAAGTAGGTGAACTGTAGATATCCTAGCAGTGAAAACATGTTCTGTTTGTTATAACACATGCATGCTGCAGATTCAGAAGCAGTAATAAATAATAAATAATAAATAATAAAAACATGTAACAAGAAAAACTTTGTGGAAAATGTGAACTCTCCTCTTTGTCAGTTGAAGAGAGTGTGGACAGAGAAATCACAGAGAAATATCAAAGAACAAATGCTTTTGGTGGCATAAGAGCATAAGATGTCTTTTTATGGATTCATACAAATACAAGGGGTCTCGGCCCATATCTGCTTTCCATCGAGCTTTGGGTGAGAGCAGGGGGAATCAACACTTTATATAAAAGCAAAATTGGAAGCAGAACTAAAAATCTAAATACAAGAAGAGGAGTGGTACCACATGTTTGAGACACAATGTACATCAACAAATTCATTAAATTGGAGGGAGTTCTGCTGGAAAAAGTTGTTATATTGAGATGGTTGTAACATGACATGACACCAACTGAACAAATGCTTAATAGAACAGTGGACTGACTGGTAGATCATCTCCAGACAGTTTGTTAGTGTTATTGTTAGTTTAACTTGTACTTTGTTTGCTGTATTGTTTTGCCTATTTGCATGTGAAAACTCAATAAAAATGTAAGTTCTTAAAAAAAAGAGCGTAAGACGTCACAGTCACAGGTTAAGAACCCAGAGAGTAGGCAGTTTCACTCTCTGTTGAACCTGGCCATGTAATGATTTCTGGGGGAAGTTTTTTACTTTTTCTGCTGCAGAAATAAAAGGTGAAGAAAATGAGAGATAATGTCAAATTATGCTTCAGCCATGACACTAGAAGATGGATACCGAAGAGCCCCTAAATCCCATTATCCCATTCAATGTTACAGTAATTTGAGGATTATCAACATTTATCAAAAAATCCACTTTGGTGCTTAGCATCGTATCCTAGTACTAATAAAAAAAGATACAGTAACAGTGCTTACCTCAATTAAAATATTCGTCTTCACTGTCTTCATCTGCATCTGCCCCCCTGCTCTCTGATGCTCCACTCACAGATACATGTCTCTGTTGAAATGCTGAAGCATCTCCCATTCTGTTCCTCAGTTTGGACTTGCCCAGGCCTTATAGTGGTACCGGCATTTATTTGGAACCGGTGGTTATTAATCAAAATATACACCTGCACCGGCGTTTAAAGGGGACCCTGCAGTTAACAGAAACCCGTCTATTATTTGGTAATTTACGGTAGTTACCAAGGCAAGGCGCAGCAGAAAAATAAATAAATGAATAAATAAATAAATAAAAATAAAATAAAAAACGGCCGTCCATCGGCCCATTATTAATCAGCCCACCGGGAAAATCCCGGTACTGCCGATGGCCAGTCCACCCCTGCAAAAGGAGTTCTCTCAAGTGGCTGTGCGTGTGTGTCCAAGCATGTGTGTGCGTGCGTGCAGTGCGCATGAGCGTGCGCTTGTTTTTAGGGCGGGGGTGGGGGGCACAAAAAAATATTTGCACCTGAGCCCATCACCATGATGTTACGCTACCGATCCTTCAGCTAATAGTTCTACTATTACTACTTCAATTACTACTTGTATCACCACGACTGCTAGAAGCTGACTGTGTGAGTGTAGGCGCGCGCGCGTGTGTGTGCGTTTGGATATGGACCTCATAATGAAGTGATGAATGTCAATAGTAACAGCACAATCCCAGACTCCCTTACAAATCAAGTGATTTTAAGAGTTGTTGCATCATGAGGAGAACACATTTATTAACAAAATTGAACAATAAGAACATAACATTATATAATTAAAATACAAATTCATGAACAAAAAAGAGAACATTTACAAACCTCTGATGTGAACATATCCTCCCGTTTTGCCCCGCTCCACCCTTATAATACATTTATTAAAATTGAACATAGGAACAGATTAAAAACATGTAAATTCAAGAACAAAAAAACCCAGAACATTTGCAAAGTTATTACAACAATCCCACCTACCGCCCCCCCACCCCCCGCATAAATTCAAGCATCCTGAATCCTGAACATTTACAACGCACCCCCCCCATTTTGCCCCCTTCACCCTTATAATACATTTATTAAAACAACTGAACATATGAACATATTAAAAACTAAAACATGTAAATTCAAGCACAAAAAAACCCAAGCGCAAGCCCCCCCCCCCGCCGCCGATGTTTTGTAACCCCGCCACCCCTTCACTCTTTCTTTGTGATTATGTTAATAATTTGTCCCCCTTGGGTGGTCAGTGCCACTTTAATTGGCCCGTTGAGCAACTGCTTGTTCAGTGGGGACCATAGCTCCTTGCTGATGACAAAAATTGAATTGTCATCAAGCATGACCTGAAGGAACCCCTCCTCCAGGTGCAGCTCCATTACCCCCAGGATGGAGCCCTCCTTTACTTCAGGCTCTGGTTTCTGTTGAGAGATTAAACAAACATGTTGCATGAGATGAGAATTGGTTATTGTTTTCTCCCCGTCTGTTTCCCCTCTTCTTTCTCCCTAACCTGCTTCTTCCTAGAATGTGTCTGTCTCTCATCAAGTCCTGCTAGATCAACTTGGTCTCTTCACTACTTTTGTGGCAGATTGTTTCATCCTGTATAGTGACTAATATATCTGTGTTGTACCCTCAAGTTTTTGCCAATCCTTGTTTTTCTAGTGTTGCTATGTTTTTTGTGTCTTTTTGCTCCAGTGTTTTGAACAAAACACTTGGATTTTTTTTTGTGTCATGCTCGTGTTTTTTCCCCTCTCTCGTGTGCAGTACCCTGCGCCCGCTTAGCCCCACCTGCTCTCCTGTGTGTTTAACCTCCTCACTTCCAGACCACTCACCCATACTGCCTCTCTCAGTGTCCCAGCTATTTTTGTAAATAAATACCTCTGAACTGTTCTACTGCCTCCTGCCTCTGCATTCTGGGTTTAGCATTTTCACCTAAACTAGCTTCAGTCTTAAGGCTAAAATGTCTAAACATTTGCATAAGACACTTACTTTTATCTAAAGTGAGGCTTTTTTAAAAATGTATTTTCAATGTAGTTTTAATACACCAAATGTGTTTAAATTCCATCCATTTATTTTTATTTTTGGTTGTGGTGGCAGTAGGCTTAGCAGAATTTTTAGACCTTCTTCTCAACACTCATTAACTCACTCTGATCAACTCATATTTTCACACTCCATGCATAGAGAAGTTGTTGATTTTATTTTCAAAACCTGATAAAATGTAACTCTTTCTTGTGTGTTTCAACGTCATAAAATTAGGAAAAAAAGGTTGTGTATTGAATAAGAAAAAATAAACAGTAACAAAACAGCACCTTGAAGGTAGTGTGAACGGTTGACTGTAGGCTGCCATTTTTGGTGACCTCGAGGTGGGTCACTGTCAACCTCTCCCCAACCTGCACTCGTTCAACAGCTGCCTCCCGCCAGAGGCACAGCTCCACCTTGTCACTACCCTGTCAAAGATAGGGGAATACATTTAAAAAAAACAAAACAACAATAACACTTGAATACTACCTCTTCGTTTTCATCCTCCCACTGTCTTTCCTCCTTTTTCTATCTCCCCTTCGATCTCTTCCTCTTCCTTTTCTGTATTCTTCCCCCTTCTCTTCCTCCTGTCCCTCATCTTTTCTAATCCTTCTTCCTTTTTGGCTAGTCTTCTTCCTCTCTCCCATCCTCTTCCTCTATCTCATCTATCTACCCTTCCTTCTCCTCCCTCTATCTACCTGTCCATGAACCCTATATTATATCTGAAATTATCTAGCATGAGTTCCTCTCAGTTTGCATGTACACACGCACATGCACGCGCACGCACGCACAATTTGTTTTTCCTGTACTCTTCTCTTTTTTTCTCTTCATTCTTCCCCATCTCTCCTTCTGTCTTCTCTTCCTTCCTTTTGCTCTTCTCTTCCTCTGCCTCCCTTCTACTGTCTGATCTCCATGTCCTGCCTCTTTCTTTTCATCCTCCCTCTTTCATTCCAACTATCTCCATTTCCCCTTTCTTTTCCCCATCTCTACCTGTCCATGAACCATACCTATGGCTTTTAAGCTTACCTGCTGCAGTGTCACCTTTTTTTAAAGGGACAGAGTCACCACCAAGCTTGACTTTTTTGACTGGTAATGCCTAAATGACAAGATGGATTGTTTTAATTTCACATGTTTTATCATGATATTATATATCATTATAATGATAGTACTTTTAACTGTAAACAGAAGTCTTGGTTTTATCAACTAACAGACAATCAACCTCTGAACACAGACGCAAAGTTTATTAGTATAAAAAAAACAATTTGTTACAGGAGTAAATGGAAAGTGCCCGTCACAGTACTATGGACACCTAATACCACTTTACCATCTAAATACTAGAAGCAATGAAAAAAACTTGCCTCTACCACCTCGCCCTCCACAGTCATGAGGCCCTGTGACGTTAGGCACTCAAAGATTTGAGTAAGAGGTGATGGTGGGTAGAGCAGGGCCTCTGCCTGTTGGTGCAGTTCCTCTGTCTCAACCAAGTTTGTAGTCCGAAAGAACACTGTTCTTTCATTAATATTGAGGTAGTAGGGTGGACCACTGCCCCTGAGGGTTAGGTGAAGTGGTCAAGTTCCCAAAGTCTCTCCCTAAGTTGCCCAACGACAACAAAGTTTGTGTGGTGAGACAGAGGCAAGGCACTGGCCGGCGCAAGTTAGTCCCCAGACCACCTCCCACTTGCTAGCATGAACAATATGAGAAGAGAAAAGAGGAAGTAGGAGGATGAAAGAGAGGAGGGGGGAAGGGGGATGGGAAATGCAGCAATCCAACCTGCCATGCCCAGTGGCAGAACCAATCCAAAATCACTCCAAAGAATCCAGCGTCCGTGATAGTAGTGGCTGCATATTCAACCAAAACCCATGTCGGGTTTGTGTATAGTCAGACAAAAAAGGCATCAGAGGTTGGGTTTAGAGCAAATCACTTGGGTGGAAGTATTTAAGTAAAAAAGAGAAAGGAAACCGCAGAGGAGGGGACCCAAAAATAACTCTTGGCAGAGCTCAGGCGAGTAAAATTAGGGGTTGGGGTTAGATGTGAAGGAGGGGAGAGGTTGAGGTTAGGATAACCGCCTGATGTGGGCATACAGTATATAACACCCAGAGGGCCAGAAAATCGCAGAAAGATAGGGTTGAGCTGGGGGATATGAATTTCAGAGGACAGCCACCATCATTGATGGCCTTGTAGACGCTGTTATAGTCACTCTGGCGTTTTGCTGAGTGTGCGAACCAGTTGTAGATTTCTCTGATCATATATTCCAGATTGCTTGGAAGAAGTTGCATTGCTTTATGAGCCACTATATTCAGTGAGTGGCAAACGCAGCGAATAAGCTGCAAACTAGGCTGCTTCTGTTTGAGCAGTGTGAAAACAGAGTGATTTTTTCCGACCATAACACTTGCGCCGTCTGTGGCAATCCCCACCAGATGTTTGATGTACAGGCCACATTCACACAGGAAAGCAACGATAGCATCCGATATGCCTTGAGCATCAGCGCTGAGGAGATCAACAAGCCCCAGATAAGTACTGACAAACTTGTTGTGTTTCTGTGATCGGTATTTCACACATATGCAGAGGAGCTTGTTAACGGATATATCTGTTGTTTCGTCCAGGTAGAGAGAATATGAAGACTCACCAACATCTTCCTTCAACTCCTCTCTGAAATGTGGTGCCAGAACAGATGTGATGACAGCTGTACACTTTGTCCTGTGCATCTTGAACGCTCCCATCTCCTCCTGGAGTATATCTGACAAGTCCTGAACAGCATTGATGGAAGTGTGGCAGGCAACGTAGGTTGCAATCCTCAGCTCACGACGTTTTTGGTCATCTTTGACTGTGCCTTGTCCTACACCAGATCCCATCAGCACAGCAAACGATTTAACACTCGGCACACAGCGGGACTTGTGTTTTTTTGTGGCGCCATGTTCCTTCAGATCATTAAGGTGAGCTCTTAAGGGGCGTTCAGACCAAACGCGATAGACGCGAATGGAGCGGCAACTCTACATTGAAAATCAATGTAAATGGCGCGATGAGACGCGATTCAGGCGATGGCGGAGCGTCTGGCGCGGCGCGAATGAAGCGTCTGAAGCGGCGCGTCTGGAGCGGCGCGTCTGAAGCGGCGCGAATAAAGTTGAAAATATTCAACTTTTCGGCGGCATCGCGCTGCGACATCCAATCAGCGACGAGTTCAAGCCGACGACGTCACTTCCCTCGTACGGTTGTTTACGGTCGCTCAGAGCAACAATGGAGGAGAAGCTAATCATAGCTGTCTGTGGGCACCCGGTGCTGTATGACACCACTGCGGTGTTTTACCGCAATAAATACAAGAAAGAGGAGGCGTGGGTGAAAGTCGCCGAGGAGGTGGGACTCTCCGGTAAGTTTTGAAGCTATCTGTGGCTTGTTTTATTACGTTGCTGACCGTGTTTCTCTATGAAATATTAGCATCAGTTAGCACTTGTATAGCATTATCCCCCTTTGCAGGATACCACTTCCAGTTTGTGTGAATGTTTATTGTAGTATTTTATTTGGTTAGAAGCTAATTTATGCAATGTGAATGTCTTTGTGTGTGTGTGTGTGTGTGTTTGCAGTTGAGGTGTGTCGTAAGAGGTGGAAGGGGCTGAGGGACACCTACCTCGAAAGAAAAAGAGAAGGAGAGAGAAGGAGCGGGTCAGCGGGGGGTTCATTTAAAAAGTGGCGGTTCTCTGCGGTCCTGTCTTTCCTCGACCCCTTCACCACGCCCAGGGAAACCAGTGGCAACATGGGTCAGGGGGTCGAGGAAGACTGGACCGCAGAGACCTCATATGAAGAGAGTTTGGGAGATGAGGCAGCAGCAGGACCATCAGAACTGTGGTCAGGAGAGGCAGGGCCGTCAGCAGGACCATTAGTTTGTGATGGTTGGTTAAGTGAAGACATACACATAGTAAAGTACATGTAAAAACACTTTCAAATTCAGTTGGCGAAAGAGCAGTATATACGTGTATTGTTTCTCTCACGTGTTTCCATTACATCTCAAATGATGTGTTCCCCTATTGTAGAAAAAGTTTGGATCATATAATAATAATAATAATTTCTCTATAGAGCAATCTGAGGTCACAGCTCCTGCTGCCGGTCCTGCTGCTGCTTCGACCAGTGGTATGTACTTTACAGAAGCGGGATTGTGATTATTGTGTTTATTTGTAGGGCTTCAGTCTAAATTGAAAATGAATGTTTACAGACTATGTTATCAACAGAATGTGTGATTTTGATTTCATACAGGTGCACAGACAGGGAAGAGAAAGCGAGGGAGGGGCAGTGATGAGGCTGGAAGGAGGGAGGAAATGATCGAGGACCTCCTCAAACAGAGCCTCCAGAGGCCACCTGCCCCCCTGCCACCTCCACCACCTCCACCTGCGTGGATAGAGGAGGAGAGATTTTTATCCAGCCTGGCTCCTTCCCTGCCACCCCAGCAAAGGGAATTTGTAAAATTCCAAATACATAAATTGATCTATGAGAACTCTTTTGTTTCTCTAAATTTGGACCTATTGGAGTAGCTGGGGTGGCAGCCTGTGCTGGGAACAAGCCAGGCTGATACATTTTTGTAAATGTTTTGTTATAGTTGTTCTGTTCTATGTCTATTAATCACTTTTTATTTTTTTATTGAATTTAATCTTTGTAAATATTTTGTTTTCAAATTAAAAATATTTTGTATATATTTCTTAATGACTACTATTTCTTATGTCATTCTTTCACACATTCTTTAAAGTACAATGAGATTGTAGACTGGCCAGTTTCAAAATGATAATTAAAATATAGAAAAAGTTTAATGGTGTAATATCAGAGGGGGTCAGTATTGTATGAATTGATGTTACATGCACAGTGACTGGTAGACATGAATTGTGGTAGTTATAGTGCAGGATTATTGCTCAATACTCTTATTTGGATGGCTCTTAAAAGAGCCGTTTTTGGGGTGCTTGCGCACTAAACATTATGCTGCCACGGGACCACTCCCTCCGTGGAGAAGAAGGCTGAGAAGGTCTCCCAAACCCTGATGGCCTCTCTCGCCGAGTTGTTCGCCCCAACTCTTCCCAGACCTGGCAGTGGCTCCACCTCACTCCCTGTGATGCTTCCTCCAGCTCCCGGTGTCTGGGCTGTCATGTGCAGGAAGTTGTGAAGAACACAAGTCGCCTTCACGCACTTCTCTGCCACTTCCGGCTGGACGTCGAGGACACGGTGGTACATCCTCCACTGAGCCGCCAGGATGCCGAAGGCATTCTCCACCACCAACCGGGCCCGGGACAGACGGTAATTGAAGATCCTCTTGTCTCTGGGGAGGATGCGCCCAGGGAATGGCCTCATGAGGTTCCTCAGGAGTGGGAACGCTTCATCAGCCACAAAACAATGAGGCTGGGGTCCTCTGTGTTCTGCGGCTGGTAGAGGCTGGTCTGCTGGCAAGTGGAGGGTTCCAGCACGTAGTGCCTGGCCAAAGGCAGAGTTAGCCAGGATACCTCCGTCACTGGTTCTCCCGAAGCCCCCGACATCAGTCACCCTGAACCGGTAATTGGCATCGACCACGGCCAAGAGGACAATCGAGAATGTCCCCTTGTAGTTAAAAAACTGGGATCCAGAGTTGGGAGGGGCCTTTAACACCACATGCTTGCCATCCAGAGCTCCACAGCAGAGAGGAAAGTTCCACCTCTCTTCAAACTGCTCTGCAATGGACCTCCAGGTTTCTGTGGTGGGCACAGCCATGAAGTCCTCGACCAGGCAGTCCCAGATGGCACTGACCACGGCAGGAACAATGCCAGAAACCGTTGAAATTCCCACACGGAAACTGTTGGCAATGCTCCTGTAGGAGTCTCCTGTGGCCAGGAACCTCAGGCTTTAATTTTCTTGAAAACCTTAAAAACAGCCCATGGATATCACTGTCTGCTGAACTGACGTCATGATAAAGTTGCCAAATAAAATTATGCCGATTGAAAATAAAAATACAATGCAACTCACGTCAATTATTTATTTATTTATAGATAGAGACAGAGAGAGAGAGAAAGTGCTGTTTTCACAAATATTAAAAACTCGCCAAATGTGGACACAGGTACACATAGCCAGTGACTGAGAATTGTAGTATAAGACAAATGGGTTTTTTTTTAAGGAGGAGGGATGTGTAGGAAGCATCTGAGACACTGAGGAGATCAATAAGGACGGGTAGAGCGCCAGAAAAAAAAGGGGGGGGGAAGAGAAGGAGTAAGGTAAAGAAAAGAAGCAAGAGTGCTAAATGTTGGTACTTACACATACACACAAAAAAGAAAACAATAATTTATAATTCAATGAATAAAAAAATTTGATACATTCAGATAAGATCATGTTAATAATAAAAACATAGCTTGAATAGAAAAAATGCATTCAGAATCTACAAAGAGGGAGGAGGTGGAGGGGATGGGTTGAGTGATGAGTGGATTGCAGCCCTCTGGGATAACGTGTAAATATCAACAAGAATCACATAAAAGCATTTAGATAGGAACACACATAAAAAGAAACCCAAAGGGGTTATAAATGGAAATATAAAAAAAATATAGAATATAAAAAGCATGCAGGAGGCGGCGTTCCTAAGGGGGAATCCAGTGACGTCATCTTATATCCCATCGTCCTCAAGTGTCTCCCGTGGCTGTGCAGTCCTTGTGATTCAGGTAAGGTGTGGGGGTATAAATAAATAAATAAGTAGTGAAAAATTCAAGGTGCCTGTAACGAGTCAAGAACATGGCATATGATAAACAGGTTAAGTGGATTCATAAAGTTATCGATGATAAGGGGATAATGTATAAGCAGCGCTAGGAATGACAGGTAAATTGCAGCCCCCTAGGGATAAAGAGCTATGGAGAAGAAAGGTTTTGGGATTAGGAGAGAAGAATAAGAGGTTATGGTAAGAGATGAGGAAGGGAAATGTGTAAAAATAGTAGATATAATACCAAGAAGCAATAAGAAAGGGGTAAACACAGAAAGTAGTACAGTAAATAATACAATACAAAGACAGGGGGAATTAAAAAGTAAATAAGGAACAGGATAAAATTGTATATGGTCATGGGAAATTGAATAATAGCAGTTCTAAAAAGCATTGTAATGAAAAGAAAAATAGTGATAATATTGTATTCTCAGAAACATGAGTAATACTGTTAAGAAGTCTTACAATATTTCAAGGGGTAGGGGAGCATAATAAACCAGAGCGAAATTAACGATTGAAAAAAGAATAAACGATAACAATAGTAAAGAAAGTCATTTAGACAAAGTCCAAGGCATTTTATTAGAATCAAATAGCTTTATTGAGTTTAGGATCCTTGTGAAAATTAAAAGAGTTGGGGTAAAAGATGAGCACAACATCTTAAGCAAGGTATAATCTATTACTGGGATGAAGGAGGAGAAAAGGGAGGGGGGGCGGGTGAGATATAAACGTTAGGAGAAACGAGGGGAAGTGATCAATTCAGGCTGCGAGGTGCCAGAGTGTCTAATTTGGTTGTCCAAATGCCTTCTATACGTTTGCGTTGGGTGTGAGTCCAGCTCGGGTTTGATTCAAGTCCTGTGATATTAAGGCTGTTTATTGAATGAACCTGAAAGTGTTGCGTGAGGTGTGTCTGTGGGGTTCCCTTGGAGATCCTGGCCAAATGTTGTTTAAGTCTTGTAAGTAGTGGCTTGCTTGTTTCTCCCACGTATAACAGATCACACTGCCTGCAGGTATTGGCATAAACAACATTAGGTGGCGTCAGAGTGAGCGATTGGTAGATCGGTGCACCGCATTTGCTGTGTGGGTTTATAATGTATTTCAGAGAATATAGTCTCTCCTGGTTTTCCGTTCGTACTTTGCTATCTAGACTGAAGGACGCTTTGACAAGGGTGTCCCGCAGGCTGGGTTTTTTTTTTGAGAGCGGAAATAATGGTATAATTCTGAAGCGGTCTGTGTTTTTCTTTCATCTGTGAGAAGTTCTGTTTAAAAAGTCCATGGAGTTGTGTCTGTGTATGGGAGAACGTGGTGACGAGCGGGACCAGACTGGGTGATGGAGTATTGTCGGTAAAGGAATCCTCACAGCGTGAGTTATTGTGACGTTGATAATTCCGCGGCGGGATCGGTTGTATGATGGGGAAGAAATGATGGATGGAGGAGCGGGAGGGAGTGAAGCCAGAGTCGTTCGTTTGATATTGCGTAGGAATCGGGCAGAATAATGTCAAGATCTGAGACTGCGAAATAGAATTGAAATGGCGTCATTAAAGTCAGATACCCGGCTGCAAATGCGGTAAAAGCGGAGGATTTGTGATTTGATAATTCCCTTGAATGTGTGTCGCGGATGGTAGCTGGCTTTATGTAAGAGTGCATGGGTATCGGTGGTCATTGAAGATTTTAATGAATGTTGTGAAATCATTGGCACTGTGAGGCCATGCGCCTATGATGTCGTCTAGGTAGCGAAAATAGAAGGACGGCTTAAGGAGGCATTTTCCCAGGGCTTCTCGCTCCCACTCGCTCATATAAATGTTGGCTTATGAGGGAGCATAGCAGTGGCCCATAGCAGTCCCCTGAATTTGTAAAAACCACTGGTTGTTAAAAGTGAAATCATTGTATGTAAGGCATATTTCCAGAAGTTGCAATATTTCAGAGTCCGGTCTTTTAGGATCGGGGTGGCGGATGAAAATCTCACGGACAGCACGTAAGCCGATGTTGGTGTTTATGTTGGTGTACAGGCTATCTATATCGATTGTAAAAAGGAACGACGCAGAAGGGACAGTGATGGGGCGTATGACGTCAAGAAAGTGATATGTGTCCTTGATGTAGCTTGGATGCAGTGAGGAGAGAGGGCTCAGATAGTGGTCAGTATATCTAGCAACGTTGTATGTAGTGCTGTCGCAGTCCGAGACGATAGGATGGCCGGGAGGTATCATGTTAGGGACCGTCCACGTTGCTGCGTCTTTGTGGATCTTGGGTAAGAGATAGAAAAGACGAGCGTGTGGTTCGTCTGGGCCGTACAGGAAATGTTGTTTTGCCGTTATAAATTTATTATAGTACAGGGATGAAATAATATCAGTGATTTTTATGCGACTGTCTGTGTGGATCGTGGAGGTGATATGTTTATAGTATTGAGTGTTGCTCAATTGTCGGTGAGCCTCAAATGCATACTGTTGTTTATCCATGATGACAACTTTGGAGCCTTTGTCGGCTGGTTTAATTATAATGTTTTTATTATTTACCAGTTGATGGAGGACAACGCATTTGTTTTTACTGAGATTGTCTGTGCGGTCCGTATCTGCTATGTAATGGCTGAGAGTTGCTGTATCCTGTGTCAGGAGCTGTTTGATCGGCTGGTTGAGATTTGACCATGACGGCTCCCAGGTGGAGGGAAACGTAAAGGTTGTATGAGTGTAGTTACTCAGAGGGAAGTAATCAGTAATTTTAAGCCGTCTATGATAAAGGTGAATGTCCCTACGAAGTTCAGAACTATTGCGTCTTTTTGGGATGGGGATGAAAGTGAGGCCTTTTTCCAGCAATGTTATTTGTGCCGCGGAGGGAAAAAAAACCCTGGATAAATTGAGTACATTACTTTCCGTGCAGAGGTGTGTGGTGTGTGGATACAGGTGTTTTAGCTGTGATATCGAAAAATCCACATAGAGTTGTGTGGGGTAATGCGCGACGGGGGTTGTCTTTATGCCTGATGGAACAGTCGGTTTCATGTGTTTGGAGTTTCGGTAGAGCGTTTTCCGCAGGGCACATTGATGTGATTATTATTAGTTTTCAAAGTGTAGTGGTGTGGAGAAGGTGCATACTCTGCCTCGGGTTTAGGCATAAACCCAGGTGCATACACCAGTGGGCAAACGTGTGATGCCGTCTCAGAGGTCCAATGAATATCATCCGGTTGCGTGTGGAACTTAAGATGTTCAAGTGGAGGGATGTATTGCAGATGCTGGAGGATGTGGTCATTGATTTCACACAGATTGGCCTGATGTTCTTCTGGAAGGTTGAGGGAGAAATTCATAACGACGACATAAATAGATGTGTTTGGGAAAGTGATGTGGGCTTGTCTGTAGAGGGAGCGAAGCTGTTTGTTAGAGGTTTTTATAGGGTCAAGTTCACGATTATTCACTCCCACCGAGAAGACAACGATTTTTGTGTCAGGATTCACGGCGGATTTTTTGCAGACTTTGCTGAAGTGATAGAACTTGGCCCCCGGGTAACTGTCAATTTGAATGTTCTTCTGAGTCTGTGGGGGAATACGGTTAAGGTTAGAGTCGCCAAGGAACAGGATAGGGGCATTTTCCTGGCTTCTCTAGCGTGGTGGTAGATGGGAGTCAGAGTTTTCTCAGGAGGCGCTGTTGCGGAAGGCACACCCTCAGCACTAAGTCTCGAATAAAAATTGATAGTGGAGGTTTCAGGTGGTCTCAAAGTGGTTGAATTAACCACTGAGTCGAGCACTCACTCGTTGTAAGAGACACTGCTCATCATATTCATATCTCCACCGTGTGTTTTAGAGTTCCAAAGATGGGGTCCGAGACTGAGTTTGCTGTGTGTGAGGCGGTCCGTTCATTCCGTGCGCCACCTGAGGAAAAACGTGACAGTTTGGAACGGTGTTTTTTTGGTTTTTGCTCAATTTGACAAGCAGCTGTATGGTGTAGTGCGTTGTGTACCTGTACCTCTGTGATATTTGTCTGAGCGGGTGTTGTTTGCGGAGAGGTTGTTTAGTGTGTGTGAGTGCGCGGGCAGGGCGTCGGGGTGGATTCCGACCGCGGGGCACTTCCCAGTGGTGGAATATAAGGCTTATTGTCTCTGGCTTCTGCTGGCAGTGAGGGTCCCGTTTGTGAAGGGGGGTCGGTAGGTGATGGGGGAGCCGGGGAGGAAATGATGGATAACTCGGAAATGCTGGAGCAATTGTGTGATGATGAGAGCACTGAGGGAGGAGAAGAGGAGAGAGGAGAAGTAGTTGTCGCTTCGGGTCGAGCGTCAGTCCCCCTCCTGTTACCTGGCGGTGTTATTGGCTCTGAGCCGACCGGAGAGAAGTTAGGTATGTGGATCGAGGGGCAGTTAGCTCCTGTCCTATTACCTTTGATTAGTCCCGCGCGTTTTGGCAGTAGGGGGGGGGGGAATTTGGTTGTCTGTCTGTGTTACGGTCAGCGGGTTGCTCCGGTTTAGGAGCTATATCTAAAAGGGGGGTAGACTTAGTGTGAATTTGCGGGTATTGTTCAGTGAGTGTTGGTCATGAGCCCATATAGAGGCTCCTGGTCGAGGGTATTGTGTTTCAGCTCAGTTTGGGGAACTGACGCTTGTCCATCACGTCGAACTGTCCCTCGGTGCTCGGTTGAGTGACGGTGTCCGCTGCAGCTGCATCACGGTCAGGCTCAGAAACATGTGTACCGGTAGCGGCTGCAGTATCGAAGGTGATGGAAGAAAGAATAGTAAAGGTGTCGGGGTGTAGTTGATGGCCATATCGTTTTTCGGCCCATCCCTTGGCCACTGTAAGAGTGGTTTGGGTGGAACAAATATCAGTGTGGAAAACTATTATCTCTGTGTAATGATTTCGTAATAAAGTGAAGTTATTCTGCATCTAGGTCTGTGTGTTGGCAGCTACTTGCTGGCGAAATTCCTCTGTAGGTGAGGCAGGTTTTATAAAGGCCATGAGGCGATTAACTTGTCTATTCATTCCAACTGGGGGTGTGTTAGTGCTTATGGCATGGTCAATAATTTCTCTGTGATGGATAGCCTGAATGAGTTTAAATATGTTCTTGGCTGCAGCTCGAGTGTCGGGATCTAGTGCTTGTTTGGGTTGAGGTGCTGTACTGTAGAGACGGCTACTAGGGTGGTGGTCCCGTCTCCCACGATGTGATGTAGCGTTTCCACCACGAGGAAAAGTGCGAGGGGAAGGAAGAGGGCGTCTAAAGTGAGTGACTGTACCTGCCTCAGGTGGTTGACCAAATTGGGTGGTGTTTCTCCCGTATGTGGCATAATGCGCTGTAGATGGACGCTTACCTTTATACATGCTCACCTCTCTTTGTTACTCTGCATGTGAAAGGATGAAGCCGCTTTCGTGTTGGGATTGTCCGTGTGTCCCGAGGCGTTTTTCTGCAACCGCGGCTCCTCGTGCTCAATGGCGGCAGCAGGTTCCTTTGTAGCAGAGCTCCAAAAACAGATGCAGGTCGGCGTGGCTCCGAAACGGAGTTAGGATTAGACTTTCACAAGTGGCATAATAGTTCTTAAAAGAGTCATTAAAATGCCTTGGGTAGTTTCACAGGGTTTCAGCAGCTGGTTTAAGTCGCCAGGTAGGAGAGTGGTGAGCGCATTTTGGTGAAGCCTCCAAAAACAGGTAAAATCCACTTTAATGTTTAAAAGGGTTTAAAAGAATAAACAATAAAAAGCAAGTTAAGGGACAAATTGTCCCGTTGAAAGCTTCCAATTGGTGGAGGAGTGTTTTCCTCACCCAATTTGGTCAAACAAAATTCCCTGACGTTTCACACGATTGATGCTTCATCAGAGGGAAAAAAAAGGCAGCTGGTTTGGATATTATGCGTTTAGGGTTAGGGTTAGAGGAGTCTTACACGATGGCTCTCCCCAATGTCAACCTTCTGGAAGTCATGGTTTGGAGTAGAGAGACAAAGGCAATGCACGGGCCGGTGCATGTCACACACAGTCCCTGAGTAGTTGGTGAGATGATTTGTGAGAGAAGGAGAAAGAGGAAGAAGAGAAGAGAGGGTGATCGATGGTCAGTGGGGATAAGTGGGAACCGGGTTATAGTAAGACTGACATCCAGGTTGTAAGAGCGTTGAAGAGGTCAAACTTTGTTGAGAAACTGGTCAAAACTTGACAGTGTCTGACGCCAAATCATTCTTCCAGAAAGCTATAGCTATAAAGAAAGTCGAACATTTTCTGAAATTTTGTCAAAGGCAAAATCCTCCTTCTAGAAAGTGTTTGGGAGCATGTTACAGGTAATTAGAAGTCTATCTTTACCTATAAACAAAGTTGATTTTTGATTTTTTTTTTTCCAGAAATTTTATCAAAATTTGGCCTTCCCGGAGGACAACTACTGCAGACGGCTGTCTACAGACCACAACTTCTACAACAACCATGGCACCACCGACCGGAAAACCTTTTAAGAAACTTTCAGAAAGTTGTCGGCGCCATCTTCCACCTTATCAAGACCCACCACAAATCGGAACAAATCCTGAGAGCCAGAGTGGACCCCCAAAGCCCAGACTTCATCCAAAGAATACACACCTGGCTGAGCACGGCCATTCAACCAGCCCTCCCAACAGAACACACACTGCTTCTCCTACAAACTAATAACGCCAACTGGAAGAATGCAGCCCAACGTATTTTGGAGGACCATTATGCGGATACGGCCCTGGAACTAAAAAATGCACTCAGGGCTCAGCGACGTTTCCCCCACCTGTTACCTGTCGCCATTCATCAAACGGCCCAGGATCTACACACCCTGGGCATCACGGAGAATGTTGATATTCCCCCAATTCCAACCCGACGTAGGAAACCTAGACCCCGCCACAGACACAAACGGTTAACACCCCAACAAAACAAAGTTTTTGAATGCAAAAATATAGTTGAGACTCAATAAATTGCATTTGAACACTGTTTTTCTTTGATTGAAAATGTTTTCTTTGATAGAAGTAAAGGTTTTTTTTTGTTTGAAGCAACTTTTTTGATTTAAGTAATGTTGTTTTGTGTTTGGGCCATATTATGGGCAGGACATTTGTGTCTTTATAATTCAATCAAAAAAGAAGTTGCTTCAAACAAACAAACAAAAAAAATTCCATAAAAAAAATCACTTCAATCAAAAACAAAACCTTTTCAATCATAGAAAAAAAGTTTTTGAATGCAAAAAAACATATTTGAGACTCAAAAAATTGCTTTTGAACACTTTTTTTTTGATTGAAAACGTTTTCTTTTAGCTCTATAAATATAGCGGACCATGCTGCAATTTCACTTACAGTTTAACTAAAAAATACAAAAAGAACATCAATTTGGAGATTAAACAACTCTCTCCTGCAAGACAAAAAATTTGTAGAAACAATGCAAAATATAATAAACTAATACGTAAAAATAAATGACACTGAAGAAATAGACCCAATTATACTATGGGAAGGAGCGAAAGCAGTTATAAGGGGTCATATATTATTGCATATGCATCGGCAAAGAAAAGGACTAGAGAAGCACAGCAAAAACGGCTATCAGAACAAATAAAACAACTGGAGGATAAACACAGGGAGACAAAAAGTGATAAGGACCGGAAGAAATTAAAGGAAATACGGACTGAACTACATAAACTGCGTATATCTGAGATTGATAGATTAATAAGATTCACACAACAGGAAACTTACGATGGAGGACCAAACTCTATGTACATCTTGGCATATAAACTTAAAAGACAAATAAAAAAAGCTTATATTACAAAATTAAAAGTAGAACAAGGTGAAACAATAACAGATAAAGAAGAAATAGCAGAGGAATTCGCCAAATATTACGAAACCCTGTACAAAGATGAATTTAAAATCGATAATACTCAGATTAAAACATTTCTAAGGGAGTTTCAGTTATCAAAGGTACCCCAGGAAAAAAATGGGGATTTGACTAAAGCAATCACTATAGAAGAAATTAATCAACAAATACAAGGGCTGAAAAGAGGAAAATCCCCAGGTGAAGATGGATTCACAAATGAATTTTATAAAAAATGTAAAATGCAAATAGCTCCATTACTTGAGCTTGGCTTTCTTGCTGCCCTTTTTTGGGGTCGTCAGAGTAACATTCAGCGGCTGCTTCTCAGAAGTCTTCCGCGACATGTTTAGGGGCGCTCGGCCAGCAGTGATTATTGCGAGCTAAACCTTTGATAATAAGGTTTAGGTCAGAAGATTCTTTCGGAAAATCTTAGCATATCACTCGCAGACATTTGACAAATATGTTCACCCGCTTTATCATCCTCAGTCATGGTGCACACCACAAAATCAACATTTATGCCAATTCAACATTAAACATCCTCAGAACACAACAGTACACAACAGCAACAGTCAGGACACGTACAGGAAGCATCAAATTGAAATACATCACAACAACAACAGTCTCATCAACAGTTGAGAATTCGCTCCCATGAGTCTTTGCGCCATCAGCGCTCACCATCCGCATACGGTACTCCTCCAGTTCTTTGCTGCACTGGAGCCATGGCGATCATCAATGTGATAGTGACTGACAAAAAGCAGCACAATACGTGAAAAGGCAGAGAAGAAAAACGTGCAGTGTCAGTGGTCATATCTTCTTCCTTGATTAAAAAATAAATAAATAAATAAATTAGACCCAGCATTTAAATACATTAGACCCGGCATTTATTTGGAACCGGCGGTTATTTATCAAAATATACACCTGCACCTGGTGTTTAAAGGGGACCCTACGGTTAATAGAAACCCGGCTATTATTTGGTAATTTACGGTAGTTACTGAGGCAAGGCGCAGCAGAAAAATAAATAAATAAATAAATAAAAATAAAATAAACAACGGCCGTCCATCGGCCCATTATTAATCGGCCCATCGGGAAAATCCTGGTACTGCCGATGGCCAGTCCACCCCTGCAAAAGGAGTTCTCTCAAGTGGCTGTGCGTGTGTGTCCAAGCGTGTGTGTGTGTGCGTGCATGCAGTGCGCATGAGCGTGCGCTTGTTTTTAGGGCGGGGGGGGGCACAAAAAAAATATTTGCACTTGAGCCTATCACCATGATGTTACGCTACCGATCCTTCAGCTAGTAGTTCTACTATTACTACTTCAATTACTGCTTGTATCACCACGACTGCTAGAAGTTGACTGTGTGTGTGTGCGTTTGTAAAAAGGCATGGATACGGACCTCATACGAGTGATGAATGTCACTAGTAACAGCACAATCCCAGGCTCCCTTACAAATCAAGTGATTTTAAGAGTTGTTGCATCATGAGGAGAACACATTTATTAACAAAATTGAACAATAAGAACATAACATTATATAATTAAAATACAAATTCATGAACAAAAAAGAGAACATTTACAAACTTATTACAATCCTCTGATTTGAACATATCCCCCCGTTTTGCCTCGCTCCACCCTTATAATACATTTATTAAAATTGAACATAGGAACATATTAAAAACATGTAAATTCAAGAACAAAAAAACCCCCAGAACATTTGCAAAGTTATTGCAACAATCTCCCCCCCCCGCATAAATTCAAGCACAAAAAAAATCCTGAACATTTACAACGCACCCCCCCATTTTGCCCCCTCCACCCTTATAATACATTTATTAAAACAATTGAACATATTAACATATTAAAAACTAACACAATTTTGTCCTCTAATTATATAAGAGCAACCCTCTTTGATTCTATCCCTAAACTCTTGAAAGATCGTGACTTTTGCGCATGTTTGGCCGTCTGAAAAAACGGCCACCTTATTACGGTAAGTTTTGTGGTGGCCGGTGTGACCACGGTTTTAGAAAAATCCCACACAATCCCTTTTAGAGCATCGATTCACTTAAGGATTGAAACCTTCAGGGGTGGTGGTCGGAAGTACTGGTTGGGGCATTTGGTGTTGAGGAGGGATTTCAGTGCCATTCTGAAACACAAAAAACATAAACACACACAGACAAAGTGGTTTTTAAGTGTCAAAAGCCCAACTGAAATGGAAGGCCTTGTGGGTCTGTCTGTCTGTCTGTCTAGATAGCAAGCTTCCCTGCCAATTGATGATAGTTCACTGAAGAACAACAAAAAAAACTACCTCTAGTGAACCTTTAGGGATCAATACCTATACGTTTAACCTACTTTGTGATATTTCAGAGCAAGACATCTCCTTGAATGACGCTTGTCTTATCGGTTACGAAAAGTGACTTAATATAAACATCTTTATCGGTAGGAATTGTTTCCATATTGTTGTGAGACACTTAGAATAACAACCTCAGCTTGTAAGTGGCAAAGACAAGCAGTTTTAGTGGAAGTTACGTAGCAAGCTGTAGTGCCCCAAAGGACTACTGGTGGTGTACTGGACTGATTCCTTGAGCTTTTGGTAAATATATTACACTCTATAAACTTGTTAATACCCAGACTTGCTAGATCCATCAAGGCTATTCAATTGTTCTATATGGGTTATTTGGGCATTTTGTTCACTGTAACTAAAAAGTAATTAGTAGTAAGTAATTTATTACTCTATGCTTACAGTACATTGTTATAACATATTACATTAAAATCAAGTTAACTAGTAGTATGTTATATATTGCATTTTAAAAATAATGTTAACGTTGAAGACATTAAGAGATGGTAAGTAAGATGTTTTTATTTTGAGGGGGTCTTTTGTATTTCTGACAGTATATCGGAGTATCTAGGTTGTACACAGTCAAAGAAATTGTTTACAAAAAGTCATTGTATTTACTTTAATATCTGTATTTTGCAATAAAATTCACATAGGGTCAGAATTTGGTGCAACACCGGAACCAACGTTTTTGTTCCCTGTTTGCACCCGGTTGTTTTCCGACTTCCTGATGTCTTCGTGTACGAAGACACCACCTCTAGTTGCAGCTGCAGCCGAGCTCCCTACAAAATGAACTATCGTTGGATAAAAGGACTTTCACAAGTAAGTTCTATATCGTATAGGCTTCGCCCTTTAAAGCTATGTGGGTTTATCCCTCGCACGCATGCGCAGCACTGAAAGCATTTTAGTCCACGCCCACCTACTGTGGGCCTCACCTCCGGTCTCACCCTGTGTATAAATTGGGGTGAGACCGGGCAATCGACTCCCATTTTTTCTTCAGCGAACATGCAGCAAGAAGAGCATCAGGCGAAGAAAGGAGCAACCTCGTCCGGCGGCATCAGAGTGTGCCCAGTCTGCCAGACCGGGTACATTATGAGTTATGACTTGCACGCCCGCTGCGAGTCGTGCCTCGGCCCGGAGCACGCCGGCGTGGCACTGACACCGCAAGTGGCCTGCCCATACTGCAAGTTGTTGCCTGTGGCGGAGAGGCAGCGGAGAGCGGACGCTTTCGCTGCCGTCGCCGAGGACGTATTCCCCGTCCTTGACCTCTACCCACTGGACGACTTCGCCCCACCCCATGAATCTCCACGCTGGTCGAGCGTCGCCCCCCCCTCCAGCCGGAGGGGCTGGAGCCTGACATCGACCCATCGGGGGCACATCCAGGTGTCCCTGGAGTCCCCCTATCGACGACGACCTCCTTGCCGGCCATAGGAGCTCTTGTCCGGGAACTGCCGGTCATTATCCAGAAGGCTTTATTGTCCCCAGCCTCGATCCCATCATAGAGAATGTTACATTATATTCTACTATGCTGTGCCACTCAGGCACATATGGGGTTTTTGTGATGCGTCTTTACGCATGGCGCATGGCTGGGTGTGGAGCGTTATGGATTCGTTATTGGAGCAGGTGTGTTCGTGCTTGTGGTACCGAACGGACCCAGTGAGGCATGGACTATATCCTGCTTCGCCTTTTACCCACTAGCGATAGCCTTAAAGGGCTGCGCCTATACGCATAGAATCTAGAGTTACAATACATAACTATCGTTTTGCAAGATGCATTGTAAAGAAGCGTGATGCGACAGCGCGTTGCAATTTTAATTTCTCCGAAATAAATTTAGTATTGCAACGATTTATCGATCAGGAGTTGTGTTGCTGAAAAAAAAAAAAAAAAAAAAAAAGGAGTTGTGTTTCTGCATATGAGGTCTCGTAACCTTTAGCCTTACACGTCACGCCGCAGCGCGTCACGTGTACCGGCACTGACTGGACATGTTTTGGTTTTGGGGTGAAGAAGAAGAGATTCTCTGCGTGTGATGAGACCTATATGAGAGGTAAGGAACAAACATACTCGCCAGTTCGCGCATCTGTCATGATAATAGTTTTGTTGAAATAAAAAGAAAACACTATTTTGCAGCAGCTGCATTGGAAACGTTGAATGAAACATACATGCCCTTCTTTCCTAAATCCTTTTTGACTCTTCCCGTTACAACATGTGCTTGTGAGAGATTATTTTCTGCCATGAGAAGACTAAAAACATGGCTCAGAGCCAGTATGTCTGATGACCATCTCTCAGGACCAGCTCTCATGCATGCTCACAACAACATCAAGATCAACAAGGAAAGCGTACTCAGGCGGTGGGATGCCTCTGGACACAGGAGGATCCACCTGGCCTTCCAGAAGGTAATACTGTGAAGATTAGACAGCCTTTGTAAATAAGAATGTGTTCTCAAATGCCTACCTGGTTAAAATTGAGATGAAAAAAAAAAAGTATTATTTGTCACATTTGCATTAACTGATCATAAGTCTGTCTGTCTCTCCTTTTTATGTACTTTCAGTGAGTTGAACCCTCTGGAGACAGGATCCAGCCAGCCCTCCAAAAGGTCAATATTATATACAGTATCTGTGAGTGCCAAAAGTTAATAAAAATCCAGTCAACAACATTATGTGATTGTGTATTTGTGTAATTGCAGAGTTTAAAACACTATTTATTTTACTTTTTATTCATAAATAAGTGTTCAATAAGTGCGGACAACCCTTCATCAGGCCCTCTTAACATCTGGGCAAGACGCGGAGACGAGAACGAAAACAGCGGATCCAGGAACTTATTAATGCCGCATATCAGATAATCAATGTGACACACAGACTCTCACCACTGATGAAGGGTTGTCCGCCGCACGCTTAGCGAGCAGAAACGAAATGCTTTACAGCAGCTCCCATTCAAAGTCAAGAATATGCAGAAAATTTATGTTATTATTAGTACCCATCAAAAATCACAGTTACTTGTCAGGATGTGGTTGTTATAGACATATTCAATATTTAACTGTCATGTATCATCACAGTAACAGCGTTACATAAATTAGCAGCTGTAAACACATGATAAAACACAGCCCTCATTTATCAATATTGCGTGAAAACGGGTGCAGATCTGAGCGCAGAATTGGTCTTATGACAGGACACGTGTTTATGAAACGTTCGTATCTGACCAATTCCAGTGTACGAATGATCGGGTCTTGATAAATGCGGCGGCTGAATTTGATCGTCGTTAACATGTTACGCCCTTAAATATTCCTGGTTTGGAGGCCTCGCCCACTGAGGTCAAACATGGAGAGAAGAAACACTGGCAAGAAGAGAAACTTTTCCGCGATGGAGATCGGCATCCTGGCATCGCCGGCACATCAAAGGCCGTTCACTAATGCAAAGTTGTGCAAAACTGAACAGGCCAAAATAATATCGCACACTTTCTCTGGGGTATACAGCAACTTTCCCCCGCTGGTCCGAGACGGAGCCACCTGCCCTTCAGCAACCAGAAGCAGCGCTCCACTGTGACCCGTGTGCGTGTGTGCGCACTACTGAATCTGCGATCCTGCTCTGTAGCAGGGTTTGCCAGCGGGGTTCTTAGGTATTCCGTTAATTAGTTGTCATATTTTATTTTTAAAAAAGTGGTATCAGTAAAAACGTGGACTTTTTTAAAATTATTTTTATTTTATTTTGTTTTATCCGTTTTAAGAATCCATTTTGATCTGTTCTAAATATGTGACTGCTTATGCTTAATGACAGCTGAGGTTTGTTTAATAATTATTTTCAGACAGACAGATTTTGCTGTGCTGCACCGCAAATCCAGACTCAGATTTGCGTACACGAGCTCAGACCTGACGTGAGATGTGATCGTAGCTTCCGCTCACGTCCAAATTGATAAATGCCGAAGCTTGCGTGGAGATGGTCGTACGCACGGTTTTCTGCCGTACGTTCGTTTGATAAATGAGGGCCATCATGTGGTCCCCTTTAACCCTCTGGGGTCTGGGGTATAATTGGCTGTTTTTGATTACTTTTGATTTCACCTTTATATTTCACCTTAAAAACAGTTTATCTTGCTTTGTGTGGTGTCATTTTTTTCAGCACAACCTCACATGTATGAATTTACAGTTATTATTTTATTTTGACATATTATATTAACACACTGGACCTTAATTCACCCAAAAATCATAAAATCCGAGTAGGAAAAAGTAAAAATTTTTAATGTGAAAACCACAAACATGTTGTTTTGCCCCACTGGCAAGGTACTTATGCAACTTTTTCCACCAATATGCTAGTAGACAACTTAGACAAAAGTTTTGATTTATAAAAAATAGTTTCCAAGTGCTGCCTATCACATGACGTCATCTGTTTCCTGCTACTTCTGGCTGAAGACATGGTTGATGCAAATCCTCCTGGAAAGAGGCAATTTTCATAACAAATGCATAACATGTTTCAGAGGGACTCAACTGATAAAATGATATGCCTTACAACTCTGAAAAAAATGAGGGCACAAACGGGTTAACGAACCCTTTTCATCACTTAGGATGCAAATATAAATTGTAATCTATAAAACTTATGTACAAGAGTAGCAAAAAACAAAGTTATATACAACTATTTACATTGAAATGCAGGCAATTCCTCAGAAGTTTTTTACAAATTTACAAAAATCTATTTACAAAACAATCAGGTGCCACAATAGGATGCCACCAAATTATGTGTGCCGCTCTAGAAAGCAGTTCCTGTCCAGTACAAGACAGAGAGGCACATCACAGGCCCGACATCTCCAGGGTGTGTCCCTCCTCTTGTTCTCCACCTGGTAGCAGCGTTGGCACCTCAGCCTGCCCTTTGTGGCTTTTATGCCAGGATCAGTGGCTGTGTCAGTGGGCACAGGGACATGATCAGCTCTCCTGCTCTGGGAAACACCTGTCTTGTCCATGCCACACAGCTGACACACCAGCTCCACCATGAAGTCCTTGTGTGTCATGGGCTGCACCTACCTGGCACTGCTGATCTCCCGGTGCAAAATGAATGCATTTGTGGTCGCAATGTCCAGGAAATGCAGCAACACAGTCTTGTACCAGCACGCCGTTTTTTCTGTGGGTGGAGTAATATTGGATGAGCTGATCCGACAGGTCAACCCCTCCCATGTTCTTATTGTAGGCCGTGATGGGTGTGGGACAGGGAATGTCTCTCACAACCCAGCGTCCAGCTCTATCCTTCACCCTTCTCTGTGCTGTCTCACCAGAAAAAGCAGGATGGATGGTGGAGCACACAGACACCTCTCGCGAGTCCATCCACTTCACAAAGGCAAGTGGGCCCTCTCTGATCCACCTCACAGATCCTCTTTCAGATTTCTTGGTGAAAGCGTTTGCCCTCCCTCTTGGGCATCCCCTTCGGCTCTCCCTGTAGGTTCCACATGCTCCAAATTTCATCTCGGCCAGGTCCATGAACAGTTTTGGACTGCTGTAAAAAAATTGTCCATATAAATATGGTACCCAGTACCAAGACAGGATGGCTGGATAAGGTTCATGACCACGTCATAAGACAGCCCATGCTCACTCGCAGTATTTGTTTTTCCAGTATATATCTGGAATCTGAGGGTGTAGCCACTGCACGACTCAGCCAACACAAAAAGCTTCATCCCCCATTTAGTCGGCTTGTCCTTCATATATTGTGTCATGCCAGTCTTCCCCTTTGTTGCCACCATCCTTTCGTCCACCGCCAGCTCTCTCCTCGGGTGGTAATAGACCTGGCAGGCGCTGAGGATCTCTTCATAAAAAGGCCTGACTCAGAACAGTTTGTCATAGCCTGGTGTCCCCTTCTTCCTCCTCTCATTCTCTGCATCCTCTTCAGGATCACTGAGGTGGATGTTCCATAATATGGATCTGAACCTGTCTCTGGACATCACTTTGGCTGGCAGGGGCACCGACAAAATGTGATTTTGTCTCCAGTAATCTTGGAGACTTGGCAGAGACACCAACGACATGTATACAAGGAGACCAAAACACTCTTCCATTTCTACGTCAGTCCACTGATATTTACAGCCTAATTGTTTTTTTTCTGCATCCTTTTTGTTTGTATTGCTGCAGATTGTCCTGACTGTGTCAGTAGCAAAAAACAACAAGAACAGGTCTTATGGGCTGTAGGGGGAGAGTCTCTCTAATTGGACTCCTGGTGTTCTCTATGGCTGAAAATGGCTCACTGCAGGGGCAGCGTCAGCATCCTCCACTGTCTTCCAGGGCTCAGAGCGAGGGCGTGTCTCTGCTGCCTGAGCCAGCAGAGATCGGGACCTCGTGGGCTCACCGCGCTGTCCCGCCCTCCGCGCAGACCTGCAAGGAGCGCTCTGTGTGGACGTCGGAGGCTCCTCTTCTTCTCTCTCCTCATCCAAAACATAAGCTGAATCACCCACTTCATCATCAGAGTCCTCACTCTCTGGCTCAGCGTCTTCTTCCACTCCATCCAGCTCAAAGAAGAGCTGCACTGCCCGCTCCACATTCAGGGGTCGCCTCATCGTTTTGGCACACAAAACTCAAAGACGACTACACTACACACGAAACACACTACACTACACGCTAATTATACACTCAAAACACGCTAACCATACACTCAAACCACGCTAACCATACACTCAAAACACGCTAAATATCACAAATCTCGCTATAACTATCGCTATCTCCATCAATATCACTGTCTCTCTTTTGCCGCAGTCACTCCCACAACTTTCCCCACTTCCTTAGCAACCAAATGCTGTGTTTTGATTGGTTTAGACGGTGCACTTTTCCACCTATAGGAAATAGGGAAGGGGTGTCACGTGATTGTTTTTTTCCAAACATTCACTTCTTGCAAGCACTTTCGTTGTGAATAGCTTCTTCCTGCACCAAACGCGCACCAAACGTGACGGCAATATTCATGAAAAAGCGTGGCGTACATTATTTATCATATGTCCGGTTTTACTTGGCCTATCAACACGATTTAAAAACTGATATATAGTTTGAAGGATGCTCGAACATATGAAGTCGGAACTGAGAGTCATAGAGGCGCCTTTTCACTGCTACGTCAGCTTAAATTGGTCAAGTGATTTTGAGCGGCCAGAGAAACTGAGCGACTGTAGTGAGGCGTTTGTGCAAAACTGCGGATAAATGGCAGAACGCCCACATTCCCCACGGGTGCGACGCCCCTGACCACGGTCAGCCTTCGTCGGAAACTGCCGACATACTTCACAATACATTACGCTGTCATGGTGGTTCAGCCAGATATACTGATCCCTCCACCTCGGGAGAAATCTCCTTTTCCTCCTCTCGGACTCGTAGCACCGCCTTCGCCGTCATTTTTCCGAATCACTTTCCTGCCGTCATTCTAAGCATTTCCCGCATGCATTCTAGCGAATCATGATTGTCGTACGGGCAGTGACTGGCCAGCGCCATAGAGAGAAAGAGTTGCGACACTCTGTGATGTCGCCGCCGGGGTGGTCACGTGGTTCATGTAAGCCCCAATAGTTCCAAAACACAGGCTGGCTGTCATGTTCTTCTATGGGACAGACAGCAGCGATTGCGTTTTTGAGCGGTAAATATTAAAAAACACACACATCCAAGTACTTTTTTAGCTGTTATTGTGTTATTGCATTTTTGTTAATGTCAGTTTTGCATTTGGAGAGTCAGGGTGACAACGAAAAGCTGTGTATTACTTAGATAACTTTTACATTTTTGGAGGGAAAAGCTTAGTGTTCATGTTTAACTTTTCTTTTAATTATCATGCATGTCATGATAATCGTCTCATGATTTTCATTTTAGTGCAACTGGCCTGTATTATTGATTACCGTGATTTGGCTTATAAATTCCGATTCAGCCATTAGCTTACCTTCGTGGTAGCAGAGGTCTGCCATGGTCTATTCAGCATTCACCCAGCAGCTAGCTTCACTTCTTCTGATGAACATGGTCACCCCAGGACCACAACGTCATGTTAGAACTAAGAATATTACTAGAATATTTAAGATTAAGCCATACACATATTATCGAAACTATTTATTTACGCCTGCATGCTTGGGTCTATAGGTAACTGCAGGGCTATTAAGATTTTTCTCTGTGGTTCTGGGTTCGTAATGTTAGCTGTAACTCAACTCAAGTAACTTAAGCAAATAACAAAACACTTGTAACTCCTGTTACAGTTATTGAGACATCAGTGTAAGGATGGCTGATACAAATCCATGTTTTCAAATAAAGTATTTTTTATTAAACAATGACAGACAACAAGAATGTGTGTTTGTGTGTGTGAACAAGAAAAACAAAAACCAGGGGCAGGGGATCCATGACATCGCAACCAGGAAAAAAAAAAAAGCTCAGGAGAAGGACCAAATAAGCAGCCAATTCGCAGACCATTTGCAGCAGCCACCGCCATCACCGTCAGCCGCCATGACCACCACCGTCAGCAGCCATGACCACCACCGTCAGCCGCCGTGACCTCCAGCAGCAGCCGCTTAAAATAAAGCGCAGTAGCCTACATACAGTAATGAGAGTAACCATGTTAAAGTAAACACGGAACAGTACAAAACATTAAATGCAGCCAACAACACGTCACGTAATAAAAAAGGTAGTATGTCCCAAAATTCAATGAAATATTAAATGAAATATTTATCACAAACGCCCCCTTATTTCTACTATTGCTAGCAGCTAGAACGAGTCCTATATCACACACATAACCGACTAACGATGGCTGACACGGTCAGGTTCAGCAGATAAAAGCCAAAATAAATAAAACCCATTGATAATACATGTAAATTCTGCTTGTTAGTTACCAAACATCATTAATATAAAAGTTGCTAGCGATTCATTACCGGACTCTTACGTTACCTTCACAGCTGGCGACGTCGCGCTAGCTAACTAGCTAGCAGGCAATGCTTGAAAATTGTCTCTAACAACCAAGATAAAATATAGATAATTATGCCGTGCACGTACAAATGAAGACCAGTATACGCATCACAAAGGGCCTCTGATACAATATAGACAGTTGACAATTCAAAAGAGGTCAATATTTCAGCAACTTACCTCTGGAACTATTCGATGCGCCGCAATGTAAGTGAATGAGGTCCAGCGCCCAAATGACAGTGTTTGGAACTATTCCGAGCTCCATAACCCGGAAGTAGGCGGTACAAAGCGCCGCCATTTTTTACAACGGAGGTCTATGGGAGTGTCGCCACTCTGTTAACTCTATCTCTCTGTGACTGGCCAATCGCTGTAATCAGCCCGTCCAATCGACATGCCCTGCACCTACTTTTACTGGCAGCGGGCCATGGGTTATGTCAAACCCTGTAGCTGCTGAGAAAATATTAGAGAAGAATAAGTAAAATACATAAATGCTGTTGAAGCCGCTTCCTCTTATCATTGGAAGGGGTGTGGAGGCACTCAGGGAACAGTGGGTTGGAGTTAGACTGCTTTGTCAAAACAGATAACAGTAAAAATATGTCTTGTCTAATAAATCTTGCAGCGATGGAATGTCAATAATACATTTACTTTACAGTTATTTGTACATTACTTGGGTATTTATACTTTATGCTGTTTTATCTATATCTACTCTTACTTTTCAGATTAAAATCTCCTGTCCAGTGAATCTCCACATGATTATGTTGAATGTTTGTGATAAACTGGAGGATTGTTTTTAAGCAGATACAATTTTCCTAAATTCTAAATAAAAAGTAATATAAAACCCTATTTTTATCAGCTGGAAAGTGCGTTGTTACGGAGCTGACATCACGAGTAGACTTTTCATAGATACGTGGTTCTCACAGAACAGAAAGGCGCCAAACATATATGATCTTCTAGAATACGATGCATTACTGTTGATTTAACTATACAAAAGCATGTTGTTGTTAAAAATGTGCAGATTCATGCAACAGTGACAGTCGGCACATGCACACACAGGGCCCAAGGGGTGCTTGAGTCCCTGCCCTTTTTTACCTCGCATTAAAAATTGCCCTTTTGTGTGTTTTTTAATGAATAAATAAATTCCTGTTGTACATAGGGGTGTTAAAAAAACACAGCGGTATAAAAACGCACGGTTATCTACCGTACGCATTTCGTACGTATTATGGTGTGTGTGTGTGTTGAGCCTATAAAGGAGCTTCTCTGTCCGCTGCGGCTCCACTCTGTCTCTCACAGAGGAGAGAGAGAGAGAAGCTGCATTGAGAACTCCACCATACACGTAGATGAGATGTGACAGTGGAGTGACTCCAACCTTTGTGAGTTATAAATCCATTAACATAACTTCCTTGTGGGGGCTAACAAGTCGCCTAACTGCTTGTTAATGAGAGTTAAGAATAATCTGACAGCTGTCTGTGTCGGCTGTTCAACTTCTTCCAGATATTGAGTTTACTGTGACTTTTGCTGTTGTAAACATTGATGTTCCTACTAACAGTCACAGTAGCAGTCACAATTTTCTGGTTTTGTCAAATTTTTAGATGTGTAGCCTGTATTTCAAGTTTGCACTTGCCCCCCAATGAATAGCCTAATAATAAACCAGTGTTTCATTGCTTTTTAAGAATTGCAGCTGAATTGCATGGCTTCTAAACCTCAGTATTATAATGTGAATAAACTCATGTTGACAATAATTTGTTGATACAAAAGAAATGGCAATTGCATATCACTCACAGCTACACAGCTAAGTAATTAGCTTTCTTTAAGTACTTTGTTTATTAATTTTACATTAATTAATCTACATATTGTGTTATTAAGGCCTGAAAAAAGTGTGGCGCGCGTACGTACGGCCCCTATATGACTTTGAGCCCCTGCCCCTCTTTAATCATGTGCACGTCCCTGGTGACAGTAATCCAAAACACCATATATATAAAATATTGAAACGCTGACATTTTACAGCAATGAGTACTCTTACTTTCCATACTTTCATACAGTTACTTTTCTTTTCTTATTACCACAAGCTCCCCAATTACTCCGTCTGCCCAATTTTTATCAGTTGTGAGGGATAAGACCAGCTGTGGAGTAGCTTGCGTTGAGTGACACTTGGCACAGTAAAAGCTCCATAAAATATCAATGCGCAGAAAAATAAGCCTATGTCTCTGGGGGTAGGTCTTATACGTACACCAAGGTTTGACTGACACATTTTGAGCCAATCGTTTGGGGGAAATTTTGAAAAAACACTCCGTAGACATGGTGGCCGGATTACAGTGAGTAGTCACTGTAATCCGGACCGCTGGCGTTTTCAACACACAGTATTCCGGACAAGTAAGAAGGAGTCATTTCTAACATTATAAAAACACACATTTTAGTTCAGTAACAAACAGATATTGTATATTTCTTATGTCTGAGCATTTCTACATTACTTTTTTGTTGATAAATGCTTATATGATGTTGCATGGCATCGTAGTCATGGCTGTGTGTAGGGTTGCCACCTTGGATTTGTGGAAAAAAGGGACACTCGACGAAATGTTGCAGCGGGGGGGACAGACACACAGTAATTTAATCATTTGTTAATACATTTATTCATAAAGACAATAACAACCAATTTGTTGTATTTACACAACTGGAAAAATGTATGTTTTGCAATCTGATCCGACTTACTATGAATGTTTTTTGTCTTTTCAATGTAATTTTCAATCTATGAAATCAAACTGCCTTTTTTTGGCCCAGCGTCTCTCAAGTTTTACTCTTTCAAATAATAAACCATCTACAGAACTTTTCAGTAAGCTATTTTTCTACTTCTTCTTCTCATCACCATTATCATTAATTATTATTATTATTATTATTATTATCAATAATAATAATGTTTAAAGTGAACCTCTTATCGTTTAACAGAAAAATACATCATACAAACAGCAACTTTTGCAGCCTTGTCAGTCTGATGGAGAGTTATCACCTTTCTGTCATCACTAACATACTGTTAGTAATCAAAGAAGCTCTGAGGCTTTACATTTGTTCTATATGTTATAATACAATATTTCAGCATTGAGCTACAATCAGGCTACATTCATGATTTTGTACAGTCAAACTAACCAAAAACTTATTATTGATCATCATTATGAAGTTTCAGGGCGTTCCTGTAACCATGGTAACTCACGGTGCCAGAGGGGAGAGACGCTGAAGCCGTTTACACAGATACACTGCAGACAAAGTCCAGACTATAGTTGTTATTTCACACATGTAGCACACAACAGGAGACTCTCTGTGTCAGACGAGTTCTCACGTGTTGACTAAACTCAAAAACTAATTGATAAAGTAGCAGCGCGACGAGTCCTTGCTAGCTAAGCAGCTAAACGTTAGCGGCGCTCCGTGTTTAGATCCCGCCCTGTGTGAGTCACAACACTGTCATTGGTCAGGCGGGCACACGCTGTTAACGATACCATTGGCTGTAGAGTGTGACAATCTGTCAATAAAGATCAGCCAACACTTGTTCTCCTCCGATCTACATCGATCTCAAAAGTCGTCTCTGTGAAGTTTGAATGACGGAAATCCGTCGTAGCGACGGAGAACTTTAATCCATGTGTCTTTGATGGGAACCTTTCTAGACTACAGAACAAAAACGGGACAAATTGTGTCCCGGGAGAGATTTATGTTTTCCCGGGACAGCTGATGAAAAAAGAGAACAATTCAGGGAAGAACGGGACGGGTGGCAACCCTAGCTGTGTGCCACTCCAAAAAGCTGCTTATTAACTGTATTAATGTCGATAAATTACTTTATGTCAGAATTTAAATTCATATCGGTAACGTTACATAGCTAGAAAAACTGCTAATGTAAATTCAGGTGGAGAATTAATAAACACAACTCTGGTGAATTTGAAGAATAAAAAATGTAATTAATTTGAAAACATTTTAACTTGAACCATTTCCCCCCCTTTCCTCACTTAACAAATAAACAAGAACAAAGAAGAATGAACATCATATAACAGGTAACCCTAATTAACTTTTCTTTGAATAATACTATATACATTAAACTAATGTGTGTGTGTGTGAGTGAGAGGGCGAGAGAAAATACTATATACATTGTGTAATCACTATTTAATCTCTATGTGTGTTAGAATACTATATACAATATTTAATTTGTGTGTGTGTCACATTAACACAACAGTTACATTCACACTACATTTGTGACACAGCCACTCCATCCGGGACATCATCCATATCCACACAAACCAAGTGAAACCACAGTTGACAGAGCTCACACTGAACCCACTCGTCAATGTCTGCATCTGACCCTGGTGCTGCAATGTTGCGGCAGATTGCACAGTTGCCAACACTGTCAAGTGAAGGGGTGAATTTTCTTTTGCAACTTTCTTGCCTGGCCTTCTTCTCTCCTCTCGTTCTTTCCAATTCTGACTTCTTTTTCTTCTTCTGTTCCTCCTTTTCCTTCTCCTCTTCCTCAAGCCTGTCGAGATGAGCGACATATTCATCACTGGTGATGACCCTGCCCTGTAGGCTAATTAGTCAGATAGCGTCTACCTGAAGTTAACCACTTCTCTATCATCACCACGGTCCAGATGTTCGAAGGTAATCTGATCGGATTTTGGTTAACAATCCCCCCAAACAGATTTCAGTAACAAACAAGAATGATATATTCAATTGTAATTATACATTTAACACATTGAAATACATTTAAATTGAACACGAACATTTGGGAAAAATCAAGTGAGAAAAATGGAAACATTAAAAAGGGAACAACATAAAGATTAAATTGAACAAATGAAACATTTTTTAAACTGATTAGAACTGATTACAACCCTTGTTTAATTACTATTTTTTGACACGAATGATATATTCAATTGTAATTATACATTTAACACATTGAAATACATTTAAATTGAACACGAACATTTGGGAAAAATCAAGTGAGAAAAATGGAAACATTAAAAAGGGAACAACATAAAGATTAAATTGAACAAATCAAACATTTTTTAAACTGATTGGAACTGATTAGAACTGATTACAACCCTTGTTTGATTACTATTTTTTAACCCTTTGATTGGAAGAAACCCCCGTTTTACCCCCCTCCAGCCCCTTTATTCTTCTTTTGAAATTACTGTGATGTTAGTTATGAGGTTTCCCTCTGTTGTCAGTAGGGCTTTAATTGGCCCTTTTTTTATGAGACCGGCGAGCGGTGCCCAAACCTCCCTCCGGACATCCATCTCAGTGTCATCGTGGAGGAGCAGCTGGAGGAACCCTTCCTCCAGTTGCTCATCCACCTGATCTCCTGTGTGTTTCACCTCCTCACTTCCAGATCACTCACCCTCATTGCCTGCCCTCCTCTCTCTCAATGTCTCAAAGTATTGTTGTAAATAAATACCTCTGCATTCTGAGTCCAGCATTTTCACTTAAATTAGCTTTAATCTTTAGACTTAAATGTATGACCTTTTGCATTATTTATTCTTTGTAGAATGAGACTGTAAATGTATTTTATATTTAGTTTTGATATACCAAAATAAAAAATTGTTTAAATTTCATCCATTCAGCTTTGCTTGCCTGTCCGGGGTGAGGTTGCTGTGGCAGTAGACATAGGTTTTTAGATGTCCCTTCTTAACACTCATTAACTCACTGTGATCAACATCAACTAACATTTTAATGCATCATTCATAGAGAAATTGTTGATTTTATTTCAAAACCTAATACAATTTTACTTTTTCTTGTATTGTTCAAAGTCAATAAAATGAGAACAATGGGGGAAAAATGTGTTTTGAAACTGAGTAAAAAAAACAAACAAAACAGAAACAGGACAGTACCGCAAGTGTGGTGTAACAGGTTGACTGCAGACCCTGTTTGGCCTGCATGAGGTGGGTGATGACCACCCTGTCACCAATAGCCATGTTGGGGACGGCCGCCTCCCTCCAGAGGCCAACCTCAACAATGTCGGAACCCTGTTAAAAATAGAGGAATACATTTTTTTTTTTTTTTTTTTAACTTAAATACTTTTTTATTTTCTATATTTCTATATCTGTCCTTCTGCCCCTTCTTTTCTTCTTCCTCCTGGCTAGTCTTCCTCCTTTCTTCCTCCTCTTTCTCTCTCATTTATCACCTCACCCCCCTCTTTGTCCCCTTCTGTCCCCCTCCTTCTCCTCCCTATATCTACCTGTCCATGAACCCCTAATTATGACTGAACTGATCCAGCATCAGTTCCTCTCAATTGTCTGCGGAAACAGCATGCAGAACATCCTACTTACAGTTCAGATACGCACACACAATTCATTTTTCCTGTACTCTCTCTCTCCTTCTGTCTTCTCCTTTCCTTTTCCTCATCTCTTTCATTCTGGCTCTCTACTTCCCCTTCCCATCTCTTTTCATCTTCTTTTTTCATTCTGCCCCTTTTTCTTCCCCATCTCCTCTCCTTCATCCCCATCTCTACCTGTCTATGAACCATACAAATGTCTTTACAGCTTACCTGCTGCAGCTTCACTCGTTTCAAAGGAACGAAGTCCTTTCCAACCTTCACACGTTTGACTGTGGATGTCTGAATGACAAGATGGATACATTCAATTTCCCATATATAATGTAAAGTTTTATAATGACATTCCAAACTCAAGTTTATATCATTATAATAAATCATATAAATGATGTAAAAAGAAGTCTTGGTCTTAGCAACCAACAAACAATTGACCTTGGAACACAAACACAAAGTTTATTAGTATCAAAAAACCCATGTGTCAGAGGAATAAATGGAAAATGCCCACCACAGTGCTATGGCTTTCACTGCCACTTAACTATCTTAATACTAGAAGCAATGAAAAAAACTTGCCTCCATGACCTGGCCCTCAATGCTTTGGAGCCCCTGCCTGCTCTGACACTCACTAATCGGGGTGAGTGGTGACGGAGGATTTGCGAGACGCTCTGCCTCTTTACGGAGGTCATCTGAGACAGTTAGGTCAGTGGTGTGGAAGAACTTTGTTTGTCCATCAGTTCCCCTCAGGCTGTAGCCCCTCATTATATACGTCTGTCCTAATTTAATTTTAGAGCCAAATTGTTCAAATAGGGTTAATTTTGTAAGTGTCTTTACAATAGTTAGGCGAAACGGAAAAACTGTTAAACTATAAAAAACGGAAACTATTTACACTAGTTGTTTGTGGCAGAGCAGTTGTAAACGGTCGTAGATGTAAAATAACGGTTTGCTCGCGCTGGTTGTTTAACCACCGTTAGAGCATGTGCGTGCACGCGCTAGTGAAAAATATTCTAGGTGCGGCTGTATGTAAGTAATGGTAACTGAAAAAATGAAAAAAATGAAAAAAACTTGCCTCCATGACCTGGCCCTCAATGCTTTGGAGCCCCTGCCTGCTCTGACACTCACTAATCGGGGTGAGTGGTGACGGAGGATTTGCGAGACGCTCTGCCTCTTTACGGAGGTCATCTGAGACAGTTAGGTCAGTGGTGTGGAAGAACTTTGTTTGTCCATCAGTTCCCCTCAGGCTGTAGCCCCTCATTATATACGTCTGTCCTAATTTAATTTTAGAGCCAAATTGTTCAAATAGGGTTAATTTTGTAAGTGTCTTTACAATAGTTAGGCGAAACGGAAAAACTGTTAAACTATAAAAAACGGAAACTATTTACACTAGTTGTTTGTGGCAGAGCAGTTGTAAACGGTCGTAGATGTAAAATAACGGTTTGCTCGCGCTGGTTGTTTAACCACCGTTAGAGCATGTGCGTGCACGCGCTAGTGAAAAATATTCTAGGTGCGGCTGTATGTAAGTAATGGTAACTGAAAAAATGAAATAAATGAAAAAAACTTGCCTCCATGACCTGGCCCTCAATGCTTTGGAGCCCCTGCCTGCTCTGACACTCACTAATGACGGAGGATTTGCGAGACGCTCTGCCTCTTTACGGAGGTCATCTGAGACAGTTAGGTCAGTGGTGTGGAAGAACTTTGTTTGTCCATCGGTTCCCCTCAGGCTGTAGCCCCTCATTATATATGTCTGTCCTAATTTAATTTTAGAGCCAAATTGTTCAAATAGGGTTAATTTTGTAAGTGTCTTTCCATCTGTAATTATTGCCAATGTGTTTAATTTGGTTAGTGCTGGCTGAACCACACTTTTGGTAAAGTCCCAATTAAATCACTTTTGGTTTCGTTGATACGTTCAGCACAGCAACTGTCAGAGGGGGAGGTCGGAAATATGGGTTCTCCATCTTTTTGGATAGTAGGTCATTGAGTGCCATTCTAAAACGATAAAAAACACACACAAGGTTTTTTTTAAGCGTCAAAAGCCTAAATGAAAATGGAAGGCCTTGTTAGTTTTTCTGTCCATCTGTTTGCTTAATCTATCATGGCTATTTAATTATTTGATAAGGGTTATTTAGGAATTTTGTTCGCAGTAACCACAAAATAATGTACTAAGTAATTTATTACTCTACGCTGACAGTAATAATGTAACATATCACTTTAAAATCAAGGTAACTAATAATATGTACTATATTGCATTTCAAAAATAATGTTAAAGTTGAAGAAATTACAAGATTCTAATAATATGTTTTTATTCTGGGGAGTGCTTTTGTATTTCTGACAGTATATAGGAATATCTGGGTTATATAAAACTGTCTACAAAAAGTCAAAGAGATTGTATATACTTGGTAGAGAAGCAATGATAACAAAGCACACACCTGAAGGTAAAAACTTTGAGAAATAAAATAAACTGAATCAGAACAACAAAATGTGTTTTCAAGGTTTAATCTTGTGAGATACTTAAGACACAATTGGAACCTATAACATGTCCTATCAGAGTGACCTGATTAAAAAAAAATGTATTTGTATTTTTTGTTCAGCTGCCAACACATATTTTGTTTATTCAGCATTTGGACACTGTGCAATGGCTAAAAAAGATGAATGTGATAAATCAAACGTTATTGTATACTTTATTTTGGTACCTGTGGTGTTGGTGGAAGAAAATATTATACATTTACATTTAGGAAATGAAGAAGATGCTTTTGTCCAAACTGACTTACAACAAATACATTTGTCTATTTGTATTATTTGTTATACCAGATAATAAAACCTTTTGCAGTGACAATGTAGTTAAATATTTTAATTGTTATTTTAATGAATATATACATTAAATGAATAATACTAAAATAGGAGTCACGGAGGGTCACAGAATTTGGTGCGACACCGGAACTAACGCCTTCGTTCTGTGTTTGCACCCAGTTGTTTTAAGACTTCCCGCTATCTGCGTGCAGCGTGGAGATCATTGTTATGCATCGCAGTAGCAGCTCCCTTCAAAATGGACTTTCCTCCGATAAAAGGACTCACAGGTAAGTTTTTCAAGATGCATTGTATAGAAGCGTGATTCGATGGCATGTTACAGTTTTTATTTCCTTGAAATAAATTAGCCTTCTTGATCTTCGGATCAAGAAGGCTAATTTAGTCGATAGTTTGATTGATTAACTGTTGTCATGGACTATGCGTAAATTAAAAAGTAATTACGTGGTTTGCCCCGATGTTGTGCATAAGGTGTTTTTGTACATAGGTTTATGTTTTCTGTTTGCGCCTCTCTTCGGGCGCCATATAGATAACACAGAGCGCGCAGTCACTGTGAATAGAAAAGTCCGTAACGTCAGACATTACGGTAATATGATATATATCCCCCCCGACCAGGGCCAATCATGTGGTTCGTTGAACCGGGAAACTTATCAGCCAATCGCGTTGTTGCATTGATGGGTCCGTTCTTTTAGCCCGGAGACTGTTGCTATGGCTGCCTACTGTCAAAACTTGAGTTAAAGGTCTTCGGTAATATTGACATAACCCTTTTGACAGCAATAACTAATGGTATAACGTTGAAAGGTCCTAATCCACATGAATCATGTTAAGTTAGTAATAGAAGTTAATTTTGAAAGCCAACTAAGAAAACCTTGTAGTTTAGCCTGGGAACACAGGCTGCTAACGACAACTCAGCATATGCAGTAATCTCATATTATCTGACTTTGCTGAGAATGAAGGAGTATTGGCTGAATTGTTCTCAGTTCACCAAAGAAAGCCCGGTGTTCGGAATTGAATGAATGTATCAAGCTAGCTGTCATTAGCTAAATTACTTAACGTTACCGATCGATTTGAAACGATACTAAAAAAATGTATCTGAGAAGAAAGACGCAGGTCCGGCAGCAAAATAGTTAGGCGAAACGGAAAAACTGTTAAACTATAAAAAACGGAAACTATTTACACTAGGGATTTATACATTTACACTCATTTAGTTTCCTTTACAGTTGTTTGTGGCTGAGCAGTTGTAAACGGTCGTAGATGTGTAATAACGGTTTGCTCGCGCTGGTTATTTTACCGCCGTTGGAGTGTGTGTGGGTGTGTGTGCGTGCATGCGCTAGTGAAAAATATTCTAGGTGTGACTGTATGTAAGTAATGGTAACTATTAGAGTTGAGGCGGATACTCAGAGAGTTCTGGTAAACGTGGGTTCGTTCAGACGTGGTGCTCGGTAGAATGTGACTTGCATTGCGTCTCTGCCTGTCGGAGATTTTGTTTCTTTTTTTTTTTTAACCGACAGCTGGCTCTGGTTAAACCCCGCCCTCTTCCGGTTTTGGTCCCGCCCACTCCGAGTACAGATACAGATACAGATAATTCATATGGTTAACAGATACAAATACAGATACATAATGCTGTACTCGCTCATCCCTAGTAACTATTCCAATAAAAGAACCCAAACCAAAAGATGCCATTGTTTTACAATAATTATTTAATTGCCCTTTTAGAAATCAACAGTTTGACAGATAATGACAATGATATGAGATGTATATTAGTAAATATTCTTAATATAAAGTTAAAGTTCTTGAGAGACATTTACAGGTGGATGATGATTATAACTATAACTATATACAAGATAAACTGTGTCACAGGAACATGAAACGTAGCAATTGGATTAAATATATTAGTGAATACTAATTACAATGAGTGTCATACCAAAAGTATGACTTCGGTATACCTGTCTAAAATTGATCTACCTAACTAGATCAAAATAGACAGACAGATTGGCATAGGCTACCATTTTTGGTCAGGCTAGTGCAACTAAACAGGTTTGGTTTTTTTTCACTTCAGAATAGCACTGAGGAAACTGCTGTGATCCAAACTGGACATATTCCGCAACTACAAGTACAAGCCTTCAGTACAAATCCAGATGAGATGGAGTCCCCAAGATTTGATGAAGTCTGACATGTCCAAGAAGAACCTGGTTCAAGTTAAGCTCAGAATGATGATCGAGAGCAAGCATTGGCAAGCCCCACAATGTATATACTTAACAGTGTATTTTGGTCCCTCACTGTTCCCATCCTGCGAGCAAAGAGACATAATCTGTCCCAAAGGTGAGACACAAGCAGCAGCAGCAGCAGGTTTGTCCACTTTCTGTCTCTTCTCATTCACTGATGATTCCTAACTCTGCACTCAGACACACACAGGAACATATTCAGTCAAACTGATGTTTGTCTGCAGGAACACGTTTATCTCTGAGTCAGTACATCGAGCTCTGATGGTTTCACACATAAGTGGAGGTCTCTGAGTAAATACAGACGTTCCCTCTTCAGCCTTTCAGCCAGTGATTCTGACAAATGGACTGATTCAGTGGCTCCACTCTGAATAATTTCATGCTGCTTTTCTGTTTGCAAACAAACATCAGGGGAAAAGTGGTGAGCAGACAAAGAGCAGCAGATACTCTGTGTGTGTTTGGGTGCTAGAAAGTGGCAGTAAGAAGAAAGTGTGATCCACTCAGATAACAGCTGCACAGCCCACTCCTCTCATTAACATGGTGACGGCTGTGAAGGGAGACGTGCACGTGGAGATCAGTGAGGATTTGATCCAGTTCAACAGTTTCCCTCCTAATGTGATGATTATCATTATCCAGTCTCCTTTGCATAATGACATCATCGTGATCAAACACTACATCAGATCACAGTGTGAGATTTCTCACATTTCCAACAAGAAAAGAGTGTCAGAGACTAAAGCAGAAGATTTTACACAACATTTCTACACACTGCAGTAAAATAACAGTTTGTGTCCCGTTAGGATCTGCACACTGGACTCCTTCAAACTTTACTGTTTTAATTATTCTGTATCACCTTGAACATTTTCTTTTCAATTATTTCTCAAACATTTTATTGTTCGTCAAACTTTCTCTCAAATCAGAGGATCTGAGAGGTGTGAGGATCTTCTGTCTGCTGCACTGAAGCAAAACACGAACAGCCTCAGCATGTTTCAGTCCAGAACAGATACAACAGCAACATTTCCCTTTTCAGATCATCGTCAGGTTCAGCACAGTGTTAGTCACACACACTCTGTTCTCTCTCCAACCCGCTGAATCGACCTTCTTTATCGCTCAGAGCAGGGAGGAAAAAAGGTAGGAGGAAGAAAAGAGCTGAATGAATGGAAGAACAAAAACAAAGAACAATAAAATCTAAAATTGATTTTTACAGTAGTTTTGTTGAACAAAACTTTCAGAGGAGAAAATGCTCATGTGCAAAAACATCGAGGTGGAAACAGTTTAAACTTGATGACAGAAACATCTGGAGAAGAAGGAAAGGAAAGGAAAGATGTTAAGAGTTGTAATTTGTTGTTTCATGAAAGACATTTTTATTCAGTCACGACAGTTCATCTGTCTCCTCCTGCAGCAAAACCAATTTATTCACAGGATCTGTTTAAAATTCAAGTGTCGTTAACCTTTTTCAGCTCATATAAACTCCAACAATGTGCACACACAATAAAACCTGCTCCCAGTTTCTCTGTCAGGTCGTTGATGTAATCACCAGTTAGCCTACAAATGGACTTTAACAGCTGTGGAGCAAAGACAAGTTTCCTCTACGTGTTTATAAGATGATAGTTAAGTGACAATTATCAGACTTTACCTCAGAGGAAACCTGGAGTCCTCCAAGTCAACACACGCACACACACAATGTGTGTGCTTACAGGAAGTGATGAGGTCACAGTCACATCACCAGTTATCCTTTGTAAAACTCATTCTCTCTTCAGCATTCAAGGAACGACTTGATGAGATTATAATAATACTAACTCTGCTCAGTACAAACAGCCCACAGTCGTCCTGCCTCTTCACTGTTATTCAGGAGTAAATTCATTGTCTGTGCTCTCATTAGTGTTTCATTAAGTGCAGTCAGTCCTGCTCCAACTCTTCATTCAGGGTCTGTTTCATCTCTTAATGCTGCCTCCTCGGGGCTCTGTTGGATTACATGTATTTAGAGCTGCTCAGTGAGCTTTTACACTTCAGTTCCAGTGAGAACAACAAGACCTCTGGACTTCATCACATGTCCAATATTCAGACACACTGGCTGAAACGCTCCCTGCATGTTCATACAGTAGTATAGTAGCAGTATAGTACACCTAAATACTGAATGAATCTGCAGGTCTGTAGTAATGAACATTGTGATTAGACTGATCTGTAATCAGTTGATTCTCTGCAGCTGTTTGATAGAAGGGGATCCATTCATGACTCGTTCATTTGTTCACTTCTGTAAAGTACCATAGCTGCTGGCTAGCTAACTTTATAATGAGTTTAGCCACCAGCAATCTGAGGCAATTTTAAAAACCATCAAAGAAATGAACATCTCTATTTCTACGATGTGTAGCTCCAATAAGTCCTCCCTCTGAATCCTCTGTCAGTCTGTGTGGAGCAGAGAGGGACTGTGACGTTGTTTCTAAAGAGGTGGAGAGTCTCAGAGAAGTGGATCATGTGTCAGGTTATTGTCTTTACCAGCACAGAGGAGACTCTCAGCAGTCTGGACACATCAACGCTGTTATCATTTCTTCTTCTGCCATAAAACTGCTCTCCTGCTATTTTACAGCCTGTGTTTTATTGGAGACAAAAATATCTCATCTGACAACTTGTTGTAGTTTCTCTGGAGATGGATGTTGTCCTGAGTGCAGGAGGGCTCCCTGCTGCCTCTGACTAACACTGACTGTACAGACTAAAGAGGAGTCTGGCGACGACTGAACACGAGCGGGAATCGAACCTGCAACCATTTTGAGGTCAGGAGCCTCTTGAACAAACCTCAGCTCTCTGATCACTTTATCTGCTTCTAGAAGACTCCAGTATCGACTCCAAGGCTCTGCGTCTTGTTTTTAAATCACTAACTGCTCTCGCCCTACAACACCTCTCAGACCTGCTCAGTGCTTATGAGCCTCTGGGTCTCTCAGGTCATCTCACACAGGCCTGTTTCAGGATTAAAGTGAAGTGTGGGGAAGCTTCTTTTACCTTTAATGCTGCAGTCTCTGGAGCAGCAGCCAGATGACCTCAGATGTGCCCCAGTGTGGACCTCATTTAATAGAAACATTAAACTGCTGCTGCTCTCCTCGGCTTTTGACCGGCTTCTTCTGTGTGTGTGTTGTTTGTGAAAGATTACTTGTGTGTGAGTTTTAGTGGAAGAGTCGGGGATCGATAAATATTTAATGTCAGCTGGGTTTAATCCTTTTTGTGGTCTGCTGTTTCATGTAAACCACACTGAGTCCGTTTGAATATGAAATGAGATATGAACTGAAGGAAATCCCTCCTCTTCTTCCTCTTCCTCCTCTTCCTCTTCCTCTTCCCTCTCTCTCTCAAACATGTAAATGCCGCTCTTGTCCAGGCGGCTCTGTTGAGCAGCATTAATCCTCACAGTGACGACTGCACAGCAGAGAAACGTCGGCCACCACTGGACTTGTTCATGCATGGAGGCATTATTTCCAGCTCCCTGCTGTGAGCTCCGCAGTGCTGCTGGACAGCTGTGTGCTTCACTGACTGCCGGCTCACTCGCTGCTCTGGGATCTGTTGCCAGTCTTGTTTGCTTTCCAATTAACAGTGTGTGTTTAATAAATATTGATAAGAATCCTGACGTGCCGCTGCAATCTTTGCTTTTGAATAATTGTATGTACGATAAACGCTGTAGATTCAACGTTTGTCAGAGCAGATTTTAGCAGATGTTTAATAGTTTGGTTTAAAATGAGTCCCGTCCTCTTTCCCAGGTGGTCAGGTGGACTTTCACCTGTTCACTGTTGAAGCATCTCAGATCTGCCAACAACAGCTCCATGATTAAAAAACAAAATGTCTAAAGAAGTTCCAGTTTCATCATTTCTGTGTCAAAGCAGAAAAAGCTCAGGTGTCACTCGGTGAGTTAGCAATGGCTCAGTTCCAGTGAGCGTCAGTCAGCAGTACAGCAGCACCTGACTCACCTGAATGGGATGCAGCCGTTAGTGATGTCATTAATTACACCTGTGCTGTTTCTGCTGCGATGCTAAAAAATACCTGCTGTGGAAACAACATGTTACTGTTCTGTGAGTCGAGTGTACTTTAAACTATTTACTGTTTATGACATTTAAAATAACATTTTGTGTTTATGTTTCATTGCTACTTGATAAAAATCACCTTCAGACTGGGAGGGAAGTTAATATGAATCATTAAAACACAGATCTGACAGCAGCCTGTGGGGAACTGGGTCCTGTGAAGTTGGATTTTCAGCCAATAACTTCTACAGAGAAGTACAAACAACCAAGAAGAATCCTGATGGTAAGAAAGAAAAGGTCTCTCTGAAGCTCAGTTTCAGCAGATTTCCTCCAGAAGATTCAGGTTACATGTCTTTGAAAACAGGTCGGAGGAAGCTTGAAGAAAATAAAACAGGGTCTAAAGTGGGAGCAAGTATCAGGTGTGTCTCAGGTGTCTGAGTGTGACCATGTTGATTCTTCATTATTCAGATTAGCTTGTTAGCTCTCTCAGTTCCTCTCACAGCAGCAGATACCTGTTAGCCTTGTTACCAGCAGAGTGTTTCCTCGTGTTGTAGCTGACAGGTGAGGCTTTGTGTTGTCAGACTGCAGCAGATACTGGATGCTCAGATTTTATAGAGAAATCCTCAGACTGGAACACTGGAGAGAGAGACTTGTTTTTACTCAGAGCCAATGACTCTTTCAGGTCATGTTATTTACAACGCAGATATCACCAACTGTAATTTGCCCCAAGTAAGAACCTCATGAATAGCAACAGAAGAAGACCTCTCCCAAGACAGACATGTAATGTCTGCAGAATAGATCAGTAACTATCAGTATCACATGGAAAGAAACTGTCCTCCTGGTGTGTGTTTGTCTTAACTTCAATCATAACCACCACCATCACTGTTCACAGTAACCAAACGAAACTCTAAACTGCTCTCACATGTTATTAAATCTAATGAGTGCTCCTGCTGATTCCCAAAAGAACAAGTGTCAGTGTGTGGTGTGACCACCATTTGTCTGGTGCAGTGCGACACATCTTGTTTGCATGCAGCATACAGTTGATCAGGTTGTGGATTGTGGCTTATGGAACTTTGAGATGGCTTTTCATAGTGGAATAAACGTTCAAATAATGGGTCAAATTAAATAAACAGGATTATTGATTTTATGCACCACTGTGGTTTGTTCTGTATCAGCTGCACACAGCAGAGAAGCTCTGGTGTTCATGGGATGTCTCCTGTTTTTTAATTCAACTGATGGGTAACAGCTCTGGTGGATATTCTGCAGCCAGCACGCCAATTACATGATCCCTCAAAACTTGTGACAGTTGTGTCATTGTGTGATAAAACTTTGCATGTTAGAGTGTCTTTTTATTATAAACAGTCTAAAGCACACCTGTACACTAATCATGTTGTTTAATCAGCATCTCTATTTGCCACACCTGTCGGGTGGATGGATTATCTTGAAGTGATCACTAACAAGGCTTTCAGCTAATTTGTACTCTGAGAGATATAATTATTTTGTGTGTGAAATTATTTCATTTCAATTTGTGAAAAATAGGAGGAAAAACAAAAGTGTTGTGTAGTTTGTATCTTCCAGCTGTGGTTGGTGGCAGCAGGACAGATGTGCTGGTGTGAGTGTGAACTGGGTCCTGTCTGCTGCATAATGACATCCTGTACTGCTGGGAGCTCTGGGAGCTCACACAGCACTTCCACAGCACTGTGTGACCCAGCATGCAGGAGGACAGAGCTGCAGGCAGCGCTCACAGTGAAGGAGTGCAGAGACAACAGTGGACAGAGGGACACAGAGACAAACGGAGAGAATAAGAAGCACCGAGTGGACCGCTGCAATTGTTATATCAGGAGTCTGTACTGAAGTGAGTACTGACGTCTGTGCTGTCAGTGACTTCAGTCGATGAATGTTCCTACAGGCCTTGTTTCACATTTGAACCTGTCCTTTAAAAACCACAGGTGTCGCTGATAACACTAACGAGAGTCGTGCTCCACTGAGGTGCAGCCATCGTTAATGTTATTAATTACACCTGTGACTTCTCTCATTGTAGACGTTCCTCCAGAACCAGCTAAGAAATGCAGCTCTCTGTAGCTTCATGTCACACACAGTCACATCTGTGATGGTAGAGATGAGGAAGATTCTCATGTTGACAGCTTGTGACAGCCAAGCAGTAACCATGGCAACACTTCCACCAGCACATGGAGATCCTTCATACTTTCCGAAAGTAGCTCACAATAACAAGGTGTGTTTTTAACCACGTGGAAAAGATCCAGAGTGTGTGTGTGTGTGTGTGTGTGTGTGTGTGTGTGTGTGTGTGACATGGCCTGCATTAGCCTCCATTCACACACACACACACTCATATTCCTGTACACCATCTCTCCCTTACATGCACACACACACACGTTCAGTTTGAGAACATCAGTAGAAACATTAACGCACGAGCTGAGTCATTTTATCTTACCCTGTTTAACTTCCATTATTTGACTCCCAGTTCTAACGCTGCCAGAGAGCTTTAAGTTGTTAAGAGCAGCCTTCACTCTCAAACATGGCTTTATTGGCTGAGCCACTCATCCTGTCAGCTCAGCTCACTGCAATCTGCATGCTAATGCTCAGCCATGACGAGCCCATTCAACCTTCCAGGGCTCTCCTCTGTACAGTGGCAGCAGTAACACCACTGCTCCATCACTTTCCTTCAGTGGCTCAGATAACTTTACAGCTGGACTATAGAACTGGAGGCTGACTGTCGTGTCACACAGACTATCCAGCAAGCAAAGATATAGTCCAGTATGTTTACTCATAAAGCTGAAACAAGCTTTGTTTAATAAAATGTGTCACACTGTGATTTGTCAGGACAGCAGCAGCTGAAGCTCAAACACATTTAAAGACATAAACTTTAACCAGATAAGGAACCATCAACTGTGTCAACACTGTAGTGTAGATAAAGGTGAGACACCAAGAAACACACACACACACACACACACACACACACACACACACACACACACACACACACACACACACACACACACACACACACACACACAACACACACACACACACACAAACAAACAACAGCACCAGCAACGTGACGACACCAACAACAACATCAGCCTCAGGTTCAAAGTATACTCCTTGAAAACACTCCACTCCACATAGTAGATGTAGATCTTGAGTAGATCTTGTAATCAGCTGAGTGGACCTCCATCACAGCAGTGTTCCCATCATTTGTTCTTCAGAGTTGTACAGAGGCTGAAGCGGGCTGCATCTCTTTGTCAGAGCGAGGTGAAGAGGCCTTCTGAGGAGTGTTTGTCTGCTGGCTGCAGGTACAAATGACTGTCAAGTGTTTCTGTGTCCCTGTCAGTCCATAAGAAGTCCTCTCACATTCACTCAAAGCTCTGGAACTTTTCCAGTGACACATTCAAGTGAGACAGAGTTTCATCACTCGGCCTGTTGACTTGTTCAGTTCAGGGAGGTTTGAAGGATCAGAGCGATGACTCTCTGCTTTCTCAGGTTGTTGACTCTCTTCTTCATCTGTTGCACAGCTCTCCCTGTTTGTCCTAATGTGGACTGTTACAGCTTCAGTAAATGGATCTGTAACCTCCGACACTTTGTGATGAAGAGTCAGTGACAGGCAGCTGAGTGGAACCAAGCAGAGAGGAGACGTCAGTCACTGCGACGCTCGCCTCCACACTTCACACACTCCTTACACAACGCTCACACACCACTGCTCATACAACCAGTGTGTTAGTTTGGTGACAAATCATTGTACAGAAATGAATTATCAAAGTCATGTTTGGAGGGAGGAACAAAGTGACGTGGAGTGATTTGATGGAGACAGAGCAGCAGTGAGGACAGTGTGTAGGAGTGTGAGCAGACTGACAAAGAACAATATGAGCATCTTCGCTTCATGCTGCATTTGCATTAGTGTGTATTAATGCTGAATAAACTGGATGAGAAGGGAGACGGGGTCAGGAGGAGGAGGGAGAGAAATGTTATGATCTCATTCAGAGCATTTTAGGAATCCTTGTTCATGTTCATGTGTTGTTTTCTGAGCTCATGAATTATCTTTGATTTTAACCTTGAAGACAAGATGGACAAGAGGAACTACTGCACACGTCTGTGTGTCTCTGTTAGTGCTCAGGAGGTCCACACAGCAGGTATCTGTAGGGACTGTTTCCAGACCAGCTACCCTCAGTGGAGCAGAGCAGTGTTTCATCCTGTGTGTCTCTCACCTGTCTGATCCTATCAGATCACAACACGTCTGCTGAGCTGATGAACACTGTGGCCCAGGAGATGGTGAGCTGATGATCGCTCATAATGTCGAAAATTATCTTTGAATCATCTGATAATCCGTTCAAAAAACGTGTGAATTTTTTAATGTTACTTTTGACCAGCTTGACAGCAATATTTGTGAACTTTGTGATATTTACTTACGTTTAAAAATAAAATGTCAATGTTTAATCTGAATCAAAAATCTACATCTAAATGAAATTCCACCAAAATCCAATAAAAACAGGTGTGTCTCATTTAACTAGTAATCAAAGCCATTATTGCATTGATCTTGAGTCAATGGGTCAAATGAAATGGAATTTATTGAAAAAGACGCTGACATTATGTCAGATCAATTCCTGCATAGATACGTTCATCATTGTCTTCCTCTTCTTCCCGATGTCTTACTCCATCACAGGGACACAGTCAGTTACATTTCACTGAGACAATGTGGAGAAATCTCACCTCAAAGTTTCTGGGCCCCTGCAGTCCTCAGTCTAAATGAAGACCACATCCTCACATGATGTGAACTGTGTGACTCTGTGAAGTCAGTGTTTGTCCTCTTGGTAACCCAGAGGGATGATGTGTGTCCCCTCAGTGTCCGGTCCTTGGTCCTGTCCTCTCACATGTTTCCATGTAGTCCTGCAGCTGATCCAGAGCAGGAGACCTGTCCTCCCTCCCAGCCTGTCTTCTGTCAGAGCCAGAGGGCTGCAGCTGCTCTCTTGTGTCCTGTTGGGTGGAGCTCAGCTCTCTCTGTCTCTTCTCCACCAGACTCCACAGACAGAGCAACCACACACAGACTGACCTCCATCTTCTGTCCTTCAAACAGGACAAAACTTCACGTGTCCTCCAGTGGTGTCATTGTCTCTGTCCTGCTGTCTGCTGCAGCAGATCAGGAGACTTTAAAACAGGAACCATCACAGCTGTTTGTTTATGTTTGACTGAATCTGTTCAGAAGTCTCACTGGTTATTACATTTATGTAACGCCTCCAGGTGTGAAGATCATCATCATGAATCAAAGTGATTCATCTTTTCTTTTCTTTTATTGCAGTTTATATATAAAAGGCTTTGTGCCGTTGGGCTTTTGATGATTTCCCTATCATATTTAATTGGTGCAAGAATAAGGAGAATAAGTGATCATTTCCAGGCTTTTATTGATAAAAAGTGTTTTGTCATCTTTATCTCAACGTTTCCTCTCTTTTATTCTTTTCTTCTACCACCTGCTCCTCTGTTCAGTCTTCTTCACCTCTCACTGAACAGTCTGACTGGCGTCAGCTATTTTGAATCCCATGAAAAGATCAGTCACAAGTTTGTTCCTTTTTATTCAGTCTACATGTGATATTTGAGAACAAGAAAGGTTCCCTCTTCACACCAACTCTGCCACATTCATGTGCGTCATCAGACTCACACGTCCACTTCATCTCTGTCCTGTGATGTATAAGGAACAATAGAAGAAGCTCTCCACAGCTCACTTTACTCTGTAGCTCTGCTGGTTAAACAACAGAAACATCAGATTGATATTGTTGAATGAATTATGATAAATTACCATTGATGATGATTATTTATCTGTGCTGGTGCAGCTGTTTGAAAACATCGTCTCAGTGCTGCCTTCCCCAAACCCACAAAGTGTCCGACAGCAGGTCTGAGATCAGCAGAGTTCAATCAAAGCTCATCGTTAGTCAATGAACAAGATGTTTTCAACAGGACAATAACTTATAATCACTTTAACTTCCACTAGATAACAAACACACAATCCACTGACTGTAGAGCTGAGAGAACAGAGGAGGAGGAGGAGGAGGAGGAGGAGGAGGAAGAAGAGGAGGAGGAGGAGGAGGAGACGCTCCATCAGTCAGGGTTTTGTCTTCTATTGACTGTGTTTGAACTGGACTCAACTCAGCATTAACTTGCTGTGTTGCAAGTCACCACAGTGTGTGAAGAAGGATGTGTGAGGACCCACACAGCAGCTTTGGTCAGACCCAGTTCAGTCCACATACAGCAATGCATTATGGGCCACAGGTGGTCCAGATCTGCACATTCACTGACTGAACACTCAAGACAAGTATCAGGGAGTTTGAACTGATCAATTTGACTCACTGTTGGATTTAAAAGTGTCACTTCGTCTCACTGTCCTCAGTTTCAGAGAGTTTCTCTGTCAGCGCTGAGTCAGCACTGAGATTTGTATAAAATCTGCTTTTCTCTCTCCGTCCTCCCACTTTCTCTCCCTCTCGTTAGTCTCTTTGTCACTGACACATACTTTCATTTCCTGTGTGAAGTATTCAGCTTCTCTGTTAGAAGTTATATTCTCAATTTTTCCACCGACACTATTCACTCTTGTTGTTCCTCTTAATGGACATGATTGGGAATAGACCTGCTCTCTTTTCAGCAGCTGGAGTGAAGTAAACCTCCAGCCTTTGTCCCTTCATCCATATTTAACACTACTCTCAGACTTTTGATTGTTCTCTCATAGTTTTGACCTTCTAGTTATTTGTAATGGAGCTTCTTTGTCGTGGTTATCAGACGGTTCAGTTCAGACCTGCTGTCTGATTGTGTCTTTGTCTCTCTGTCTTCTGATCTGCTCCATCCTGAACCTACACGTGGATCTTAAAACACAGTTCAGACACGAGCAGCTCTGATGTTCATGAGATGTGAGGGTGCACATGTGTGCAGCTCTTCTCCTCATCCTCAGAGAGGAGAGACGATCATTTATGATGGTCCAGTTATTGACAAGGTCCCACAGGATGTGAACGAGACAGACAGGATGGATCAGGGAACATGACTCCACAGTATCTCGTCCTGTGTGTGTGTGTGTGTGTGTGTGTGTGTGTGTTTGTGTTACACTACTGATACTGTAACTTGATTCTGATGCAGTGACAGCCTCTCTGAGCTCTGGAGTAATTATCATCAGTAAATGTTGGATAAGGACACCTGCTGTACCAGAGGCAGCCCTTCATCTAATGTAACACACACACACACACACACACACACACACACACACACACACACACACACACACACACACACATTGTTCCTGCCAGTGTACACAGTTTGCTCTGTCAGTTTAGCTATGCTAACAACACAGTGAACAGCAGCTGAGATTGCTCCGTCATGTTTACAGAGCGGCCACAGTAAAGTGTGATTTATCAAACCTGGCCAGCAGCCTGTGATGCAGTACACGGGGATCAACTGTCCTGTTAGTCAGCTCTGATGGTTACTGACAGTCAGGGACACTCAGGGAAATGATGTGGAGCAATTAGTTCAGTTAGTGTGAGGACAATTAGCCTGTGATTAGCACGTAAATCTGCGGTTGGCGTTATTACAAGACACATGTGATCACCAATATTATGACAGACTGCAGACAAAGGTCAGAATTAAAAAGGTCAATTATCCGCTCATCTGTCTTTCTTTGTTAATGTTTGCAGTGCAGCACATGGATGCTGCTGTAGCTGCAGAAGTTACACAGACGTTACATTTCTGCCACATGGATCCTTTTGATGCCAGCGACACATTTCTATGATTCAGTCCTGCAGAAAGTTTTTCTGACAGCCTGTAAATTAAGTTCATATGAAGAGACACTGCAGCTGATGGCTCTCTGTTCACAGCAGATGGATACAGTAATGGAGACGTAGTGAAAAGAGAAACAAATCTTCTTTATCACTGCTGTTAACTTCTCATTAATCTTACATCGCCTCACTTCTTCTCTCTGTCAGAGTGTTTAGGACTTCTTCTCTTAGCAGCGAGATATTTTAACACTTTTTAATTGGATCTGAACCAGGAAGTGGCGCTCTGCTCTACAGACATTTGGCTCTCTGTCAGAGGCAGACTGTTATCAAACCAACGTCTTGAGGGAAGCTTCCACACGTTTGGATGCCAGCTGAGAGCTGCAGTGTTGCTTTAATATGGAGCACAATAAGAGCCAAACAGTCATAAATCAACGCTGTCAGCAGAGTCTCAGGTAATCAGCTGGGGGTCTGCTGTGATGAAACCACTGGGATGGAGTCACTGGAAATAGACAGAGGAGCTCTTTATTCAGGACAGAAAGCAACAGCAGAGGAAACTAGAGCTCCAGGAGTCATTATAGCATCAGAGTACGAGTACCACAGAGTATCTGCAACTTTACTGTGAACGATCCACTTCTGGAGGTCACAGCTCAGAGTGGAGACAGTGCTGTGTGATGTGGTGTCATATTTACAAGTCAGATCAATACAGATCAGTTCTGAGCTGCATCCTCACACGTGATGGATGGAATGTCAAGCAGTAAACTTCACTTTCAGACTTTTACATCTCACAGTAAGTGGTGAGAGTCGACCTGCTGTGAAGGAAACACTACTCAGTAAAAGTAATGTGACATTTAGATTTCTGGATTGTACTCCTGTAGCTGTGTTCACAAACGTGCAGTGTGAACTCTGTGAGTACATTACGACCTGGTGAAGCTCCTCTCTGCCAGCTGAGGAGAAGCAGCTGTGTATGGAAGGAGAAATATGTTTGTCTGCAGCGTCACAGAGCCGACAGAGGAGTTCATCTGTGACCAGACTGCAGCGCAGGACACCTGATGTGAAATACACAAAGTGACTTTGTTTTTAAATGAAGCACAACAATGAAGTAGAGCAGACTTATATGATGACACAGATAAGTGCTGATGCTCTGTGTGACAGTGACAGATGTTGATGAGTGTAGTGAGAGCAGCAGTGTGCTCTGTACAGCTCTGTCTCCACAGTGAACCAGGCTCTGTGCTCTGCTGCTGCTCTGTCTCTGTCCATGGTGCTGACTGGGAGGACGGATCAACTCACTGGACTCCAGTTTGATGCTGCTGTTTCAACAGAAACTGAACTCTACTAGAAAACTTTGTTTTTGCTGATCTCCAGCACCTGATTGAACCCTGAAGACATTATTATTATTATTTTCTTAAATATCATTGTGACCACCAAAAAACCCACATTAAAAAAGTAAATCTTGCAGAAGATGTGTAGAAGCTCATCAACACAGACCACTTCAGCTTCACACTCACATTGTCTGGTTTATAATCTGCTGTTTGGTTGGTGTCTACCTCCGTCACTTCCCGCCTCTCTTTTTATCTTTCTCTCTGCGTTTCGATGATCTGTGTTTATGGTGAACAGCTGATCTATAGACAAGTAGAGCCAGTACATCAACATGATCTGAGAGAACAGATGACCTCGTCCGGTGTCACTCCCACATGTCTCCATGTCTCCTCCTCAGAGTGATGTCTCGTCCTCTCCCACATTCACCAACATTAGCTGGAGGCTTTCACACTGACATCCACAGGTTTGCTGCAGGACACAAACACTGTGGGCTGGACATGAATTACGAATGTAGACACTCAGAGGTCAGGAGCTTTGAACTCAGCGTTCAGTATGATAACACATGAGCCGACTGCTCTCTGTACAATGAATCAGGGTGTTTCTCTCTGATGAGGGAATGTAATGAGGAGGACGAGTAGAAGAGTAAAAACTGGAGAAACTGTCTGACGTTATAGAGCGAAATAAACTGCTACATGTGCAGCATGATGTCCATGTCTTCTTCTAACACTGGTAAGATCTGAGTAGTTTCAAAATCAGCTACTGACACGAGCTAATGTGGAATCATTTTCTGCCATCTGCCCACAAACAATGAGTGGTTACGAACAGTCGTCTGCTGGAAGCTTTGAATATTCATGCAGTTTGTTGCACGGAGCTTCATTCAAACTGATTCTGTTTTCCTTCTGCCTACTTTTCAGTCTGTATCTAAATGATCTGTGATGTGTTCATGCTGTGTATATAACTCACACAGTGGGCTGTGAGATGTTCTGTGGTTACACTGTGTTAACTGATGTGACTCAGACTGAAGACTGGCATCATCATTGTGTCACTGTGAATCATGACATCACGCAGACATCATTTACATTTCATCCACCTGACCGACGACTTCAACATGAAACCAGACCTGACTTCTCTCTGAGAGTCCACAGTCTCTCTCCTCTGACTGTGACAACAAACTCTATTTTTCATCACATTGTTTTGATGGGAGTCAATCTCACCTTTGCTTTGTTTCTCTTGCTTCTGGCATGTTATAATGAAAACAGTATTGTTCTCCTCTGTGCCTGAAATACAAATGAGCGATGTGAAACAGGCGGGGAATGTAAATAAACCCTCCAAACACAGTCTACTGTGCCAGAAGGTCTTGTGGGTGGAGGCTAAACACAGATGGAGACTAAAATGAAACTAAACTGAGAGCGCAAATGCACAAAAATGCAAATATAATAGAAAATGTGGCTCCGAGCAGCTCGTTAATTCTGTGTGAGGGCAAAGATCCACAAACAATTAAAACCCATTTAATGTGGTGACATCACAGAGATCACCTGGTAGTGAAGGTTTATTATCAGTCGTATGAAATCATCAGTTTATCTCTCTGAGTATCAACTGTGCAGCTTTTACTGAACACAACAGTCAGACGATGAAACTGGTCCCCTGAACGTCTCATCACTGCTGCTGCTAACTGCTGTTTACTGACCAGAGCTGCTGCTGTGTTGAAAATGACTGACGCTGATTCATGAACATTATCTTCTTTATGTCACAGCAGTCATCTGAGCCTATAATTCAGCCCCACCATATTGTGGTGTACAGATAACACTGAACAGCTGACTCCATTGAATGCGTCTCCTCTTTATGAGCAGCGCTGCTGTTTTCTTTGCATCCAGATGACTTCAGTGTGATCTGGTGACGTTTGGAGACGTCATGTATGTCCACAGTAGAGACGGCTGCTTTAATATGAACATGTGAGGACGTTTCTGAATGGGATTCTTACTGGAGCTTTAATGTGGCCACGTTGAGAGATCAGATCTCACCATCAGCTCTCAGCAGAAGTTTATTATTTTAAAACAAGTTTGTTCTTGTGTTGACGCTCTCACTGCAGCTGGAGGTAAATATAAAAACTGAAGCAAAGAGCTGTAATAAATCTGCTGTCAGGACTTCTTTGGGTTAAAACAGCACACGTGTACGCACGCAGATCACTGGATCTCTCCAGAGACCAACTAGACTCTCCTCACTTTGAGCTCTCACTGATACTGATACACACGGGACTAAGCAGCTCTTATAGAAACAGTAGAAGGACCTTTTTCATGTTTAGTTACATGTCAGGAGTAAAAACTGTGGCCGCTGATATTATTCACACAGAAACACAACTTTTCTAAATGTGCAAAAATTCCAGATGAGCTGACTTCTTCACCGTTTGTCCTCACTTCATCTTATTATCATTCATATTATACTTGGAACAATTTCATGTTATTTCCTGTATTTCCCCAGTGAAGTAATGTAACTAAGTACATTTGCTACAATAAAGTACGTAAGTTACAGTATAAGGTACTCATACTTTACTTGAGTATTTACATTTTCTGTGACTTTACTCCCACTTCTCTACATTCTGTAGGCAGATATTGTATTTTTTCCTCCATTACATTTATCTGATAACTTTAGTTACTAGTTACTTTGCAAATTACACTACATCAGAGCCAAAGGAGGACATTTTTAAACTAATTTATTTTATCACCACTCAGATTAAACAAACGATGATTCTGATGATTAAAATAAATAGGCTGACCCCTCGTATACAGTACAGACACACATGTAGATATACTGTGTGTATCGTTTACTTTTACTTTGATAATGAAGCACATTTAATGGCAGAAAATTACTTTTAGTAATTAAGTACATTTAATATCAGACACTTACTGAAGTACTGTTGGTGTGATCGACTCTCACTGTGACCACAGTTACACTTTAACATAACGTGTTTACTTTGAATCAAGTGTGACTTTCCAACAGTGCGTCTGCTCTGGACCATGGACCATGACACACTGACACACACACACACACACACACACACACACACTCTCTCTCTCTCTCTCTCTCTCTCTCTCTGTGTCTCCCTCTGTGGATGAGAGTGTCGGTAGGGGTCGCTACTGTCCGTGTAAAGCAGCAGATGGAGCAGTGACAGAGTCTCCAGCTCTTGTGTTCATCAGCACCGTTCACACCGGGATTTCTTCCTCCGCTCGGCTTCATTTGCAGCTTTCTCTTCTGGAAATTAGCCGCTGGAGACGGAGCTCGGTCGGGAAGAGCGCGGAGCTTTTGCAGCTGATTAAAGGACACCATGCTTTCCTTCTGGATACACACCGTGTGGATCCCCGGCGTCGCTCTCCTCTTTGGATTTCAAGGCAAGGGATCGTTTCATTCTTTTCATTTCATGTGCTGACGTTTTCCACTAGGAAAGCCCGGAGCTGAGAGGGAAATGACAGCTACCGTGGAGCTTTATTGTGCTTCTGTCCGTCCGCTGCTGACTCGAGTTGTGAAGGTATGTGAAGTGACTTCCCTTCCTGAAAACAGCTGACGGGACAGAGAGAGCTCCTCATGGAGAAGCTGCCGACTGTTACAGTGGAGCTGTGTTTGCTCTCAGTCAACTTAGTGACATCAGTGTGCATGTACAGTAGCAGTGTGAGACACAGAGGAGAGAAGAGAAGAGCCGCAGAGGCTGATGGTCCAGCTCCCAGCTTCAGTAGAGTCTCCTCTCAGCTGAGGAGGAGAGCAGTGACCAACATGTGGAGGCTGTTCATCTCTCAGCTCCACTCTGACACTTGTTTCAGCATGCTGGCCTCTCTCACCCAGTGTGTGTGTGTGTGTTTGTGTGTGTGTGTGGAGCTCAGTGCCACATGTGACAGGACAACAGCCAGTTAGTTTGTGTAAACTGTCTAATAAGTGAAGTGATGTCTCCATTTTGGCTCTAAGCTTGAAATCCCTTCATATCTTCACACACATCTCTGACTCTGATCCATCTACGATGCACACATCATGGATCAGTCTGTTTTATTGGATTCTCTCTGGCGCTGCTTTTCTGCTGGCAAGGAGTCTTACTAGTGTAGAGAGTGTGTGTGTGTGTGTGTGTGTGTGTGTGTGATACACGTGGATGAAGGCAGAAAGCAGAGACAGTGTGTGGTGTGAAACAGCAGTGAGAGCAGCTGTAGTGAGCAGGAGAGATGGTGGCAGCAGGAGGGGTGGATGATGGAGGAGAAGAAAGATGTAGTTTTCACGTCTTCTCTCTCGTCTGCTTTTGTAATTAAATGTCAGCAGTAAGTGATGACGCTCTCCACACTGTAATGCTGCGTTCAGGACGAGTCGCGACTCGGAAATGTGCGACCTCCTCCTGGGAAAAGTGCAGTGGAGCGCCACTCGAAGGAGGAATTCCTCCTGGTGAACTCTGGGTACATTTATCTCCCCTGACTTCACGAGGGAGCAGTTGTCTGACGTCACACAACAATGGCAGCACCCATGGGAGGGTGGTAGGTTGTAGACTACAGTATTTGTAAAAGGGTCGTGAATGAAATGTTTAGATATGTTTCTATGGAGCCAGAACGGTGACTTTAAAATTTGGCATCCAAAAAAAAAATTGGCATTGAAAACAAAACCAGTCCTGAAAAAAGAAACATTGTCATTGAAACATTTGTATTGAAAACAGTTGTATTGGCATTGAAACAAGTATTGGCACTGAAAAAAGAAAGTAATTAAAATAATTCAAATCCGAAAATCTTATCATTTTATTTTATTGGGATTTTTTTGGTATTTTTCAATGACAATCTTCAGATTTTTTCTTCATGTCACTGACAGATTTTTTTACAATGTCAGTTTTTTTTCAGTGTCACTGATTTTCAGTTTCAACTTTCCGTCACTGTTTTGGCATCGAGAGGGAGGGGCCTGAGGGGAGGGGCAAGTAGAGTGTGGTTTGCATATCATTTGAGAAGGTAATGACAGCAGCCTGCGGGAAGGCGGGGCTGGACGGTCCAGCCATAATTCACCATTTTAGGGCCCGTGTGCCAGCCGTCTCTGGGCAACTCAGAGTCCAACTACCTCGCGGACTTTTCTTCAAGCTCTCTCCTGATGTGTACAAGTCTCTGTGTATCTGGTTCTGTCCCGGAGCTCCCGAGCTCCGGTCTCTATATGCATATGGAGTGTGGTAGTAGTACCGGGGCGCCGAGCACGGAGCATTAGCCACAGTTAGCACAACAGTAGAACAGCCTGTCGCTCCAAGCCGGGGCTGCAGCGCCGACAGCAGCGCTCTGGTCTGCTCCCCGAGCTCTGTGCCACCGCACCGCTACCGGCAGGCTGTTCTACGAAAAGTCCGCGAGGTAGTTGGACTCTGAGTTGCCCAGAGACGGCTGGCACACGGGCCCTAAAATGGTGAATTATGGCTGGACCGTCCAGCCCCGCCTTCCCGCAGGCTGCTGTCATTACCTTCTCAAATGATATGCAAACCACGCTCTACTTGCCCCTCCCCTCAGGCCCCTCCCTCTCGACGCCAAAACAGTGACAGAAAGTTGAAACTGAAAATCAGTGACACTGAAAAAAAACTGACATTGTAAAAAAATCTGTCACTGAAAAAAAGTGACATGAAGAAAAAAATCTGGAGATTGTCATTGAAAAATACAAAAAAATTCCAATAAAATAAAATGATAAGATTTTCGGATTTGAATTATTTTAATTACTTTCTTTTTTCAGTGCCAATACTTGTTTCAATGCCAATACAACTGTTTTCAATACAAATGTTTCAATGACAATGTTTCTTTTTTCAGTACTGGTTTTGTTTTCAATGCCAATTTTTTTTTTGGATGCCAAATTTTAAAGTCACCGTTCTGGCTCCATATGTTTCCAAGTATTAAAGTGCTGTAAGATAAAACACATCATGGGGTCTGTAACCTCATGTGTCCTCTGGCTCATTTATAATGCACTGAGGCTGCACTGCTGAGGCTGCAGGTGTGTGTCCACTTGACAAAGAGAAATCATTTTATCACAGTCATTAACAAAATCATTTCTCTGATTCACTTTTGTCGTCTCGCTCCTGGAACTCTTTGAGTTTTGAAGTTTCCACCGGGAAATTCCAGCCTGCGACTCTATGAGGTGTTCAGGGTCAGAGCTGTGGTCGTACTGTGCAGCTTCCAGACGGACAGTGGACTGGTTACAGGAGACGTTCGAGGTGTTTCAGTTGATATCGACCTCTTTTGCCATGAAAACACGTCATTGTTGGAACTTGCTTGAAGTCAAAATGATGTCAGCCACTTTTATCTCAAAGATGAACTGTGAACTTTTAGAGAATCTGATCATCTTCTGTTCTGTTGTTCTCCAGAACGTCCTCCTCCATCTCCTCTCAGGAAAACACTAAACAACATCTCTGATTCACTCTACAGACGCAGGCACACTGAACTGTGGGGAACTTTTGTTACCATGGAGGAATTACAATCTCATGCAGTTCATAGGTTTTTGTAGAGAAACAGTTACAGAAAGACGATAAACAGTGTAAAGTGTAACAATGTGGTCATGAAGTACTGAAAAAACAAAATGAGTGAACCAAAGACGTCAGAACAGAACAGATGTGTACAGAGAATAATAAGAAGAGTAAGAAGATGATTATTGAGGGAGAATGTCGACTCCTAACTGATCCAACAGCCACATGAACAGGTGAAACTAATGACGTGTTAACGAGCCTCCTGACAGTGTCCACTAGTGACTGCAGACAGAGCAGAGAGAGCCTGTCAGAGAGGCTCTGTGTTAGAGTTTACATTCACACACTTAAAGCTCAACAAACACGCTGAAGGTATGTCAGACCTCGTTAAAACATTTGAAGAACCTTTTCTGAAAAATGTCTATGTCTGTCTGCATTTACAGTGTTGTGTGATTAGATAGTTCTGACCAACAGGCCTTCTTCACTGTCGACACTTTGGCACTTAACATAAAAGATAAAACATATGGCTGAGTGATACTGTTGAAAAACTAGCATTGCAATATTTTCTGTGATGTTATATTTATAAGTTGAATAGCTCAGTAGAGTTGATGCATGTGATGTCACTGTAGTCTGAAGTCACATAGTTAGAAGCACTGAGTGGCAGAGAAGTCGTCGGCGACAGCTTTGCTAAATAAACGTCTGTAACGTCATATTAGCCGACGTGCTGAGTTCTATGCATTGTGTTGCTGCACTGGTTTGATGTTCGGCTGTATTAGCTGTTATAAGCTATCAACGTGTTTGTTTTCGATCACGAGCCGAGTCGGCCCGTTTTGACAGAGGTGTAGCTGGTAGCATGTTACAGCCAGCTGCTACTGTCTCTGGGTCAGGTTCTGTTACTGCTGAGGTTCTCACGTTTACTCACCGTTTGTTCCACAGAGTTATTTTTGTAACAACAAACTGAAGCTCTTCAAGCTAATGTTGTTTAGCAGCTGATACGTTTGACAGCAGCACAGCAGCTCATCACATCAACACACACACACACACACGCGCACACACACACACACACACACACACACACACACACACACACACACACACACACAGCAGTCAGAGTGGACAGAGGGTTGATCTGAAGGAGGAAATCTTCCAACAGGACCAGAACAGAGCTGAATTCCAGCTGCTGACTGAACTCACTCCACTTCTCTCTGTGAATCTTTTTCTCTCTCAGTGTAAAACCGTCTTTTCTGCTCATCTGCTGTTAAGGAGGGAGGGAACACAGAAGAGTTGGATAGTTAAGATTCCCATCAGCAGCTCTCACACTGAATCCTTTCTCAGTGACGTGTTGAAGTCTTTCCACAGCTCGCTAACTTTCCTGTCATTAGTTCACACGTACAGTAAACCTCCCGCTCGTCTCCCACTTCTCACCACACTCACATCACTCTCTTTACTTCACCTCGTCCTCCATCACCTCTTACTTTACCGCTCTCCTGATTCTTATTTTCTTTGTTTAGATCTCTCCTGGCGTCATGTTCCCAAAGCTGCACATGACTGACAGTGAAATCATTAATCTGTGGCTGAGCCGTTGTTTCCTCTGAGGGGAGCGCTGACGCCCATCTCGCTGCAGAGCGTCTTTAAACTCGTCGTCCGCTCAGACTTCATCGATTCGGACGTCGACCCTGTTCTGCTTTTCAAAGTGCAGCCGATGAGCGGGAGAGAGAGACGGAGGATAAAATGATGGAGGAAGTGAACATTAATATAGTGGGGCGGGCTGACCGAGTACAGTCTCTGTGCAGGAAACACCGAGCTGGTGTTTGATGGGACGTTTTGCTTTTTCATTAATAACTGAAGTTGGTAATCAGCTCAGCTACTTGTTTTACACCGAGCACTTATTCCTAATGAGCATCAGCTCTAATCACACAGGTAGATCACTGTTCACCTCCTCGCTCTCCCTCTAACAAGACAAACCTGACAAAGTGTGAATCATAATTTATTTTCACTGCTCTGTTTGGTTTCTCATTAGTTTTCTCCAGTAAGTTGAACAAATGAGTGTCAAATAAAGCCCCTTTATGATAATTGTTTAAAAGAGACTGCTGCAGATGTTCCATGAATATTTCTCTTTAATAAAGAAGATACATGAAGAAGTCACTCAGTGCTCCCTCAGTTTAAACTGCAGATGAAACTTATCTTCACAAGGTTCTCATGAGTTTTACTGACGTCTGGAAACAGATAATATATCAACACTTTGTCTGAAGAGACATTTAGAGAAGCTGGTCGTCTGCTGCTCTGTTGTGACTCCTGCACATTCTTCCACGATGTTGTTTCTCTGAGTAAACTGGGAACAGTTTCAGGTTCAGTTTGTGGTATTCAGTCATGTTCATCAGCTTTGTTTTCATTCCAGAGTGGATACAAACGTCCTCGTCTTCCTCCCTTGGCTGCAGCTTTCAACAGATAACGTGCTGTCAGAGTTGTGCTTCAGTGATTCTGACGTCTGTTGGTGATTCAGTCTTGGTGGGTTGTGAATCCCCGACAGTAGAAACATGCAAAACGTGGACGACCGTTCTTTGGCAGCGGAGGACTTCACATTCGATTCAGGGAAGATAAATCCGTCCTCCATCGGAGCTGAAGAGTGTGTGCTCCTCTTCCTCTGTGTTGGTGCTTTTTAGATCAGCTGTTTGTCACTTTAAGTTTCAGGCTCCTCTGGTGTTGTCTGCCACTTGTTTCCTTCTTTCTTTACAGAAACAAGGTTGTATTCATCGGTGAGGTCTCTGTTTGTGTTGCTTCATGTTGTTTGAACTTCTCACGATGGCATTTTACTCTGTCCTGAGGCACTGATGGGATGTGAGAGTACATTTACTCTCTGATGGATGTAATTATGTGTCTGCTCTGAAAGCCTCCAGGTCTGTGTGGAGCTGCTGGTTTGGAGCATTTTCCGTGAAACTGGATGTTTTAGTTGATTTGGTTGAAGGAGCGACATGTAGTTGCGCACAGAAGAACTCCTCACACTGTTTTAGCTGTGCTCTTCATCCCGTCTGGTCCAGGCTGCTGTCTGTTGGAGCTCTTTCAGAAGAAGAGACGGCAGCTGAAAGGCTCGTGCTGTTGAAGGTCTGTTAGTTTAAAGGATTTCTCAAGCCACAGGTTGAAGAACATCAGAGCTGTGTTCTTTGTGGCCGTGTGCTCACATGTCCACTGTGATGGAAAACTTGTGTGGATGTGGATGATGCTGTGTCTGCAGCTGGAGGATGCTCACAGTCTCTTTTAGCCTGAGTCAGCATGTTTCCAGACACATAACGTCACCTGACTCGGGTTGAACGATGTCACCACACAGTCGACCCGCTAACACTTGACTAGCTGCTGTAATCTGATAACAGAGGAGCAGTACTGAACAGCTGAGCGTGAATACATGTAGTTTTATACTCAGGTCAGTTGAACAGCTGTATTGTGTTACAGAGGGATGGACTCAGGATTTGACTGCTACCTGTATTGATCCTGGTGCTGCTCATCAGAACTCATCTGGACTCGTCTTGATGCTCCTCTGATGTTGTAAATCAAAGAGGAGCATGAGAAATAAATTAACTTCCAACCCATTCAACCACCAACAACTGGCTCTGATTAAATTGATACTCAACACATTTTTGGTAAAATGGCCTTTAACACCTTCAGAAGTAAAGTGTTTGTTTCCTCTAATGAAACAGAAACTGATTACGGTGAAGCATCCCATAATAACAGAGGGTGTTTACAGACTGCGGTGCAGTTAATGAATCCTGACACTGTACGTGACAGTGAGGCCGACAACAGAAGGAGAGGCGTCCTCCCTTCAGCTGTGATTGTCAGGTGCTTCTAACAAGTTCCTGCTGCCTGTGACCAACACATTGATTGCTAAAGAGCCCATAAAGAGAAAAACACATTTGATTTATGGACGTCACATCATCAGAGCGTCTTTGTCAGCAAACAGCACAGTGTTGAAAGTGTTTCTCTCTGTAACACTGAGCAAATGAATGACTGGATGTTTGTTTCTGTATTTAAGAGTCAATACAATCAGAGGTGAGTGTGTTATAGGATTACAGGATTTAAGCTTTGTGCTTGGCTTTAGTGTTCCCCCATTCAATACATCCACACATGTGGTTTCTATGAATCCTTCATTCAAACAGGTAATCCTGTTGGAGAAAACTCCTCTGATACTGCGTCATGCTGCTGGCAGTGGCGTTTTCTTGCAGAGGCCAAGGGAAGCCAGGCTTCCTCACTTTTTTCAGAATATAACCGTCATTTAATAAAAATACTTTTTTTAACAGTTTACGTAATCCTTCTGTGTTTTGTCTGTCGTCTCCTCCTCGTCTCTCTTCATTAATTATTGAGCGTTTCATAATGTGTAAAACAGCGCCCCTCTAAATGTTACGTGGTGAATGAGCGTTGAAAACATGGTACTGCACTCTGTTCTCTGTGAGGAGGCCAAGCTGAACTGACCTCCCTTCGTGAAAAAAAAAAGAATGATTGACCAATCAGGTGAGGCGTTTGGCACGACACTGCTCCCCTGTGATTGGTCAGGACAGTGTTAAGGGAAGCCACAAACTCGTTGGCTTCAGGCCAATCAAATCACAGTACGTTAACGTCATTGAATGAAATGACGGAAGTTGTTGTTTTGTGTCAATACTTGGTAAGCTAGCAAAAATATTAAGCGCAAGTATGGAGGGTGGAGATTTGGAGTATTTAGTAAACAATAATTTTACTAAACTGCCTCTACAGCAGCAACTCAAGTCCGAATTAAATCTGACGGCAGGCTAACACCAACACTAGAGCTCCTTACTGAGATGAAGAAAAGTTTTCGGACTTTTAATGAGGAGAATTACGTCCGCACCGAGTGGCTAGCTGGTAGCGCCAAGCTTGGATTAACGAGGCTCTGGATTTGGCAGAAAGTCTGAGCACAAAGAAGCACAATGAGCAGGTGAAGAAAAAACGGGATATTTTAATGAGACTCATCGTTGCAGCCCTGTACCTTGCGCGCCAAGAGCAAGCGTTCAGGGGTCACAGTGAGGCCACTGGCAGCGCAAACAGGGGCAATTTTGTGGAGTTGGTGCAAACTTTTGTGGAGTTTGACACCGAGGTCTTCAAACTGCTGCAGCGTATGCTCACGATTACGGCTACCAGCGCATCAGCAGAGCGCTCATTCTCCTTTCTAAAGAGGAACAAAACTGAGGAACACATGTGGACAGGACAGGCTTATAAACTTGACCAAGATATCCATTGACTCTGTTGTTGTGGAGGACCTAAAAGCCAGTGGGAAGTTATACGACATGGTCACGATCACTTTGCCACCATGAGAGACAGGAGGATGGCCTTCCTCTACGAATAGGGTGAGGAAAACGCTTTTTTTTTTCTGTGCGCATCATAATGATGTGATTATAGTCCTTATTGTGTCTTGCTTGCTTTGATTAAGCAGCATGTGAGTCCACTCCAGTTGTTGTTTATTGTTTTGTTTATGTGGAGAAAATGAGCACCACGGACAGCGGCTGTGACGGGCCGGGCTGTCTGAATACATGCACATGTCAGGTGTGCTGTTTACAGCCACTGGTACTGGGTTGTTGTGTTGCTGTATAATGAACATTTACATTTATTATTATGTATATAAACTGAAAAGTGAAAAGCATTTGTGTATCTCACATAGAGCGTACAAGTCGTGTTTGACGTGGACGTAAAACTTAACGGCTTCTGATTGAGTGTGTGAATGAATTCGCATCTTTCCAATATCAAATGTGTGCTGTGCATTAAGTAGCTGGTTGTGCTTTTGGGAGGGTGGTTGCATATATTAATGAGACGTTTGTCAGGACTGTGTGTGTGTGCGTGTATGAGTGACTGACTGACTGAGGGACAGAGAGAGAGAGCACGTCGGTGCTCAAAGTGTCGGTCAGATAACAAGCGTGTGTAAGTCCTGGTAAAATGATGCTGGGCGCTCTAATAGTTCATCCGACTACATGAAATAGCAACATATAAATTGCAACATACGATTTTTTGACCCCACCCCGTAAAACATACACAGCTTAGAGGTTATGTCTCACTTGGCTTCCTCGGAAATTTTCATCACGCCACGCCACTGGCTGCTGGAGTCACATTTCAGTGAATCTGTCTTGTTTTGTCTGATCAGTGGATTCAGATGTTTACAGGAGAGACAGAGGACTGAAGACAACACTATATCTGCAGTCTGTTGATCTGTTATTGAGTATGTGGCACTATAATAACTGGAGGTCTGTTCCTAGAATGATGTCCAGCAGCTGATGAAGGAGGAATCAACATAGATCAGTGACATGATTCAGTTCAGTCAGACAGCCTGCACTCACTGCACTGATCAAACCAGTCAGACGTATTTCCTGCTTTTTGCCTCTTAAAGCTGCCAGCTGGACAGACAGCTCAGTGTGGATCTCCAGGACCAGAGTCAGTCCAGAGATAGTGGACCACTGGAACACACACACACACACACACACACACACACACACACACACACACACACACACACACACACACACACACACACACACACGTATTAGTCGACTATGAATCAATATATCAACAGAAGTACCAGAGACAGCTGATAGAGAACTTTGTGGATGGAGGGGAGGAAGGACAACATGGTCGAGTCACAATGTCTGTCAGTGGAGAGAGAGAGAGAGAACAGAATCACAGCATGTTCATACATTCTCATGTTTAATCATGTGTCTCTTCAGATGTGTAGTCTGTATCCACTGTAGTGTGGACATGGTCTGATGAGAGGAACGTTGTGTTCACTCGTTCAGTGTGTTTACAGTCGGATCTCAACGGGATCTCTGACTGAAGGCAGAGGACAAAGAGAGCTTTGTTACAATCTGTGTGTGGGACTCAAAGTGTGTGTGGAGGCCTGTGTTTGATCCTTTTACTATCACTTTACACATTGCTATTGAATGTCGCACACACACATTTGTGTGAAGTGACTTTCCTTTATAGCTCCTAATTTAAAGGAACACACACATTATTTGTGCCTTTAAAAACCACTGAAAGTGTTGTGTTGTGTCGTGTCGTGTTGTGTTGTGTTGTGTTGATGGCAGCCAGCAGCTGAAGTGGAGAAACCGACGACAAACACAGACACGTCTCTAATGATCAGCTGATTGAACCTGCTGTATTTGTGCTTCATGGAGCACCCCACCCCTCATATCATCATGCTGTCCCACAATGCAGCTTGTCAGTAGAGCTAAAGATGGTTCTGTGCTCAGCCTGCTTTGATTGTGTGTCTTGTCAGTTCCAGTCTGAACCTGTTTAACCTCTCCTGACCTGTTATTCTCTGCTCCCTGCACCACATAAAGTCAACACATGATGTGTACCAGGGTCAGTACATCATGTTAAGTTTGAGCAGTTTTTACTTGCTGTCAGTTCACTAACTCTCCCTGACTAATTCGCTCTAAGCTGTGTGTGGGTTTGGTGAGCAGCTGATCTTCATCACGGCCTCTGAACACAACATCAGCTTTATTCAGTGATTCGTTTGGTTTGAAGCCGACTGTGAAGCTCTGACTTTAAACATCTTTACATCAGATCGACACAGCTGTGTTGAACAGCAGCATGTGATGCTGTCTCCACCCACAGAGAGAGGGGGGGGGACGATGTGTTTGAGAGCCTGCAGGGCTTCTTGTCTTCTGGACTGGTTGGTTGGAGGGTTTAACGTCCCACATGTTGTTGTAGCAGAGGTATGAAATAACAGGGGATTGAGGATGGATGGACAGAGTTTGACAGCAGGCAGACGTTCTGTAGTATCTTCTCTAGTTTCCGTCTAAAAAGCAGCAGCTGAAGTGCAGCAGAAGAGCCTGAAGGCATCAACAAGCCTGTGTAGCCACACAGCCTCAGGGAGGATTTCCTGACCTCTTCTTCATCCACCTGTGCAGCTGTGTAGTGTCACACTTGCAGACCGTGTTCCCTTCTTCCTTTAAAATCCACACATTTTCCAACCATTTAATCAGAGTTTGTATCAGCTCTTTGATTCACGCTGCCATGAATAATTACTGCCTTCGGTTCATGGTTTGTAATTTGGATGTGTTGATCATGATTATCAGTGTGCATTAGCATGACGCCTGCACATGTTATAGCTGCTTAGCTGCTATTGACAGTATTTATAAATGAATCTGAGTCTTTAATAATAATTACCGCGGCTGGAGATGATTGCATTTATCTCATTTTGTTCATTTCCAGTCAGGTTGTAAATCAGCTTCATGTCGGCCCGTCTTGATCGTCTCTCTACCTGTAGAGGAGCATTTGTAGAGGTGAAAAGTTGAAACTGATTCCTGACAGGTGGAAGTCCCAGTCAGCACAGGAGGCAGCTGATCGCTGTGTGGAGTCACTGTTAGTCATGTTTGTAGTCTTTTATATCCTCCACAGGAAGATGTAGCCACAGCTCTGATTTGTTTATGGATTATTCCTCGCTTTCTGGATTTAGTGGGATGTTTTTTTTACTCAGAAGCAACAACTGATGAGTCACATCAGCACCTGTAGTGAGGGCACAGCGTCACTATCAGTTAAAGACAGTGTCACTGATTCAGTTCTTTATCAGGACCTAGTTCAGCTTTAGTTTGAGTGTGTGATCTGACATGATGAGGTGAAGACAGATGATGAATTTTGGTCAAACTGCATCTTATTTTCCATCATTCCTCTTCCTCCCGTCCTCTCTGCACATCTCCTGCCACATGAAGGACTTGATAAGGAGACACTGAACGAGTCGACAGTGAGAAGTTGTTATCAAGAGAAATGCAGCCATGAATCCAGCGGGGGAGAGGAACACTTGGCTGTTTTCTTGCCTTGATGGTCTCATCTGTTGAGAAAGATCTGAGTCTCCTCTTCTCTTGTGGTGTTCACATCACTGTTCACAAGGACTCCTCTGAGAGGACACACATCTCTCACTGTCTGTGCAGCACTAAAGATTGCTGTGTTGTTCAGTTTGGGTCAATTCACACTGAGTCAAAAATACACAGCAGCGTGATGAACAGATTGTAAAACTGTTAGCTCTGTTTGTTCTTCCTGGAGGAGCCTTGAAGTCACAGTTCAGCTGGATGTAAAGTGTCAACATTGGGGGGGGAAGGGGAGGGCTGTAGCTCAGCGGGTAGAGCAGGTCAGATCGTACTTGCCCTCGCCCAGAGACAGCTGGGATTGGCTCCAGCAAAAACCCTGTGTGTGTGTGTGTGTGTGTGTGTGTGTGTGTGTGTGTGTGTGTGTGTGTTGGGTCACAGTTGGTGACTCTCCTGAGCTGGTCACACACCACGGAGATTCACAGATGTAGGTCTGAGCTTTAGAGAATCTCTCTCTCTCTCTCTGTTTTCTCTCTTTGTCTCTTTGGTTTTCCACCATCACATGAGCCTCCTGACGCAGCTCAATGAGAAAGAGGCTTTAGAATCAGATTTGGGCTCCACCGGTTGCTCTCTCATCAGACAGTGGTGGGAGGCTGCTGTACAGTGATGCTGATGCTCTTTCCTCTGTGTTTGATGGAACAAACCTGGTTGGGGGCAGAACTGCTGTGTCTTTAGTCTGAGATGAGACAGTTGTTGTTTCTTGACGTGTCGTCAGCGCTCCATCTCTCTGCCTGTTGCCGCTCCAAAGCACTGACTCTCATCTGAACAGTGGGAATGAGCGAGTCTGGCCTGGTTTAGTGACTTCTTTCCTCTGACTGCAGGGACTGATGGACATATGGACAGAAATGTTGATGCTGTCAGTGGCTGTGAGGGAACAGCCTGTTTCTACATGTGCTCCAGTGCTGACATGCTGCTCTGTTTGTGACACAATCAGCATCTCCTCCTCTTCATCAATGTACTTTATATCATATCATTGTCATCTGTTGGTGAACTGACTGCTTTTCAGCCTCTTTCTTATCAGTCTGTTGTTGTGACAGTGGAGCTGTGATGTCATCGCTGAGGGACTGAAGTCATGGTGATGATGTCATACTGTATGTAACCTAAGTGTGTATTTGATATCTGTGTGTGTCTGTAGTGACACTTTTATTTAACACATTCCCTGGTGCAGCCCTGCAGCGTCTCACACTGTGTTTGTGTCATGTGATGACAACTTAAACAGGAAGCAGTTGTAACTTAATGATATGAAATAAGATTAAATGTCCACTATTAGACATGACTGAGATTATAATATAATGATTATAAGTCACATCATGTCAGCTCCGTCACATTTATCCACTGCAGGGTTTCATCAAGTCCAAGAACTGGTTCCATCTGAACTTGAAACTTTTCTTCTTTAATGAGCGTCAGTGCTGCTGCAGCCATGTGAGCTGTTCTCTAATCAGATATTTGATGTTTGAACTGCTGATTTGTTCCAACACTAAAAATCTCTCCAGAAGAAAAACCTTGATGAAGATGAAAATAGATGATTCTTTGATCCCTTTTATTTTGGCAGCATCACTCACATCAGACAGGGACTGTGTTTCTGCAGAGGAGCAGAGGAACGCTCTCTCCCAGTCATTCTAGATCACATCAGTGATCTCACCTGAGTTCATACGGCTTTTCAAACAGGAAATAAAGTCGATCGGAGGTCAATTAAGCTGATGGCAGCGTCCTGTGTTACACTATTAGAACGCCAGATTTCATCAACACAAACACAACATGAAGATTTAGATATAAGTTTATTTAAATGTTCATCAGCACTGCCTTCTGTGTGTGTGTGTGTGTGTGTGTGTGTGTGTGTGTGTGTGTGTGTGTGTGTGTGACATCTGCTCTACAGTTCAGGTGCAGCAACACCTGCAGGAGGATTTTAATGGCCTCCTGCCAGACATGCCTAGTGTGTCTGTGTAGGTTTGTGTGTGTATGTAAGTGTGTGTGTGTGTGTGTTGGTAGTCCTTGTACAGATGCATAGCTCCCTTCTGTTGACACTCACAGTCCGTTCATGCCTCTCTGGATGTTTTCTACATATCCCTGCTTCATTGTGTAGTCTGAGGATCTCGGCCACGTTCGTCCCTCGCTGTGTGCATTATGTTCACGTCATATCTCAGTGATGTGTGTGTGCTCGGTTCTGTTCTGTTCACCTGTGCTGGAGAGTTAGCAGCATCTCTTATCTGCTGCCTGGATTCATTGAGAGAGATTCTCAGAGAGCAGAGCATCATCAGTCAAACACGACTGTGTCACCGTCTCCTCTGACACGTTTCTCTGACTGAGATTCATTTATTTTCTTCGCACAAGGTCGACATTAATTTACAACAAACAATCGAACATGTTACCGAACAACTAATTGTTGTGTCTGGATGTTGAAGACTTTAATGACCAACAGAGACGATGCATTAATTAAATATTGTTTAGAACACAAGAACTCCACCACTGTTCACCATCAGCTGAGTGACGGCCATGTTTCTGCCGTTCACTGTGACTGTGGATCATCAGTCGCTCTGCTCGGCGGGCAGTGACACGTTCAGGTGCAGCTCAGTAGATTGATGGAGTCTCTTCTTAGACAGCTGTCTGTCCACAGCCTGACCGTCATCTGTCCGTCTCTGCAGCCTCCATGCTGTCGGTCCACTTTGATCCGTGAGGGGATTCAGCCATCTGATACACAGTGACTGAGTGACAGTGAGGAAATATACTGTAATAATAACATTAGCAGTCAGTCCACAGCCAGACACTCACCTGTTCACTTCTGCACTCTCAACCACGACATCCATTACATCCAGTGAGCACACACACATACACACGTATATACGGTTTGTTTATGCACACACACACCTTTACACATTCACACTCCCACCCTGGGCTTCAGCTGTGTGAGCCACATTAACATAATAAATTGATATCACACACTTCATCCAGCCTGTACAGCCTCACAGCTCCAGAGCTCCAACCAGCTCTCCATCTTTAATGTGCCCCCTGCTATCAGCATCATTAGCATGGCTGACCACTGTTAGCACAACATGATTAGTCTCGTATTGTTTTAAACACTGAGGACGTTAATAGTTATAGACGGTGACCCTAAACACTGACAGGTAGTATTGAGAGTTGTACTCTTCCACTCATCTTGTTTAAGATAATCTGCATCATGAACTATTGTCTCCATCATGTTGTGTTTGACTCTTTTGATGCATTTCTTATCCTGATTGGCCGGCTGCTGGTGTTCAGTGGTAGCAGATGGTGAACACACAGTGGGTGGATGTAAAACCCTCTGGAGGTTCAGCCCAGCTCCTCCATTTACATAAAGCCACTAAACTTACACTGAAACTACTTTTTTTTTTTTTCCAAAGTAAAGACCCACCGCTGGTGTTTGACCTCATCTGTCTCATTTAAAGTCTCTGATTTGTCGTCTGATTAAAACTTCCCTCTCTTGCTGAGTGAACTACATCCCCTGCCTAGTTGGATACATGTCTGTTACCTGTTTAGTCAACAAATCCACATAACTGAGTCAAGATGTAAATGAGTTTCTGCTGAAAAAGTTTTAACACCATCATCAAGTTGGTTTGTGAATCAACAGCTTGTGTAGAAAAACACACAGTAGCAGAATGTGTATTGAAGTCGCAGCATGTACATCAGAGACCGCCTCTATCTGACACTAACAGCAGCCTCCTCTGCCTGCAGTAACACTGTTGTGTTATTACTGATTGTAGCATCACATCATTACAGCTCGTTTCTTGGTTTGGATCATAATGTAATAAAACTGAAAGCTTGTGTAGTCTGTGTTCACCCAGAACTGAATGTACCTTAAATAAATATATCATATATGTGCAGAAAGCATGAACAGGAAACATGACAAAATAAAATACATGATCTGTGGATCGATATGAAGGTGGTTGACATTTGTTTCTACAAAGTTGTGAGATTGAAACAGCGTTGGGACTGAAATTTGTCTTCTGATGCAGCTGGTAGCTGAACTGTGTGTTGTCAGAGAGCTCAACACACAGAGATCCAGGCAAACAGAAGATCACTTTCACTGTGAGAGGAGCCTTTTGTTAGTTTGTAAGTATTCTCACAAAGGTCGCTGATCAATATAAGAGCACATTTCTGCTCCTACGTTTTTTTTTCTTTTTTCAGGGTCAAAATAGAGAAAATTGCACCTTGTACTCTGTATGTCGACTGCTCCACTGGCGGTCTTTGTTGATCCTTGGATTGTATGGAGAAGAGCTGAGAGGGCCAGCAGTTCTCACGTTCTCTGTGCTTCTCTGTGTTTTATTGAAGAACTGTGGACAGAAGGCACCGACTCGTTACACAAAGACACATGCTCGTGAATCACTTTGTCCTCGGTCTCTGTGGATCATCCGCTGTCAGTCCAGCTCTGATGACCTTTCTGCTTCTATAAAATAAAACCAGTCTTTCCCTCATACAGAAAGTGTCAGTAAAGTCACCACACCAAAGTTGTGCAGCCCAGGACTGAATCACTGGACTCATCTGAGTGAGTGAGATCTGTTGTTGTGTCACCACTGTTCAAAGTGTGAGTTGTGGTTAACCTCAGCAGTCAGAGTAAGGTCAGTGCAGGGTCGGATTTAAGATTAAAATGGAGTCAGCAGGGTTGAGATCAGTGTCAGACATTGATGACTGTTTTACAGAAGGTAGAGATACAGTAATCTATTACTTTATACAGTTAGTGACATCTATGTGTTGTCAGCTGACAGCTGACATGCTGTACAGTAGGTTGACAGGCTCTTGGTGAACAGACAGGAAGGTGTTAGCGGTAAAGATAAAGGTGAGGAGTGCAGTTTGTGAGTAAGCCTTACATTATTGTATCAGTTTGTAACAAACATCTGGATTTATGGAGCTTGTTTCTTCGACTCCAAAGAACCAGATTCAGTCTAGAAAGTATTTTCCACTGTGAATGCAAACAGAGAGCAGCTCGTATTGACGTAAGTGTCTGTACTAAAGAGAATCTGAGTGAGTGATGTGTCTTATGTAACCTGGCTGGTCTGACACTTGAGTCCTGCTCATGACTGAGACCCTCCAAGCAGTCAGAGATTAATGAGCACATTAGCTGCATTTATGTTGACACTAGTCCCTCTAACCAACTCTGACATGTGATGCAGTAAAGCCTGAACTGCTCTGATTCTTCACACAAGAGGTTCACCTGCTGATAAAGACTGAAGAACAAGGAGGGAATACGATGAAACACAACAGACGTCGGGGAGAGAAAAGTAGGAACGTGAGGTGGGGAAACATTGTGGTTTAGAGAACGAACAGACTGAATCAGGAAGTCTCTGTACGACTGTCTCCACCTACAAGCTCAGGAAGTCCTTGATGTTCTTCATGTTCAGGTTCAGTGTTCTGGTCGGGATCAGAGTGCGTGCGGTCTCACAGGATGTTTTTTTCCAACTGTGTTTTGGGATGATGTGTTCAGAGTCGCTGTCCAAGGTGCTGAACATCCTCCCTGACTTCCATCCCATTTAAAAGGCTGTGAAAATAACACAAATGTAAAGTGACTGACTGTTCTGACCTGGTACAAGCAGGAAGGTGAAGCAGAAGAACACAAAGAGAGGAGTCACAAAGCAGAACGATATGTAATGGTAAAAAACACTGTATTTATATTTAAATGAAAACACAAGCATGGCTTCACAGTCACAGACGGTGGTAGCTGATAATAATGTATCATGAAAAATAATCATGACTTTAGAACAAACAAGGGTAAATAATAATGCAGCAGCGAGCACATGATCTGAGATTTGGCTCAAAGTCCTGAGATTTCCTCTTCATCCCCACAAATCTCTGGAAGCAGATCTGAGGGCTCAGTGGAGCTTCACACTGTAGATGGGAGCTGATAAGAGCTCATTGATACTAATGCCTTTATTGATTCTGCTTATTGGTCTCATTCTTTATTGATCTTTTTATTGATTCTGGGACTAGTTTTGACTTTTGTTGATCTGGCTGTAGCCTGAGAGCTAGCTGTGGTGAGGTCAGTGTCTGTCGTCTAAAACGGATGAAATGAGAGGATATTTGTGCAGCATTGGTTTTCATTGAGGCCACACTTTGGACTGTTTCCTTCTCTCCACCATGACTCCTTCTTGTCGTTAGCTTCACATGAGTTTGACATCATTGTTTTGCGATGTGAAACTGTCAGAAAAACACCTGGCAGCATCATTAAAAGGAAAGGATGAGGTCAGAGGGAAATGATTCTGATGGATCTGACTGTAAGTTGTTCTCAGTGGTGTTGGGTCTCATTTACTTCCCACTGTGGTGAAAACTGTTCCAGACAGAATGTTTGTGACTCCGGGACAGTTTTCAGTCTGAGGACGTAATTGTGTGTTGAAATCAGAGACAAGTAAAGTAGCAGCAGACAGACAGAGACACTGAGAGGCAGGTATTATAGGTATTAATTAAAGTACACTATATTTGGACTTGAGATGCAGTGATAGTGATACTGGTCTTGGTGTCAGACTGATTTGATAGTCTCCCTTTCTCACACAGATGGGTATCTGTCTGATGTGGAGAACTGATGCCCTCTCAAACGTCTTTGTGTAATGAAGCCAACAAAGCCCCTCAGAACACTGCTGCAGTCTGCAGGAACTGTCTCTCAAGACAAAGACAACCAAGCTGACTCTGAAATCTGACTTTAAAAGGTCTGTGGAGCGTGAAGGAGGTGGAGCTTCAGTATAATGTCGTACGTGTGAATGCAGAGAAAGTGACTGAGGACTCTTTTCAGAAACTTGGACGGAGGAAACTGTGCTCAGTGTTTGTTTGTTTATTTGCGTCTCTCTCTTCCTCCCTGCGGTGATAGATGGATGCATCGATGCTTCATTACTTTCTTCAGTCTCGCTGACGTTCCGTCTCATTTGTCACGACTATTATGCTGCAGTCAGATCGTCTTTTATAAGTAAACTTTGGTTAGAAGCAAAAGAAAAATGAGGCTCAGTCCTGCTAATTTGTTTGAGGAGGAGGAGCAGAAAATAGATAAAAAGGCAGAGTGACAGGGAGAAGAAAATAAAGACAAAGACCTGTTTACCAGGAATAAAAGACCATCAGTGTCAGATGATGTAACATCATGTAATGTACCGATCTCTGTGAGAGACTTTGTGAAGACGTTCAGAGTAAATATAGAGACAAGCAGAGATTGATTGTGTAACTGATGGTCCTCTCGTCACCTCTAAGGTTGATTTTTGTTGCTAAATGTTGCTCTGTGTGTCTGTCAGCATCTTTAACATTTGAAAAGAAATCTGCATTTGTTCCCTTTCAATATAATTGCTGCTATTACACACTGAAGATTACTTTCTTTCCATTCTTCTGAAGCAATTACAGGAGAATGAGACAATTTGAAGTTTCAAAGGTTTAGAAGACTTTTCATCAGCCTTTTTCTAGCAGCTACTGTTAGAATTGTGATTTCTGAATGAAGTTTAGAGCAGAGAGAGAAGGTCAAACCATGTGTGTGGCAGTTTGTGTTGTTACATTGTGAGTTGTGTTATGCAGGAAAGCAGCTGCACTGAGGGCTTTCTGTGAAACAGACAGAACTCAGGGTGCATCAGTGATCTGTGATTTAAAGAGGAAAGTTTTTAATGAGCAGAATGTTTAAACATCTACAGCAAAGGTGCTTAGAAGAATGAAAAAGTCAATGAAGTGACAGAAACAAAGAAAGAGGAAAGAGAGGTTTGTCCCTCATGTCCCATCATCACTGCAGTGAGTCTGATGTTTGAGGTGTTGCTGTGTGAATTCCTACCATCCAAATATCTGCTTCATCAGCACAAGACGTCCAGAACACAGTAAGAAGTGATCAGTGACGGAGTACAGAGTTGTATTCACAGGAGCAGTAAAGTCCCTGTCTTAATAAAACACATGAGCCTTTAAACGGACCAATCAGAATGTGTCATGTGTCTCTGAAGTCCTTTGAGTCTGCAGATTAAGTGTTAATTAACAGGACAAATGAAGTGTGGTGGAGATATTAGAAGGCTCCTCCTCCAGGTTATCATCAGCTCTACTGCACTCACACACACACACACTCACACACACACACACACACACACGAAATTTAAAATTCTCTTTCCTCCTCAGAATATGAGTTTGTGTTCAATTGTAATAACTAAATGTTCAGTGTGAAGCAGGAGCAGGCTGCATGATGATGACGACAGGACGGTGACAGCTGGACAGGCAGGTGGTTGTTGAGGAGGACGAGTGATGGGGGGCCGGGGGGCCCATCATCCAAACATGGCTGATAAGCTGATCTGAACAAAGGAAGATAAGCGAGAATTCTACAACATGAAGCTGTAGAAGAGTCTGTGCACGAGACTACAGACATGTTTGAGGTTTATTTAGTGAGGGTGTTGGTCATGTAACATGCAGTCAGGACACACACACATTAGGTCTTTCCTGACTTCTTGTGCTGCACTTTGACAGGATGCAGCTCCTCTCTCAAATTTCACACTTAGAAGTCTGAAGGGAGTCGGTCACCTGAAAGTAAAGGTCCTCGAGACAGACGGACTACAAGCAGTTGTGGAAGACAGATGTCAGAATCACCTCCTTGTCTGTTCTCTGGCTTATTGCCAAATTTAGATTGAAATGTGTTTCGACGTTCATCACAAAGTGTCTTAAACCAAGCAGAGCAGACGACATACACAGAGGACTCTGAGTGAGTTCTGGTCTATTTACAGTCGGTGCAGCTCTGACAAGTCGTCTCAGTAAAGAGAAGAAAAGAGCAGAAAACAAATGTGTGAACTTCACTGACACTGAATGAACACTGATATGTGTTTCATTATAGGAGGTGAAGACATGTTGTGGTCTTTTTTATTTATTTTCAACAAAACAACATCATTGAAAAATAATAATTGAAAATAATCTAGGATGAACCAGTTGTGCTTCCATTAATAACAGAATAGAATACAGACTCTACAGTATGTGCTCTGCCATTGACTCCCACATGACACTTGCTGTGTTGGTTGATTACTAAGAGTACTACTCTACTACTCTTCAGAAATTTCACTGAAACAGTCCTACACACACATGAATATTCATGATGACGACACAGACAGCATGAATGATGATGATGATGTCAGAAACCACGACATCTCTAAAAATAGATACCTCATCAAGTGTTGGACCAGCCAACATTGCTTTTGGTCGATATCTGTTCTGCTAGAATCTAAATATAAACTGTGTTTATCTTTTTACAAACTGAGGAAAGCCTGAAAGTTACAGTTGCTCAGCTTCAAAACTTCAAAATTAAAATGCAGCAACAACAACATGTGGTCTTTCAACATATTATCTGGAGCTATGCTAAGAAATCAATATGGCAATATATTGCAGTATTTGTTTCGCAACATGCTGCATCTATTTTCAACCCCAAAGATCAATATTTTGAAATAAATTATTCACGTCTAAACAGGTTGTGAGTAGCCGACAACCTCCGCCCCTGTAGATGGCACAACTAGTTGCCTTGAATTGCCTGCTGCCATTTATGGCAGAGTGAATGAGTCAGTCAGAGAAGCAGGAAGCAGCATGAACGACTCGGCTGACAAACTAGGGTACAGTCACAAGAAGTTTGGAGGTGCAGTGAAATGCCGCAGACTCTTGCAGTGTTGTGGTTTTTATCTCTGTGGGTGTCACCTTGGGGTCCCTGTGTGTAACGTGTTGCGGACCCCCGCTGATCAGTTTGCTGAAAGTTGAAGCTGCTTGTAGTTATGCTTCCAGCATGCTGGTCCTACTTGTGATCGTTTGTCCTCATTGATTGATTAAGAATAACAGTACCAGGAATGACAACCAGGATGTGAGGCCGATCATTACTGTAGTGAAAACATCCCGCTACACAGAGAAATGTCTGTTGCGTTCCCTCTGGAGCATTTAGCCATGCTAAATAACCTGCCCCGCTACTGACCCGTTCTGCTCTGCCTCTGAGTCGGTGGTGCATTTTATTAGTCATGATTTTATAGTGTGGTTGAAAACACCGGTTTCAGGCAAGTGGGGTTAACACTGTGGAGACATTTATATACTGCGATATGCAATGTATCGCAATGTGTCGCGATATAATCAAATTGTGACACGTATCGTGAAGTCCTTGATGATAGCTAGCTCTAATATATTATGGCTGGGCAGCAGCTGTATCTTCAGGCCTGTACTATCAAAATGAAATATGGATGTATTGCATGCTCCTCTCGTCTCTTGTAGCCCCTCACAGACCCTAAAATGCTCCATTATTAATATCAATGTTGCAGAATCTTCCACTTGGTGAGATCATGTCTCTTCCATATGCCAGGTCCTTCTGCTCTCAGCCATGCAGCACTAAGCTGTTTCTTTGTGCTAAACCTCATTCAACCTCTGACATTTTCCCATTTTCAGAGAGATGAGATCTGCAATAAGAAGCCATCAATTCTACATGTTATCAGTCTTTATAGAATATTTTCACACTCAACATTTCATGGTTCGTATTCCAGGTCGGTTGAATTTTTTTTTTTCTGAAATATATACTATATCTTGAAGTTCAACCCCTCAGAGAAGAAAGACAACTCAATGTTTAGTGACATTATATTCCAAGCTAGTTTTTGTGTACGTGAGATCAGATGTGAGCGCTGCGGCTTTGACACCAGAAGGTAAAGCAGATAAGACCCAGCTGGTCTGCAGCTGAAAACCTGCAGATGGAGCATAGCACTGTTTAAGAACGATGATGTTTGGTGCAGTTTCCTGAATTTTGTTTTCACTGATTCATTCGGCTTTAGAAAAAATACCCGATTCACTGGTTTCCATATGGAATGAGGACCAATTTGTTGATCATAACTGACAGGGACCACCATTTCTAAAGGTTCAAAGGGTTTGAAATAAAAAAAGGTACACTTGTCATTTTTTACTTATACACACCTTCAAATCTCTCCATCGATGAAGTTATGACCTGACCATGCTAACTCGAGCAAACATGGTTGAAAGGGACCCAATTTAAATAGTATTTGTGTAATTTTCACAGATTTCCATTTGATTACTGGGAACCATGCCAGAGAAACAACTTTGATCTGCACATGATATACATCTGTATCAATTCTCAGATTATTCCAGTTCAATTCTATGTTTTAGGTTGAATCCCAACAAAAATTACAGAGAGCAGAGTCATTGCACCACGATACATCTAAGAACTGAGAAATCTCCACACCTCTTCTGAACAGACACGTTACAAACACGAGCAAAAAGTAACATGCATATTGAAACATAAACATCAAACTAAACTACTCAGTCCAGCACTAGGCATGATGGGACATGAAGGCTGTCATTGAGCACATGCTGCTTCAGAGTCAGGTGGTATTTTCACAGTAAGTTGGTCGGTAGTTTGTGAAAAACTTTTTCTGGAAAGTTGATAAACAATGACGTCGTTTCTCCTTTTCAATATAACTCTTAATATAATCCTGTCCCTGACAACCATCCTGTACCACATGCTTATCACATCTGTTTGCTATGTTAGCGAGCTAGCTTGCCAGTTAGCAGAGTCAGTAATGTGGTGGATGTAAAGGTAAGCTGCAGAGTAGGACTAGACCATATATCAATATTGTGATATTAGGCTAGATTTTGTCTTAGATTTTGGATATTTCTGTATTGTGATATGGCGTGTAAGTGTTAAGTGTAAGTTAAAGGCTGCATTACAGTAAAGTGATCACATTTTCTGAACTCGCCAGATCACCACATTACTGATAATTTATCAAAAGCTCGTTGTGTTAATATTTTGTTCCAATTGTCATCCCTCCAATATTATTACAAAATTGATATTGAGGTATTTGGTCTATAATATTGTGACATTTGATTTTGTTGCCATCACACATAGCCTAAAAATAATGAAATACTACCTTCAGACCAGCTCGCCATTTCCCCGTCCATTCATTCAGATGATGGTGCGGTGATGGTTTGAGTCTGCTGATCTCAAGCTTACCTAGTTGTTGAGTTCAATACTGAAGACTAAAGAATGAAACTCCTCATGTTACTGTCCGTTATATCACTCATGCATCGTGTATATTTATTTGCTGTATTAGCTAGCTCGTTAACCACGTAGCTGTTTTCATACTTGTCAGCTTATTACCTCGTTCTACCTGCACATTACAACACTAATGGCAGTGTTATTGACTTGGAGTTTATGTGTAAGACAGAAACATTAAAAAGAGTCTGTCACAAATACACACTGTATGTACTCTGTATAAGGAGTGAATGAGTGACTGTTCAGAGCAAAGGTAAAGACCTTGAACTCAACGGTAGTGATTAGAGAATAAAATATAAAAATTCAGTAAATGGTTGTCTACAGTTCTTCCTACATGATACATGTCTTTGATGATAATAAAATCTATTCATGAAGACACTCTTCAATAGAAAGCAGAGTGCCCTCTGAGACCTTAACTGTAGTACGCCATGAAAAGCAGTGGGTGGAAAATAACACACACACACACACACACACTCACACATTCACACACTTCACACACTCACGTACACACACACATTCAGAATGGTTAATACAGGACCAGCGGGTCAGGTCCTCCATCTTTGAGTGATTTACATAATGTTGGGTTGACTCTTGAAATGCTGCGGAGTTCATGGTTGTCTGAACAGTTCTGCGTGTCCTGGTGTGACGAAGCAGATGAAGCTGCTGTGAATAGTAACATTAGTCTGAGAGATTTGTCTTCAAGCACAATACACGTTTTAAAGAACTTGAGGTGAACACATCTGTCTGCTGGCTCAGAGATGGACAGGTTTGATATATTCAGAGCTCTCAGAAGGAACATGAATGACATTTTTGTAAAGATTTTGACTCCAGCTGAAACTTTTTAAAACTTTTTTTTTAACAAGCAGCAAATTGAAAACCCAGAGCAGTCGGCAGCAGTGATTTGGTGATTGAGCGAGGAGCAAGAATTGCTGCCGCTCTGCTCACATCCACTTCTCAGGCAGCACTAACACTCTGCATTGAGCTTCAGAGGCATTCAACAGGAGATCATTTACAGCCTTCATGGTGGAAGGTTTTTAATAGAGATATCAGGCAGACAGATGGACAGTTTGACCCAGAGCACCTCAAGGCAGCATAAGTGCTGTTCATACAAAACTTTGACAAGCAAACAAATAATTATATCTGTGGTCAGATACTGTGCTGTCTCTGGTTTTACAGTCGTTTTAAACCAGACAGATGTTCTGAAACAGCTCACTTGAGTCCTCTGACCACAACCGAGCCCATTATACTGTCTGTAAGAGATTCTTCACAGCTTTAGTAAATAAAGGGAGTGAAGAAAAAAGAAGAAAAGAAAGACAAACTGCTTGTTATCAAACAGAAGATGCTGACAGAGCAGCACTCTACTTTCATTTATTGGAGTCGATAACAACGAGATCAGTCTTCAGAAGCACTCAATGATCTCAACTGGACCTCCGTTCAATAATAATCATCACTGATTCATGTTCATACAGAGGATTATAGATTCAGGGTCAACTGCAGGTTATGTTCTGAGTGCTGATCAGTCGTGGTTGTGATGTGTCTGATAGTTTGATATGAATCAGGAAATGAAACAGAAGATTTTGAAGAGGAACCTTCAGAGATTCCTCATCCTGAACCAGTGGGCTCAGTGATCTGACCGGTGTTATCACCATCGTCCTCTACAGTGTAGAGGTATAAGACTGACATGACACGTGTCATGAACATGAAGGAGTCTTAATGAACATTTGTGACTGTTGTCATTGAGGGTCATTTGGTAACGTTGATGATGTTTGAGATGTTTTTGTCATGACAACTCATAAACATAAACAGCGGCCTCATTACTGAACTTAATGAATGTTTGTCCTTTTTACCCATTTTACATTCAAACACGTCTCCAGTTGAATGTGTAGAGTATCTCTGGACTCTGGTTTTCCTCCAGGACAGTCCGGACACTGATGTGATGTGGTGCAATGTTGTTCACTGTGCTTCGATCCAGTCCAGCTCCTGACCCATGTCAGCCTGATGGAGCTGAACCTCAGACCTCCTGAGTCTTTATGACATTTAATTAGCCTCTTTCATGGTAGTTCAGCAGTTGAAGTTTTCCTCCTGCTCAGACATTTGATGCAATAACAGATGATGGTTTAATTTTGGATAGTCAGCAACTCCAAAGCAAGTGATGGCTAAACAGAGAGAGGTGCTGAAGGAGAGAGAGAGCAGACTTGTAGGTCAAAAGACAGTTTTTTAATCTAATTGGACAGGAAACATTATGTGTGGATCAGACTGATGGAGACACTTCTTTCTTTCTTCTCTCCTTCTGTTCTACTTTCCTCCTCCTCTGTCCCTCTTATTCTCATCTGTCTTCAGACATTTGAGTTGAGGTCACGTGTGAAGGTTGTCCAGTCCGTGTTCCTGTAATGATGAACTGTGGTGACACACTCCTGACATGATCACACTGCAGAGGAATGCCATCCATCCGTCCGTCCATCCGTCCATCCATCCGTCAGTCCATCTGTCTGTCTGTCCTTCTGTCCGTCTGTCCGTGCTGCATCAGTTTCACTATCAGTGTGTGGAGAGGACTGTTGTTTGGTGTTTGATCTTGGTTTCTCATCTTCCTCCTCTCGGCTTGTCTGCATATCAAAGCCTCCAGCTAGAGCCCTGCCTGCTCTCCCAGACCTCAGTCAGTGTGTTGGACGTGTTCATTCACTGCTTTGCCCTTCATGTAATCTGCTGTTGATCTTTGTTTCTTAAGGGGGGATGATAGTGTTTGATGGTATCGTCTCCTCAGATTAAATTTGTGTTTGGTCAGTTTGTAATTCTCAGTCACACAATCACACAAACTAAGCTTGTATCATGTTGACAACACTGGTGTTTGGAGTTTTGAGAAAACTTTGACTTACTTACTTACTTTCACCGTATGATTGTATGTCTCATGTGATTACCCATCCTGCAATTCTGTCCCCTGATCATCTCTGTATATAATCATTTTGGTTCCTACTTCAAAAACAACATTAAATGTGTTTTAACAGGAAACACTTTGTCTTCTAGTTTGTTCCACTAGTCCAGGAGCATTGTAACATCGTCGTGTGAATCTTAACACGTCTTTGTTACCAGTCGTGGACATTGTCTATGTTCCTCTGTCCTTCCCCGAGTGTTTCCACCAGGACGGACGTCCACGCTCACTTATCATTTCTGTCTGATGTTGACCTGAGTCAGCGCACTCTGGCCCCAACCCCAAGCCCCACTACAGCCATTACCTTCCAGCCATTTGATTAGATGTGGCAATCGATTCCCACAGGAAACGAGTCAGGTTCAGCATCACCCAATCAGGGCTGCACAGAGGCATTGTGGGAGGTAGGAGGTCACATGAACAATGGAGGGATGAGAGGCGGGAGGAGATGAAACAGCTTAATGTGAAATACAAACACACACAGTGAGAAAACATCCAGCAGCCTATTGTCCCTGACTCATTGGCAGCTTCCAGCAGCCTGAGGGCTTCACATGTTGTTGCTATTGTTGATGAGGAGTGAAAATGTTTAAACATAAAGGCTTCAGATTTTAGATCTGCTGTCTCTATGAAGAGCTGAAAATCCATAAACCTCATTTATTTCTGCTGTAGTTCATATTCTGCAGATGCCTTTTGCTTCTGCTGTTTGAAATGTCACAGAACTTCCCTTTATCATCAGAGTTAGATGTTGATTATCTCACCAACACGTCTCCACATGATGCTGCTCCTTAGCCTGACAGAAAAAAGGTGTATATCATGATACTGACTGTGTTTTGGGGTTGGGGAGTTGAACCTGTAGCCGTCTGTGCAGTGATTTGCTGAGAGCAACAGTGTGGGCAGACACAGTGACAGGTCAGGACACACTGTGTGCACCACCCAAAGTTCACTCTCCACAGGTTGTTTGGCATCAGACTCTGTTGTTTTATTGTTACGTGTCGTGCTGGCAGAGTCAGGAGAAGCTCCAGGAGTGGATGTGACCCACAAAGAGGTGAAGAGAGACACAGCAGGCAGGAGGCCAGGAGACAGAAACACAACACAATCCACTGCCAAGCTCACACACCTACACAGCTACACACACCGCCAGAGGTTACTCAGCTGGCTGGCACAAAGACTCCCACCATTAAAGCAGCTGAATGGCATTAGGAGCCTGTAGCCATGGCAAAAGAAGAGGAGCAGCCTGTCACAGCAGGAGAGGCCAGGATGGGAACAGTGAAGGAGCAAAGAGCCATAATCTGTCCCAAAGGTGAGACACAAGACTGACACAGGCAGAGATGGAGGTTTAATATGACATCCTGACTGTGGAGAGCAGACTGCAGCTACAGACTCCTGTCTGCTAACTTATGACACCTCCTTGTGACATGATGTGTTTTATATTTTACATATTCTTAATGAAGTTGCAGTCTTCTGTGGTTTATTGGTTAAATTTGATGAGTAGGTCTTTATTTTATATCTGACATTTCTGACAGGCTTCAAGATAAGAGAGGGACTCATGTTGGCTTGTTAGTAAAAGCAAATTCATCAACGATGAGGAATGCAACCTCACATTTTGCACACACCCACTCTTATTCTCAACACATTCTCTCCATTGAATAATGAGACAGTTGAATAATTTGATTCTGTACAAATAAAATTACAATCTGGTTTTCTTCTTTAGAGAATTGTCTTCAGACTAAGAAGGTCATCTATGACTGACAGGCAGTCAGTAACGATGAATCATAGATGTACATCTGAGTCCTCAGCAGCTGTTTCCAGCAAATAAACTCCAACAGACGTCGCTGAAATGTTGTTTCTGGTCTGATCTTTATGTTGGACCTCAGTCAATGCTGGTACTGACTCCAGTGAATGGATATCCATTTGAGTAGAATGTGTAGAAGATAAACAGCATGTTACTGTAACCATGTCACTTTTAATCAGATCAGCAGTTCAACAGTTCTCACATGTTGTTTCAGGTTTACAACAGCACAGAGAAACTGACACAAAGCTAGTTTTTTCTTCTATGTGAAGTCATTGAAATGTCACTTTGAACCATGAAGATCCAGAGGAGACTCGACACTGGGTCACTGGGTCACTGGGTGTCATGTGCTCTGCTGTTGAGGCAGAGCTCAGTTAATGAGTCATTTCTGCTGATACACTGACAGGTGTTGGACCTCTGACACCTGGAGGGCTACAGTGTGGAAACAGTTGAGTCGTACTGTACAGTGTGTCATTGTACTTTAACACAAGCTTTGTGCAAATAACAGAAAAAAATTGAATTTAGGGCTTTTGAAAAGAGTAAAAATTAGGAATAATAAAATAAAATTACCATAGTCTTGGTTAATAGTTGTCTGGATCAGCTTCTGTTGAACATTTACACTTTGTACCTTCTTTTCCTCCACCACCTGTTTCTGCAGGATGATTGTCAAACACATTTATAAACACACACATGGCATCACACCAGGAGGCATTTTAACATCCTCGTGGGCTGCACTTCCTTCAGACGTGTTCTGCATCAGTAAAATCACAAACTGTTTATGGCACAAATTGGTAAAGCTTTGCAGAATTGAAAATCTGCTCCACAGCTGATGCTGCAAGTTTAGTCAAGTAAAAAGTCGAAAGATTTCACAGCATGATGCAACTCTTTCTGAGCATTGAAGAGCAGGACATGATGAGCACATTGTCTCACTGTGGAGGTGGTCAAGAGGAACTGTGTTTCATGTGTTTGTTTTCAGGCTGCAGTCGATGCTGGATGTTCATATTTTACACAGAAACCCTCCGACTGAAACACTGGAGCAGGTTGGACTTTGGAGAGAGACACATGTGCTTAATGAGCTGCTGGCTATAAAATACACAGCAAGTGTTCTCCAGGTGTGTTTTGTTGTGTGTGTGTGTGTCTGTGTGTGTGGTAGATAAAGCTTCACGGCTGACTAACACAGATCAGCTGCTGGTCCTCTCTCCACCTCAGAGCATCCTGTTCATCGTCTGTTCGTCTGTGTTCTTCTTCTCTCTCTTCTCCAGCGTCTGATCTTTCTCCCTACAGAGTTTCTTCCTCTTTTTCTTCTTCTCATTAAGTTAGATGTTTTTCCTCCTCTCTTGGTTTAACTCCCGTGATGATGAAATCCCAAAACCTCTACAACAGATTCTAATGAAATGTGGAGGAGAGTGAGAGCAGATGGCTTCAAACAGCACTGCTATTCATCCATTCATAAACTGCTCGGCAGATTTGACTCAAAACTTCCTTCAGCTTTATTTTACTCCTGAATTCCTTGATTCAAGCTGAACTGTCTTAAAATACAACAAGTCTATTTTTGCAACATGTGAGTTCACATCAAGATTGTAGATGTTGAAACATTTCTTTGTTCTACATACAGTCTCTGTCACTGATAGATTTATGTGCAGCTGATGATGAATTACTTGACACAGAGCAGCTGCTGGATGGTTAACTTCCTGTCTGTCAAAGTCACTTATTGGTAAACTGCCTGTTTATTTCCCCTCCTCTCGGTGCAGTACCCTTCATGTGTAATCAGTTGTCATGCTGGTGAATATCTGCTCTGATTACTGTCATCTCTCCTTTATAGTCAAACTGTTTCCCTCCGACTGTTGGTGGTGATTATTTTGGGCTTCTGCCTCTGGTTTGTTGTCAGCAGGGCAGATCTACCAGCTCTGACTGTGAACTGGACCCAGTATGTTGCACAATGACATCCTGCTGGGAGCTCTGGGAAGCTGCCAGTGTTAGTTTAACACGCAATATGAGTGAAGAGGAGTGGGCTGGGGCCAGGGTGTATGAGTGGAAATACAGCAGTTATTATTTGTTTTAAAGTCAGTAATTTTGTCTCCGGTGTCTCAGTGAAAGCCTACTGCATGTCTCCTTCTCCACCCTGAGCTCTCACTTCCTGTCTGTCCTCTCTAAAAGGTTCTTTCATTCACTTGATCCTGTCAGTAAAGACTCACTACTATAAGACATCAATTAAATGCCCACATTAAAAACTTCAATTAAGAACTGCAGTGGAATCAATCTGAGTGTGTGGACATGGAGGCGAAGAGAAGCCAGATGTATCTGGATGAAGAATAACACAATAATGTTGCTTCAGCCCTCCATTTCTCTGTGATTTCTCTGCTTTGACATCTCTGAGAAACCAGCTGACCATCTTCTGTTTCACTCTCTGGAGCTCCAGACCAACACTGTCAAATCAGTGTTGACTGTGTGCTGTGTTGTAGCCTTGGAATCAATGAAACATCAAAGTGAATGGGGGCTGGGTGCAGCTGAAAGCTCCCATAGGAGCTGCTTATCCTTCACAGCTGATGGAGCTCTGACTCTCCTCTCCTGACTCTGGTCTGCCCTCCTGTACTGTCGTTTCTTCTTTTTACTCATACCTCCTCTCTTGATTGTCAGAATATAGTGAGAGGAAACTCAGAAGAGTGAAGAAGAAGGAAACATGTCAACAAGCAGGAATACCTGCTACATAGAATAACTGAGAAACGTAGTAAAGTATATAAATGCAGAAGTAAATGCAGAGAGACAGTGTCAGGTCCAGGAGACACACGAGATGAGTTCAGTCATTATCTAAATCAGCTGAACTCAGATCAGTGCTGCTGGATGATTTGAATGTTGGACGAAGAGCTTTGAAACAACAGACAGAGTGACAGCAGTGGTATTACACTGAGAGTCAGTCACACACTGTTTATCCTCTCATCTCACTCCTTCATTGGTTCAGTCCTCTGCTGAGAGAAAACCTGTTCTGTGTTGATTGATACTGACAGGAGATCAGATCAGAACTCTAAGCAGAGGAAATTATACAAACATCATCTGAGTCTCCTCAGACAGACAGCACGCAGACAGAATTAAGCAGGTTAGTCAGGATGAAGGTGGTGTTATACTACACAGACTACATGTACGTCTGTAACAACCACACACAGATTTAGCCTTTGAACAAAGTTTAGTGACAGTTTGATTTCACACATTAGCTCACATGTATTTAGCTTCAGTCCACTATGAACATAATCGTGTTCATCGATCTCTGTGAAACATCATGGGTTTGATTCTTTCTTCAGATAAATGGAATCAGATCACAAGATGTATTCAGACAGCAGACTCTGTACTGTAGATGGGAGCCAGTCTGAGATCCAGAGATTTCTGTTGTGTGTAAGGAAGTGTAAATGTGACATTTTAAATCCTATGATAATCATGTGTAGGCTCCTACACTGTCGCACCATATAGACACGATGCCAGATTAGATCAAATGATCGTAGGATTAGTTCACATCTGTAACAGTGTCTGAATGTCAGTTTCTTGGATTAGAAAGAAAGAAAAAAAGATGCATTACAGAAGCAGAGACAGAAAAAAGAGAAGCTTCATGTCCACCCTGATCTTTTTATAGCTGCTGACCATGATTATGATGTTTGATTATGATGTGACTGTGACTCAATGGCCCATGAGACTGTAATGTAGTGAGAGAATGGAAAGGAAATTGTCTTTTCTCCACAATATTCATCCTGAGCTCTTTCACCCTCCCTCCAAATATGACTGTTTGTGGATTCTCTCCGTCTGTACCGAGGATGAATGTTGTAGTGAAAGCACTGTTGGAACTGAGAGGCTGACACTGCTTCACTGACAGCACATTTAAGACTGTGTACTGTATACTTTCATGAACAAAGTGTTTCGTTCAGATGGTCGTTGGCAGCATTTCATCACAAACGTTGTGCTCTGGCATGTGTATGTAAATGAGTTGAACTGATATGAAGTTTAAAGTGAACATCTCAAATAAAGATTTCCTCCTGAGCTGCTGCTGAATGTGTTCGGCTCTGAGAACTGAATAAGATTTACATTCAGCATGAAAGACAAGCAGCAGCTCAGTTTGTCAGCAGAACTACTTTCAAGACAATAAAAGAAAAAGCTTTTTCCAGCTTTGTGAAGTTTTCACACAATGAACGAAACAGAACAGAGAAATCTGCTCGACAGCTTTAAAGCTTGTCCTGGATTCTTTCTGCAGTTATTCATAGATTAAGAATATGTCTGCTGTATGTTAAGATTATAACACAGCGTCCATATTAAAATGTTACATATTCGTATTTCCCTTAATGGCATCAGTTTTATTCAAATTGTCTGTTTGCATGATGTGGATTTACTCAAGCAAACAGCCCAAAGATGATCAGATGATCACTTGGTAAAAGTGTTTTTTAGCATCTCTGATATTTCAAGGCAGTAAAAACTCTCAGCACTCACAAACGCCCACACAGCTTCAGTACCGGGGATGAAAAACTTGTTTCATTATCAGCTTTGACTTTTCTGAGAGCTTCATTTGTCACCATCGAGTTGAGGCTGTTTTCTAATCCTCCACAAACTTCACTCTCCTGCTTAAAACAGTGGAACACATCAGACAACACACTGATGAGATGAATCACCGCTCATGATGTTGTTCGCTCTGTGTTGGTGCAGCTGTTTGAGGACATCATTTGCATTCTGTCTCCTCCGTAGCTAAAGACGGGAAAGTGTTTCCCTTCTTGAAATGACAAATGTACAGTTCCTCCAGGTGACGAGCGCTCAGTCCACTGACTGTAGAGCTGCAGAGAACGAAGGAGGACAGAGAGAGAAAAGAGAGGAGACGAGAGGGAGACGGACTCTGTCAGGGTTTTGTTGCATGATTGTCTAATAAGAGTCTGTTCATGTTTGATGTTTGTTTGATAATTATTTGTCTTTTTCTCTGTTTTTTTTTGGGATGCTGTCTCCTGATCTGCTCCATCCTGAACCTCCATCTGTGGATCTTTAATGCAGGTAAAACACAACTGGTTCTTATGTAGATGACATAAGAGGCTGCATGTGTGTTTGATTTCTTGGTGCTGTTCTGAAGGAGAACAGTGAATATAAAAGGTTGTTTCCTGTTGCTGGATCGTTCCGGCCCTCCCAGCTTCCTCACTGGACTGTGTGGACTTTGACCAGTTGCTGCTTGTTTGTGTTCTTTCACCTCATGTTGTGACGGCCATGTGGTTAGTTTGTGTTTGTGTGATGAATTGCATTGATCAGGTTCAGCTGCTCTGCTGGCAGAACCGCTCACAGCAGAAACCCAAAGATTATATATAATAACGGCTGCAGAGCAGAGGTCAGTGTCACAATGCTAAGAGGTGTGTGTGCAGGGTCCTGTGTTTCCTGCTGCAGGTGGTCTGAAGTCAAAGGAAAAGCAGCAGCAGCACTGCAGCAGCTCCTCATTATTCATTAGAGGAGGTCACATTTGGCCTCACTGTGACTTTCTGAATGTTGGTCAGGAAGCCTCTTTAACTCTTCACAACAGTGTGGCTCATGTATAACAAGCTGCTGTATGAATGCAGAGCAGTCTGCAGAGGGAGACTCATCTCATAGAAAACACTGATGTGTGTTTGTGCCATGCTCTGACACTCTGCTGTGTGATGAATGGATGTTCATGATGCTTTTCTCTGTCTGAGGGCTGACAGTGTGTTTTCTGCCTTATCTCATCCTCAAATGTAAAACAAGCGTAGCTCTTCAGGTTCACTGGAAATCATCGCTGGCTAAAGATTTATTCATAGGCTGAAATGTGGACCAATCTGAGGTCACAGTATCCAGCTGAGAGAGTAAACAGGCAGGTAGTCTGACAACATTTTCTCACACTCAGCATCTGTGTTGTGGCAGAGTCCATGCACTCCTCTCGTGAATTTTTATGGATTAGACTTTAATCCTTTAATCCAGGGGTTTCAAACATTGTGTGCCTAAATCATACTAAAGTCAAAATCTCAAAGCACACCTTTATTGTTATCATTGCAAAATAGCCTCTATAACGTGTTATCTGATCACTCTGTACATGTTTAGTTTTGGTTCCTGGACGTTTTTAAAGGATGTTTTAGGGTATGAATTTGCCTCCATTTTATGAAATGAATGTGTACAAAGGACTGACATAACCAATCAAAAACTCATTCATCACTTATTGTATAGTTGTTTAATGCAAAAATAATCTATGGTTGTGACAAAATCCTGTGACACTCCACTGGGATTTAGTTATCCTGATGTGCCATCTGTTCACATCCAAATGATGAAATAAAAGAATATTAAAAAAACTAAACAAAAGAGTTGAGATGATGGCAGTATGTTACCAGATAAAGCATCAGAAACACAGTTGGACATGGCCGACAGGGCCGACACGCTCGGTGGTCTTAATCTGGAGGGAGGACTTGTTCTGACAGGAAATGTGGACGTGAACGAGCTAACAAGTCTGCAGAGACTCAGCAGGAGAATGGTCAGGAGAACAGCTGAGGTCTCTGCTCTCTGTTCAGTCAGTTCAGGACATTCAGCTGAATCCAGCAGCTGGATGCAGGAGAGAGAGAGACGAGACCGACCCGCTGTGTAGGTGGAGGGAAACATTAGAAAAGGTCCAGCTATGACTGGTGTTCAGACACATGTTAGAGGACCAGCTGAAGAACAGAATGAGAGATGATCAGTTTGTCAGTTTGCTCTCTAACAGGAAGGTTATAGATCTTCTTTTGTGTCAACGCTTCAGGGACTCCAACCTGACACATCCACATTCACAGCAGACAGGACGTAGCAGTGACCCTGTGCAGCTCACTGACAGATACAGTCAATAACTAACAAAACAGACGTGTCAGGTGTCACATCTGCTCAGGAGAAGTCGGCAGTTTGATTTGAATCCAGTGTCAGAAGTTGTTCAGAGACTCAGGTACCTGTGTGTGATTTCTGCCTCAGAGAACCAGGAGATGTTACACTCTGTCTGTGGCCTTAAAAACAGCCTCATCAAAGGTCACACACACACACACACACACACCTCCATACAGCCCCACTCACACCACTCCTCTCTCCTTCTGTTTCCAGTGATTCACTGTGTCTTTCTCCCTTCTGACACACCACAGCATGAGGAAACACCATTACAGCTTTACTGCCAAGTTCAACATGAGGAGACAATCTAAAGCGTCCCGAGTCTGTCAGAAACATTTAGTGTCACAAACAGATGTTTGACTTTCTGTGAATAAATGATGCTGGATCCTCTCTTCATGCTGCCTTCAGAAGAAACTTTCTCTCTGTTGAAAGTCAGTGAGATGTAGGGCGACACTGTCAGGGTATCAGATGTTTCTGTTCACCAGTAATTAATCGTAAAATAAACAGTAATCACATCAGCAGTTATCCAATAAACTGACTTCATACTCTGCATCATTAACTCCTGCTGACCAAAGATGATGATTCTTAAACATGTCTTTAATGCATCACATGACACAGAAAGGGAGACGAGGTGAACCGAGACAGGGAGAGATTTAGTCCTCCAGCCGCCATCTTCAAACCCTCGACGCCTGTGAGCTGCATGAAGAACTGTGGTGTGACACTTTAATAAAGTTAAAAGGTTTCTGCTGTGCAGCCTCAGAGCTGCACTTTAAGCTTTCATGGTCACACATCTATCAGAGCTATATGAGACGGACAGGAGGAGGAGGAGGAGGAGGAGGAGGAGGAGGAGAATGTTAGAGAGTCAAACCGAGGCAGAGGAGAATAATATCTGAACGCCTGAAACATCATCAGTGTTGTATTCACACAGACAGCAGACTGCACACAGTGAGCTCACACAGCAGTCCTCGTTAGTGTTACAGAACAAACATGGAAACATAATAATTATAATGGGAAACAACACTCTCTAAAGATTAACATGATATACATTAAAATGTTGAAAACAAAGTTGTGTCATTTTGATTCCTTTAGTTTGACTCATTAACTGTGAATCATCATCATCAGATGGAGAGCGTCTTCATGTGGACAGCACAGGTGTAATTAATAGCACTGATTACAGACACTGAGCTGTGCATGCTGGCTCACTGACACGGGGACATCGTTAGTGTTATTAGTTCCACCTGTGACGAGTCCGAACATGCTGTGACAAAGCGCTTTGCTTAACACCGTTTTATTGTTTTAGTTTAACCTCAAAGTAAGATCACTCACAGATAACATGGCTATATTTTGCACATATGAAAATAAAAAGGTAATAATAAAAATGAAATTTGGTGCCATCTTCGGCTGGCAAACACCCAAACAGGAAGTCTTTTTATCAACAAGGACCATTGTTCTAGAGTCAGAGATCACACGTTACCTGTTGACGTCGTGGTGATGAAGTATTTTCTGGCTTGACACTCTGACATCTGCAGAGCTGCTGTGAACAGTTTCCAGGTCGCTGCTCGCTGTAACCACGACGGCGTCTATAAAGCAGCGGAGCCCCAGAGATCATCGACAGGAAGCAGAGAAACTGTTCTGGTGCCCGACAACCCCCCAAACTGTCTCACACGATGGTAAACAGTGCTCGACAACACAGGCCCACTTTAATTATTCATGGGTTACAAACCATTTGGTATTTATTAATGAGTATTTGATTATGTGAGCTATTTCAAATTTGTTTCACTGGGGCTTGATATGTGTTACCAACATGAAGGCTTTAATTTCCCCACAGCTCTGTGCGAGTGTGAATAATAAATGTGAGCAAACAGCAGCGTGATGTTATTTCCAGAGGAGAGCTCTTTACCTCCAAACATAATAAACTGCATGTGGACAGTGACCTTCGTTCACAGACCTTTTCCGATTAAACAGTCAGCCACTGTTTTTGGATAGAACTGATCCTCTGTGTCACTTTCCTCTTTTAAGCATTTATACGTGTAGTAATGTGGTTTATTAGAGAAATGTTGGGTGTGATGAGATTGTTGGAGGCAGCGTTGATTGTGAGATTCTGACTGCCAGCGCTCAGTGAGCTGGAGATGCAAACCTCATAGATTTCATTGTTCTGGAGGAGGAGAAGTTTATAGAGTCATCAAAAATAAATTGCGCCCGGTTCCAAAGCTAAGATGAGAACATAACTGTGACTGCCAGGAATCCAATTATCGATGTGTTGCCTTTTGTATGAGACTGCTGTAACAGCATCCAGCAACACGTTAGTCATCATTAAAATGCTCCACGCTGCAACACTGTAGCCAACAGACTTATTTAGTCTAGACTGAATCTCTTCTGCTTTCATTTACATGTTCTGACCCGTCAGATGTCTCTACAGTCCGACCATGACTGCACTAATAGAGATGATCCGGCCCGTCTCAGGGAGCTGAGAGTCGAATCAATTAGCTGCTTCTGTCTCCCACAGGAACACACCACCTAGAGCAGCGAGCACCCTGACCGAGCGTATTGGATTCACTTTAACACCGCTCTGATGCTGGCAGGCAGCCTGGATGGTGTGAAGCGCCAGTTGGGGGAGGGAGAGAGAGAGAGGGGCAGACTGTGGGAGACGGTATGAGGGGGAGACGGATGGAAAGACTCTGACTCTCTCTGCCGTCCTGATCCTGGCAGTGATATTTCACCTGCACTCTGCACCAACCAGCCACATACAGAGACAGTGAGGCAGCATCAGTGTGTGTCAGAGGTCAGATTCAACATGTATTTGAAGCTCTCAGCTCCTCTGAGGTGAAGACTGAAGTGATATTTAATGACTGGTTGTAGTTTTTACATCCCAGCGTGGAGGATCAGAGCGTCCTTGTCTTCCTTTCTCCGGCTGCAGCCTTAAACAGGTGAAGTGCTGTACAGGCTGTGCTTCAGTGAGTCCGACATGTTTCAGCTGTCAGGGATTCAACCTCAACCTCTGAGAGCCTTTGACAATATAAAGATGTCAGCGAGGGAGGCTCATTTTCTCAACTGGAACTTTCCTCTTTAAAGAGCTGCTTTAATGCAGCAGGTTGTGTCCATACGGGCCGGTTCTCCAGGGGACCAGAAACTCCCTCTCATGATGGCTGCATTTGCTTCATTAAGACAAATTGCTCGATGTCATTTTTAATTGGCTGTTTTGCAGAAAAAAGGGGAATAAATATAAAATAAAATGGTGCTGTGATTTTGATCATTAGAGATCCACATCTGGTCAATCTGCTTCATTCTGTCTGATCAACAAAACTCATTGTGAAGTTCCTGCAGGCAGGTTTTCCTGCCGTCCATATCAGTCTGTGTTTTGTGGTGAGCAGGCAATAAGTTTAATACAAACATCAAAAATACTCTCATCTCATTCACCATCTTTATTGTTTATCTAGCTTTAACGACCGTCCTTTAAAGTGAGGTCTTACAAAGCTTCTGTTGAAATCATCTTTCATGAGAAGAAAACAAGCGTCATTAACAGCAGAACATCATTTAGATCCACAGCTGAGATCAACATGAAGCAGCAGGTACAGTATATTGTATGATGAGCCTGAGAATGGCTCAGTTCTACATCAGCATCTACATTTCCCCTTTATAAAAGTCCACAGCAGTAATAGAGACTGTAGGGCAGCAACACAAAATCAACAGAAGGTCAGTGTATAAGAGGACTGAGAGAAAAACAATGCTTATAAACACTTGTTCTGGATCTGACATCATCGTCTGAACAGTAAAAACTTCCAACTGCCAGAAACTATCAAGCAGCAGTCTGCCGTCACGTATTTCTTCTTTCTCGTAGCTGAACACAAACCGTCGTCCCAGTGGGAGCTCTGTGCTGGAAATCAAAGGAGAAACCAAAATGGAAAGTAGTGAATAATGTTTAAACTCTGTGCTGCCTCTCTCCTTCAGGCACCGACTTCACGATGTGGGATCAACCACTAAACACTGATCAGATACACTGACTGTACAGTTTTATCAGTCAGAGTCATTATTACCACGAAACACAAGATAGAAAAATGTTGAAGATTTCTCTGAAGACCTCCTTTGTGTTTGTTGTTAGAGATGGAAAAGTTGTTGAATAAGGGATCTGATGAGTCAGTCTAACAATTGAAATGTTGGGACTTTACCTAAACAGACAAAGTGAAAAACACGGGAATAGCTATCAGAGAGCTGTCAAAATAGAGAAAGTCAAAGCAAAGTCAGTAATACTCAAGAGTTTCACTGTGAGGGAAAACAGACGAGACATTGAGAGAAAAGGACAAAGAAAGGTGAAGAAAACTTTTTTTTGGATTAAGATGAGCAAGATGAGCCAATTATTTGGAGAAATCCCTGCAAATAAACCAAAAGAGGAACATTCACACTAGAGAGCTGCTGAATTAATGACAGGAAAAAACCCCTCAGTGACAGTCAGAAGTTCAGACTGGAGCAGCAATACTTTCCTTTAGTTGCAGCAGCTTGAATTTATGCAACCACTTGAACATTATCAGGAGGTGAAGAGGGTCTTCCTCTCTGTGTTATGGTGAGAAGTGTTCAGCCTCGACACTGTAACACTGTTGATGTGACACTTTGAACTGGGTCTGAGGACGGTCATCACTCCTTTCTGTAGAGAGCATTTAAACCATAAAGAAAGCAGCTTTGCATTCAGGGTTCCACCTTGAAACACGAGCTCATAGATGACGGCCTGCTCTCACAGGTCACAGTAAGAGTCTCTGATAGAAGCAGCTCCATCACTCAGACACGTGGATGATAAATAGACGGTGTGTGTGATGTGGACAACAGATATAAAGGGTCGATGTATGATGCTGTATTTCCCTGAATCTGCTTGATCTGCAGCTCTCAGCTTCTCTTGTGTCCTCTGTGTCATGAGACGGTGTCTGCATGGGAACAGGCTGCTTCCTCTTCAACAGTAATGATCAGATGTGCCTGGTCACACAGAGCTGAATGTGTCCTGGTAGGTTCTGGGTGTGTTTCTGTGTAAAACAGGCAGTTTTCTGTGTGATGTTAAAACTATGACTGTGAATTGATCACAGAGGGATTCAGTGTGTAGGAAGACAGCAGCTCACGAGTACAGGTGTGTTGTGTAATGACATCAGAGAAGTGCTCTGAGTATATTTGATGGGAATCTCTGAACAGTCACACTCATCCTGGAAAAGGCTGAACAGCTTTTGGGACTGACGCAGCATCAAGTATCTTGTTTGCACGCAGAATAAAAACAGAGGAATAAAATCAGAGTGTCAAATTGTCTCTGGAATAAACTTGTTCTGCTGATCAGAGTTCGTCTAAAAAGTCTACGTTGAGATTTAAAGATTGTATTTAAACCTGCGTGTTAATGTCAGTGTGTTATGGAGCTGTTGTATTAACGGCTGGTGTTTCCTGACTCTTGGTAAAGTCTTTATAAATGATAGATGGATGGGAAAATGCTGCGTTGCTCCTCGCACACAGAAGGAAGGTGCAGCAGAGAAAGGGAAGTAGAAAGAAGGAATTACAGATGTCAGGAGCTGAGATAAGCCTGATTCCTGTGGGATCAGAGCTCCACGCTGCAAAAAGACACATTTTATCCTGAGACTCTCACTGACTGGAAGATTGAAGTCCTGTTTGACACAAAGGCTTCATCTGTTTTCAGTTCTCAGTTGATATAACTTTACATAATTTAATAGAAGTGTCCACCACAGACTCTCCTGTTTGACCCACAGAGCAGACTGAGATGAGAACAAGCTCTCGAAGTGGTTTAAATCCAGAGAATTCCCCTAAACTACTGTGCAGGCAGCTGCTTCACGGTTACAGATTGGATTACATTTCAGGGGAAGCAGGCGGGTGTTTAAGCACCAGGCTCTCCAGAGAGGTGCAGCGAAGCTGGAGAGAGAGGAGGGGAATCAAAGCCTACGTCAGCCGTGTGGTCTGGAAGGGACAAACATCTGTTTCCTTTTGCTTGTGAGGGCTCTGAAGATGACAGACAGTGAACACTAATAAAAATCCCCTGTAGCTGTGTAATTAAGGAGCGGTGCTGTGCCTCCATATTGTCCTGCCTGTCCAGAGGGAAGCAGCAGAGAAAATGTCCCGAGAAAGAAACACGACCTGCAGCTGAACCTGGAGCAGTTACATCTCACAGAGCAGTGGAGACAGACGGCAGCAGGACCTCCACTGTAGGCCCACATCTCCTCATGACAAACACCTGAAGCATCGAGTCTCATGTGAGACGATGCTGCACTGCCTGTTATCACATCGTCAGTAAAGCTCTTGTACACATCGGCGTCAGTGTCATTTCTGCTGCAGTAAGAATGCAAACGATCCAGCGAGACGTTTCCTTCAGCTCAGTGTGTGTTTGTGAAAAGTCCAGCCTGTTGTGATTCTAACCTCTGAGACTGGAGAGCTGAGCTGAGCAGAACACAAAGAAAGCAGAGACCAATCAGCTCCGACTGCATGAATCATTTATTTCTTGTCTATCGGAGAAACTGAAATGTGCTCTTGCAGCACATTTCAGTTTTATACTAAAGTCTCTGCGCCTCATTAAAACTCCACTATCTTTTATACAATAACATTAAGTTTTACGGAGGTAATTCAGTAGTTGAAGACGATCACTTTCCGTTCACCATCACTCATTTTGTCAATCAATGAAATACGTTCAGTGACAAACTTTAAAGTGTGTGAGGAAGTGTTGTAAATTAAAGAAACACTGTGATGGAGCAGATCAGCTCAGAGGAACACATCCATGACTCGACTGACCAATCAGATGAAGCGAGGACACTTTGGTCCACTTTATTCAGGTTCGTCATCCTGCTGTGTCCTGTCCTTCCTCTTTCGTCCTCTGTCTCGCACTCACAGGCTCGTTAAGGTTTTCCAGTCTGTCGGTGTGTTAATGATTTACTGAGGTGACAAACTGCTGGACTGATTTGTTTCCTTTAGAGTGGAGAGGAACCTGTGAGAGAGAAGGACAGAGACACAGAGACAGATAAAGAGAGAGAGACCGTCTAATGTGATGGAGGGAAATAGATTTGAATGCCTCCCTCTAACAGGAGCCACGTACACTCTCTCTCTCTCTCTCTCTCTCTCTCTCTCTCTCGCTCGTTCTCACCACAGGCTTTTTAAAATGAACCTTGATAAGCAGTGGCAGTTATTTATATGGTAATTCACCAAAGAAACACATCACACATCAGAATAGCCACATTTAGTCGAACAGAAATGAGATACTGTGTGTGTGTTGTTGTGTGTGTGTGTGTGTGTGTGTGTGTGTGTGTGTGTGTGTGTGTGTACCTGTGTGTGGCTGTTTCACACTGACCTTGTGTAACGTTAAGGCAGGATACGAGCTGCTCAACTAAAATGTTTCTCTTGTGTCCTGCTCTTTTGTCCCTGCTGTCAGACACACTGAAAGTGGCACATCTCTCATGAGCAGTCAGGTTTTTGGCTCTCAGCAGCGTATTAGACATTTAGTTTAAAGCTGACTCTCTCTGTGCAACATTCAAGATACTTTCAGTCCACCTGCCACACAGTCAGGACCACATTACCATCATATCAGCACATTGCCTTTTTCCTCAACCAGGGATTCCTCAAGGCTTTAAAATATCAAATACTGAGCAAAATGATTTTAAGTTCCAGAGGAGACAGTCAGAGGAGCAGATTCATCACTGACACGTCACATGTGGCTGAAATGCAACAGCTGCACAGTAATATGCTGCTACCTTCGATGCCCTCCTGATGATGTGTCACCATTCATAAGACACACAACCTTTAATAAACTCACAAAGATGTCCACCCAGGTAATGTCTGGCTGCAGCTGACCCACGTGTCTTTGGACTGTGGGTGGGCACCCACACACACAAGAAGGGAACATGCTGTTAGATTTCTTCAGTGGCTGTGTGACCTGAGAGGCTGCTCATGTTTCAGAGTGTGGCGTTACACTGCTTGTCTGTTGTTTCATCACGTACTGCACCATTGTTGCGTCTCAGTGAGTATTGTTGCACTGATCTCATTGTTTTGTGTCTCGGCTGCTTCCTGGTGTCTTACAGACCCGATGTCTGATCTCAGTAAACATTCATTGACGGGAGTCTCCTGTTCTGAACTCGGGCTCTTTAAACAAAGTCTGATAATCAGTGGAAGTTATTTATATGGTAATTCACTAAAGAAACACATCACACATTAGCTGAGTTTCAGTTGAATGAGGATGACATTTGCTCTGTGTTTGTTTGTGTCCCCTGTCCTCCAGCCTTTAGTTTTGCACTGTTTCAGCACCAATACATGATCAATTACTCAATGAATTGATCAGTCATCAACAAGTCATGAACCTGCAGGACAGGTGTTTATCAATGAACTGTCCACATCAGAACAGTGTGTGGCTCCGGCCTCACAGCTGTGTGCTTCTGTTCCCCTCTCATGTGAGGAGCTGTCCGAGGTGCTGGACCACAGTGTTTTCATCTTCTTTGTCTCTTTACTGCATTTCACGTTAGGTTTCACTCAACTCCAAGAGTCTTATTTTGACGGTGCCTCACATCCTGTCACTCCCTCCCTCCACATCGTGTCATCATATAAGCAGAACAACATTTGACCAGCTCACCATCAACAGGTGACTTCAGACCACGACCTCCTTATTGAAGATCTGTGTTGTTCAGAGGTCTGTTTTGTCTGCTCAGCTCATTGTTTATGTCTCTTTATTAAACAGAGGAATCTCACCTCACATTAATTATGTTATTAGTCGAGATATAAATATGATATGTGGCACAGTTAAAAGATCAGATAGCCTCTTTCTGTCCACACTGCACTTAAACATCTCATCTACAGGTGTGGGCCAATAATGACAAAACATTATGATGTGATCTGATACAACAGTTGAATAAGAAACATTAAATGTTTAAACTCATTATGTTAAGTTTTTGATATTTGTGTGAAGGACTGTTTGGCAGACTGCTCCATCTCTCAGCTGTCTTCTCTAAATGTCACAGTGTGTCTGTGAGTAAATCACTGAGAGGATCAAACCTGCTCCTGAGCTTTAGAGGCTCATCGGCCATTTCTGACGTCCCACAGCAGCTAAAGGGCTGCAGACTGCTCCACTTTGCTTATCTACATGTATGATCATCACTGGCTTCCTGTATTAATCAATGCAGTCTAAACCTCCCATTGATTTCAGTGACAGGTGATCATCAGACTAATGCCTCCCTTGGTATGGCTGTGTTGAAATGTTGCACTCAGCACAGACTGAAGTGGTTCAGCTACAGTCACAGAAACGTCTAAAAACAGCCCGTTACAAGTCTCTTCACTGGCCGTCTGTCTGTCATGTTTCTCTTCTGTCCTCCCAGTAACAGCTGATGTGAACAGCTGTGATGAATTAGTAGTTTAAAAGTGGAGGAGAACTGGCCTCAAACTCACTTTCGGTCCAGTTAAGTATTCTGGCAGCGTTGTAACACGAGTGTGAGTCCAAACACACATTTGTCAGCGGTGTTGGACGTTATCTCTGTTAGGACGCCCGTCAACTGGAGCGTCCCAACAGAGATAATGTCAGACGGGCGGCCACGCTCACTTATCTTTACTGTCTGATGATCATCTGAGGCGGGGCACTGTGGCCCACCCATAAGGCCCACAAATGACATCAGCTTCCAGCCGTTTGATCGACTGTAGCAGTTTATTTACAACATTTACAACAGAGGAACTGAAGGTGAGAGGAGAGGAGACGTCTTCATGTGAAATACAAACACCTGACAACCCAAACACTGTTCCTGGGTCAGCCATAGATCACTGCAGCCTGTGTCTTATGTGTTTTTGTCAAAGCAGTGAGTGAAATGTTTGACTGTGAAGTAGAAGGACTTGATGTCACCACACAGAGAGGAGAGAGTGAAGAAAGAACAGTTCCTGCTCTGTTTTATCTTCTACAGGGACTTTGTTTCCACATGGTGACACATCACATTACACATGTTTCTGTGTTCTGACACAGTGACAGGGCTGCAGACACACTGACTCAGGCTTCACTCACCACAGGTGGTTTGGCTTCAGGCTCTGTAGTTGTAATGTCATGTGCCATGCTGACATTGTCAGTGGACATTAACCCACAAAGAGGTGAAGAGAGACACAGCAGGCAGGAGTCCAAAAGAGAGAGAGAGAGAGCAACACATACAATCCACTGCCCGAGACACACACTGCCACACTGCCAGAGGTTACTCAGCTGGCCGGAAGAAAGATTTCTACTGTGGAAGCAACCGACCTGTCCCAAAGGTGAGACACAAGACTGACACAGGCAGAGATGGAGGTTTAACATGACAACCTGGTACTGTTGATCTGACTCAGTCCCAGAGGAGACAGACTGGCTGGACGAGGGAGAGAGAGAGAGATAGAGAGATAGAGAGAGAGAGAGACGGTGATACAGTATGTTTTATTCAGTGCTGTGCAGAGGTCTTACAGATAAGCCTTTACTGTGCTGTGATCACTGTCCTCCATTCTGTCTACATGCTCTGAGAGCCCTCTGGCTTCCTGCCTGAAGGATGACGGACAGCTCTGAGACAAACACTGATCTCCTCGTGGCATCGCCTCTGATTGAGGTCTGAAGTTTGCTGTTTCCAAAACTTTGTTGAAGCAGTTTAGATTTGTTCAGCCTCGCTAATGACTTTGTGTTTGACTATAAGACTGTGATGCTCAGTACACTGAGGAGCTCTCACTGACAGGACTTCACGTGTAACTTTAGACAGCACATTAAGGTGATCATACGATGTGTCAGGAGTTGTTTTCAGGGTCTCAACTAATTTTGGTACAAACACAAACACTACTATCATTTTTCTAAATTGACTTGTTTTATTATTTTCATATTCAAGTTTAAATGTGTGAAAAAGTGTTTTTTACACTGCAACTGAATCCAGAAACACACTAACTTGTGTTTATTACCAGGATCATCTTCCTCTGATTGGAGATCAATCAGAACTACATTCTTAGAGATTTTAAGTTGTATCAGTTTTTAACAAAGAGGAAAGAAAAAACTAATAAAGGATGCTCAAACAAAAACTGAACAGAAACAAACCAGTCCTCCTGCAGCTTTCTGCTACATGGTCACATTGTTTTCTCTTTTAGTTTCTTCTGTCCAGCTGAGACACACAGACAGTAACACAGATTTGTATCTACTGAAGCAGGTTGCTCTGAATCACGACATCAAGCAGGTTTTGTTTACGTACACAAGAGTCGTCCTCTCAGTCAGTGCATCATTTCCCTCTCTGAGCCTTCAGGGAGGTAACGCTGCCAGACGGCCTGATTCACTGATTCCACTTTAATAAAGCCATGATGTCAAATTCAACATATTTGGTCAATAGTCAAAGAACAGAAGATGCTGTATGTGTGATGTTTCACAGTTTAATATTCACTGCAGTGCTGTAAACTAACATGTGCTGAGTCCATGTGCTGATTCTGTGGAGCTGTACTTGTTGTTTGGGATGTTTGCACATTAGTCATCAGCATGTAAGTATGTTTGACTTGTTTTGTCCACAAGTCACCAAGATTGAGAGATACATGTAAAGCAGCACATTAAAGGTGAATCCACGGAGGCCTGAGAACAAAAGTCCATGGGCAGGAACATGTGTCCACTCTTATATTGTGATTTTATTTGAGTATCAGTTGTTATGAGATGTGACAGAGAGGCGTGATAAAGCTCCGTGCTGAGCACCAACTGTAGGACTCATGAAATGTTCGGTCCCAACATTGTTTTCATTCTGGCTACTTTTCTGCCTCCATCATCACACAGAGACTTTGTTCTGTGAACTGTAGAAAGATCCATGTTCACCACATTATCATGTGGGTGATCATCAATAATCTGCAAACAAGCACGATATTTCAGTGTCTCTGGTCCAGCTGGGGACAGGTGGGGATGCAGACACAGTGCTGCAGTGTTGAGATGGAGGAAAAGCAAACCTTTAACATGCCTGCAGGACCCCTCTGTCTCTGACAGCAGAGGTCTGACACGTAGCTTCAGATGTGCCTCGTCCTGTCTGGATGATGTAGTCTTTGTCCTACGAGATTCAATGTCACCTTCATTTTCTGCAAATATTTGTTATTCAGGTGTTGTTTTGTATAATTTTCACAGGCAGGAAGGAAGAAGTAGAACTCCACAGGCCTCCCTCACACCTCACCACTGAATATTTATGAGGATATTTAAATAATCAGATTTTGTTTTGACTAAACATCGTGTGGAGAATAGAATGGTTGAGAGTTAGTAGGTGCTGAAGAGATGGACTTTTGTTGGGACTGTTTGGACGTCACACTCTTAATAAAGTCCTTGTTGGGATAAACAGTACAGTTAAACTACAGTTATATAAAGAAACAAACAGGATCAATAGTTTAGTTCAGCATTCAGTCAGTAAACAATAAGTGTTCACTCTCCATCTCTTATGAGCTCAGGCCATCAGACATCTGTTGTTAAACCTGCTGTGAGCAGAGATTTACAGTCTGCTGTGTTGAAGTAGTTCTTTCACCATGAGATCAACCCCATCATGAGGCAGATCAGCAGGTACATCAGCAACACGCCTCATGTTAGATACTCATCCTCAACACTTTGTTCTTATCTAACACAGTAATATGTGCCACAATTCATACATAAATGAAAGAGCATCACTGTAACTTTCATTGTGAAATACTGTTTATTTACAAGACAAACGTTCACCTGGATAAACGTCCCTGTTAACTTTCCACTGGTCTTGTACATTGAGTTTGTCACTTGTTAGGATTTATACATCTTCATTATGCCCCTCTATGCCCCACGACCCCTCAGTAAGCCCCCCCTATGAGCCCGGTTGGTTCTGAGTAAACACTGATTTTGCCACAGTGACAGAAACCAATTCACATTCAGAGCAGGAAGTGTTTGTCAGGGTTCTGGTTTATTGGAAATAGGGCTGGGCGATAATTCGATCTCGATTCGGGATTGCAATAAAATTTTGACCGATCTCCATAATATGCTTGGGACATATTATTCGATATCACATGAAAAAATAAGCGCAACAACAACAGTATCAGAGTCTGCTGGCTGCCGTATGCCGGTAGGACGCGCCCACTTCCCAGCGAGCAGCGTGGCTACAGTTGCAAACAGAGGGAGACTGAGAGAGAGGGAGAGAGGGAAAGAAGTTGGAAAAAGGAGAAAAAATTAGCGAAACTGAAGTCGAGGACAGTGAAAATAATGCCGAACGTGAAAGCGACATCACTACATCACCCGAGACCGAAGACATTGTTGAAAAAAAAGGTAACATGACGTCAATTGTGTAGACGTGGTTTGGATACAGCAAAAGCGACCAGGAGCACGCGAAGCCGGTGTTCAAAATATGCCGGCGGTTGGTACCAGCAAGGACGGGGAACACAACAAATCTTTTCCATCACCTGAGAGGGCAAAACCCCAGTAATTACACTGAGAGTCTGACTCTGCGGGCTCAAGCTGGCACGACACCACACACACAGCCAAGCAAGAGCACTACGTCTCCCGTTAGCATTGCTAGCGGGAGCGGCTCTGTTAAACAACAAACCATCCAGTCGTGCTTTACAGCCATTGCCCCGTATGAAAAACAATCAAAGCGGAGCAAAAATATAACGAACGCTATAACTTATTGCCTCGCTAAAGATATGATTCCCCTGAGCACAGTGGAAAAAGACGGCTTCAGGAAACTGATCAAAGTGTTAGACCCCAGGTACGAACTAGTGCACAAGATGTAGAATAACTGTGACTGGTTTACTATGTTTACATATCATGCAATTCTGGCTCAGATTTCATTCTACTTATAAAACATTTCTAGAGATCTACCTTAATCTTTCAGGTAGTATTTGTGCCAGGGCCATGTTTACTCTTTTTGTACTTGAGATGTTCACTGTCCAGCCAAAGCAATTTGATGTGATAGTTGTCACTGCTGTTAGTTTATATGGAATGTTTCAATAAGTAAAAGGTTGTATTATTGTGTAAAGGGAGATGACTCATGTTTGCAATTACAAATGATGTGCACAACCTTTTATTTATACCTCCAAAAAGTCTCTGGGAGGTAAACCAGTATAATAGTATTATAGTGGTTTAGTTTTTACATTTATTTTGTCTTAGTTAAGCACTTGAATGTGTCAGAGGGTGTGACCCACATGTTCACTTAATTTGGTTTTGTGCTGCCTCTACAAATATTTGAGATTATTATTTATTATACCATGGTCTGGGGGAATACTCGATTCTGATTGGCTGCAGGGTATCCATTAACCCCTGATATATGGAAACCTACTAAGTAGTTCCAGTCAAATTGACTGTTCACCACTGTAAATTAATGCGCTAGCTGGTGTATCAAATCTGAATATTTTATTTCCAGTACTGAGTGCAGTCCGTCAGTCCTTCAGTGTCTTATCCTCTGAACACCACAGGGTGGCGACTGTAACACACAAGCTGCAGAAAGTACAATTCCCCTCTAAATTTACTGATACACGAATAATCTCACATCCCGTTCGCTGTTCAACTCTCTGCCTCAGGCTGCGGCTACAGTAGCGTTACACACGGCCGGTCATTTGTTCGTGAAAATCTTGCTATTGATTTGGGGACAATGACATGACTGGTTTGCTAGCTAATCATGTTAGCTAGCATACTGTCAAATTATATTTACTGTTTGTCAACTGTACGCAATGTTATTGACTTTGAATCTTGCTAGCATAGCGTTAGCTTTCTGGCTCATGGCTGAGCGGACTGGAATATCTCCCGTTGCCAAGTCGTATCTATAATCCGTCCTATTTACTGGAGGAGTGAACAGCGTCTCCGTTGCATAAGAATCTGATGGGAGAGTAATGACTGTTCCAGGTATTAGTCAAACCCTCAGGCGTTACCAGGGAAACGTAGTTATGGCTTGTGAAAAACTTTATATTTTGATTGTTAAACGCATGAAAATGTAAATTAATGGTCCGAATTTCTTTTCTTTGGCAAGTGACCATGGTATAAGCGGGATAATGCCCTTCGAGGTGTCCATAAACAGGAGTTAATGGACTTCGCGGAGGCGCGTCGGATGGTCTATTATTATTATATGACTGGATGACACTCGGACACAGTCATCCGTTACATCCACTCATTGAAATGGAGATAAAATCTGGTGTGACCAATAAAAAAAGAGCACTGAAGCTGTTTGGTTATTTTACTCAGACATGTTTTAATGAAAGCTCTGAGGACTCCAGCTGTGCTGCAGGAAATGTTAAACTGTTGCTCTCAATCAGCAATCATGTCACAGATTTTACATTTCCATTGAAAGCTGCCCATCAGCCTCTTGTGGAGCCACTGCAGTGTGAAATGCTGCTCCACTGGGCTCCATCTCTTCAGGTCTGACCGTCCTTTATAATCAGCGGCTCCTCTGATACGAGCCGGGCTGCGAGCCACATGATGAGAACCAGTGAAGGAGAGCCAAGCTGACAGAGAGAGGAGGATAGAAAGGACTGTTATCATGTGTGTGTGTGTGTGTGTGTTATTGCCCTGATAAACAGTGGTTCATATGAAAGGTCTGGACCACCTCTTAATGTTGCTCTGACATGCTGTCATGATCGGGCTGCAGTATGTAGTGTGTGGTGTTTGCTTTAGACATGAACCATCAAGCTGTTTCTGCAGCCGGAGTGTTGATAGGTTTGCTGCTTGGTAATGTGAAAACCATTTGCACAGATACATTTTGAATGAGCAGCTGTCAATGAGAAAGTGCTTAGACTCAACTGTCTAGACCAGGAGCAACCTGCAGCTCTGTTGTCCCTCTGCATCGGCTTCCTGTGGCTTTGACATTTAACATGGAGATGAACAACTGTTTCAGGCCGACAGTGATTCGTACATTCTGCGGCAGTAAAGATGCAGAGCCTACACACACAGAATTATATAATAATATCATTGTGTTTTATGCTCAAGCCCAAGGGTTGAATGCTGTATGTGTCTGAGGATAAAAGAAGAACTCACAATGAAATGGACTTTAGTCAAATTCAAATGGTCCTGTGTTTTTTTAACTTTTACTGTTTTTAAATCTAGGCTGCAGCTATATGTTTTTCTTATCATCAGAGGAGGCTACTTTTTGTTTTTAACGTTGTCACAAACAAAGAGGACTGAAGTAGTCCTGCATATACAGTTCTGTATTGCTACTAGTTTGATTTACTGAAGTCTTGTTCTTTTGCACCAGAACATGGCATCATTAAAATGGAAATGCAGGTTCAAGTACCTGATAATCATAAGTATCACACTGCAGAGCTGCCACATCATGTAGAAATATTAAGGAATGCTCATTTAAGCCTATTAATAATCTTGATAGGCTAATTTTTGTATGTTGCTGCCAACAACATTGTCACACTGCGGTGAGGGATGTCCTGTCTTGGTGTTTTGTCTGGCAAACTTCCTGTTTTATGTTGAAAATCTAATCCTCCTCTCGTTTCAGGTCACTTGCCCTTCCTCCTGTGTCACTGGTCTGATGTCTCCCCTGATTCCCTGATTGTTTCCACCTGTGTCACCCTCCCTCATGTGTGTATATAGTCCTCGTCTTCCCCTGTCTTGTTGCCAGAGTATTTCGTCGTGTCGAGTACCTCCAGCCTTTGTCACGGTCCAAATCAAGAACCTCGAGCCTTGTCAAGTTTGTATTTTCATGTTTTTCAATTCCTCTGAAGAAGAGTGACCTTATTTTGTGATAGTTTTTTGTTTGCTGACCCTTTTTGTTTCCTCCTTTGGAGCATCCTTTGTTCTTGCAGTAGTTTGTTATTCAGAGTAGATCAGTTAAGTTTTCTGCCTTTTGGTTTTTCCTCCTTGAGAGTGTTTTTTTTGTTGTTATTTTCATAGCGTATTTATTCTAAGATTAGTGTAGAATTAATTAAAGACTATTAATGCTAGACCTCTGAGCAAAGACTATTAAACTATCAGCTGTGGAGAAAGTGTCATTTGAATGCTACAGAATCATAAAAACCTTCATTAATTAAGCTAATGTAGCTAATTTCACCATTTATCACAACCTCTGGTTTCACACAATGAAATAACAAAGACATCCTGACTCTGGTTGATTAAGAGAAATAGCATAGCTCCCCCAGAAACCATACTGATTTTGAATACTAACTATTGAGCACAATGATCAAATGCATCAAGAGCAGTACATTTTGAGAAAATGTGTTCATAAATGAGGATGAGGATCAGTGTGGGTAGGATTAAGTTAACTGGTTGATGTGTGGGGCTGCTGTTATATCCAGCTCTACTCTGTCCATGTTCAACCTTTGCTTGCTCCACTTTCCTCCATTTTACCCTGCGGTCCTGAAACCAGGACTGGCACACAAAAATATGCAGACAAATATTGCAGAGAACGTGAGGATGGTCGTGAGAAAATGGAAGGTGACAGAGAGAGAGAGGAGTCCAAGACAGAGAGGAAAACATTAACTTCCTGTTTGCTAAGCTCTTAATCTGTTCTTAGAGTTGCATCATCAAATAAGCAATAAAAAGGATTCATAAGGGACATTTCTCAGAGGATCAAAAGAGGAAAATGTCTGTCAAACCCTAATGCTTTGAGGTGGGACACCAACTGCAGCAGCGATGATCGTCCTCTTCTCTACATCAGGATACGGGTCCTCCAGGAACAAGGCCTTTAAATGCTCTAACTGATCTGCACGCATATGCATAATGTACACAAACACACACACACACACCAAATGCAGGTCAACTATTTGCTTAGTCAAATCTGAACACACCTGGATAAACTGACACTTGAGTTACCAGTACTGTAGCTTGTTCGTAATCTCATCTTTGGTGCAGGTGGCAGAGGGTGAGAGAACATCAGGCCGTGGCCTCCACCCGTAGTGTTGTAGTGGAGGGAGCGCTGGATGGAGCAGACCTCAGTTATCTCCATCTGCAATTTACCAGACAAACATTGCCTCAATACTCTTCAACTCGGTCAAATATTGTCTGATTAAAAATTACAATTATTTGCATTGTGAAGAGTGAATAATCACATCTCTTCAAAGCTCAACTCAAGTTTGGAGGATGGAAAAAAATGAGGTGTAAACCAAAAGCCCGCAGGGATCTTTGTCTGCCAAAACACAACTGAAGTGCCACTAAAAGGGCACAACTGAACGTTTCAGCCCACAGAAGGCAAAGTAACAAAGATTTTCTGAAAATAAAAGTTGGTTCAGGATTACAAAAACCAAGTAATTCATTTGCAGTTTTGTCAATGCTCCTCTCATGTTATCTACACTCAAGGGTGCAGGTAATGATTTTTTCATCTTTAAATCATCTGAAATTATTTTCTTGATTGACCAATTAATTGTTTGAACTATACAAAAAAATGCCCATTTCCCAGGGCCCAAGATCATATCTTTAATTGCCTCATTTGTCTGAAAGACCATCTATAACCCAAAGATATTTCATTTGCCATTGTTTGGCTTGAAATAAGGCTGGAACAATTAAACAGTCCTTTTCAGATCCAACTGACGCAATTTATTAAAAGTGTAAATATGGTTTTACCTTTACACTTATTCCCACTAGTTCAGTACACAAAACATTTTGAAAAATGAAACCTCACCTCAGTTTGTTTTTAATTTTCTAGTATAAATATGGATTATCACTCCAAATATTTCTTGTGTATATTGTTTTCCAAAATCTTCTGACAATTTATCAATGTTTAAATCAATTATTTAAATGTATTTAACAAACTTATTAATTAGAATTTATGTTAGCAGTTCAAAAACCAAATGCTGGTTAATTCTTGTCAAAAGCTAATCAATGTTGTAGTTCAAATCAAATCAGGTCAATAAGGTTGTGGTAACTGCTCTGACAGAGCGTGTAGTGTTTTGTCAAGATAATGTTCTTGTGAAACTTGTCCAAAAGGTGTCAAGTCAAAATGTCAAGCCTTTGCAAGTCTGCCTTTGCGGGTCAAGCCTGTATTGTGTATCTCAAGCCAAAATTCAAAAGCCAAAATCTCAAATCTGATGGATAGAAAGGGAGAGAGAGCGTGAGAGGAGAGACAGATAGAAAATAAGCAGGGCACCTGTGAGACAAAATGGGAAGATCAATTAGACTGCTGTTGGAACATATGAAAAAAAAAAAACTCAAGTAGCTTCTACCCTGAGCTAAACATGAACATGATGTAAAAACATTAGGGATGCACATAAATCATGCCGATAAATTATTGGCCAGCAGGGATTCCCATACATTCATTTGAAATGTGAAAACCAGTTATCATGAAATGCATCAATTCAGTAAGGCTTGTCTTTAGGTCTCATTTTATTTCCACTGCAATTTCACCACAGTGTGTTGAAGCAGCTGCTGTAGCCAATAGGTTAAAAAAAGCATGTGCTTACTGTCACATCACTACAGAGTGACATGTTTACTTTCTTCTCAGGAAATCAAGGGGTCACATCTCACATGTATCTGGATCAAATTGTATTTTAGAAGGTTTCATTTATAAACTGTGTACGTGATTCCCACAAGCAAAGTTTAATTGAATGTAAACCCATGAAATATCAGTTTAAAACAATTATAATGTCTCTGTGTGCTCTTACACTTCAGAGTTTGCAGGCCACACAGGCTGGCAGGAATGCAACAAAGTTCAATCAAGTGAGGGAGAGAGAGAAGAGAGAGTTACAATTCAGTAAAGAAAACCAACCTCAACTCATTTCAATATACGGCATTAATACTGTTCCATCTCAGCTCTCTGTACAGTGAGCTGGGTACACTGTATACATGTTGCCTGTGCTTCACCAAAATCAGTCTGTGCACCATGAATGACATTACCACAAAATCAGCTGTGTGTGTGAGAGACAGAACTGTTTGTTTTATGAGTAACTAATATTCTTACATGCAGCAATGCTAAAGTTATTCAATAACTTTTGACAGAAGCAACTGTCACTCTAAATTTAAAGTAACATGCCCATTTTCTAAATTTTTTAGACATAAATAACAATAAAGATACCACAAAATATATAAACCATGTGTGAATCCAAACTAAATTAAACAGTTTGAGATACTAAACTGTGTTTCTGTCAATCTATGTAGGCTGTTGCACTTCCCATACTTACCAGGCAAAAACGCAGCAGTCGATCCATGTCCTCTATATCTAAGAAAGGAAACGTATATTAGTTTAACTACAAATCACAATTAACTACTTCTCCATCTCAGCTCTGTGTATACTTGAATATATCATTTTGTTGGTATTAAAGCTAGGGTCTGTAATGTTGTTTCAGAAACACATTTTGTTATACTGGGTGAAATGATCCTGCTATCCTGAGAGTAGTCAATACATTATGTATTCAGAAAAAGGAACGAAAATAATCGGACCTCTGTGGCAGCTGTAGGACTGAGAAAAAGCTGACCAATCCATGCCGTCCAGCCCGGACAGCACGGATTGGTCAGATGCCTTCATGTCTCGTTCTGTCCCTCCCTCCTCCGCGCGCACACGTTACGTTTCACTGATGCCGGAAATATTCAGCACACTCCTCTGCAGAAATAGGAGTTGCAGGAGAAGACGTTCATTTGATTACAATGGCAGAGAAAATGCAGCCAGCATTACTTGTAACAGCTCACCCCGCTAAAAAGGCAAGGAAAAGAAAGCCAGAGGCAGGAAAGGCTGCGACGAAAAAGGCTCTGGATAAAGAAAGAAGTCGGACCGAGTCAACATCGGTGCTGCGTTTGAGCGGTGGAGACAACTGGGTCATGTGAAGTGCTTAAAAAGTGATGCAGAGGTTGCTCTCTTTCTGTTGGACAGGTAATTATTTGTTTTGTTTCAGGGGGATTTGTTATTTTCATGAAATATTTGAGGTTTGCCAACTTGGCTACGTTTGTAGCTCCTGTTAGCCCAATGCTAACGTTAGCTTCTTTGTGTGTTGTTTTTAGCCATGAGAATGGCCAATGAGTCGGCCCAATTTCCACTGGATAGGGGTCCGCTACGTTGCGGCTCCGATCCGGTTTTGCTCCGCCGTCCGGCAATCTCCACCGGTTGCGGTTTGAGTCCACAACGGCGCAGTACGGTAGACAGCTGGCCTCACGATGTGTGCTAATGTCAACACGGAGTGTTTTATTTTGAAAAGTAACCGGATGTAGTTTGTTATTTTGGCGCTTGACTTCCTGTCTGCTCGGTGCTAAATTCAGCTGAATTGCTGTGTCTTGCTCCGGCATCTCCTTCTCCCTGCTGAGTCCCACTAACAGTTGCGCGTTCAAGTTTGTGGGGGAGAGGCTTTGGACGGAGCACTGACGGGATGGGGGGGGAACTTAGGCTACGTTCACACTGCAGCTACAAGTGACCTGAATCCGATTTTTTCGCTCATATGTGACCCATATCTGATTTGCTTTTGACAGTGTGAACAGCACAAGTCGCATTGAATCTGACATTTTCCAATCAGATTCAGGCCACATTTAAATGTGGTACTGAATCGGATACGTATCGGATTTTTTTGAATGTGACCGCAATCTGAACAGCCAGGTCGCATTTAATGCGACTTTGACGTCATTCTGACCCGCGCTGCACTGTTTTGTAAATGAATGACAAATAAAGTTGATTGAAAAAAAAGTGTGCCACAGGCGGGAGCGAGCGGGAGCCACGAACTTAATCAAAACAAACATGGAGGATAGCAGTGATCCTGCTCGGTGTAACCAGCCACATCCCGATCCCACCACTCCTGGCTCCGACGCCGCATCCAAATACTCCTCTGTACGGATGATGCCGCTATTGCTCCGCATAGAGCCATCATTAAAATATGAATTTTCTTTCTCCTCTTCCTCCTTCGTGGTATCACCCGCTCACAAATTTGCCGGCTGCTGCCACACACTGTTTTTAGCATTAAGCCATACAGTCCCACGTTACCGGTTGCCGTTGCCATGTTCGCTTCCTTAAACACCGCTGTGGCATGATGTCATCAATGATCAACTGCGCATGCGGGTCACTTCAGGAGCGTGAGCTGTTCACACAGCAGTCCGTAGACAGGCCACATTTAAGAGGTAATGTGAACAGCCAAACAAAACATCGGATTTGAGTAATAAATCGGAATTGTGCATTAAGACCTGCAGTGTGAACGCAGCCTCAGAGGAGGTGCCACTTTCAAATCTTGCTAGCTCTCTTGCTAGCTCTCCAGGATTGTAGACCCTAGCTTTAATTTGACTCTGCTTGTCCCTTCTGTTTGTTTGGGTTGGAGTTACACACACGACACTTGTCATCATCATACTGCTGCCTGCGAGTCAATTTCAAATATCAATAATTCACAGTGTCGACTGAAGGAATATTATGTAAACGCGGGGTTCTCCCCAGACAGGGTCTCAGCAGGTTTGAACAAGTCAAATTTAAGACTTTTTAAGACCTTTTTAAGACCATTTTGAACAAAATTTAAGACCTACACGAAGTACGAAATAGTAAGGAAAAATGCTGTCCCAGAATTGCTTTAAACAAATAACCACATTTATTGCCATTCACAGAGCAGCTCAAACAATGAAGAATGGAGTGAATGAGTGTGTCAGGGTTATTATAGTTTTAACATTTTCATTAGTTTTTATTTTAATTTAGTTTTTCAGTTTGTTTTTTCATTTTAGTTTAGTTTCAATTAGTTTAACAAGTGATCCAAGTAGTTTGAGTATAGTTTTTATCAAGGAATTTAATTTGAGTTAACTATAATAACCCTGGCGCGCAGGTGGTCGAGTGGTTAGAGCGCATGCCATAAAAACGCAGCCGACCCCGGTTCGATTCCGGCCGGAGGTCCTTTGCTGCATGTCACCTCCCCCTCTCTCTCCCATGTTTCCTCTCTGTCTACTGCTAATAAAGGTGTCTATGCCACAAAAAATAAACAAAACAAAAAAACAAACTATAATAACCCTGGTGTGTGCGCACACACACAGACACAGTGTTCAAAATTGAAAGCACCTCTGCTTTCAACGTCGGAGCTGGGCCAAAGATGGTTTGAATGTCGCTTGACTGTTAGGTGGCAGAGGTGGTGCAGAGTTCGGGTCGAGCAGAACTGGATGAAATTGGACCGGGAACTGGTGACAAAGGCGTACAGAAGTGTGTGATTACGTGACTTTGCTGGAGACTTTTAGAAGCTAACTGGTGTTTTTTCAGCGCTTTCACACCGAGTGTGCCCAATTTGAGGGTCCTCTGGCACATTCCGCTGTCGAAGTCGTTCCGGAACTGGCGAAGTGTGCGGCGATAAATTCCGACCGCGCTGTTGGCAAAATGCCACTTACGTTCCTGGATACTTCAGACAGAAGAACACACGGAGATGACTGTGAATCTCACCAACACATTTACTCCCAAAAAATAAAAATAAGGCGATGACGGAAGCGGTTAATGAACGTAATATTTAAGACCCGACTACATGTAATTTAAGACCTATATGCAAAATATGAACGTATTTAAGACTTTTTAAGGCCTAAAATTGAGACTGTCAAATTTAAGACTTTTTAAGACTTTTTAAGACTCTGGATACCCTGCCCAGAGGGTGGAATTGACAGCAGCTAAATGACGTTGGCTCTCCTTTCATAACTCCTTCACACGCTAGTCAAGTAGCTGCTATTAACTGCTGCTAACAGACGTTGGCGGCAGTTAATAGCAGAGGCTCCGTGTTTTTGGCTAAGACAACCAACAGCCAACGCACTAACAGCAATTTTCAGTCCCAGACAACAGATAGAAAATGCCTTGCTGATTTTCTATCTAAACTGAAAACTGCTATAAACTGCAGCCAACGGACGTTGGTTGTCTTTTCCCAACTCCTTCACGTGCTAGTCAGTTATCAGTTAGCGTTAACGTTAGCGGTTAAGCTAGCAACGTTACCATCGTGTAGCCAACAATAAAGGCTTTGCCTAACAAGAAAAACTCTGCACCCATTAATTCATGTTTACTCTCGTATGAATTAACACAACTCTGAATGTACTGCTGAAACAATAAACCTGTATTTCGACCGTTAATAACTGCTGACCGTGACGGCCGTCTTACCTGACAGACAGCATACAGCGACTGAAGTGTCATCTGGTCCGGCTGCTCCGACAAAGTTTGAGTGTGGCGTTCAGGGGACACTCGGAAATTCTGGTGTTGAACCTCTGAAAGCGATCCCCAAACCCTGCAATATCTCATAGAGCAAGTGGTAAAACGTTTGCCGAATGAACAACCTTATCCAAATAGTAAAGGATGTGCTGTACACTGCATTTCACAACGTTTATACAGTTTCTACGAAAGAAACAAGTTTCAAAATTGAGTGTTTTTTAAGTGAGTCCGGCGAAGAAGTAGCAGGGTTTTACAGCCATGTTGCAAACTAACTGACACTTTTCACAATGAAACAAAAATCGTAATGCATGCTACTTAATGCCGAATTCAAAAGAAGGTGTCATAGGCATTTCAACATTTTTATGAAGTTTCTCCTCGTGATGCAACAACACACACACACACACACACACACACACACACACACCAGAGATGGTAATTAGCACCCACAGGTGAATTTGTGTGCTTGCGGGTGAATTTAATCAGTTTACCAGCCACTATGGCGGGTTCATTCCAGTCAGATCTGATCCAATTGATCTTAATGATTGATATCTTGGTCAAGGCATAACAGCGCGCTTTCCACAACTAGACTTGGATCCGGTCAAGTGATATGTTTCTGATTGGACCAAAGTGTCAGTTGGACTTCCGAACAGCTGGAATTCAACATTAGGCCTACTACAACGGCCGTAAGCGGTCATTTGGACCGCTAGATTTAAACTCTATAATCTCTCATGTAAATACTCAATTGAGTGATGAATGCATTTATTGTGTCATGATATTTAAAAAAAACAACAACGAAATAACACCAAAATGTACACTGGTATTTACTTTGGGGTACCGCATAGCTAGTTACGGCCATGGTGGTAGGCTATTTCTTTCCTCATATACAAAGACAGTTGCAGTTAGTTACTTTTGTGGAAATTATGTGTGGTCAATATGACCGATTATGGTCGAAATAGGTAAAACATATTATATATTTTTTATTATTTTTGTGTAGTTTATAAAAAAAACTATTCTCACTTAAAATACAGACACTTTTAGGAAAAATCATGTAACAAATGACACTCACATTTTTGAGTGGAGGGGAAAGATCAATAGACTTGGCAAGTAGTGATGGGCAGTCAGGGCTTCTTTGGTTCAGCACCACGGACAGCATCAATTTATTTATTTTTTTGAAGAAACTGCAATGGTTATCACCAAGATATTTATATATTATAAAGTTGGAATGGTGTCTGTAGCTCAAAAGAAAGATGAATATTTTAAAAAGCTGAAAAGGAAGAAAAGCTTAGGTGGGCTAAAAGAGTTCTTTAAGTTTAACATTTTCATAGCTGAACATGAAGCGGAATATTTGAAGGAGTTGAAAAGGCAGAAAGACGAATATTTGAAAAAGCTGACAGGGCAGAAAAACTTAAGGGGGCTTAAAGAGTTAAAAAAGTTGAACATTTTAATTGCTGAACATGAAGTTGAATATTTGAAGGAGCTGAAAATACAGAAAAACGGATGTCTGAAAAGGCTAAAAAGCTGTAGAGTATGAGGGCGGAAAGCAGGGGCGTTGCCAGACACTTTTTAAACATGCGCTTTGCCCCCCTGTAGAATTCCAGATGAAATTTCACATTGAGTCTATTTTTCATCACAGACAGTTTATGATCACATGGAGTAGTTGACAGCAACTATGCTTGCAGCATTCACACTAATGGGCAGCTGTCAATGAGAAAGTGCTTAGACTCAACTGTCTAGACCAGGAGCAACCTGCAGCTCTGTTGTCCCTCTGCATCGGCTTCCTGTGGCTTTGACATTTCACATAGAGATGAACAACTGTTTCAGGCCGACTGTGATTCTTACATTCTGCGGCAGTAAAGATGCGGAGCCTACATTATATAATTATATCATCGTGTTTTATGCTCAAGCCCAAGGGTTGAATGCTGTATGTGTCTGAGGATAAAAGAAGAACTCACAATGAAATGGACTTCAGTCAAATTCAAATTGAAACTGTCCTGTGTTTTTTTGCTTTTACTGTTTTTAAATCTAGGCTGCCGCTATATGTTTTATTCATCATCAGAGGAGGCTACATTTTATTTTGTACATTGTCACAAACACAGGGAGGACTGAAGTAGTCCTGCATACACAGTTCTGTACTGCTACTAGTTTGATTTACTTAAGTCTTGTCTTTGCACCAGAACATGGCATCATTAAAATGGAAATGCAGGTTCAAGTACCTTATAATCATAAGTATCCCACTGCAGAGCTGCCACATCATGTGAAAATATTAAGGAATGCTCATTTAAGCCCATTAATAATCTTGATATGTTAATTTAGACTTTTAGGCTGTGTTCGCTTTATTATAAGACACAAATATGTTTTGTGGCTCTGGACAGATTTTCTTGTGTGATGGACGGGGTAAAAAGGTTGCTGAGCCCTGGTGTAGACGGATAGTTAAACTCACTTACTCATTCATGAACACACACATGTGTAGGACTGTCCCAGCTGCACTTCTTTCTATTCTTCCTGCCAGTGTTGTTGGGTATGTTTGTTTTCTTTATGTTGCTGCCTCCAACATGAAAGTGTCTCCACCTTCATCTGTCCAGGTGTCACCCCAGGACAGCCCCTGGAGTACTGCAAGTGCTCCCAGTTTAGAAGAAATACTGTACAGGAACTTTATTACATTTACATCATAGTAACTAGTAATCTGTAATACATTGATCATGTGTAGCTTCTGGCACTGGTTCCTGTCAGCAGGGAGGATCTGCTGGTGTGACTGTGATCAGAGCCCAGTATGCTGCATCATAACCTCCTGCTGGGAGATCTGTTAGGTCACAAGGCAGATTAACGGTGCTACAGCAGCCAGCAGCAGGATAAATGAAGAGGATGGAGATCAGATGTAATATGAAGCGACAAGTGGAGGAGTTAGAATCATGGTACTAAAATGGGGACAATCCCTGAGAGGGAGGCACAGAAAGAGAAAGATCCTGTATGATAATGAAGGGAGTCGTGTCTTCACTGGAGATTATTCTCAGTGAGAGCTTGGTTTCCCTCCTCTGTCGTCCATAATGGAACACAAGTAATGAAGTCAGTGTGTTTGCTAGAGAGCGAGGAGAGTAAAATGATGGATGCGTCTGCTGAAATTATCTTCAGATAGAAGCAGCACTGTGTTGATATTGTTCTGGCAGTGAAACTTTGACACAAGAGATGTTTGACTTTCAGTGAGCCAGCAGACAGACTGGATGTTCACATTCTTACACACACACACACACACACACATACACACGCACCGAGAATGAGAAACATTCCTGTCATCTTCAGGTCTGACAGCTAAGTGTTGTCTCCATTCATTCACAACTTCACGCTGTCGATCGAGTCATCAAGTAAAAAGAACTCTGCTTTGTCACTGGCCGCTAACGTTAGCGGTGCTTTATAGCAGCCGGAGCTTCTACCTGCTGTTCTGCACTGATGTTAGAGGAGTATTAGAGAGTATGAATAGTGACACTGGCACTTCAGAGGAGTCACAGAGTGGAGTCAGGTTACTGGTGCCTCTTCACACCTCAGACATTGAGTTTGATGTGTTCTCTGTGTGTGTGTGTGTGTGTGTGTGTGTGTGTGTGTGTGTGTGTGAGAAAGGTTAAGAGATGACCTTTACTCAGCATTAAACCTGACAGAACAACACAGCGCTGACTGGCCTCTGGGAGCCTCAGCTGATGTGAACTGAAGCTAAATGAAGTTTCAGCTGTGATCAGAAGCAGAAGCTCACTGTTACACTTTGTCAGCTGGATGATGACATGATGCAGAAACTCTGAATGCTACAGGAAATGTTTCACTTTGTGGTTCTCTTACTCCCTGTTTTAGTTTGAAGTTCTGCCCTCATGTGTCGTGTGTTTCTTCTCTTTTCCTCCATTCGTGTGACTTCCCGCCCTTTTTCTGTGTTCACCTGTGTCTAGTTTGTCAGTCAGCCGTTGTGTATACAGTCTGTGAGCTCCCTGCTGTCTTTGTCTTCTCGTCTGTGTTGTTCCTCTGTCTTCATGTGTCTCCTCGTGGTGTGTTCCTGGCTTTTCGTTCCTGTTTATCCTCATGTCATCGCTGTTTTTGGTCTTTGTGTTTTGGGTTATTTCTTCTTGTTTATTTTCTTTTTTTGGATGTCGTATTGAAAGCTTGTTCTTTTGTTCCTTATCCTGCCTGCCTCCTGTGAGTTTTGCTGTGTTTTGGTCCTGACTATTTTTAACTAAACATCACAGACAGTTCAGAGATTCACCAGATGTCTTCCTTCATGTATTGACCCCCTGCTCTGTCTTCTTAGTGTGGTCAAACAGAGAACACTAAACTTTAATGATCGTCAGGGGAAAGTCAATCAAAAGGTCATGAGTTTCAGAGTGTTGTCTCCACAGCAGCCTCCTCCTGAGCTGTCACACTCCACTGCGTGACTCTTTTCTGTTGTTATTCAGGATATGAGCAGGTGAAGCCTGACTGTCTGATCGGGAACAAAATAATTGTCCTCTGAATAAAACATCCACTGTCTCCCTGCATGAAGTTTCTTGTTAGCTGCAGCTAGTTTGCCCTGTTGCTTGCTGGGAGATTCTCTTCATACCTCAACTATTTCCTGAAGGTTTGTTTGAATCAAAAATGTTGTCAGACTTGTGTCAGTCTTGTATTTCCTCTTTGTGAAGTTCAGCAGTGATCAAAGTTGCTTGTTGGTTGAACCACAAGCAAGAGTCTTGAGTGTCGGTTCATTTACACCAAAGATCTGATCCATGTAGCAGACACAGTTTGACTCTTTAGTAAACACCATGCTCAGGCACAGACTCGTTCTCGTCTTATTAGCTCTGACTTGTTTTAATGTGGTTATATTAGTAGTAATATATGTTGATCTTCCCTGCAGACACAAAGTCACCAAACAGCCTTTAAACTAAACTAATGAACAGTGATGCAGTTTTGAGACTATGAGTCATTAAGACAGAGTCTGAACCTGAACCACCCTCAGCAGTGTCTCTACACTCAATCAGTATTCTGTAACCTGTAAATGGATCATCAGTGAAGCATCATCCAGTTTAAGTTAAGCAGGATGAATCATTACAGCCTCTCCATGTTCTCTACAAATGAATCAATGAAGACTCAATACTGACTCCAGTCTCATCAACCTCTTTACCAGCTGTCACATGCTGTGGCTTTAAAGCTGCAGTCTGGAGTTTAGAGAGAAGATATGAATGATACAGCCTTTCTGCTGTTGCAGCCCTGCCTTCTAAGCCCCTCCCACAGAGGAGCCTGCTGTATCCATGGTAACAGAGGACGCCAGATAACCAAGATGTTACATTCAAAATAACAACAACAACATAAGCCCTTATTTTTCTCTTTCTGATCAATACAACTAAATTGCAATGACGAGTGTCTCATGCTGAGTCACTGTAGATATCCTGAGTAACAAACAATATTCCTCACATCGCAGTAGACAGTGTTACCAGGTAATTATTATATTATTATTATTATCATTTTTGCCATTCTGCCTTTCTGAAGCGCGACTAACATTATTTCTCTAGTCCAATTCAACTACTTCAGAGTGTACTGAACACAAACTAGCGTTATAACTGGCCGTTCACTTGAAAGACACTTTTGCTAACCAGGAGCCATGAAAACAAAGCTAAACGCCAGAGGTAGCATACATGCTAACAAGCTACATTTACCCACAAGGGTAAATATCAAGCAGGGGTTCTTACCTGTCCAGCAGAAAAGCGGCAAACTCTGCGTCGTGCTTGAGTCCTTAAAAATCCTGCAGCTCCCTCCACCTCTGAAATGATGCTTCGATATTCATCCTAGTTTTCTCTCTGACTCGGTTCACTTCTTTTTTTTTTACACTGCTTTTCTTTGTCAGTCTTCTTATTTCTTCTCTTTGAGGTCTGCAATGGTGGGCATTTTTTGCTCAGTTGCCTCTCCGCCATTGTTTATTTTTTTGAAAAAATAAACAAATGAACGTGTCTCTCCTGTGTTACTTCCATCCTCCACTCACTGATTGATCCTCCACACCTGTCTCACATCAGTCTCGTTACAGTTTGAGCTTGAACGTATCTGACCAGGTAAGGTTGAGCACTGCACCTGCGTGGGGAAGGGGCACTGCCCAGTACACGCTGCATGAGGAGGGGGGCTGCCAGCAGTATGCAGGAGAATCATTGACAATTCTCAGACACTCCCCTTGGCTCTGATTGGTTGTGTTGATCAAATTAGGGCCACTAGGTGTTCTGAGCAATGTGCGTGTTTGCAGTGTGTTTCCTAAATGCTGTGCCTGTGTTGTCAAATGAACGTGTCTCTCCTGTGTTACTTCCCTCCTCCACACACTGATTGATCCTCCACATGTCTCACATCAGTATCGTCAGCTCTGCCTGGTTTCCAGTGTCTCTCCACCTGCACCTCATCCCCTCGTTGGTTTACTTTGTATTGAAGCCTGTGTTGTTCTCTCACTCTTTGTTGGTTCATCTGTTCAGTTCTCGTCCTCACGTCGCTCCTGTTGTCATCTTGCCTTCCTTGCCACCCCCTTGGGGTTATGTTTTGCTCTCTGTTTTAGTTTCACAGTTTAGTTGTTAGGTTAATCGTTCACTCTAATTGCTCGTAGGTGTGAATGTGAGTGTGTGGTTGTTTGTCTCTGACTGTCAGCCCTGTGATGAACTGGTGACTCCAGGGGAAACAGGAGGGTTCATCTCGAGGAGTTTATCCTTCTGAATAAACTACAACAGTGAAATAAATCTTCACTGACGTTTGCACCCTGCTTGATTTTTGCTTAATTAATTTTCATATCAACATTAAAAACATGACTAAAGAGTGAAATCCTGCTGTTGTTTTAAATGCTAGAGCAACTTGTCATTTGGTGTGACTGCTGTGCTGAATGAGTGATAATCACTGATTTACAGCATCATTATCACCACGGTAACAAACTGTTGGACCACAGACTCTTTCTGTAAAAGGTTTGTTTGCTAATTTATCTCCACTGTTGTTGTTTGTCAGAGCGGCTTTAATGATAGTAAACTTAGTCAAATAATGAAATATAACAAACACAGAGCTTCAAATATTGTGTGTCTGTATAAATGTTTAACAACAGATCCTGTTGTTCTTGTTTATAAAAGCTTTAATAAAGTTTGTGACAAGTTAATCAGATCATTTTACAGTTTCACCGACTGTCAGGCGAGGGGTTAACAAACAGAAAATAAACAAGCAAAGCCTCGTCACTTCAGGTCATTAAAAAACAAACAGAGGAAGTAAAATGTTGTAGTTATTTGTTCGCCCCTGCAGTTCTACAGATTCTTTATCCCAGTGGGAGCTCTGCACTGGAAATCAAAAGGAGACGCTGATTTTACCTCTGGTGACAGTAAACAGTGATAAACAGTGTTTAACCTCTGTAGTTGTTGTTGTTGTACTCTGATTGTACATCTCTGTGGAGAGGACAGCAGGACTGTGATGAGGCTGAACAGTGGAAGCTGAAACCTGGAAGCAGATAAGAGACAGCAGCCTGCACAGTGCTGAGGAGCTTTCTCCTGCAGAGCCATGTGAACACTTTGAGTCACGTCTTTTAAATGATGCCGCTCACAGAGCACGTGAACGTGACGGCTTCAGTACCAACATGATCCAGTTCTCTCTGCCTCTCATCTGACAAGACATCAGTGTTTCATTTCCAGTGATGTAACATTAAAAACGTGCTCAGAGCGGGAGTGAAACATGTGGGAGTCAGAGTGTTTCTCTGCTGAAGTGGTGTATTAATCAATATGATGGAGCGGCTCGGCTGCTCTCTGCCAGGTGTGTGTTTGTGTCTTTCTCTAAACTCACTGAGTCACTTTCTACAGTTATTGACACGAACAAATCAGAAGATCATATCAGATGTATCTGAAACAAATGAGTCAGTTCGCTACAAAATGTTTTATCTCTTTCTCTTGAAAATCCCGTCCATGCCGAGCTGCTAGCACTGTAGAATAAAAGCACTTTGCTGCCACGTCTCCTGACAGATGAGGACATGATGACGACCAGTGCTGAGGAGGTTCCTCACATTGTTGTTACATGACTGAGACGACTTCGCAAAAAACACCACACCTTCATTCTTTGCATTGTCCCTTTAACAGAGGAGCTTTGTGTTTGACTTTGAATAATTAAACAGAGACAGAGTTTGTGTTATTGTCCACATTTTATGGTCATTTACAGGAAGCTGTTGTTTCTTTTCTGCTCACCCTGAATGACTCCAGTATTCCCACCACAGGTGCTCTTATGAGGCTGCTCACCACAATGTGAATATGAATCAAGTTATTAATCTGCTCAGCTGGATGTTTACTGAAGTGATGAGGTCGAGTGCTTTGCTTGAGGACACAACAGCAGGAGCCTGAGTATAACATTTGGTCAGTAAGTCAGAATAATGAATCTCCAGCTCCTTCTCCTGACTGTTGTCACATTTTAAAAGAAGCCACACTGACAACACTGAGCTCAGTTTTACATTTGGCTCTTTGAATCTCGTCCAGTCTTTCTCTGGAGGAGACACACTCAGGGACAGACGGCACGCGTCAATGAGACGTTAACACAGTTCACAGAATGAACTGATCTGTGCAGCGTGTTCACATGGAAACACCTGGCAGGTGACCTCTGTTTGATTTCAGGAGTCAATGATTGGACTCAGAGATCTGCTGTCTTCAGCACCAAGTCACAGGCTATAAAACAGCTGCCTGCTGCTGCTGGAGACGAGGTTAATGAGAGCAGTGAGACTGAACCACACAGTTCATCTGTGGGCCTTTAAATCTAACAATGAGCTAAAAGAGGCTACAAATGATTTTTTTCATTTCAGGCTCTTTACTTTTCTACCAGCCAGAGAGGAGACGGCAGGTTTTTCCTCTCCAGCTTCCTCTCATGACTCACAGTCACCATCAGCTGCTTCTACATGTGAAGGACTTCCTCTCTGCTGGTTTCTGGGGTGACTGGACCCTCAGGAGCAGGACTTATATACTGTGAGCCACCCCCACCTCTCAGATACAGGCAGGTCCATGTGATGACCCTCCTGAGCTCCTGTAGAAAGCAAAGACAGGATGTTAGAGGACAGCAGCGTGTTTGTAGAGAACACAAAGTGTGTTATTGATGATTTGTGTACTTCTACAGTTTATAGCAGCGGACATACACTCGTGTGCTTTGTCACCAGACTGATGATGTGTCAAAGGACTGAGGTGTTTGCTAGAAGGAGGGGGTGAAAGGAGCTGATGTGATTGGCTGTGACTGACACTGATGTCAGCTGGGAACAAAAAGCCTCACAGTGGATTGGTTGGATGCAGGTTGGTGCAGCTGTCCATGGAGTTATTTTCCACATCAGACTGTAATATTTCTTCAGGACGTTGTAAGTCCTGGTTGTAACTGTGTCAGCAGCTCTGACAGTGTGGCCTTGGTGTCCTGCTGCTGCTCAGCATCACTGATGTCGAGGGAGGAGGAGGCAGGTGGAGGTGCTGCATCCTGCTTCTCTCAGTCTACATTAAACAATTAGTCAGTGTGACGCTCTGACAAGTTCAGTATTTTAGAGCTCTTTTGACGATTTACAAATATTCTGTGCAGATCATGAGCTCAGACCGAAGTCTCAGCTCGTTTACTCAGAGCCCAGAAGAAGTTGACAGCATCATGTCGAGGCTCGATGAAAACACTGAACTAAGAAACAAAACAAGTAAATCCAGTCAAAGTGAGCTCTCAGAGCCTTTACAGAAGCTTCTCTAGCAGCACTGAAGAAGCCGCCTGTGTTTCTGTTGTCAGTGTTTCCTCTCTCCTGTCAGAGAGGTTGTCGGTGCTGCTCACGTTCCTGTCGTACTAAAAGAGGCTACAGTCAAACACACACCTCTACATCATGAGCTGGTGACGTGCCAGCATGTGGACAGGCTCTGCTGTTGTGATGCTCTTGTCCTGCTGGCTGTGTTGTGGGTTTGTCCTCAGTGTCAGGAGGGACTTCAGGAGTGGATGTGATGCACACAGAGGTTAAATATAAAATGTGTAGAGAGACAGATAAACAGACCAACAGATTTTATAAACCGGCCCGCAGGCCAAACTCAGCTGCCTGTTCACTATCATCTGAAATCAACTGAACACATGTGCCTCAGTGATATTCATGCTTGGGGATATTTTCCAATTCACTCTTTCTGATTGACCAAAACAGTCATTTCAGGATTTGTAATTACAGCCTTTTGTTTCATACACAACGGCCCAGACTGTAGAAACAGTATAACCCAGCAGTGTTTTCACAATAATATCCCATTACTGGAGCAGCACAGCACTGCCGCTCAGTTCAAGCTATAAAACATAGAATCAGGTCATAAAAATAAAAATCTTCAATTTGTGATTTTCTGAAATCACCAAGATCAACCAGAAGTAAAATATAGACGAGAAAAAAACTCTTGAGCTGCTCTGACAGAGACACAGGTCAGTGTGGAGAGAGAGAGGCAGAGACTCTGATCTCGTCCCTCACACCACAATAAAGACTTCAGCCTCCAGTAAAATACAACATGAGCTGATCAGAGCTGCCAGCTCCATCAGAGAGGGACTGCGGGTGGAGAAGGACTGTGGGAGAGAGAGGTGTGGTCCAACAGAGGGAGAAGAGATGGAGGAGATGGAGAAACAAGTGTAATACAAACAAACCCTGACAGAAAGTGAACACTGTGTTGTTCATGATTCAGTCACAGTTCCCAGCAGCCTCCAGCTTCAAGACGTTTCTGTTTCAGCAACAAGCCGTGAAGAATAAAGGACTCAGATCTTCTGTCTGTCACTTCACAGGAAACTGAAGAGTCATAAAGCTCAGTTATCTCAGCTGTAGTCACATTCTGTGGGGACCTGTGGGTTTGAAATGTCACATTTCATCTCCGTCAAGTCGGATTTAGAAGCACGTTCCCATCTGTCTGGTTTTTAAATCGCGTCGCTCCAACATGAAGGAACAAACGTGTGTCTGATGACTGACTGTGTTTTATGTGGCCGGAGTGTATTTTCTCTTCTCTGTCCAGCAGGTCGAGACACTGTGTGCAGCATGTGACCCACAAACAGGTTAAGAGAGAGACAGCAGGCGGGAGGCCAGAAAAGAGAAACACCACCACACACCCACACAGCTACACACACACTGATGGTTGACAGAGGTTAGTAAAGTGCCTGGTAGAAAGATCCTGACCATCGGACCGACCGCCTGCATGAACAGCCTGGAGCCATGAAAGAGGACGAGGTCACAGCAGGAGAGGACAGGGTGGAGACAGAGAGGGAGCAAAGAGACGTAATCTGTCCCAAAGGTGAGATACAAGACCGACACAGGCAGAGATGAAGGTTTGAAATGACAACCTGGCACTGTGGATCTGACTCAGTCCCAGAGGAGACAGACTGGCTGGACGAGGGACAGAGACAGAAAGAAGAAGCTGGTGGGACAGATGTACAGCTGATGTGTTTTATCAAGCTCTTTGCACTGCTCTCACAGATCACCCCCGGCTGTGCTGCCATCACTCTCATCCATTCTGCTGTGTTGCCCCGATATCATTGTGGTTTCCTGCCTCGGGGCCGAACACACATAAACCGCTCAGCTGTCGAAGGCGTCAATGATCTCCTCAGTGGCATCTGCTCCGAGACCTGAACACAGATCTGAACTCTGGTGCTTCAAAACCTTCATCACAGCAGAGGTGATCAGCTGAGATCTGTAACCTGAAAACACTTTCTTCATGATGGAAGTTGTATCATAGACAGAGAGAGAGAGAGTAGAGAAGAATGAGTACAAAGTTAGAACCGAGTGGCCACAGGAGGAGAGAAAAGAGGAAATGAGACGAGCTGATGGTGGTCAGATGATTGTTTGTCCTCTCAGGGGGAGAAGACATGATGAAGACAAAGAGGCCCTGAGGGAGGTGAGAGCAGCTGAAAGAGGGGAGATGTGAGAGAGGTGTGTAGTCTGCTGTCTCTGCCACATGATATGAGTCCACTCTCTAGCTGTGTGGGTGACAGTGTCTCAGTGTCTCCCAGAGGGAGACGCAGCTCAGAGTCCAGGAAGAAGAAATACAATCTTCCAGCTGGGATAATGGTCCCACACAGTGATGACGCTCTTCTTCCTGTCGCAGTCATTTCTCTTCCTCCGTTACCTCTGACATCCTAAAGCTGGACCTGTTTCTGTGTGTCACAGTGTAAAGAGGCGTGTTCTGATCCAGCAGGAAGTCATTCATCAGTATGAACCACTGATGATCCTCACTGCTTATTGACCTGAGGAATGAGAGTCAGTGTAGAGTGAACCTGACAGGAGCTGAGCTCAGTGGACCACGTCATGAGAAAATGTGCACAAAGACTCTTGTGTGTCCGTTTGTTCAGTCGGCTGTGTGAGTCCTGAAGAAGAAATCAACACATCTTGTGAGTCTTTGATTTGTTTTCATTAGTAATGTTGAGGGTTAGGGTTTCCTGGTGGACTGAATGAAGAGAAATCCCATCGTCGACCTGAAACCAGCTGAAGTGTCTCCACTTACTGTCCCTGGTAGCTGAGCACAGTTGAATTTAGATTGAATTTTACACACTGAGAAGTCTGAGAGAGAAAGTAAATAAAATATATGAAATATAAATGGGAGGAAAAAAGTTTCTGGGAAGATTCATTCACAGATAGAGAAAGGACGACGTTTACCGGTGTGACTAGAACAATGAAGAGAAGCTGCAAAACTCTGTGTGTCACATTTCATCAGTGGGGTTATTGCTGGTTATTGCTGTGTGTCCTCTGTCAGGTCAGCTGTACATCGTTACCACTGAGCGGCTGTTAGCTCGTCTACTCTGACATTACATTGAAATGTTGTATTAAAGCGGTGCAGAGTGATGCAGCTTCAGGTTATTGTCTTTCCCTCCGGCCACGTTAAAGCTCTTGTTCCTCCTCTGCTTCACTCTTCATCTTTCACTTTGGACGACTGCCAGCTCACTTCGGCGACAAGATATTAAACAAGTTCAGCAGATCGACTGTATTTCACATGTGTATGCTCATAGTGATGGCCTAAGGTTCGGCTGCCTTTTGTTCTCAGCCTGACACATTTAGTCAACAAATACTATAACGTGTGTTTTATAGAGAACATCTGACTGGTAGTGTCATCACAGCTGATTTGTCTGTATTGAGTTGTCTTCAGCTCCACATGTGTAAAACCCTCCAGTCCAACAGAGCAGAAGGTTAAACGAGTGTAGATGAGCACCATCAGCTGCTCCGGGATGCTTTTCTCATTGGTTGTTGTGGTCCAGCTCAGACAGACTTCATCTTAAAGCGCTTCAGTCTACTTCAGGTCTGACGGCTACATTGCTGTATAACCTGCACACACACACAGCAGAGGAAGGTTCAGTGTGGCTCCAACACTTTTCTGATGAACATGCCTCCATCAGTCTAATGGCTCAGTGTGTGTCAAAGGAATTGGCAAAGGATATTTGGAGTGTGAGCTGTGAACTGAACACAGCGTCTGTCATTTTCTCTGTGCGCTGAGCTGAAACATCGTCTGTAATGACTCAACCAGCAGCCTCACACAGTTCACATCACCAGAGTCAACCATTTTCTCTCTCTGGCGGTCATTTTAGAAACATGATTGAAAATAAATGCTGTCTTCCAGACCTGATCAGATCTTCTTCTCAGAGACGTTTTTGTTCTTTCTTTGCGTTGAAGGAAGGTCAGTGTGATTAAAACGTCCTCCAGGGCTGTTAGACTACAAGCTGAACAGATATTGTCGGGGGCGAGTTTCTTTTCCTTGAAAGACTTCAGCATTAACGCCTCACTAATACTCACTAATAAGTGTTTTGGCTGCGGCTGCTGTCGAGGTCGTCCTCTCTGCTCTGTGGCTCACATGAACAATTTAAAGTGGATGGAAGTTTTTTCAGGGTCTAATGAAATGATTTTCATCTGAGTGTGAAGTGCAGGAGGTTGAAGACTTCATCTTTCATGTTACTGTGGTGGAAGAAACCACCCAGTGAAACAGTGAGATGTTTTAGACTCTGTGAGGATTATATGATGGCTGAAGTATTTGAATCATCCACATATAAACTGAACCTCTGCTGTCTGGTTTCTCTCTGTTCTTACAGGTAAGTGCAGCCAACGACCTCCTTCAGAAGAAACAGAGAGAGAGATTTAACAAAGAGCCTCTACTATCTGCAGCACCGTCCATATCTCAGAGGCTTTGTTGTTCTTTGTTTTCATAAAGAGGAGAGGAGTGTATCCAGAGGGCTGCTCTGTATCCTCACATGATGATGGTCGGACACAGGCTTCCTCTTCAGACTTTACTTTCCCTGTTTGTTC